>NC_069388.1:66822977-68022977 GCF_027475565.1 Acinonyx jubatus
AGGGAAGCTGTATTAGTGTTGGGGTACTACACAAGAGTGTGATAAGGCACCATCTGAGTGTAACTGTATGTGGATTGTGTCAGTGAGCTCAGGGGAGGTGGAGGGCTTTGAGAACTCCTGATATCCAGTACATTCTATCTGCAGTTGAGTCTTTAAATGCCTGGGACATTTTTGTGCAATCTCAAAAATATTGCCCCTCCACTCTTACCAGAGCCTCTCTATGATTCATTCATCTTTTTAACCAGTTACCTCCTGGTTTTTGTCTCTTTTTGCATTACCTGCTTTTCTGGGCTTTCTCAAATCTGACCAACCTTGAAAGCCAAAGTGAACAGATGTCCCAATCTTTGTCCTGCCTGTGATGTGCTAAGATCCAAAGATGGATGAGGGAGCCTTGAGTGGTTAGGATATATTGTGGATGGGTGCATCAGTCACTTGAATGGCATTTATGCTTCTCCCATCCAAAGTTGAGTTTGATGGTCCCTGGGACATTTATAGGGTGCAGAGTTGGAGACTTGAAGGACAAATCCATATTGGTACCAAGGAAAAGGGGGACAAATGTTCATTAAACATCAGCTATGAGTCAGGCATTATGCTCGGTGTTTTTCATGTTACTTCATTTAATATTTGGAAGGTCATCTACCATGTGGGTAGCCCTCTTTTGTGAGCCCATTTTCAAGAAAATGAGAAACCCTTCACAATACTGAAGCTGCAATCTAGAATATGCCTAAGGTCTTTCATCAGCGAGGTATCTCTACAAGGGGATTCTCTTCATGCTGCAGATACGTGGAAGTTATGGACCAAGTTCTGCGTTGTAGAAATTCCCAAGTGGGGGCTCAAGGGATGGACATGGGAAGACTCACATTGGCCGTCTCCAGTTTGCAAAGGCACAGCAGTGGCTAGGGTAGGTGAGGCTGGCCTCCATGAGTGCGACAAACTTATCCAGACTGGGAAGCTTTTTCAAGTTGAATGTTGACTTGGCCCGAAGCTTCTTAAGATTTTCTAAGCCATAGCTAGGCAGGGAATGGATCCTGGTTCTTGAAATGTCTCTATAAGGAGAAAATGTAAATAAGCCTGATTATTATGGACCTAAAATTTTCTGCTTGGTTAGCAGGCAAAATTGCGGATGTAGTAGTGATATTCTTACACGAGTGAGGAGGGTGATGCCAATTGATCCAACACATCTCAGATCAATATATAGCTACTAGGACATGTGGTCCCCTAGAGCCCTGGCCCTTGGGTTTGCAGTAGGAGGACTTAGATAACAGGTTTCTCTGATCACTGGTTATACACACCTAATGCCCGATCTGGGGCTTAACTATAGCCATCTCCCCTTCTATAGTCTGTCTGGAATAGATATCCACTAATTCACATCAGTTGAAGAAATGGAAGCCATTTCCTCCCCACTATAAAGCTAGCTACAAAAAATACTTGAGATGAGTGAGGGTGGAATCTGTGGCCAAATTTCAGAAAAGTGTGAGAAGAAACACCATAAGGGTAAGAGGAGTCTGGTGGGCAGTAGAGGCACCCTCAGCACAAAGTTGAAATGGCAATAGAGAGTGGTGATTATGAGTATAGCCAGACTAGCCTGTGTATGTACCCTGTCCCTCTACCTATTAGATTTGTGTTCTTGATAAAGTAATGTCATTTTCTCCATTTCTGTCTCCTCAGCCATAAAATAGGAATGGTAATAATCACAGCTGCCTCAAAGGGTTGTTGGGACAATTAAATGAGTTAAAGTACACAGGAAACTTCCTGGCCAATAAACAGCACTTAATAAATTGCAGATATTTTTAGTAAACACCTCTCGGTCTCTCTCTCGGTCTCGGTCTCTCTCTCGGTCTCGGTCTCTCTCTCGGTCTCGGTCTCTCTCTCGGTCTCGGTCTCTCTCTCGGTCTCGGTCTCTCTCTCGGTCTCGGTCTCTCTCTCGGTCTCGGTCTCTCTCTCGGTCTCGGTGTCTCTCTCGGTCTCGGTGTCTCTCTCGGTCTCGGTGTCTCTCTCGGTCTCGGTGTCTCTGTCGCGCGCGCGCGCTCTCTCGCGCTCTCTCTCTCTCTCGGTTTCGGTGTCTCTGTCGCTCGCTCTCTCTCTCTCTCTCTGTCTCGGTCGGTGTCTCTGTCTCTGTCGCTCTCTCTCTCTCTCTGTCTCGGTCGGTGTCTCTGTCGCTCGCTCTCTCTCTGTCTCGGTCGGTGTCTCTCATACAGTTTTTTTGCCTTGTAGGAGTCTCTGCTTGGGCAAATTAGCTAGGTCTACATGGAAGTCCCCAGAAATGCGCATTTTAATCAAGTTTGTGTCCCTGGAGGACTTCTGGTAGCCATACCAGTGACATTGGGTGCCTTTCTGGCAGCATGGTTGGCAGCTGCAACTCTCACAACAACCAAGACCAGCTAGTGGCAGCATGGGGCTCTAAATGGTACCAGCTTAGACCTGTTGGAGCCAGCAGGTTGGCCATGAAGGAGTGATTCTGATGGGGGCAGTAGCACGTGATAATAAGGTCTCAGCACCCTTGGGGACCTTGGATATATGTGGGGAAGGAGAAACTTCTAATGTCTGCATTTCCTGTAAGTAAAAGTAGTGGGCACTCAGAACAATAAACTTGGGGGTATGAAAATGCGTTTGCTACCCCATGTGTTCTCAGAGTCTGGTGAAAATGACATTCTCAAAACCTTGTTTTCATTATGTCATTCATTTCCTTTCCCAAATTCTGTATGCTTCCTGTTGTCCACTGAAACCCACCTCTAATTGCTTCCCTATTTGTCATCTCCTTTTCCCAATCAAACTTAAAACAGTTTTTAATAATGGATATCACTTTTTCCTTACAATGCAACATGGTTTCTACCCAAACCCTAGAGAAACAATACTTTCCAAGGCCACAGTTTCATTCTAACCTTCTTGATTTCTCAATTATATTTCATGTGTAAAACATTCTTCCTGAGACTTTTTCGTGGCATCACATTCTCTTTTTTTCTGACATCTTCTTTGACTCTGGATTTTGTTATTCTTGCTCTTCTATCTTTTCTTTAAATATTGGAGTTTCTCCAAACTTTGGTACCTTTCTGACAGTATATAACCTTCTCAGATATTACCCACTTCTTTGGTTTCAGATACTGGAGATACGCTGATGGCTTCTGAATGTATGTTCCAGCTCAGATCCTACTTCTGAACCCAGGTCCAGATAATCAGTTGTCCATCATACCCCACTATGTTGATGACTTTCAAGTATTAAAACCGAATTTACCACCTTCCATTTAAATATGTTCCTCCTTTTGTTTTTCCCTTCTCAGCAAATGACTCCTCCATTTTCCTCTGTTGCTCAAGATGGAAACCGGAAGTTGTCCTTGACTCCCACCTCTTCCTCACTTGGACATTGGGTTTCGTCATCTGAGGCCTGACTTTATATCTGTTTGAAATCCGTCTATTCCTCTGGTACCACTTTAGTTTCTGTAGTTTTGGCCTAGACAAAGACAGTAGCCTCATAACTGTTGTGCTTGTGACCATGGCATTCACAAGGGTTCTCCAGAGTAATAGAACTAGTATAGGATATAAAGAGATCAATAGGAAGAAATTTATTATGGGAATTGCCTCATGAGATTATGAAGGCTGGGAAATCCTTGCTATGCTGTCTGTAAGCTGGAGAATTAGGAAAGCTGGAGGTATAGTTGAATCCAAGTCCAAAGGCCTGGGGACCAGGAAGGCCACTGGTCTAAGTTCCAGAATCTGGAGGCCCAAGAACCAGGAGCTCCAATGTCTGAGGCTAGGAGAAGATAGATGTTCCAGCTCAAGAAGAAAGCAAGCAAATTTGCCTTTTCTCTGCCTTTTTGTTCCTTTTGGGTCCTAACTGATGGAATGATGCCCACCTACATAGAGGGGGGTGATCTTCCTTACTCAGTCTACTGATTCAAATGCTAATTTCTTCTGGAAACAGTTTCATGGGTAGACCCATAAATGTTTTACCACTTATCTGGGCATCCCACAGCCCAGTCAAGTTGACAAATAAAATTAACCATCACAACCATCTCTCTCTCCCCAATGCAATCCTTACACTGCAGATTGGCATTTAAAAAAATCACCCAGATTATGGCTTCCTTCTTAAAACTCTTTGATGACTCCCCATTGTACTTTGATGAAGTACAAAGCATGGATGTGATGTGTGGGTCATTTGTCTGGTTTCTCTCCCATCCATTCTGTGCCCTTCTTTATGCTCTACTCTGTATTGCAGGATGGATGGCCTCTGCAGGTTCCATTTCCCAGATACCTTGTGAGTCAGCTTTCAGTTGGGTTTAGCAAATGAAACTGGTGGGAAATTAGAGGGTAAGATGAAGGGTGAAAGTTAAGTGTATGATTCCATGTGTCATTAGATCTTCTGAGGATCCAGCTTCTACTCATTTGCTCAAGTCCTAGCTTTAGTAATGGTTACCTACCAATGCTAATATTTGGACTACTTATACCCTGCTTGATATTTAGGCAAATTTACATTTGAGAGCTAATGATTACATATATGTAATACCGATGTATATTTCACTTAGTCCCCTCCTTGTTAGTATTGGCAAATTGGATAAACTTGGTATCTGTTACTCAAATTCTTCTGTATGCTTCCTGATTTTTTGCTTGCTTGTTCTATCATTACTGAGAGAAGTGCATTAAAATCTCCAACTATGATTTTGGATATGTATACTGCTACTTTTAGTTTTGTCAGTTTTTGCCTTATATATTTATGAAAATACTTCAGGTACATGGAAATTGAAACTTTTTAGATCTTCCTGGTGACTTGCTTTATATCTAGTAATAATTGTCTCCTAAAGCTTTGGATGTTTCTTTGCTAATTGCTCCTTGACCTCTAACTGTTGGAGTACCCATGGGCTCAGAGCCTAGACTTCTTTTCTCTATTTTCACTTAATCTTGGGTCTAGTCATCTAGTCTTACAGCTTAAACACCATTTATATGTTGATGGATCCCCTATATTTATCTCTAGATTACTCTGCTCTCCTGAACTGCAGACTCTTAACATTCAGCTGCTTCCTTAAGATCTCTTCTTGGATGGATGTCTAATGGGAAGGCCAAACTTTAGATATTAAAACTGAGTCCTGATTGTCCCCCCCAAACCTGTTCCACTTATGGCCTTTCCAGTTGGAAAAAATTGTAAATCATGCTTGGTGCCTCTCTCTCTCACATTCCATATGCAAACCCTCAACAGAATATCTTGGCTTTATTTTCCACACATGCCTGGGATTTAACTATTTCTCACAACATTCATTACTATCACCATAAGGTAAAAGTTCTGGCATTCCAAGGTGTCTTCTCTAAATTATCTCCTAAGTATTTTGATTCTTGAGAACTGGGGTCCCTGGAGATAAGAGTCTGACCCATAAACCTTCATCCCTGTGCTAAGTCTTCACATTCCACTGCTAGATGATCCAGCTGTCCTGGCCTGCTCTCCACTTATACTTCCTATTGGTCCAGAGCTTCTCAGTATTTTTCTCTGCCCTAGAAAATCTCTTTAGTTTCTGTTTTCAACACAATTGTTCCACTGACCAGTTCTGCTATTGACACTCACTCTGGTCTCTGAGTTCATGTTCTTGTTTCATCTGGCTTTTTCCTCCCTGCTCAAATGTGGAAGAAAGCAAAAACTTCATTTTGTCTAAAATAATTCAAGGCTCCATTCAAGGAATGAGATGAAAGTATAAAAAGTCCTTCAGGAACAATTTAAGCCAGGGCAATCATTACCTGCCATGAACATTTTTCATATTTTTAAAAGCAATAAATATAAAACAGAAAACTTTTTTCTTAGATATGCACCTCCGTTGAGTTCAGAATATAAAAAATATCACATTAAATGAAGATTTCTAAAACAAACCAAAAAAAAACCCCAAATTATTAGATTCCATGGAATGCTCTCCTCTTATACACTGGGGTAGATTAAAGATGGCTATAAATTCTTTACATTCTTTCCATACAGGGTCTATTTGCTCTTCCCTTGAATTCAGGCTGACCTGAAATATCTTTGGATTGTAATAGCATATGATGAAAGTGTTGCTTTACCAGTTCTAGACCTTGCCTTTAAGAGTGCTGACAGCTTCTATATTGCTCTTAGAGAGCCCTAAGATGCCATGAAAGAACTCTAAATACCCTGAGACTGCTGTGCTGGGAAAAGTCTAAGCTATGTGTAGAGATCCCAGAGAATGAGATGAAATGCTATCTGTGTGTGTGCACGTGTGTGTGTAGACAGAGAGAGAGAGAGAGCAATAGGAAGGAGGACAAATGCACAAGGCATGTGAGTGAAGGGGACTACTTGGAAATAGATCCCCCAGCCTTACTACCTGACTTGATATCACTTGGATCAGAGATAAGCTACCCACTTTTCTGAAACACTAGATTATGAACAAGATGGGATGATTATTTTGAGTCAGTAAGTTTCAGAATAGTTTCTATGCCATAATAGGGATCCCAAATAGACTCCCACGGAAGTCTCTGTGATTCTGTCATCTCCATAATTTTTAACAGTATATAGAGATATTTTTCCTTGAAAGCCATTAAGAGTGCAATAGTATTATATCCCATGGATCTTATGCCTTTCTCACCACTTACTAGCTTTTATTTTATATGCTAGCTATAAAAAATATTTCTTTTATGTTTATTTTTGAGAGACAGAGTGCAAGTAGGGGAGGGGCAGAGAGAGGGAGACACAGAATATGAAGCAGGCTCCAGGCTCTGAGCCATCAGCACAGAGCCCCATGCAGGGCTCTAACCATAAACTGTGAGATAATGACCTGAGCTGAAGTCAGAAGCTTAACCAACTGAGCCACCCAGGAGCCCCTACATCCTAGCTCTTTGTACTTGGATTTTCTCTCTGCTTCATGGCAGAGGGCTCCTTGCATTCTCACCAGTGACTTTCATGTACTAAGCACCCAGAAAATTGTTGATTTGTTTGAAGATCCACTGGGAAGTGACGCTGAATAAGAATATGGAAAAGGAAGAGCTAGTCACCCCAGCCAACTGTGTTGTCCCCTGACTTCCAGCAGTTTCAAAGAATCTCCCACCTTGTGTTATCCCTTCTATCATTTCAAACAATATGAAATGATATTTCATACCATGAAATGATATCATGATAAATATGTTCATGTATGTTTGTTTTGTCTGCTCAGATTTCAAATGCTCTGAGAGCCAGGATTATTAAGCTACTTATGGGTTATGCACTGTATCTAGCACAGTACTGGGCTCTCAATCTATTCAGAAGATACTTATCTGATTAGCAGAGATGTTTCATTATTAGTATCATAATACAAATGAGAGAGTGGAGCAAGTCTTACAGGACAGTCCTTCTAAAAGGAGAAGGCTGTTGGGGCACCTGGGTGGCTCAGTTGGTTGAGCATCTGACTTTGGCTCAGGTCATGATCTCACGATTCCTGAGTTCAAGCCCCACATTGGGCTTGCTGCTATCAGCCTGTCAGCACAGAACCTGCTTCAGATCCTCTGTCCCCTCTCTCTGTTCCTCTGTTGCTTGTGCTCTCCCCTAAACAAAGAAATATTTAAAAACAATAAAGGGAGAAGGCTGTGGGGCAGACTGAGAGAGGAAATCTGGATTTCAAGGTTGCTCAGCAAAGCGGTGACTGAAAGTATCAAAGGCACCAAGGAAGGGAGCAACCTTGTGCATATAGATGTGTATGATAGATAAATAGATGTGTATGAGAGAAGCAGCAGAACCATGTATGTATTGGGTGGATTGACCTGACTGCAGTCCATTACCTAGGTGTTAGACTGGGAAGCCTGGTTGGGAAGTTTTGGTGCCTTTCTGCCTGCTCAGTTTTCTGGAGCCAGCTCCTTATTACAGCTACGGAATATGTGATCTGTTGTCATAAGTGCTAGGTGGCTTTGCTGCTATGAGGCTAAAACATCTTGTCAGAGACCTGGGATCTGGATCTTCTGGTGGATGTTGAAAAGAGGGAGTGGTTGGTAAGAGACAAATGTAGAGTCACTTATAGTTCAGTAAGGCCAGTCTTGAGGAAAGTGGTTCCTGGGTGATAAGGGAAATAAGTCTTTATAGAAGTATTTACTTAAAGCTTGCTAGATACTTGCTGCAGTGAATAAACATGGAACCTGTCAAGACTTTCAAATTTTGGACTGACAGAAAAATGTTTCTGATATCTGCATGGATTAAGAAAAATCCATAGAAATTTATATCAGCAGGAACAAAGATAAGTGGATAGTGTTGAGTGTGGTTTGAGACTTTACTACTAGTATTTCCACTTTTGCTCTGTGTTCCCCTAAAACTTTATCTTTTTCCTGGCTACAATCTTTGTGCATGGATTGGAAATCTATTGTTAGATTTCAATTTCTTTGTAAAAACATTTTCCATGCTTAAGATGCGAATATACAGGGATGGGGGTGGGGTAACAAAATAAGACATTATCAGTTACTCACATCTTCATGGAAGTGGATTATTATGACTATTGGCCAAAGGTGGGCTTAGGGAGAACACAAAGCATGGCAAGTGAGGGGTTTTCAGAATGGTGATTCTGGGTAACCATATTGTGAGGAGTAAAGGGATGGAATTAGATCTCTGAGCCTTGAAAGCCAGGTGGAAGAGTCTAGAATTTATAATGAGCAAAATAATGGCTCACTGAAAGCTGTAGTTTTGTAGGATTAGTCTTGAGAACCTTGAACCTGGAACATAGCAAGTGCTTATAAATACTTGTTAGGTGAACTGGAAGGAGAAAGGATTGAAGGGAGGGAAGGGATGAAGTGGCCATTGCAGAAATTCAGGCACGAGTGCTCTCTTTACCACACACCACCACTTCATCTGTTAAAGTCACTGTATCTCATGACAAAGACTTATTCTGCTCTATTAGCATAGCCTCCTGAGGAAAATTTCTGTAGAGCATATTGTTCTGGGCAGTAACATATCTTCCTTGACCAGAATGAGATAGTTAAGGGCAGGCACTGTTTATTTTTAAATTTCTCTATCCCTTACACCTAGCATAGTACCAGATACATAGTAGGTGCTCAATCAACATCTACAAAATGTAGGACATGTATGACCCAATATACTCAGTGAATAGCTGAGAAGGTTTCTTACTGACGTTGTTCCTGGGGCTGGTGAGCTGGACAAGGCGGGGGCATGGCTAGTTGTGGGCTTGTGTTTTTAATCATTATCTTTCAGGCTGGTCTAATGACTGCAGTCTTTCTTTTTTTAAGATGTCACTTTGGTTAACATTTCAGCACATACTATATTTGGCAGGGACTGTTTCTGAGAATTTAAATGCTGAAAAGTACTAACAGGAGACATAAGGGGATGATGGCTGGCACTGAAGAGATTTAGTAATCCTAAATTGTTTCAACATTGTTAGGATTCCTGATTTTGAGACACAAAGCAAAAAGGGAGACAGCTGTCAGTAATAAGGTGCTGAGTCAGGAGAGGCAGGAGTTAAATTGCACTCTGTGCCCCATTTAATAAAGTGTGTTATAGCCAGTGCCACAAATTTGATTTGAACAATTTCTATTTTTCCCAGCAAAGATGTTATTACAGGTCAATCATTTCCATAAGTGAGAGCACATTTCTGGTGTATACTACACTGACAGATGGCTAGAAGACCTCTCTTTCATGATCCCAGGCGGAATAAAAAGGCAATTTACTATCTATAGGACTGTGGGTACACAGGTAATGGAAGAGAATCGTTCTTATACAAATAACTCAGTGTTTGAATCTGAACTATCAAATGAATCTGAGCTATAGCCAAATCAATTTGATAAACCATCAGAATATGATTGTACTGGCTCCAGCCTACAAAGGCAATGCATTAAATTTTCCCCACAGGAAACAGTTACCCAAGGAAACAGCAATTGCTTGATTGCTTAACACACACACACCCCACACACAAAACTTGAGTTCAGAATATCAGGTGAAAACTCAGATGGTCAAGACACCAGAGGGGGAAATCAAGGTGCTAGGCTGCTCCTCTGAAACTCAGTGGAGCTTGTCTGTGTGCCCCTGGCTTTTTCCACATCTATTTCTATTTGCGATGGAACAGCTCACCCTTGTACCCTCAGGTGTTCAGAGGTTCCCTGTTTTCACTCAGTTGAAAATTTTTGCCTTCAATAAAGGAGTTATCATTGGTTTGGGGATCCTTCCCTTGGCTCTCTTGGAATCCTTTGCATGTATCTACTGTGAGGACAAAAAACTGAGTCTGTTGGGGAGGAAGACTGACCACAGTTTGCTTGTGGAGGAGACATCCCAGAGAAAGGAAGAAGTGTCCCAATTCCTAGCACTGGTTCTAGTGCAGTGATTTTTGATGTGCTCTCCAGACCAGCAACATCAGCTTCACCTGGCAGGTTATTAGACATGCAGGTTCTTAGGGCAACTCCTGACCTGATGAACTCTGGGGGTGGGAATCGGCAGTCTAGGGTTTTACAACCATGCCTGGTGATTGTGATGCATGATCACACTCAGAACCACTTACACCCGAGGTGCTTATAGCTGAGCTCTACTCTGCAATTGCCTTCTTCACACTTAGCCAAGATTTGGCTCCTCTCCAGGTACAGCCTGATTGTTGATGAAGAGGGCTGGCCCCTTGCCTTAATTCAAACTTTGAAGGGCCGTCTTAATTCCACAGTTCCCTATGGGGAGCTGAGGCTTCTGTTGCAAATGCATTGCAGTTCAACTTCCCTCTTAGCCTGATTGTGTTCTCAGCAAGTCCTTCCCTCATAAACTAATAGCACTCCTCAGTAAACCTCCTGCATGCAAACATCCATATCACAGTCTTATGTGGGGGGAATGGGAATTGGATCCAAGACATAGAGCCGTAGCCTGAGCATCTACTGAGCACTGAGTGATCTGCACTGTCTGTACTCCTCCTGTTCATTAACTCACAGCACCTGAGGTGGGCTAGTTTGGGGCACACGCCTAAACAAGCAACTCTCAGGCCAGGGTTTGGCAGGGGTTGGCCTATGAGTTAGTAGATTAAGAGATGGACTAGGCCATAGAATCCTAGTTCAGCAAGCAGAGGCTGGAAAGACATCTGCAGACAAACCTGAAAACCCCAGAAAGGAGGCTTGATGTTTAGGTGATCAATCCTCTTGCCCCTAAGGGGAGAAGAAGGAGACTTGCAATTATAGGCTGGGCTTTCAGCCATCATCTTGCACATATATCCTCATGCATTGGGGTGAAAGATGTGGGAATGTATTATCACTCTCAACCCTTTTAAGTCATGGCAAGTGCTTCATAATTCCTTTGGATTTTCTATAAATGTTATCCACTTTATTCTGGCCAGATAGGTTCCTGTGGTAAAAGCATTGAAATATGCACTTGTAACTTGAGGACTCTGTGGAGCTGCCTGTGATGGTGACATCCCTCTTCCTGCTGGCATTTGTGGGAGGGCTGGCTGGGGGATTCATGTCTGTGTTCTCCATTAAACACTTGGATGAGACACATGGCACAGTGCCTCAGCCTGGGACTTGCTTATGCACCTGTAGGAGATGCTCTTCTGTGCTATTTGCATTTATCATTTACTGGTCTCAGGCTGGGAGTCTAGTGCTTAAAATTATTCCTCCTCTATTTTAGTTCACAGCCTATTCTATAACTTTCAGATGTTTGATTAGACATACTTATGTGCCTTAGACAACATGATACGGTGGGAATACATGGACTGTGAGGCAGAAGACCTAGTTTCTGGTCTAAACTCTGCCAATTACAATAGCAGTGTGATGTTTCATGGGTCTCTTTCAACTTCTGGTTCTGGTTTCCTGGATATTGAGCTCACTGAGGATCCAGTCCAACTTGAATGTTGTCAGCAGAGTGGTTAAGGTGCTATGATTTAATAGTATACTCAGTGCAAACAACATATGGAAACCTATACCATCACAGACACATGCTGCCATGACAAACAGAGGTGTGTGTTTAGGAACATTCAAAACCCTTAAGACTTTTAGGTAAGTGAAATTGCCAGACTTCTCTGGTGGTGGTCAAAGACATCAACAGCACTTTCTATAAGTCTGTTGGTCTCCCAAGTACTTGAAGATGAGGAAACAGTAAACATTACAAGTTTTAAGTATGTGGTATATTAAAGCACACGGATGGTATGCCTGGCATTCCCTATTTGTCATGCCCATGAACTACTTGGTACTTCATAACACACATCATGACCTGTCATATTACGATGCATATTATTGTCTGATTCTCTTCTGAGAATATAAGCTTTCTGTGAGGAAGAACTTTCTGTGAGGAAACCAAGGCTTAGAGAGATGAAGGAATGGTTTTAAATCAAAGTAGTCTTCTCTGGCCTCTCTGCTTTCATCACGCCGATACTTTCTTCTTTTGCATAAACTGCCCATCTCAAGCCAGCCATACTGAAATAATCATTGAACTTTTTTGAATTTTTTGAATTTTGAACTTTTTTGAATCATTGAACTTTTTTTCAAACACATGCTCTCTCATGAATAATCACCCTCTGGAGTTTCTGCTCTACGATACGGGCTAGTCTAGAGAGACACTATATTCCAGCCTGAAGGAGAGTATAAGCTTTTGGGTGAAAATTAAAGTGATGATAGATGGGAGGGAGGTAGATAAACACACACATGGGAACTGATATTGACTGTCAAGAGGTTCAGGCTAGTGGCTCTCAAATGCCTAAATTTACCTTAGGCAGGCCACAGAAGGATCACCTAGTAAAACTTGAGTTTTTTTATATGTTTGCTTACTTCTTTGCTATTTTTTTCTTGCATATGACTTCTTCCTTCTGGGTTCCTTCCTTCCTACAGTACATTTATCAGTAGATGGAGTAGATCTTGCTTAGAGCCCAGGAAAACACGTTTTTAAAAAGCTCTTGGAGATTGGGGTCCCTGCAGCCATAAAGGCTGTCAAAGTCACAGGAGGAAGAATTCACTGTTGACTGAGGTTGTCAGGGAAGAGGTGGCAGTTAGCATGACCCCAGTGGAGGGGCAGGGGCCGATGAGCATATGGGCAGTCCCTCATGGAGAGATTGAGATGAGGAAGCAACACCAGGAGGAGGGGTCCTCATGCTGGGCTGTGAGGTACTGGATGAGTCCCAAGAGGTCTGATTTAAGGCAAAGAGGATCCAAAAATAAGTGGTGTGTGGGGATCTCTCAGGGGAGGAAACTCCTAGACATTGAAGGTGAGGAAAGAGAACTGTGCTTTCCCTTTCATGGAAGGAATGTATAGCAGAGTCGTTAAGAGTCTATGCTATGAGTCAGACCAGTTTGATGTTAAATGCATGCTCCAAAGTTTCAATGGGTGAGTTAGTTAACCCCTCCAGGGAAGTCAGTTTTTCCTTCTCTAAAATGGGAACAATAGCTCCTCCTGCAGAGGTTTTATAAGGATTAAATTTGAAAATGCATCTTAAGCTTTTAAAACACTGCGGCTTGGTAAGGGCTCATTAAATATTTGTTGTTGTTATTGTTGCTGTTATGTGGATCAGCTTAAATTGTCCCTGTAAGTCTTTGTAGATAACACAAATAAAAATTGCCAGCTCTGTATGGGAAGCTTCTCTGAATTGGAGAAAGTTGACTTCTAAGTTATACATGTTGATATGTAGCACATGGAAACAGGAGAAGCTACTTACAGAATGACTGGTCCAGAGGCTCCCTGGAAAACATCATTGGGCAATTCTTCCAAATTAATGTTATCACTTAGATTCCTGGGGACGGAGATGAGGAAAGAAGGGAAACACGAAGCCACATAAATATCACTGTTGTAAGAGCCATTTCCCTCTAAATGGCCTGGAAGGATAGTCAGGGCTACTTACAGCTCATCTAGTTGGGTTCCATTGAATGCACAGTTGTGTATTTCTTGAATGCCATTCTTATTCAGCCATCTGAAATAAAAGGCCCATTAAAAAACCAATAATGTTAGATGCAAACAATACAGGGGGTTTCATAATTGGAAGCACTGGGGCAAGGTCAGACATTGCAGGTTATTGGCATAAATAAAATGCCACCCTTAAAGCTCAGGGACAGGAGTGGGAGGGAGGCTGATTTATCACTATATAACCTATGTGATGTTTGAAATTTGTATAATTAGCATGTATTATTTATTCAGAAAAAAAATGTTGAAAAGGCACACTTAGGCCTAGCACCTGGATCCTGTAAGGTCTTTGCACACATTATTAGTGGGAGAGACCATGCCATGGGGGGATAAGACAAAGATCTCTGCCATCCTGCAGAACTGAAATCATACCATTATTGGACAAATGCTTATAAGACAAGGAACATTTTGTATCCCCTTTCTCTAAGATCTTATGTCTCTCACCCATGCTCATCCATAACAGCAGGCCTGGCTGTCATCAAAAAGTGATCTAATTAAGCTGTCAGACAACCTGAACATCTCCTGTGACCCATAGGGACCTGGTTATTGAAGGCTTGTGGAGGTGGCTCTGGGTTAAGCCAGAAAGGAAGAGAAATCAATTACAGAGACTGGGCTGTGGCAGGGCACAGTACTGTGAGTGGGAGCAGGAGGGGGCTTTGAGGTTGATGGGGGCTGGATGTGGAACAGTCATCCTGAGTGTGCAGAGGATGGTGAGCAGGTCTGCCTGGATAGGGGAGCCCAAGGACACCTTGGGCTGACAACACAGCACTGCTGTGCTCCTGGATGGATCTGAAAACAAAACAAAATCGAGGTTGGGAGAGCTTAGCCTGAGGAGCCTTTGACTGCCTGCTCTTGATTTGCTGTCAGGTTCTTTTTCCTGTCAGGCTTAGTGGGTTTACAGTGTTTGGAAAACCGAGCCAGAGAGGCTCCTGCATGTTCAGGACTCTATTTCCTGGCCTGCAATGGGTAACTAGAAACACTTAAAATCACAGGACGGCAACAGCATGTTTTTTTCCTTTTTCCTGACAACCAGTATACCTAAAAAAAAAAAAAAAAAAAAAAAAAAAATCTAGACAGGAACCAGATAAATCTTCTTAAAACATAAGCAACCAATTGGTGAGTTCTGATGGCCAAGAAGTGGCTATACACCCCCACACCCCACTAACCTTGCCAGTACCTGCCTACACCCCAGCTCTCCAGCCTCCTGACTGCTTTGTCAACCTGTTCCCAGGTAGTGAATTGCTGGAGCAGCTGCCCCTAACCTGTGGGATGTAGGTCCCTGGGATTTTGGATCAAACACAGGAGATTAGCGAACTTCTTCTGTAAAGGGCCAGGCAGTACATTTTAGGTTTTGTGGGCCAAGAGGCAAAATGGAGGATATTACATAGATGCTTTATACAGGCACTTATAAAGCAATGTCACAAATGTTTCCACTAAATTTAAAATGTAACAACAGAGTAAAAATTTTTTTGTAATAGCAGTCTATTGAAAAGAGTGGATTTCTTGCTTTCTCTCTCTCTCTCCCCCTTTCTCTCTCTCTCTCTCCCTCCTCCTCATCTCTCCCCCTCCCCCTTTCTCTCACCCCCTCTCCCCCTCCCTCCCTTTCTCTCTCCCTTTCTCTCTCTCTTTCTCTCTCTCTTTCTCTCTCTTTTTCTCTTTCTCTTTCTTTCTTGCCTGTCTTTTCTTGCCTGTCTTTTCTTGCCTGTCTTTTCTTGCCTGTCTTTTCTTGCCTGTCTTTTCTTGCCTGTCTTTTCTTGCCTGTCTTCTCTTGCCTGTCTTTTCTTGCCTGTCTTCTCTTGCCTGTCTTCTCTTGCCTGTCTTTTGTCTGTCTTGTCTTCTCTTGTCTTCTCTTTCGCAGGATACCATTTTACTTAACTTACTTTCAATGGTAATGTTCCCTGCAATCAAAATGTTCACTTCTAAAAACTTGTACTAATTTATGGTCCAGGTTTGGCTGACCCTTCATCTAACACAAGGGGTATGTAAATCCAGATGGGCTCCAACTATGTTTCTGAACACAAGATAGTATTTTCTGTACATATATTTCCTGCAAATAGATGTTGTTATGATTACATATCATAGAGGCTAATTTAGAAGAATTACTGTATTTGAAGTAACCCTTTGTCTTTATGGACTTTTCTTAATCAATGGATACCATCATATGGGGAGAGGGTAGAATTTTTTGATGTCAACAATGGATCTTTACACAAAAACCAAGTGATGCCCAGAACCTCTGCCCTGGGATTTACATGAGGTGGTAGCACTCAGCCACTAACAACGAGAAGCTGACACTTATGAAGTATAACTCTTAGCCTCTTAAGAGAGACAATGGTCGTTTTAAAGCCTGATGATGATGACGACAAGGACAATCTGGGCACCGTATTGACTAATGAATAACTGGATCATGGTTTTCTCGAATTTTTACACATAGGTAGCTTTGGTAGAGGCTCAGGAGCTCCAGAAGCAGAAATTGCCCTCAGCCTGAAGAGTGAAGGTGCTGGGGGTGACCTGGCCTATTAAAGCTCCCTGGGGTAGGCAAGAGAGATAGAAACCGGTTGAAGAAGAGAGGAAATGCACATGGAGTGAGCCTTTTCTATGGCTGGGATGTGTGGGAGCTGATAGACCTGTAGCCTCATTTAATTTTTCCCCAAACCTGAGGCCATTCTGCTAATTGGCCATGGCTAGGTGTTTTCATTCGGACCCTCTGGTTGCAGGGTAGGGGTGGGAAGGGGCTCAGAGGCCTCAACATGGTGGACATTTAATCACTCATTTTCCTCTGAGTCACTAGCCAAGTATTTGATAATCCTTTATTACTGGGCTGTTTGAAAAAAATGTGTGTGTGTAATATTTATATGTATGTTGTATATGTACAATAAAGGTATTTTTAGAACAGGGTGTCAGTATTTTGAAAAATGCCAGTGCATAGAAAATGTTATCAGTCCTCCATGCCATTTTGCCATGCTTCCTTTTCTGAATATTCATAGGGGGAGAAAGTAGCCCTGCATCCAGAGGTAGCACCCAAATTAAGAAAAACTGGAGTGTTAATCTGTGTTGAGTATGAATTTTCTGATTCTATTATCTATGGGTAAGGACCATCTGAGGTCAAGAAAAGATTTTGTTCTCACAAAAATGAATTTATCCTTTAGAGATATGTCTGAGAAGTATTGACTCTCAAGAAAGCTCTCCTTTTTGGGAGAGTATGCTCTTCTGTCTTGTGTTCTAGACAAAAATAATGGCTTGCCAAAGTAGAAAACAGTGGAAATATCAGCACACTCCCACTTAATGATACATTTTTATAAAATATTCTGTTAATAGATTTGCCACATGATAATATTAAGTGACTTTGAATCACTAGATTTAAAAATGACACCTGTGTTGAGGCAAGTTTTATTTTTTTATTATTTAAAAAAAAATTTTTTTTAACGTTTATTCATTTTTGAGACAGAGAGAGACAGAGCATGAACAGGGGAGGGTCAGAGAGAGAGACACAGAATGGGAAACAGGCTCCAGGCTCCGAGCTGTCAGCACAGAGCCCAACGCGGGGCTCGAACTCACGGACCGCAAGCTCATGACCTGAGCTAAAGTTGGCCGGTTAACCGACTGAGCCACCCAGGCGCCCCAAGGCAAGTTTTAAAGAAGCACAGATATCCAGGGACAACTGATGACCTTTATCACTAGTCTCCTTCCATATGTAGCACGGCAGGCCATTCACTGTTGTTTGTGCTCTAACCCGCCAGGCTGATGTTACTAAGGTGCTTGCTATTTTCCCCTTTTCCTTCTATCTCCCGTATTCCTTTTTTTTTTTCTTTTTAATCTTCATATCCTTGATGATTCTGTTTCTTCTGTTTGCTCTTTGCCTGGCTACATCCCCCTTATCGTTAAAGCCTATCTTAGACGCAACTTCCTTTCTCAGCCACCTTTCCCTCATTAAACTGTTCCTTCAACCCTCACATCACACGCCAGTCAGAATAAATTAATCCTTCTTCAGTCTTAGAATAGTTGCTTTTATTTTGCACACATTTAGTTCTGTTTGTATTTTAATTAATTTATTTTGCTCTCTCCTTCACTCATATTTCCCACACCCCATCAACTCATTCCAATACATGTGTACATAAAATCTGAATATCATCAGCGTATTAAAAGCAAGGCTTAGGTAGGACTCACTAAAAATTTTTGTTGTAATACATGCCTTCGATTTTATTTTTTCCTTCACACTTGCAATTCCTCCACTAGTCTTTGAAACCTTTCTGTTGTTCTTTGTAATTAATTTACATCAAATGCTGTGCTTAGCTTTAATCTTCAATATTTCCTCATCTCTGTTTCTTCCCCCTTTCCTTTTTTGTATTGCTGAGTAGTCACTGAATCATGTTGCTGCTTTGAAAATGACTAAAATTCTTTCTTGGCTGGAACTTACTTTTGTACATAATGACATATTTTAAAGACAAACAGACACACACATTACTATATTTTTAAAAATTGTGACAATTTGTGAAATGGAAGGATAAAATGCTTTCTTTACAGATGTAATGGCAATTACCAGTTTCCCAAATGCCATTTTGTTAACCTAACTTTCATGGGTCCCACAAACTCTTGGGTAGGCTCTAGCACTCTATTTCTTGGCCATTTTGGGGAGTGGGTAAACTGTCACACTGGCTCCTAATAGAGAAGATTCCAAAGTAGTCCATCAGTGGCACAGAGTGCATTTAAAAACATTCCCAAAAGTCAGAGGGAGTAACTCAGGCTCATTAAAAAAACGTGATTGTTCGAAGAAAATGAGAAGTCATCTTATGCCCAGCATGGGGTTGAATAGGAGCTGCTTGGCATGATTATGAGAGAATATCTTTTGAATTCAGCCTCCTTCTTGATCTTTTTCTCTGGGCAACAAAAGCCTTGCCAGGCAATAACTAGCTTTATTGATGCATGAGTTCTTCTGTCCTTCAGAACAGATGTTGCATCACAGGAGACTATCACTCACAGAGCAATTTTAAATACTTGAATCGCACCACAGAATCATAAATTATTAACATGACTCCATGTGATTCTGAAATGCAAAGATGGAAATGAGAGAAAAATACTGAACCAGACAGAAATTTAAATGGTGAAATGCCAAAGTTACCTAAACACAAAAGGAGCATCCTGTTAAGAAAAAGATGATTAAATGAAAAACCAAATGTTACTCCATTGGAGTTTTTTTCTTTACTTACAAAATCATACTTTCAAAACTCAGCCCCATGAAAGAATTTCTTTCGACTGTGTGGATGTTTATATTATCTTGAATGTCTCTAGAAGAAAGAACAGGTACATTAGGTATTTATGCCAGCTCCGCTCAAGTAACCTTCCAGCATTTAATTTCCTTGGCATGATGTGGTCTTTAGCTGAGGCAATGTTTGAACAGTTACTGTTTGGAAAGATGATGAGTTCAAAGTTAGGGAAATAAATGACCTCTAATTTATCTTCAGTATATCCGTTCTTAAAAGTGAAATTGCAGACATGCAGTCTCTTGTCTCTGAACATTTCCTTAGCTAATTTCACTGTGTTAAAGTTGTAGGAGACTTCTTTATTATCCTTGACTGCTCAGTATGCCAAAGCTACCTTTCATCTCCAAACCAAACTTCTCCATTCCCTATAGTTGGGACTTCATCTTCCTCCCGTCTCAATTCCCCTCTCACAGCCACTTGACCTCCTTTTCTACCTGGGTCACAGGAAAAATTGTAGCATTGATTTTTCTCTTCCTGAATGAAGGGGTGGGGAAAGTCTCATTTTTTGGTTTGTGTCCCTCATCCTCCCATCAAGCTTGACTGTTGGGTCAGATTTAACAAATAAACTGTATACAGAAGTGGTAAACTGCTTAGAACAATTTGAGAAATGTTAAGATTTTCTTTTTCTCTCCCTTTTCCCCTTTGTCCTTAGCTCCTTATACCGCTTCCCTACCATTTCCAGATTCTTACAATTTCACTATTGAAAATACACTTGGCACTACACACTTTTTCCCCCTGTTCTTTAAAAATTCAGATGTCTTGGGGCGCCTGGGTGGCTCAGTCGGTTGAGCGTCTGACTTCGGCTCAGGTCGTGATCTCGCAGTCGGTCAGTTCGAGCCCCATGTCAGGCTCTGTGCTGACAGCTCAGAGCCTGGAGCCTGTTTCAGATTTTGTGTCTCCCTCTCTCTGACCCTCCCCCATTCACGCTCTGTCTCTCTCTGTCTCAAAAATAAATAAAGGTTAAAAAAAATTAAAAAAAATTCAGATGTCTTGGGAAAAGGCAAATAGCTTATCTTGCTGACAGTGTGAATTTGTTTGTCAAGTGGTTTCTTTATGCCTAGTATAGTAGATTTCTGGAGGGAAGAGGTGAGGGTGGGAGAAGACTGGGGTGGTGGGGTGGTTGTAGCAGGAAGGGCATGTAAATCACTAAATAGTGAAGAAAGGAGAGACTACTTGATTTGCTACAAACTGGTTGTGTTGATAACAGTCTTATTGAGGAGACTTCTGTCTCCACACTGAGCTTAGCTGGCTTTCAGGTAAAACCAAGGTTGCTTGCTCTTGGCCTTACTACCTCTGCTTACCCAGAGTGACATATTTGGAGGATGTAGGCTAAACAATACATATTACAGGCCCAGTGGCTGTTGGGCAAGCATCTATTGATTAGGTAAATACTCAAGGAAAAACTTACAGTAGAACCTTTTGGAGAGATTGAATCTTGTGAACAGCTGGCAAGTGCTTAATACCTGTGTTGGATATTAACCTAGAGAGAGACAAAATAAGAGTGAGAAAAAAGTGAACATGGCTATCTTAACAATTGCTAAGGTATGAGCTTTCCAAATTCAAAATAACGATTTTGAGCTATCAGAAAAACCTACCAGAAAATCCCATAATATTCTTGACTCATGCTTACCTTTTCTATGTTAAGGCTGTGACCAAGGTCTAGCAAGGTATTGATTCCTTGGAGAAAATAAACTTATACTTAAAGCAGAAAGGGGCTGCTATGCCACATGCACAATGCTCTTTTTTTTTTTTTTTTAAGATAAGTTAACATGATCAAAAAGCAACTTGTAACTAGATAACAAAATGTTCCTAAATCACCCTTTGTTTCCCACCTTCACATATTCTTTGGAGAGCTGACCCCAGTCCAAATAATTCTGTTGAGATTAGAGCATGAGGTTCTGTGCCCTTTGATGGAGTATGCATGTAACTTAAACTGTGTCAATCAGACTGTCTCCTGGGAAGTGTTTGGAAGTTGATGAGAGCTGAGTCCGCTGGTGCCATCACCCTTAAGAGATAAACCATAAATTTCTGTAGCTGAAATGTCCAGAACTATAAAGGATCCTTCCCAAGGCCTGCTTGTGTTAGCCTGGGTTCCCCAGGAAGCAAGTCTTGAGAAGCCTGGGCTATAGGTAGTATATTTGATAATGAGCTCAAAGAGTTTGTGGCAGCAGTAATGAAACAGGGAAGAAAGATAATCAATACAAAGATAAGTTGTTGAGTTGGCCACCGCTACTGGTTACTGGTCCTTTATGCCAAGGACTTGATTTAGGAGATTTTCAAAATGGTTCTGAGAGCTGTTGCTCTGAACTGGGGAGAAGGGTAAGCATTTATTTATGGACTATTATTTCGTTTTGGTCAGATGTGTCTCCATGGTGTTAACTCCCCACCTCTGACTTGCATGCCCTAGTGTCTAGTGGGTTCCTGCCAGGACAGAAGACCTAGGACAGGAAATGAGAGGTATACAAGGCTAAGCTAGGTGCAGTCCATTTGCACCTTCATTAAGCTGGTTGAATGTGAGTGGAATGGCTGCCACAGCAGTGGTAAACGTTTTGAAGTGACACATGAGAGTTGTTTGACACCTTCTTGTTCAGCATTTCCTTCTTTCTTGTGAGTTGCTCTGAATCCTTCTAATACCTCCTCACTACCATTTTTCTTTTCTATGTTTGGCTGACCAACCAGAGTTGGTCTTGGTCATTTGCAATGTAAAGAATCTTCACTGGTACAGTCATCGTGAAGGATCATGTGTCCTTTTGGGTTTATGATGCTAGAGTAGACTTTGGTATCTTGTTCTTTGCTTCTAAACTCGGAGTCAGTGAATTCTGCTATGGGTTCTCTAATGGTTCTCAGGTGTTTTGTTCCCTCCTCATTCTTATTGATTGATGGAGGCTCCATCTTGGTCAGTTCTGCTGATTACTTCAACAGCCCTTGATGGGTACTCCTTTGTTTTGATCAGTTTCTGTTCCTATGATTTTGCCTCTTCCAAAATGTTACATGAGTGCAATTATATATTAAGCAACTTTTTGAATCTGGCTTCGTTCATCCAGTATAATGCATTTGATATTCTTCCATCATGTTGTATTTATCAATAGTTCATTGTTTTTTATTGCTGAGTAGTATTCCATTGTAAGGGTGTATCAAAGTTTATCCATTTATAAGTTGAAGGACATACAGATTGTTTCCAGTTTTTGTGATAATTAAAAAGCTGCTTTAAACATTGGTGGTGGTGGTGGTGTTTGTGTGTAGGCATGTACGCTTTTCATGTGAAAGAGAGCGAGAGAAAGAACATTTTTCTTTATCTTGGATAAATACCTAGGAGTAGAATTGCTGAGTTGCATGGTAAGTGTATGTTTAACTTTATTAGAATCTGCTGAACTGTTTTCCAAAGTGACTACCATTATGCGTTGCCATCAGCAGTGTATGAGAGTTCTAGTTGTCCCACATCCTTTGGTTATGTTAAAAAAATTCTTAGAATATAAAAGTAATAAATGTTGAGTGTGGGAATTATGGAAAATATGGTAACATTTAGAGAAGAAAGTAAAAATCACCTCTAGTTTGACCACCCAGAGAGAATTTCTGCCAACATTGAGAGTTTGATGTTTCTACAAAAACAAATGGCTTTCATAGCTGCTTTCCACAATCTGAGATTCTACTCATTCTAACAGAAACATTGCCACAAGTAAGTATCTACTAGCTTGACACAGCCCTATTCCACATTTTAATTTAATCATATCCGGCCATCTACCATTTTTAGATCTCTTCTCATGTATCTATGACGTATGCCCTTAATGAGATATCAAAGTAAGGACCATATTTAATATCCTCTGACAGTCTATACAACTGTGTGCAGATTTGGAATGTAGTATGTGCTCATAAAATATTGAGTTAATTGGCTGATGTTTCTAAAACATTTCTTGAATCTGTCACTGGGAATATATAAAAATTCTTACTCACTTAACTTGTCTGCCATCATTGCTACCTGGAGTAATTAATCTGAAACAGAGCCAGGGAAGACTGCAGGCCAAGAATTGGTAGAACCTATGGGCCAACTCTGTCATGAACTATACACAACCCATCTAATCTCTTGAGACTGGAAAGGATGTGGAGTGTGTGAATATCCAGGTAGACATTCTATCAGACACCTCTATACTCTGCTTCATTCTCTCGGTCCATCTTTTACTCTAGCTGTTACCATAGCAACTAACTACATACAGACTTAACTTGACAGATATTGGTTGCAGCTATACTGATTGTCTCATTTTCTGCCCAGGGCTGCTTTGCCACCTCTGAGTGGGACACCTAAAGGGATCTGTTCTACCATTCAGAGTTGTGTGCAAATTGGGAAGTGCAAGGGAGTTGGTACCCCATAGGGCAACTTTTGACTAGTGTTGAACTCCTGTCTTCTATTATTTGGGTGAAGAATTCTGAATATATTCTAAATGACACTTAGGAGGGACTCTAACATGACTGAACCCCAATTTTCTGGTGGTGATGAGCTGATAATACATTCCTAAGTTGGCTTTCCTTCTTTATTTTGTTCTCCTTAGTCATCCAATCTCTTTCCTTGGGTTTAGGTATAAAAATAAATTACTTGCATATAGTTCTTCCTCAGACGTGTTTTAGAGAACCTAGGCTAAGACAAATACCAGCTTACACTGAATCTCACATTTACATAGATTCCTTGATGGTTGCTATTTCCTTTTACTCCAAATCTGTCTCTCCTTGCACCCTAGCCCTGTTTCTCTTCCTTCTTCTACTGTAAAGTTTCTAGAAAGAGTTGTCTGCATCTGTTGTCTTTATTTTCTTGTATGCCGTTCCTTTTCCACCTGCTCCAAGATTTTTCATGATGCATCTCTCCACCAAAATTACTTTGTCATTCATCAAACGCACCAATCCATAACTAATAAATCTAATGAGCAATTTAAATTCTCATTTTTAAAAACCTTTTTCAGGAGAATTCAGTACTCTTTGTCAATATTCCTTTCCTGTTAGCTTTTGTCATTTTGCACTCATCTGTTGTTCTTCCTCTTAATTCATTTTATTTTATTTTTGACATCCCCTCATCCAGCTTTATTCTCAGCCTTTTCCTTTTTTCTCTATCATCTTGCTGGGAATATCTCATTTACCATGGCTTTAAGTACTATCAATATGGTGACAACTCAGATTCATACTTGACTTCTGACTGCTATAGTCTGTCTCTAATTAAAGTTTACTTTATATATTCTTCAGAATGTCTCATTGGCATAGAAAACTAATTTTTTTCCCTCATCCCCTCTGCCAAACTGTTCTCAATACTTCCTCATAAATAGCACTACCATCTATCATTTGTTGGTTACACATGTGACCATTAAACTTGGCTTCTTCTCTGCCCAACATCAATACATCTCTCAAAGTCCTCTTAGATTTCATTTCCAAGAGATTTCTTGATTCCATACAATTACTTCCAACACTACTGATACCATTCTAGAACAAGCCACCATTTTCTTTCCTCTAGGTCTCTGCCATAGATTTCCCATATAGGTAATCTTGTCTTTTTCGAACCCATTCTCCATACAGCATCCAGAGAATTCTTTTAAAGAATGTAAGTTAGATGGCTATCATCCTCTGCTTTTCTTTTGTTCTTTTCCATTATAGAGTTTATACTTCTTACTGCCTACTCTTGGACCTTATCTCGTGCCATCCTTCCAATGCACTTCAACACCAGTAGCTTTCACCCAGTTCCTCGGATACACTAAATTATTCCCTGTTCCCAGGCATTTGCCCATGCTCTATATGGAAGGCTGACCACCTGCTCCTTTCTTGGCCCACCTCAACTTATCCCTCAGGGCTCAGTTACAAATGTCATTTTCTTGGTGAAGAGCTCTCTGATTGCTGATTTAAATTAAGGCCCCTGATTTATTCCTGGTATAATCATGTCTTGTTTAGAACTTTTTCTTTTTCACATCCTTCAAAATTCTAAACTATATATTTTATTTATTCAATATCCATCTCTTCAACCAGATTGTGAATGACCTGAGCACAGAAATCATGTTTTTCCTGAAAAACAAAAACAGTGTTGGCACAGTGGTTGGCACATATAATTTGCTTGATGTTTATCAGGCCAGGCAATGTGCTATGTGCTGTCAAAAGATGAGCACTAAAAGGAATCATTCACTACCTGTGTTCATTACACCTAGTGGATCTGACATTATATGGATAGCAACCTGGCTCTGTCTCTTAATGAATTAGTATTACTTGTATAAAATTGAAGGAGGGAAGAATTTATGCTTATAAAAGAGAATGGTACATTATTTGCTATCAATAGCATGAGCTTCTGAAGCCACAATACTTAAGGGATATCTGTAAATGTCTATAGATGCACATGGAAATCTTTGGCTTTTATAGAAAACACACAGCAAAATGGCTAAAATTATTCCAGTAGTGCTAAGTTTAAGACACTTAAGAAGATCTAGTGACCATCTAGTGAGATGGATTATTGGTGATAACTCTATAGCTAAGACTCTCCATAACCCCAAGATAACTCAGGAAATGGAGTTCGGATGAACACTTAGTTTTCAATTCATTTTTCTCCTTTGATCAATAAATTCATGTCTGATGGAGGCTGGAAATGGGTAATCACCTACAAGCTCTGTCTCAATGGGTTTGCTTTGGTCAGATGACTGTTTGCTGCAAAATTATTTTGATTCACTCAACTGTGGTTTATCTTCGAAAACAGGTAAAGGCCTGAGGGTAAAATGTCAGCAAATTTAAGTCCTGCAGAAAGATCTTCTAAAGAAAAGCTTACAGTTCTCCTTTCTCAACAGCCAGTTTCACATTCTGAGCTGATGTTAACACCTTTCATGCCTGACTGTCCCTCATCTTGAGGTAATGAAAACGAGCACTGCTTCCATTGGGGTGAACTTAATGAGGTCCTTCTATTGCTGGAAACCATTCCCACTATGTGCTGCCATGTAAGAATATACTTGCCTTTTAGTACACATACTGCCAAAGCAAGTGTTATACTTGCCTTTTATGAACAGGTGACCCCACAGCTCTGAGGCTCATTGGTGAAAACATCAATTATGCTTTTATTAATCTCCAGGAGTGCTGGTGAGTTTTTAACTCTTAAATTGTGTGTGTTCTTAGTTTTATTGCATTGGAAAATATGCCTTCCTTCCATACAACCTCCATTCCATTCCATCCAAGAGTGGACACCAAAGACCATCTCTTGGTTCCAGAAAGCTTGCAGCTGAATTAAGCAGTTCAGGCTAGTACAGATGAAATACTCAGACAGGTCTAGTGCTAAACTGTGTATTATTTATTGAGTGTATTAAGAGTTCAGAGAAGGGGAGAGCAATTTGGGTTGGAACAGTCATGGAGGACTTCTTATAGGAAAGAAAAAAACCCAGATTTCTGAGTATAGAGCTTATTGGCCTGAATGAGAGAAGTGAACACATGTGGATAGACCACAGGAAGGGTGTGACAGAACAGAGGAAGATGGAACTGAAAGGGAAGGAGGAGGAAGCATCTCAAGAACCTTTACAACTAGGTAGGGAAGTGTAGACTTGATGGGTAAGTGATTGGAAGTCACTTTTGGATGCTGAAAGAGGATATAAGACTTAAGGACTCTCTAAGCAGAGGTGGCCCATGTTTCCACAATCGCATAACACTGGACTTAATAGTGGTGGCCAGGACAAACCAGTTGCTGGTTGAGACCCAACTGCATAACCCAACGAATGGAGAAAAGTCAGGAAGGAAAGATCCGCTTCATCACACATGCTAACAAAGAATGTAATTCTTTATCTCTATTCCACCCCAAATCCACCATGGAAGGGAGTGGTCAATTCTGAGACTGTGTGAATCAGCTCTTGTAATTGTGAACTGAGGCCAAAACAGAGTTCATGCCAGAGACTAGATGGCTCATTGAAATACTTCAGGAAAATTTGATTTTGATTTAGGAATGGTATGTTGCTGATTGTATGTCCAGGTTAGGGGTCTATAATTTTTGCCAAAGCACATTTCCTAGAAGCTAATGCTGAACTCTTTTCCTACCTCCTAATTGGTTTCCAATGATAAGGAATTTGTTCACACCTAATTTGAGTCTTTTTTTTTTTTTTTTTTTTGCTTTTTACATTTTTAATTCTTTAGTCTCCTAGATAAAATGAACTTTTTCCTTCTGACCACTCTGGGAGAAGATACTTATCCAATGATGGATAAGAAGGAGAACAGACTGCACTTAATTAATACATGAAAAGACTTGTTACTTTGGGCTCACTGATACTGAGATTTCTATAACTGCAGATCCTTAGCGATTGGGAATTTTGCATCTTTACATACACCACTATAAAAGAAGCTTAACATGTACTTTCTGAATCACTAAATAAAGATTGGTTAGGTGTAGAATCCCACAATCTTGGAGTTAGATGGCAGTGTGTAAGAAGCTCTGGTATAATGAAAAGGGCCTTGTACGTAAGATCAAAGACCCTGGATTTGAGTGCCTATCCTCTTACTAGTTGGATGATACTGAGTACTTCACTTGCCTTTTCAGAGCCTCAGTTTCTTTCTGTACAATGACTTTGTGTAAGGAACTACATGAGACAGTGGAGAGCCTGGTTTCCTGCCTCCCCAGCCTCATAACTTCAAAACTGGGACCATTTAACTCCTATTTAGCTTAAACTCACCTCAGCCCCCATAGAAAACAGACTCCTTAGCAATCAGGAGTGGGTAAGAGCATAGTGGTTGGGGGAGAGTTTAATGAACCCAAGGGAAGCATTTTAAAGAGCTCAGCCCTGTTAATGTGGCTGCATATTCTGTTTTGATCTAATATCCTGGCTTACTAATCAGGCTCTGGTCCTATTCTTAGGGCACAGAGCAAAGCTTTGAAACTAGTCAACTCTGAGGCTAGAGGATCTGGGTTCAAGTTCTGCCTGTACCACTTCTTAAGATGTGTGGCCTTAAGAGAGTTAGATGAAGTGTCTAGGTCTCAGATCCTTCATCTTGTACCCAAGAAAATAAAATGTACCTTACAGGAAACCTTAACACCATCCATGTTCAGGTACTCTTATTGGTCCTACTGCAACCTTGTATTCCAGTTGCCCTGAGACCCTACATGATTTCCAGGTTCTCCTAGGACCTGGACCATGTTTTGCTTTTTTCCAGTTCTCTTGGGTACTAAGATGCCATTTCCACATCCAGGGCAGTGTTGTCCCGATGGGGCTGCCATGGTGCCAGAGTGGGCTGGTCTATTAGCTGCTGCCCAAGGCTCCTTACTCTGTTGCAATACTTGGAAGCCATAGCTATATTTCCCAGATTCTTGCCACTTCCTCTCTCCGATTTCCTTTAGCAATTGCTGATAAATCTGCCTGAATCAACATTCTTGCCTGTCTGATTCTGTGTAGTTTCTGGGTCCTGATTATCACCTAGAGGTTTGTTGGTCATCTCGTGGAAAATTACTGTGAAGAGTGACAAAATTGAAGGCTTGGACATTTATAACAAAAATATAAGTGATCCAAATTGGTTGATACTTTCTGTGATAACAAATAATCTCAGAAATAGTGCTACAGAGCAGATATTTTTAAATTAGGCACATTTGGTTTGTCTTCTTAAGGGAAGGGTGATGCAATGCATTTGTAAGAAATCTGCTATGTAGAGACCATTTGGAAAAAATGGAAATAGTTAATTTATTGCTGAAAGTGATGCATGTCATCATTAGTGAAAACTCTAGTATTACACATTTTAAAAAGTAAGGAAATACAATTTTATTTTCTAACTGGCTAGAGTTTTTTCATTGTGTTTTGAACACATTCACTGGAAATACAAAAATGCAGTATCTTCCAAGTAGTTTGTAAGAACATTGGATTGAAATTAGGGAAGAAAACTTAGTAGCTCAATTTCATCAACATATTTACATAAAAGTAAAGGATAGAACCACTGAGTATGATGACCCAGGGAGTGTAGCTATAGGCTTGTCTGTTGGATTTACTTATTGTGATGATATTTTGTCTTCAGCTTTGACAGCCATTGAAATATGGTATGATACGACCTGTGGGTTGCTTTTCCAGTGTTAAACTAAGGATTAAAAAATAATGAAGCACATCCTATGACATTTTTTTCTCTAAAATATTTTTATTATAATTGAGAGAAAAACAGGCTTTTTGTGCCACATAAAATGTTATCTAGTGAGACAAGATGTAAATGTAAAAGCATATTATTTATTCAGCATTGTTTCATGCTTTAAAATATTTTTGTGTATATTTTGTAATGTATAAAATAATACTGTAATTGTATGTATATCCATTTTATAGAGTTATTTGGGAAGTATACTCATACATTTTTGTTTGTTTGCTGATGGGAGGAGGAATCAAGACCATACTGTCCAATACGTAGGACATTTTGCTTGGAAGGAGAAGCCTGTAATTCTGAAGGGCTGCCAGGTGGAAATGGTAATAGATTTGTGCTGTGTTGCTCTAGAAAGTAGGTATAGGATTAATAATAATAATGGTTAACATTTATTGAACATTTCCTATGCACCAGGCACCACACCAAGCACTTAACATTGATTATTTTATTTATTCCTGTTCTGTACCTTAGGAGACAAGTATCATTACCATCCTCATATCAGAGTGGTGGAGGAGGCTCAGCTGATAGAGGTCCAGTAACTTTCACAAAGCCACACATAAGGAGAGCAGAGCTAGAGGTTGAATCCACATCTTTCTGACTCTATATAGTTTGTGCTATTACCATTACCTGGCTTAGCATAATGATTGATTCTCATTCATTATGAAAGATGCCCACAAAAGAATGAATGGATTATATAGCTAAGCACTTGGTTCTTTACCTCTGGAAATATGTTCAACTAAATGACTGGAAGGGTTTCTTCATGAGGAGTGTGATATTTTAACTTGTAATAAATATTTCATCTATGTTCCCCTTCCTAGTCCAGAACTTTTGGGTTGGTGAACATGTGGAGATGTGGGGAGAGTGGTGGGCATGGGAGCTCTGAACCTTTTCCCCACATCTTTCCCTATTCATCTCTTCTATATGGCTGTTTCTGAGTTATATCCCTTTATAATAAGCTGGTAATCTAGTAAGAAAAATGTTTCGCTGAGGTTCTATAAGCCACCCTAGCAAGTTAGCTGAACCCAAGGAGGGATCATTGAAACTGACAATCTATAGCTGGTGGGTCAGAAGCACAAGTGTCAATCTGGACTTACAATTGACATCTGAAATGGGGACAATCCTGTAGGATTGAGCCCTTAATCTGTGGGATCTGATGCTATCTCCAGGTAGATGGTGTCAGAGTTGAATTGTAGGATACCTGGCTGGTGTCTGAGAATTTCTTGGATATGTTGTAGTGGGGGGGGGGGACCTACACATTAGAATTAGGTGTAGAATTGGAGGAGGGAGTTGAACTCTGTGACCTCTAAGATGCCTTTCAACTTAGAAACCTTGAGCATTTCTTTAGACAAACTATTTCCAGAAAATATAAATGATTCCTGTACAAAGGATAGGGTCTAATGGTCAAAGAAGTTTGGGAAATGCTGGATTAATAAGGGGTAAGCAGTGTCTTTCCTGAAGGATTCTCAGAGAGCCTTTACCATATTATTCATTATAAATGTCCAAGAGAAGGAAATAATGTGCTGGCTTTCCCCAAACACGTTCATCTTGGATGACTCCTTCATTGTAGAGTTATCTCCTGAGTTTGGTGTTTTCTTGTTGAACCTTGGAAACCCTGATAGAAGCTAAAATATTTATACTAATTCTTGGGAAATGCTGTTACTCTTTAGGACATGGTTGGCAAGCTGTCTGTTAGGCAGAGTATTCTATTAGCACCCTCCATTCCTCTCCCACGATATCAGAAAGTTGATAGTATAGAAAATCAGAACCACCTTGGTGAGAGGGTGCACTGTGTCAAGTGAACTTTGGCTCAATTTCTACTCTCATCTTCAGGCCTTTTAGGGTAGTCTTCTTTAGATTATCATTTTGAGAGGTAAGGTAAGATACCCTGAATAATGCCACTGCAAACCTATAGAATATGTTAGGTACATGATAAGATTCTTGCTTTCAGCGCAACAATTAACCTCTACATATATCACGTCTGAGTAGAAAAAAAATGTTCTCTAATGGCAAACTGAATCAAGGGAACTAAACTGAAAGTAAATATTAGGAAAAAAGGCCTGAATGTAAAAAATTAACATATGTGATGAGCTAATGTGCAGCCCTCACTGTTGATGTTATTTGTGCTTTGAATTTGGAGCATGTTGTAGGATACCTTTGTATCCTTAGCTAGCGCACATCTCAGTGTAGGATATTTAAATGCGTTTTGCCTGAGACACCAAGGGATGAGCGATGCTATGTTCTAGTTACATAATTCTTAACCTCTCCTGAAAATTAGGCAGGAAAACAGTTTAGAGATGCTGGGAGAGGGATTTCTGTGGACAATGGTGAATATGCCCTTCCCATCCCCCCACCATGAGGAAGTGTGGGCACTGCCTGCTCCTTCACTTAGGTTGAGAAACGGACCTGAAGAAGACCATGCGGCAGATTTCATAGCACTCTCCTCCTGCTTGGGGGATATAGTGACCAGTGTTTGACTTGGACCAAACTAGAGGCTAGTGGCAATAGACCAGACGATTGCTACTTGGGAAGTAACTGAAGTCCTAAGGGCTGGTTACACAGGTCACAATTCTGACCCAGTCTTCTATTTTACAAAGGAAGGACTGGAAAAGAACCGTGACTTACATTTGTGTAACACATATGATTGACAAAGCTTTTTGTATGATCTTGTTTGACCTTACAGTAAGTTTCTGAGATGAACATGAATATGATTCTTGTCTTACAGATAAGGGAGGCAGTGCTCACAGATAGTAAAAAAAAAAAAAAAAAATCAAATTTCTAGACTCAGAGTAGAAAGAATCATAGTTAAAACTTAGCAATTACCTTAACAAGTGTTAGGCAGCATTGTAAAGGCCTTACTGTATTGAAGTCCTTTAGTCCTGCCCACACTCCAGGAGAAAGATACTATTAAAAGCTCCATTTTATAGATAACTGACACCTGGAAGCCTCAGTTTCCTTGACTTGTCTGCTAGAAAGTGCAAAAAAAACCGGCATCTGAACTCAGGAACTCTGGCCCCTGGGCCTTTCCTGTGGTGTTCTTTCCATTATAGCACATTGGCTACATAAGGATTTTTAAACCATAAAGATCTCTCTAGGTTAGTTTCACTGCCAACAGAGCATTGCCAAGTGGCAACCTTTTGGGACCTTCTTGGATGCCAATGTAAGAATAACTTTAATCATACTACCAATTTGTGATAAGCAGTTACTTTTAAAATACATAGGGGAGTCGCAAAAGAGTTAATATTTTAAACAGTTTGCACACCCTTCCTCACAACTCAATTCTAGCATTAATTATTTAGAAAGCTATTTCTTAGGTACACTTTGACTTAGCCTGAGTAGATGATCACAAGTTCCAAATGGCAAACATTAATAAGGTGTTAGTGTTGTGCTCAGAACACGAGTACATCATTTTGGCTTCATCCATGCTCTATACCTTACCTGCTGTGGTGTGCCAGAAAGTGGGATAAATTGGTTTGGAGTCAGACATTCCTCATTTCTATTCTATCGAGTACACAATCTCTGAGTTTCAAAATCCTCATTTGTAAATTGGGGAAAATATATGCCTTCTGTTTTTTGAAGATTGGAAGATGAGATGAGTTGTGTGACCAAAATACCTAGTCTGGGGTCTGCCGTGTAGTAGATGCTCAATCAGTTATCAGTTTCCCTGTTCCTTGTGGCCCGGGATCATTTCTTAATCCCATTTTGTGAGTTTCGGCAATTCAGTCATCCTCTATGAACCTTAAATTTGCCACCTGTGAAATGGAACCATCAGAAAATATCTCACAGGCTTTTCTAAGACTTCTTCAACCAATACCAGTGCAAGTGCTTCCTAAATTATGATTCCTGTTATCTACCCCCAAATCATTCAGCATGGCCTTGTATAGTTAGCAGATCTTATATTTGTTGTTGCATTAAACTTCAAAAGCAATCCCAAACTGTTTCATCTTCTGTTCTTTTCCTTTTTTACAACAACCTTCAGAAGGAGAGACAAACATTATTTTTCTCATTATCATACTTGAGGCCCAGAGGGCTACTTGCTTACAACTTCTCACAGGAGGACCAGGGCCGGAACCTGGGTCTGTGGCTCTCATTGGTGTCTTGCCAAGTGAATCTGCGTCCATGTGGCTCCTGTGGTTTGTTCCTTGCCTAGAGAGACCTTGCTGTGTGACTTTTGTTAGGGGGGCACCTGATTTATTCCCCCACAGTCCCCTAAACATCTTGCTTTCTTCCTAGCACTGCTATCTTTGAAACCCAAACTGGTGACGGAGGAGTTTGTCGTCTCTTGACCTCAGCACGTTTTGCAGAGTGTTTACTATGGGTGAGCTCATGATTCAGCCACAGAAGAAAATTTTTGTAATGTCTACTGGAGATGAAAATATTCTTCCTTGGAACATTTGTTGCTTGAGTGTTCATACTCTGTAATGCCCCAAGACAATCTTCTAAAAACAGCAGCGGCTTCCCTTCCACTACACAAACAGAAAGGTTCAAACTCAGGCCTGCTTTGTTATTATGGGCCAACTGTGTGCAAACACTATGTCCTGCAGGGGGCCCAGAGATGAATTAAACAGCCCTTGCTCTGGATTTTCTGACAATAGAATCGGGTGATATTCTCTCCCCTCCCTTCATTGTTTCCCAGCCTGAGCTGCCTGATCTGGCTGGCTGTTGCATCCCCTGGGCTGCATTCCTTCTGCACACATACCTGGGGAAGACCACTTCCCAGATGGACATGTCCAGAGTTTGGGAGCAGTGGATCTATTCTGCTAGAACATGCACTTGTTCTTAGCTGACAGCCTAAGAACACATATTCTTAAAGAGAAAGGTGAGCTAAATGAGGGCAGCAAGGAAAAAATGGGTCCCTCAACAAGTGTGAGAGGGAGGCGAGAACCAGGTGCGTGGGAGCTGCACAGCCAGCATCCTCCAAAAGGAAAAAATCCATAGCTAAGGGCTCTTTTTTGTGCCCTGAGCTGGGGATACAGCTATGAAGATGACCTGGTCCCAACTTGGAGTAGCATAGAATCTTGTAGTAACTAGAGTTCGCTCGAGTGTCACACTCCTCCCAGTCATTGTCCTGCCTGCCCCTGCAGCACACTGCCCACCTAAAAGGATTGGCCATCACTGTCTTGAGGAAGCAGAGGTGATGCTAGCACTGAGGAAGAAATCAGGACTGAGCTTCACGCAACTCATCTGAGAATTGTTTCTCTCTGAACCCTTGCTAGACTTGTCCTTACAGCTGACTTTTGGTGATGATAGATGGGCCTTATTTCAAAATTAATGAGGTGAGGACACACCTACCTCATGAGAAGGTGTATCCTATGAAAATATAATTCAGAGACTCTTTAAGTGGGTGGAATATGGTTACCTAGGTGCTATTGGAGTTGATTCTGTGGGACTGATCGCTCCCTCCCTGAACCTTCCATACCTGGGAGTCTACCATTATCAGTTCTTGGGTTTCACATTGCCTTTTCTAGGCTCCTGTTTGAAAAATGGAAATACCCCTAGGAAGAACATCAAGACCCGAACATTGAGGTACACTGATGGATCAAATAATTGTCTTGCTGATGGATGAGACTTGGGTTTCTTGTAGGAAAAAACATAGTAAACAAATTAGAGGAATGAGGAGAGGAGGTGAGCATATGAAAACATCACCATCCTGATGATCAGGCCCTTGGTAGAAGGAAGTTCTTGCCCTCCTTGAGTGGACATGCTCAGGCTGAAATCTCATCCTGAAACTCAGTGTTTCAGAACGCAAGTCTGATCATATTTTCCTAGCATTGACAACAGCAGGCAAAGTTGGCTCTGCTAGACAGATAACTGATAAAATAAGCAATTGTATAATTTCCATTGTGCCCAAACATTTTTGTAGTCATGACAACATCCTTAGATTCTTACAGCCCTGACAGCCAGGGAGATGGCTAATAATTTCTTTCCAATAATCACCAGCCTCTGTGTAAGAGGACTATTGGGCCCCATTGCAGGATGGTTCTGTGTGAGAGGTGCTGAGGGAGAGGCACTAGAGGGAAGGGAGGCTTTGGGGATTATTCAAGGTAAGGGGCAAAAAAAAAAAAAATCACTGCAGTCACTTGGGTGACTGACCTAGAGGTAAATCATGTGCCAACGATCCTTTTTTGGAAACGTGTCTCCAATTGAACCCATTCCTCCAGGTGCCACCGTTATTGTACCCCCAGGATTATAGCAGTTGCTCCTTAGTAGGTCTCCATTGTGTGTATCATCTGTACCCTGCTACTGGTCAATCTACAGTTCAAATCATTGTCATCTTGTCATGTTGCTGCTCAAAATTTCATATAGCTTATTCACAACTTACTGTATTAGGCCTGAGCTCCCCTGCCTTAATTACTTTTTTCTAATCTTGCCAAACCCAATCTATCCTATCCTGTCTTTCCAAATTTTATTTATCCCTTAAGTTATAGCTAAGATCATCCTACCTCCATCAAGCTTCCTCTGACTACTCCGGCCCAAAGCATTGGGCTTTATGACCAGTACCACACAGCCCTACAGGTGTGTTGTTGCCAGGGATTAATGCATGCTAGGCCTTTTCTCCAGAAAAGACTGAATTCTGTGAGAGCTGTCCATAGATGTCTCCTGCATCTCTCAAAAAAGGCTATCTTTTCCATCTTTTCTCAACTGCCCTTTCTAAAACATTACTGTCTACTTGGTCTGCTTTTTTTTATCTTTCTTAATACCACTAACACCATGTAACATTATCCAACATTGTCTCTTAAGCTAGAATATAAATTCCATAAAGGCAGAGGCTTTAACTGTTTTGGAATCTTTTGTATACCCAACAAATACTACAAAGCTGAGAATATAATATGACCTCAATAAATGATTGTTGAATGATTGAATGAGTTTTTATTTATTAGCCAATTCACATCCAAAATTATGGAGAAGAAAAGGGGAGGTACCAATCCTTTCCACTATGTACATGCTGCCATAACTTCTAAAAATGAACCCTCATATGGTCTTTTTCCTATTAGAATAGACAGCCAAACGTTGAACAGCAAGAGTAATCCAATTCATAGGGATATTGTGCATTCCTGTCAGAAGAGCCCTGTAATCAGGGACTACAGGCAAGGCCAGCTTACTGCTGCAAAATGCATGGGCTGTTACTACGCGGCCAACTTCTTGGATTGCTGTGAGATTCAAATGCAATGAAGAATGGCAAAAAGGGTTAAATTGTAAATCAAGATAAAAATGGGAATCATTATTCAACCAGCTGGTGGTGTGAAGAACTGGAATTAATTTTGATAAAGACAGCAAGGAATACTCTGGACCACAAGTATTGAAAATAAACATCAAAAGGAGGTGTCAGGAGCTCTATTAGAACTCTGAAGGATAATATGGTTTTCATTGTTTGGAACGGCCTTTCTGGATATGTCAGGGCCTCAGTAAGAAGGATGCCTTTCTCCTTTGAGAAACACAAATGATATATTTCCACATTGGAATACTGGTCAGTGGATCTTTCCAAAAGAAAAGTTAAAAAGACTTTCAAAAATTTTAGGAAACTTGGCAGGGAAAAAAAATCCACAATCACTATTGTCATCATCATCGTCATCAAATTAATCCTTTGAAAAATCTCAAAAGGTAGGTATTGCTTTCTTTTCTTTAAGCATAGGGGAGAACTGTGGTGCGAAGAGAATGACGTCTCTTACACGGACTTCCCTTAGCTAGTAAATGATAGGGTCAAGAATTTAACAAAAAATGCCAACATTTACTGAGGATTTTCTTAATGTCAGTCATTGTTGTTTGCAATGCAATGCAAAGGTGCAGGTAGTGCTATTCCTGGTTTATAGTAAATAAGACTGGGACCTAGAGAAGTTAAGCCATTACCTAAGGTCACATAACTAAGGAGAGCAGGAGCCAAGACCTGAGTCTAGACAGGTGGCACTGGTATCTATGTGCTTCTGCATTACTGTGTGATGCTTCCTGTGTCCCTGGCCACTGTTCTTTGAGATGCCCAACATATGGTTCAACTTTTACAATCAGAGAAGCTACTTTCATTACCCTTACTAAATGAAATGAGGGAGGAATACAGAATAGAGAGAAGGAGACTTGGGGGGAGGGATTGCTAGGGTGAGTCCCAGTGAAGGCTCTCCTGGAATTACCTGGCTGGAGAAAGCAGATGGTGTGGGTGTTGTTAATAGGCATCCTAAGGAGGGTCTAACAAGCCTGCATGTGACTAGAAGATGGTTGTCAATTGGGGAGGGGTCCCACTCAGCTGTGCGAAGGGTTTGCTCAGATGAAATTAGGGTTTATTGAGTAGTAAAGAGCAACATCCAGCTGCCTGAGAATTTCATTGACAGGATGCAAAGGCAGGAGAATATTGTGTAAACCTTATTTACAGATCAATAGATAATCTTTCATACACAAAAGGTCAGCTCCAGGAAGGCAGAGCAGTAAAAAAAGAAATATTGCCTGCAAATACAATATTGACTTAAAAAATGCACCCAGATGAATCCTTTGATGTATATTCTTCTAGTCAAAGTACATTTCTTTATTCATGAGGTTTTTTTTTTCCTAACCACTTCAGGTTTCTCAGTGAAGTATGAAGACCGTGATGAAGAACACTGATTTCTAGTTGTCTTGAATTCTGTGCCATCAAATGATCAGCATGAAATGGAATCAATGCTGAAAAATGCAAAACAACATTCCTGTGTGTGTGTGTGTGTGTGTGTGTGTGTGTGTGTGTGTGTGTGTTTGTGAATTAGGATGCTCAAGTCAAATAGAAACTCACCCCTAACCCCTTGTAATTTCCTGCTTTGGTGGCTGTGATGATGATAAACATTTATCCTGGCTTCAGGAAATAAACAACTATTCAATCCTACTGGTTCCCTCTGGATTCCTTCATTCATTTTGTATTTCTTCTTTGCCCTTAAGCAAGTAGTTCATCATCCCAAAGAATATCTGAAATCGTTGCCATCCACCTATACCTGACTGCTGGATTGTGAGGCCATTTATGACTGCTGCTCAGACACAAGTAAGCATGGGAGAAGGAAGCCTAACTGGGCTTTGTTTCCCTGATAGAATCTTTCAGATTAGGGGTCCAACTAACTTAGATACCTTATCAGTATGGGAAATTTTTCAAAGGGCCACAGTCTGAGCCCTGAATAGAAATATTGCTGGTAGAAAGTGCCTTTGGGGTGGTTGCTCCAATCTCTGGGTCATTGTGTGCCACATCTGAAGGAAGGATGCACAGCTGGGAAAAGTCCACCCTCATCAATAAGTCAAAAGGCTTAAGATGGACAACTCTTCCTCTTAACTTCCTGATGGAGAAAGGCATGGCAGTGGCTGTGAAAGAATTTTCTATGCTGTAGAATTATATAAATACATTTTCCAGAGTAACCAAGGAGGATCCTTTGACAATGACACAATTACTTCCAACTGCTTACAAGGTCTTTTCTTGCTGCACTGAGAAATCAGGTTTCAAATGCTCTGAGAACAATAACCTCCTCTTATGAAAGGATGTGGCTGGAATCGGCCACCTACAGCTTTGTCTAGACTTGATGGGGAACCAGAGGGACAGGGGACTACTCAACCCCTCAAAGGGAGAAAAGGATCCAGAGGGGAGGCTGGATTTCATGACTGATGGTATAGATTTTAGCCTCTTTCAGAGTCAAAGTCATAGCTTGGCCCCTCTATTTGGCCAAAGTTTCCATTCCTCCCACCTGGGGCTATGCCTTCCATGCTCACATCCTCCCAAGTTCCTCCCCAGCTCTTACCCCCTAGAAGGAGGACTGAGGGTCCTTATTCATAAGAGTGAATGGTGGTGACTACCAGGTGTGGGCCAGTATTGGGTCTAATTCTGGATATCTTGATTTCAAACTTTGCAATGATTCCTCATCCCTTATTTACTTGCTTCCAGCCCACCATTCTGGCTATTGTTCATACTGTTACTATCAAGTGCTCTAGAATATGTATGTGAGGGGGTTGTTTTCTTTTTGGATCTATCTTCTGCAGGAGTGCTTTTCATTACATGCATGTGAATGGCAGTTCCCCTGTGGATTCATTTGCATGTCCTAAGGTGATTATATTTTGTTATTGAAGGCTCTGTGGCCCCCACATCCCACTTGGACTTTTCTAAGAGAAAAGGGAGAGAAAGAAGGAAGAAGGTAGTTGGGAGGGAAAGAAGAAAAGAGGAAGGAATGAAAGAAGTCAGTTGGGTAACAGGTGCTAATAATTTTGTACAGTTGTTTATAGTTTACATACTGAGAAACAATTTGTAAAATGTTTTTGGCAGGCATCATCTTATTTTTCACAAGCACCCTATTTACAGATATGGAAACTGAGGCTTAGAGAAGGTAATTGGGTATCTAGCTAATAAATAACAATATCCCACCTGGAATCCAGTCCTTCTGCCATCATACATAGTTTTCTTTTCTATAATGCTTCATGAAATGTAAAGGCATTTCCTAAACTTGTTTTTTTGAACTTAAGACAAACACTGTAAGAGCTGAAGGTCTTGGTGGCCACCATAACTCTATTCAGTCCTTACTGGACTTTTCTTGAGGGTGGACTGGTAGACTTTGGTTGGCTAGAAATAATCATCCTACAAAGTACTCGGTACATATATTAATATTTTTGAACACTTCATGGTTTATGTAATATTTTCCTATGTAAATCTCACTTGAGGGTCCTATAAGCCAAGTGGGTCTCAGAAGTCCAGCAAATGACCCAAAAGTAAATGGTGGGATGAGGATGAAGTCTTAGTTTTTTTTTTCTTTAATGCTCATGCCTTCTATTATTCCATATTTCCTCCACTGTTCTGTGCCTAGTCTGCTAATCTGCAGACAGTATAGTAAAGTCCATTTAGGGATCCAACACACCCAAGTCTGAAAATAGAAGAGGTCATAACCCTGACCTCTGAGCATGATGGGCTCTATTTGGGGGGGCACAGTGTAAAATGAAAATTCAGGGCCCTTTGTTAAAAAAAAATATATAAGCATTTCAAGACTGTGGAAGCAGGAAATTAAACCTAGTGTGAGGCTCTCTGAATGTAGGGTGCTTTTGAGCATGGAACCCTGTGTGACTGTATGGGCAGCATGCCAATGAAGCTAGTCCTGCCTCTGACATTAACTCAGGAGTGGATGACCTTAACTCTTTCTCAGATCCTTCCTGGAGCTTCTATCAGGGAGGGGAAGTTACATGTCATATAGACTCTGTTCTGTTAAACCTTTTATTCTTGTAGAGATGAGGCACACAAAGGCCCAGTGTTGCTCATTGAACCTACTAACTCCAGTTCTCAGGGATCAAAACTTAAGGACAAAGTATCACTAGCAAGTAATGTTGATGTGAGCATTTACTGTGTGACAGGCACTGTATAAAACTTTTTTACATCCTTTAAATTGTTTGCAAAGATGGCCTCAATTCTCTATCCTTACTTGGATCAACACATCTTATATTGTGACTGTGAAGCTTTTCCCATGAAAAAATGGAGTGCATTTCTCTATGTCTTGAATCAGAGCTGGCCGCATGAGTTGGTCTGGCTAATAAAATGCTTCAGAATAGATGGCATACTAGTTCAGGGGGTAGGTCTCAAGAGGCTTGCAAGCTTGAGCTCTTTCTGTTGGAACCCCAGGACTGCCATTAGAGCAAGCCTATGTTAGGCTGCTGGAAATGAGCTCCACTTGGTATTGTCATCTCAACTGAGACCATCTAGGGCAGCCTGCCCCCAGTTGACCTGCCACCTAACTGTAATTGCTTAACCGAGCTTAGCTGAGGTCAAACAGTCCAGGTCAGGAGAACCATTCCACAGATAAACTCACAGACAGGTGAGAGATGATAGCTGTTGCTTTAAAACTGTGTGTGGGGGGAGGGGCTTAGGTAGTTATGCATTATTATGCCAATAGGTAACAGATACATACTATTACCATTGTTATTTCCATTCTTGTGGTAGGGAAATAAGGAAATAAGCAAATAAGCATCAAGACATTAGGTTGTAGCCTGTGACCAGTGGCTAGTAAATGGGCTTACTGTGACTTCTAGCCTAAGTCCTTATTGGTTACTTTGTGGGGTCCTTTCATAGCACTCTGGGCTCTGTCAAGCACTCAGCTATTTGGAAAGGTATTTGAATGGAAGAAGCAGTGATTTTGCTGATGGGGCTCAAACACCAGGAATCTCTCTGCTGGTAAAATACCATGTCTATTACTAACTAAAACTTAAAAAATAAAACACTGTAAGTTATCAAAGAAAAAATGCATATATGCAGAACAAAAGGGATGTCTTTGAGGTTAAGGTAACAAGCTAAATGCTAGCACAAATTTTGGCTGTATCTTATTAATAACACTAAATTATGACTGAGTTATGCAAGAGGTCCATGTGAAATTACATTAATGCAAATGGAATTCTTTATGTTTGTTTTTGTAAATGAAAACAAAAATGCAGTTATATTAGTGGAACTCACATATTAAACTAAAAATCTACCAGCAAGTGTCTCCCCTCCATGTCTAGGTAACCCCACATCTTTTATAAAAAGCAGTTGCCCCCCAGAGTAACAAGTAGACATTGTGCTAAACCAGGAATACACAATTCGTTTATAGTGGCCGCACCAGAATATAAGAGTTCTTACAAATATCGGAGGTTGGGAAGGTTCTGGAAGGCATCAGTGTCGATGTATAGTAGGTTGTTGGCCTTTTCAATTCTACTGTAAAACAGAAAAGAATATATACATGAGCTCAACTGTAAGGAATGCTGTAGTATTTTTCACATTATGCAAAGAGTATATCACTTATTCACTCACCCATCCATCTATCCATCCATCATTTCAACAAAAAAGTTTAGAACACATGCAGTGTTTTCACTATGCTAAGTTGTTCAAACTAAATATTAACCCATTTTGCTTTCATAACTAATGTCCTCTTGGGACATTAAACATAGCCAAACAAAACACTTTCTGAGTTTGTCTTTTTCACCCAGCACACTGTGTCTTTAACCAGTAAGTGTCTCTCAGGGTCTAAGGAGGCTAAGAAGGCAGGGATGAGACTGACCTGGGAAATGGAGATTTTGTCTGATTTGGAGACAAGAGAGTAGGGAACAGAAAACAAAAGAAGGTGAAAAGAAGATGGCAGGAAGCAAAAGGGTGAAGCAAAAGGAGATTGGAGAAAGAGTAAAGAGGCAAAGGAAAGCAAAGATCAGGTGAAAAGCAGTGGACATCTGATTTTAATCATGCAATTGTAGCAGGAAGTAGTTGGGAACGTGTTGCTGATTCCCTTCATGCTGTAGACTGAGGCTGCTTTCACAGCTCATGAGAAGTGGTGACTTTTGCCCTTGTTGTCTTTAGCTGTGTCCTGATCAATAGTCTGGAGGTGAATGTGTTCACATTTGGATTCCAACAGAGAGAGGCTGACCTTTCCTCATCTTGCTGGATCAATGTATATTTACAGATATGCTCTGTGTTAATTACTTCCTCCCTGTTTCATTAGCTTTTATGTTGCAGTAACCTGTAGCTACCCAGATCCAAGTACCAGGTAATTAATTAAGTATAGTCAGTGCTACATGGGGGTGAGCACCTCTCCATGCAGGGAAGAGATGAAAGGGCTGTTCCATTAGCTCTACTGCCTGTTGAACTGCAGAAAGGGATGCCTGCTTAACCCTGCCCAGAGGGCTGATTGCTCTTTGGTTCATTTCTTTGACATTTCCTGTGGGTTCTGAGACCCTGGTGAAACTCTCTTTTTCCAACTAGGGTAAGGAGAGACCAAGCAGAGAAGAAAAGAAGGAACAGGAGGGCAATGGGGGAAAGTGAGGAAAGGCATCAGTTTCAGAGGCTTAACAGCAATGAAGAAGAATGCAGGTGGGAGGCAGAGTGGGTGGAAGGAAGGAAAAGGGAGAGGGTAGTCTGCCAGTATGGACAGACTGAGTATCATTTCTAAATGTGTGTGTGTGTGTATGAATTATATGGATGTATAAATGTATATATATGTATATATGCTTGGCAAATGATAAGAAATTTTTTAAAAATATAAGAGTTGGTATTTATGTTTAAGTCCTTATCCTGCTGTGGATTTGGCTGGGTGACTTTAGATAAGCCTTGCAACTTTCATTCTTGTCTGTAATATTAGGAAAGTGGTTCATTCACTTTCTTAACTATGTTGCATGGGATTTTTGTAAGGTGTTAATAAATGCCCCACAGAAGAAACCTTACCAGCGATACTGGTTGAAAAACCCTTAATAAAATGCCTCCCTGGATATTCCAAGTGTATATTCACACATGATAGGTTCTGAGTTTTCCTATAGTAAGTGAGCCTAACATTTGCCCAATGTTTCCTAATATAACTTGACCATAAAGTCATTTACCTTTTTAAAAAACACTTTGTACTTTGGAAAATTTGGGACCAGATAGTGTCTAGTCTTTTCTGGCTTTGACATTTTATGATTCTGTGAATTAATTTATGGTGGTTATAGGCTGGTATGAAACAGAAATATATCTGTATGAATATTGACAGGTGTGTAAAACCAGAATGTTAAAAACAAAGTAAATTTGGTTGTAATAAAGGTACCAAGTATCATTATGACATATTTACTCTATGTCAGTTGATGTTGGATCTAATTTATATTTATCACCTTTGTTCATCACCGTGATCCTGTGGCATGCACTTTTACTCTCATTTTACAGTTAAGGAAAACTAAGTGTTAGAATGCTTTTGTTTCTTGGTAGGTTTCATGGTAAGTGTATGGCATAGACTAGTATTCAAGTGAGGACTGCCTATCTTTACATCATGTGGGATTTATTTTGGACTTTGACCCTGGAATAATTTTAAAAGAAACGATGAGATAGAGACCCCTTCAGTCACAGCACAAGGTTATTGGGTCTACTATTGGAAAAAAAAAAAAACCTCTTGGAGGGAGACAGCAGGACAAGATTATTTTCTTGGTTGGTACTTGGATCACCAGGCAGAGAGACACAGAATGGTGCCCTTTGGGCTGTCTTTGACATCTTAAAATGAAATTCTAGGGATCAGAGGATAGAGCAGAGTTAGGACCTTCCAGGGATATACACAAAATTTACAGCTATTGCCAATGGTGATGAGCAAACCCCACAGGACCTTGCTTACATTTCATGTAATTTGGACAAGTTGAAGAACACATTTGCCTCTATTACTTCCAAGACATCATTCTGTGAGATCTCTCTGCAAAAAAAAAAATACATATGATATAAAAATATATGATTTGAATTTTTTACAAATGAAATGTAAGTCAGCATAGAGCCTCTTGTCTGCAATGATTCATGAGACACACACAACCCTATTCCTGTCCTCAAAGAAGCCAGGTGTAATAATCAGACAAATCTAAAATAAGGAGATGCTAATATTTGGAGAACAATGAGAGAATAAGCCCAAGGTGATGGCTCAGTTCGTTTAGAGGTTATTCAGTCTGTGGATGTAGCAACTGAGGTCCAGAAAGGGAAAGAAAATTGATTAAAGATATTTAGGGAATATATAGGATGAGAACAAACTCTGAGTTCCTTAGACCTTACAGGGGTCAGCAAGCGTTTTCTACAGGGCTAGATAGTAAATATTTTTTTGGCTTTATGAGTCATTTAATCTCTGTCACAACTACTCAATTGATAGTGCAATGCAAAAGTAGCCATAGATAATAAGTAAATGAATGAGCATGACTGTCTCCCAATAAAACTTTATTTATAAAAATAGATTGTGGGCTGGCTTTGGCACCATGGGGCTATAGATCTTGCTCTAGACCATGGAGTCAAGTTCTTCTCTGTGCTAATCTAACATTGGGAGATGAGAGCCTCAATTCAGTCTCAAAGGAGCGTGGCTTTAAATCCCTCTCTTCTCCATATCATTACCCAAGTAAGGGTCATTACTCCAAGGTCTTTTGTTACCTAAAATATCCAGAGAAGATCTTTCAGGTCTCAGGTTTTTTTTTTTTCTTGGTGGAGTAATTTGAGGGCAGTAGAGAGTGAAGTCCACTATGCCAAAGCCCAGAGCTTGAGAAGATAGAAGGTGGCTTAATCACTTAATGTTTATAAAGTGGTTCACAGATGAAACGTGCTATTATTAGGCCTTCAGAGGAAGGCTCATGCAGTTTTAATGCAGCAGCTGAGAGTGTCTCAGGAAATCTCATAGGCAGCATGCATTCAAATTGGCTGAGGCAGAAGCACTGTCTGCTGGCCCAGGATTTAGCTGAAGAGCTCTAGAAAGGCTCTTGATCAGGCAAAACCTGGAAGACCGAGCAGGGAGAAAGTCTTACAGGACAGGTGTGATTGTGAACAGTAGCCATCTCAGTGAGGGGAGCTGGTGACATCTGGAGCTTGTCAACTCAGTGGTGGTGGGTCACGTTTCACAAGCCCCTGTGAGTAAGGAGACATTTTGTGGGAGAAAAATAGCCTTCTTATTCTATGATAGCATCTTTGATGATTCACTTGGTAAACTTAAGTATTCACAATTTTTACAGTTGAACATAGATAAAGGTGGTGTGTGTGTGTGTGTGTGTGTAATAGAACATGTTGGCTATTGGCGGTTTATTTTGCTCCTCTGTCCTGCAAGTGGAAGGAGTGCTGGGAGGTACAGGAATGAAGAGGAGTAGGAAAGGGGTGGTAAACCTGGAAAAAGATGTTAATTTGAACATTTAAGGGAGTTGAGTGAAAGAGTTGCACAGGGAAAGGGTAAGTCATGGAGGAAGAACTAGATAAATCCAAATGGGGCCATATCTTCCAAAAATGATTTGCAGGTTCACTTACTGCTTCCAGTAGATTTGGTTGACCACACATGATAATATCTCAGCCTGATATTGCCTAGAAGGTAGATATTTCTCCTTGTCTGAATTCATGTGCTGAGAGTTCCCTTATTTGGATTTTCTCCCTCCCTTCCATCTGTCCGTCCCTCAAAGAGAACTAAAAACTGTTAGAATGAACAAACCAAAGAGCATTTCTAAATTATTTCAGAAGGTAGTTCATATTTTATAGCCTTCACTTCAAAGACAGGAGAGGGTGTGGGTTGGAGAGGGGCAGGGAGAGCCTTTGGCTGGATGAGGGTTGGGGAAGGTGAACAGTATGCAGCAGTGGAAAAATACATCACTGAGAAATTCAGGGCTCTTGTTCCAGTCCAGCCTAGTTCTGTCTCTAGTTATTTTTATTATAATTTATTCAGTATCTTTATAAGCTACTCTATATACATTCTCTCTAATCCTTTTGACACACCTGTAAAGTACATTGACCTCCATGTTAATAAACAGCCCCACTAATATGCAGGTATGCTAGGCTACCTCTGATTGATTGCAGGGCTACAACACTTTTTTTTTTTTAGGGTTTATTTACTGACTGAGAGAGAGAACAGAGGAGGGGCAGAGAGAGAGAGAGAGAGAATCCCAAGCAGGCCCCAGGTTGTGAGCACAGAGCCTGACATGGGTCTTGATCTCAGCATGGTGAGATCATGGCCTGAGCCAAAACCAAGAGTGGACTGCTTAACCAACTGAGCCACCCTGGAACACTTTGTTTTATACATTTTGCCTCCCAGGCCACTCTAAGCCCAGGATTTCCATTCCTGTGTATTTACTCTAGGTAAATAAAAATGTATGCCTTCCCAAAGGTATTTTATACATTTTATTTGTAATAGCCCCAAACTGGGAACAATCCAATGGATGAACTATGGAATATCCATGTGATGAAATACTGCTCACTAATAAATGGAACAAACTGTGGCTACAACATGGTTGAATCTTTAAACAATTATGCTGAATAAAAGAATGCATACTGTATAATTCTATTTGTATGAGGCTCTAAAACAGGCAAAACTAATCTATAGTGGCAGAAATTGGAGTAATTGTCACTTGGGGCCTGAGAAGGAGATTGCTGACAGGGTAGAGGCAAGGGGAAACTTCCTGGGAAGTTATGGAAATGTCCTATTCAAGATTGGGGAAGTAGTAACATGAGTGTATATACTTATCTAACTTGTTAAACTTTAAAATTAAAACAGGTGCATCTATTTTATTGTGTATAAACATACATTAATAAAGTTATTTGAAAAATGACTTCCATGCAAAGGAAGGGGAGTAAACTGTTTGTTTTTGAGAACTCTGAATTAAATGAACTAATAGAAGTGTCTTGTCCTGTTTGCCCAGAAGGTGGTGTTCAAATCCTAGTTCTTCCCCGGTGATTCTAAGTAAGGATCTTTTCCGTCTTGGCCATCCCGGCCTCCTATCTGTAAAAGGAAGAGTTGGACTATATCAGAGTTTCTCAACTCTGGCCACATGGTAGAATCTTTTGGTGGACCAGAGTCTGAGTCCACCCTAGAAAGCTGGATTTATTTAATCTGGGGTGGGACTATGGCATTGTGCGTGTGTGTGTGTGTCTGGTTTTTTCTTTTTCTTTTCCTTTTAATTCTCCAAGCAATGGTGATTCTCTTATGCATGAAAGATGGAGAATTGCTGGAGTAGATGATCATTAAGGTCTCCTTTAGATCTGTGAATTTTGTCTTAGTCTGCTTCAGGAGCAAGTAGGACCAATTTTCCCTTGGCTACTGAGACAATAAATTAGACAAGTAAGGTTCTTGGAGCACGAGATAATGAGGCAAAATAGTAGCAAGATAAACCAGAGATAGAACATGGAAGCAGGAATAAAACAGAGAAGGCAGCAGGTAGTTTTTCATAAGTAAGAAAATTTAAACAAAAACTCACAACATTTCAGATGTTAAATGTGTAGCAAGAGCTGCTGTGGAAAATATATAATGAACATTTATTTACTATTGATAATTGACAGTATTTTTTATTATGCATAGCCTCCCTTCATTTTTAATGTACCTATGTAAAGTAGAGTGAAAACAGCCAATGCTATCTCCAGTGAGGTTTAACAAAACTTGCCTGGCTTGGCTAAGATAATACACAATTGTGAGGATCATTAAACTTGTCTTTGAAGGGAGGATGTGGAATCTTTACATCCAAAGAACTTATATAATTAAGAAACAATTCTTTGTCTCAGTAGATGCAGTTAAGAATTTTCTTTGCAATTGTGACAAATCATTGCAGTTGGCACAGTTCCAGATACGGCATTTTCTTAGGGGCAACAGGTAAAGGTTTTGTGTAGACAGGGGAGCTCTAAGAATGTGATAGATTAGCTGTTCTCAAAGTGTGGTCTGGTGGTCTGTATGGTCAAAACTATTTTCATAATGATTCTAAAATAAAAATTTTTCCACTTTCACTCTTTGAGGACACAGTGGAGTCCAGGGGTTACCCAATGTGTATTATGGCAACCACTATAATGCAGAAGCAGATATGAGACTCCATCTGTCTTCTGTTAAGCCAGATGTTAAAAATGTTTGCAAATATGTAAGACCATGGTACTCTACTCACTAATATTTGTTTGAAAAGATGGTTGTTTTGTATAACAACGATTATTTATGTTAACATGTAGGAATTTATTATTGTTTTAGAATGGACTGTCAAAACGTTTCCCAGTTTTAACTCTAGTATGGTAAATATTGGTAGCTATAACCCACATAAACAAAATCTGTTTGCTGTCTTTAAAAACTGTTAAGAGTTTAAAGAGATTCTGGGATCAAAAAGTTTAGGATATGTTCAGTGCAGACATTGAATGCAGGCCTTTTTGGGTGAGAGATCCTGAGACCCTGTGGAAAGCTTACTTCCCGAGATGAGGCTCCACTCATCTTCTAGGATAGTGCATCTCAGTTGTTCATGCACATAAGAGTTATCTGGGGATCTTGTGCAAATGCTTCTCCATGGAAAGACCTTGAGTGGGGCCTGAGCCTCTAATTTCTAATACCTCCAGTATTAGGGGGTGGTTCTGGTTTTGACTGCTAGACTCTTGAGAAGAATGGTAGTAACACTCCAGCAGACCTTTCTCCACATCACACAAGTGGTTGGATGTGAAAAGCTTGATAGAGGAGTTTAATTAAATCAGCTCAAGAGGAATGAGTCACTTGATTTTCAAAACCCTGTATCTCCTTTGGAAAGCCTTCTTTTTCTCTCTCACTGAAGTTTTCCTACCTTCTAGTTCTCACAAGACTTCTTTGATTTCTCAGTTAAAGGAAATGTATTGTTTTGTCATTGCTTTTTTTTTTTTTTTTTTTTTTTTTGGTCGGGAGGTGTGGTCATTGTCTAATTCCCTGACTTGGCTTTGAATTTCTGATCCTATCTTATTCATCTGTCTCTAGCATCTAGTGGCAAGTTTGCATGTAATAGGGACTCAATAAATGTTAAAAGGATGGATGGGTAGATGGAGGAAAAATAGTCTTCAGGTCCGGAAATGAGCATCTGCAAAACTGTGAAGGAGATGACAATTGTCTTAAGTATTCTTTCACCCCTTTTCTGTAGGCAGCATGACCAAACTGGGTAAATGGCAACCAAGGCTAGCTGGTCTGTGAGTTAGGCTTTTGTCCCAGGGATTTTTACATTTAATACACATCATTTAAGGGACACATACATGTATTTAGTCTGCTGTACTAATAGCTTCTGGATGTCTTTAGCTCCAGCTAAAGGTATTTCCCAGCTCCTTCAGCAGAGCTCCAAGATGAAGTCCTTGAGTCAGCAAACACCCATAGAGGAGAAAACATGGGAGATGACTAGTATGACTCTATGGGGGTTGGAGAGGATGACTTTTAAGGTCTCTTCTGTGAGTGAAATCCCATGTTTCCTTAAAGGAAGGGGAGATGTGCTTGCATGAGATACTGGGGGTTTTCAGGGCATTCTCTCTGGAGTGAATTTCCGAGCCACAAATTCTACTCCAGTATTACATTCTTCTGGTCAATGGAGTGGTTTTTATATGCAGGTACACTTGATGGAGGGGGTGGGGTGGGGTATTCAGTAGGAAGGACTTTAGGGACTGAATGAGCATGTAGAATTCAGCTAGGTCTAGCATAAAATTTCAAACTATTGTAGACAGGTATTAATTTGTCCACCATTTCACCTGATACTCATTTGCCAAATTCTGGGACTGTCTGATTCAGAGCAGAGTTGCTCTGGTTTTACAGGATAAGGAAGAACTAAAAACGGTCACCAAAAGTTATAAGTCTCACTAGAATGTCAATGGCATCTATTACATTCTGGTTATATCCCATAACAATAAATCAGATACCAATAGAGCCTCCTTTGCTGTTTTTTTTCCTCTCCCCAACATAGGAGATATTTTCCAGTTGGATCTTCCTCATCTTTTCCCTCCTCTCCTGACTTTTCACAGAGCGTTTTCCTCTAATATATCCAAAGTACCCCTCCTTAACTAAGCACATTAGGGAACTCAATTGCACTAAAGTATTTTTAATATTCACCAAATCAAATTTCTTCTGTTTTTAATAACCTCAGACTAAATTCAGTTGACAGTTTTCTTTCCCTGAGTCCTTGTGGTTTAGGATTCATACATATATACTCTGTTAATAGCCCTTACATACTGTGTTGGGTTTGCACTGGTTTGTCTCCTTCACTAGGCAAAGAGGACAATGACACTGCCTTTTATTTTAGTATTCCTGCTCCCAACCAAATGTTTGCTGAATGAATGAATTACCTTTTAAAGATTATAAAAGATTTTCTACCTTGGCTCTTGTGCAATAAAGCTGTGTTCTTGAAAACTTGGAGTAAACAGAGTATTTACAAATCAAATTGTGTATTAGCACAGGAAGGAAGCTTCTTGTTTAGCAAAACCTTGGAGTGAGTATTTAAAGGAGTTAAGAATGAATTCAACAAATGTTCAACAGATTTTGATTAAGCAGCTTTTGTGTTTAAGGGACTAGGCTAGGTGCTGGGGATCTAAAAGATGAATAAAGTGGGTCCTGATTTAGAAATCATCTGTAAGTAAGTCTAGTATTCTAGGCTTTCTTTTAACTGAGTGCTATCTTTATTTGATGGGTTATATCTGTGTTGGTGGAAAAAAGAAAATGGATTGTTGGCATGTTGTATTTGAATATAGCTGCAGATGTATGAATAATATACTTTTATATATAGTACATACATTATACTTATATATGAAGTAAATATATATGGTTATACATAATAAAACATGCACACACATATACATATACATGTGTGTGTGTGTAAAAAATATATTTTTTTACACACACACATTATGTTTTCTGTATTTATATCCTATGTCTACTCATCTACTCTCTATAGTCTCCTGGAACTGTGCTATATAATTAAAAAAAGTACAGAACAGGACAGGTGAAAATTCTAATGAAAATACATTTCAGAAAATTTCATAATGCTCTCCAAACACACAATTAAAGCTCTCATTTAGAATTCCCTGAAGATCAGATCCAGAGACTACCATAGAGACCTGAGTTTGAATCCTGCCTCTATTTCTTACTAGTTGTATAACTACGGACAAGTTAAGGAGTCTCACTGAGCTTCAGTTCCCTTGTTTGTAAAATGGGAATAATAACTACCACACAGGACTGTTAAAGAGACTAATCAGATGGTATGTGTGAAAGCACAATGTTCATTACATGGTCAACTCCAGATATCACCATGCCTGCCAGACAGCCGGCTTGACAGCCTGCCTTCTTGGGGGAGTTTAGACCTGAATTCCTCTGAAGGTGGGAAATAATAAGCTAGAAAATGATGCTAGCAAATGTCCTAGGAACAGTTCCCTTAACCCCATTTAAAGATTAGATTCTTAAACCAGGCAATATGTGCATTACCCTAAACGCCACCCTGAGTTTTTTCCACAGTGAGACCCACCATCCTGGTCTATTGGCCATCAGAGGAGAATAGACAGTGCACAAAGGCATCCCAATAAGGATGCCTCTGTCACTGAAGTCATAACCTGAAAATCCTATTGTTCCTTTTGGGAAAGGATCAATATTGAATGTGACTTGCAGTCAATGTGTGGTAAGGCCATTGCCAAAGGGTTCCTCTCCCCTTCCTTTCCTGACATTTTGCATCTGCTTTTTTCTCCTGGGCAAGGTGAGTCTTTGCTAAAGATTCTCTAAGGATGTCCCCAAAATGAGACAAATAAAAAGAACCCTCTCCGTGACTTTATCTGAGACAATTGAATTCAGCTCACTTTCAAATACATCAGCAGCAAAGTAATGTATCCATTTTTAGTTTTTTCTTAATTTAAAATGTTGAGTAATTATATTTTGGAGTAATGTATTTCCCTCACTTCCCTTAGCAGATGAGGAAAGGGACTAAAAATCACAGTCATAATAGCTAACATTTATTATGCACTTATTTGCCAATTTTTCTGTGCTTCACATTTATTAAATTGCTTATTCATCCCAACAAGAGGAAGAAGAAGCATACAGAGGTTCAGTAATTTCCCCACTACCACGGAGCCAGTAAATAAAGTTGACCTTGGATATGCTCATGGGGCCTCGAAAGGATGGCAGAAATCAGGTAGGCCATATTTACAGTGAGTTGGAAAACTATTTCCACTTCAGAGAATTCTGTTGTTTTAAAATCCAGGAGAGTAGAAATCCTTTTGGGAATGATATGCCTATAAAACAACTAAATACTACTCCATTCCTCCATGCTACATTGTAAGGCAATATATAAACGTGGAAATTCACCTTTCACAGATAAAGTCTCGAGAAGTGAATCATATAAGTACTTTTTTAGTACATTCTCTCTGTGTAAGTGTAGAGCGTGTAAGACAATAAAAAAAACCAAACAAACAGCATCTCTGTCTCCCGAGAATTAATAATTTAGTTGGAGAGAATCAACATGCATGAGATGTTGGGAGTGCAAAGTCAATAGAAGTGGAGCAAAGTGTGGGAAGGATGCCCAAAATTAGAGCAATGAAGAGCAGAGTACAGAGTAGGGATTCAATACATTTTATTCTTTGTCCTCATATACCATATTTTCTCTCATGCCCTGTCAGTGTCAGCATCTCTGAAGCTCTGTCTTGGTATCCCTCGAGGTTTTCCTGTTATAACCTCTCTGTCGATACTTCACAGGTTATTGGGATATGTTTCTCTCTTAGACCAAAGTTCATGTCTGCAACTACCAAAGCCATATTCTACTACATGTTCAGTATACACTTCTAGACTAGGCATCTAGTCTAGAACAGGTTTATTATTTTCTTCCCTCAACTGTCTTCTCCTCCCCAATTAATAATGCCAGCTAATACCTGTATCTGTCATCCCTATTGGTTCACTAGACCAACCCAAGCTTTAAATATTGGGGTTACCTCTAACTCTTCTTCAACATTTAACAGATCCTAAGTCCTCTCATTTACTTTTTTCAGTGTTTCTTGCAAATGTTGTTTCATTTCCCACCATCATTATTGTAATTATGATTCTTTGCAATTTCAGGTATACCAGTAGTTACTAACAGTCATGTGATGACTAAGGAGTGGTTTGATGTGGGTTATGAGTCCTCTTTTTGCAAACAATTAAGTGTCCTAATGGCTTAAAAATTTTGGAGTAAATCCAAGTTTATGTATATAATGTTCAAGAAAATAAAAATGGAATGGCTTATGGAGACAAAGGTGGAGTAAAAAGTGATGCCCTAGGAGTTTATCTCTGCATGAATACAGGAGGATAGCTAATACTTTTGCTTGGGAGCCATGAAGACTGTTGTTTGGGAAAGCCATTAGTATTGAGAAGATGATAAAAAGAGAATGGAGGAGAAAGAGCAAGAGGGAAAGGGAAAGAGATTTCTAGAGGTAGAATGATATTAGAGCTAGAAGTTACAAAAAGTAGACAACTCTTTTATTCCTCTGTGTATGCCTCTCAGAAATTGTTCAAATGGGAATTTAATTAAGTTCTAAGTGATAGAAGACTAGGGATTGTGAAGGTATAAGGAAGTGGAGACTGTGTGTAGAGAAGAAAGGGAAGGGATCACTTGGGTCACTTGGCTTAGCTGTAGTCCTCCAGCTTCAGCAGAGACCAAAGAAAGGGAGACGGGAAGATAGGTGATACTTCTGACATACAAGCCATGATAAATTATCTGTAGGTTTGGGGTATGTGTAAGTTTGAGCTGTGTAACTCAAGGCTGCAGCAATAATAATGATGGTGAAATAATTAACCTTTATTACACACTTGTGTAGCAGGCATAGTGTTAAATGCTCTACATGGGTATTCTCACTAATGACCTTTTTCGAAGGCTATGCTGACTTGTATTTATCTTAGTTCATGTACACATATGAGAGGCAGTGTGGACCTGGGAGCCAGACAGGACTGAGTTAAAAATATACCTTTATCATTGCCAGTTATGTGACCTTAGACAAGTCAACTAACCCCCATGAAACTTACTTAATCCAGTGGATATCATTATATCTACCTTTGGGGTTTTTTATGAGAATTATGGATATAATACATGGCATGGAAGAGATTTCTAGCTGTCTACCAAAATCTGTTTTTCTTTTCTTATTTTTGGGTACATAGCTAGACTACATTTTCTGGCCATTTTGCTGTTTAGGTGTATCCTTGTGAGGAGCAGTTTCCTTCCATGGGAATGTGAGCAAAAGTGATTTGTGCACCCTTAGGCCTGGCCCATAGCCCTTCATGTGTGTTCCTCTATGTTCTGACTTCTTTCCATCTGACTTGGCTGGAGATGCCCACGGAAACCTTGGAAGCCATAATTAAAAATGGATGAGCTGCTGTTGTCCTGGCATCCTAAGTAAAGTGCTGAGGAACACTACCCGGGACTACTAGGTGAGAAATAAAGAACCTTGTTCTTAAAGTCCCTGACACTTTGGAATTTGTTGTTGCCATCTATTCACTCTAATGCCTAAGACTCTAGAACCCTGCATGGTATCTAGTGTTTGCCCAACAAATGCTCTTTCCATCAGGTCAAGTAGGAGTTGTGCATCTACCACCTAGTGAAAATGGGTATATACAGTAAGTTTTTAAATTTTTGTTGGCTGTTGAATTAGGAGTCATGTAGGAGTGTTGGTTGGCCACCCTGGAAAAAAATCCCCCTCAAAACTAAGTCTCTGACCTAATTTACCAGAGACCTCTCTTCAACTTAATGATACAGTATTTACTGCCTGTGATGGAGTTGCTTGGCCTCTCACTGTGCGAGCAGGTGGCTGCTCCTTCCTTATGGTCCCTTGGCTTTTTATTTTATTTTTCAATTATGTCATGAAAGAAAACAAACAGAAAAGTAGAAAGAAGAACTTTTTAAAAATGGGGACTACTAAATCCTTTAGCACACAGACCCTCAGAGGGTGTTCAGATTAAGAAATTTGAGCCTCCAACTCTCGAGACTCCAGCAATGTGGAGCTGCATGAGGCAAGGTCTCTTGAGTGGGTAAGATAAAGTCCGTCATCACTTTGGAAAATCACTGGAGTTCTTTGAGATCCATTTTCTTCAGTAAGATATTGCTAAGGCCCTCTGTACCTCAGTACATTTCATACTCAATTCTTTGTAGTTGGTTGGGCTATTGAAGATCACATGAATAATGTATGTTCATACAGGAGGAAAAAATACATAGTGTTATGCAAAGGTTATGCTGCTTACCATTATTTTTATTACTTCACTGGAGTCAGGAGACCTAGGTTCTAATCTTGACTCTGCCACTAATTAACCACTCTGCTTGAGTCAAATCAGTTACCTTCTCTGGGCCTTTGTTCCTCATCTATAAAACAATACTGTTGATCCAGATGATCTCGTGGGTAACTTCTAGCCCTAGAATTCAGTGATTTTAATTATTTCTGTGATTCTGTTATTAAAAGGCAGCCAGCCACATCGTCAGCAGTCCTTCATGACAGCCAACTTCCATTTCTAACAAGCTGGGTGAAGGGCTCCATCCTTCTTAGGGCACTGCACCTGTTTCCTAGAAGCAGCTCTCTGGGCAGTCCCTATGAGGGAGCAGCAGCAGGGTAGCCAGCAAGGGCCATTCTTCCTGAAAGCTGGACAAGGGGAGAAGGTAACCTTAGTCTGAGCCATTATTTTGGACATAGTTCTTGTTTTATTATCAGCTTAAATAGGGCTCCATTGATCTTCCTGTAAGCAAGTGTTGAAATCTTCCTTGTCATATATCCGGAGCCTCTTTATCAAGAGAAACACGAAATGTGTGTGTGTGTGTGTGTGTGTGTGTGTGTGTGTGTGTGTGAGACAATTATTGCAGGCTTTTCCATTCACTTTTGTCACCCCACAGCACCCCCAAAAACTTCCTTAATAATTATCTCTGGGGATCTATTATGCCTTTTTCGCTACCCTTCCCATACCTATAACGTAATTTGCCCTTCCCTAAATGGCTTTCATCCTCCTTCCAGTCTCTGTTTTCACTCTGTAATTCATAATTACTCTCCCTTTTATGCCCCACTATTTTCCACCTCATTAACTCTTATTCTTGGCATAAAAGTGCCTCCTTTATGGGCTGCAGTGAAGGAACAAGAAGGAACTCACATTTAGCCTCTTTTGAATTTGAGAAAGTTTTCCTTGTTTTCCTCTTTGAAATACATGAGAATAGCACCCTCATAAGCATTCTACATGGAAAACTGATATCTATCCTGCCTTTTGCCACATTTTCAGAATTTCTTTGAATTCAGAAATTCAGAGGCCCATTTTTTGCCAACTACATATTTCATTAATTTTATGTAAATTTCTGAGCAGATTTCCCCATCCCACATCAAATGGTAGTCAAAAGCCCTACACTCCAGCTGACTTTGCCACACGTTGGTTCTAAAAGTGTCCCAATTTTTTACAGCAAAGAGACCTGTATGGTCAGGAAAAAGGAAGTCCTGAAAAAGAGACTCCTATTTTATGAGACTTTGCCACTGCCTGGAGAAAAATGCCATCATTTTAGGAAGTGAGGAGGAGAGTGGACTGTCTTTCAACATGAGTTTGATTCAGCCAGTTCAGGCCATGCAAGATGTTGGGAATCATCAGACTAGTTTAGTATATATTAATTTACTATATTTTCTATGCTTTGGAAACCTTTATTAAACTTTTAAAAAAAATCTTTATTATTTTTGAGAGAGACAGAGTGTGAGCAGGGGAGGAGCAGAGAGAAAGGGAGGCACAGAATCCGAAGCAGGCTCCAGGCCCTGAGCGGTCAGCATAGAGCCCAATGTGGGGTTCGAACTCACGAACTGTGAGATTATGACCTGAGCCGAAGTCGATGCTCAACCGACTGAGCCACCCAGGTGCCCCTGGAAACCTTTGTTTAAACAAAGCTTGAAGAGTGGCAAAGCAAATAAGGGTGGAATTATTCCTGTTGAGGTCTAGGGCATTGGCTGTAGAACAGAATAAAAGAATCCAGATTTCCTTCCTCCCTTTAGCAGCTTCTGGGGACTCTTCTGTACTCTTATTCATGTGTATATTTGTGAAATACACATTTGCCTTCTAATACAATTTCAGGTAACAAAGATCTTGTTAGGAAAAAATCTTTTAGAGAATGTGTGTTGTTTTGTAATATCCCTGAAAAGAGAATTTCAGAGGATCAGCAAAGGAAGGAAGACAGGCACTTGAGTAGTTATCTTCTAGATTTACTAGATTTTCATGTCCTACACATGCATCCTCTCCTTTTTTTCTCAAACACATAGTGTAACAAAGGAATGGGAAGCTGTATTTACATGGGTAATTAATAACTGAGCTGGTCTAGGTTAAGATGTTCTTTATGATAATAGCAGTGCATTTTCATTCATCCACTTAAAGTTTTTGCTGGGGCTATAGAAATTGAGTCAAGGTTAACTGACTTCCAGGAAAGGGCATATCTATGTTAGGAACCAGGACCAGGCAGCAGAGTTAGTACTATAGACCCATACAAGTACTCAGACTCATATAAGCTGTGTGAAGCTGGCAAGGTTACTTAAATTCTGAGCTTCAGTTTCCTCATATCTAAAATGAGGACAATAGTATTTACCTTGAAAAACTTTGTAAGGACTAATTACTAAACAATTACATGTTAAATATCTAAAGCTTAGTAAGTGTTAAATAGTATTATCATTATTTTGTATTATAGTAGTATTTATTATCATTACTCTATTAGACTAGAGTCTAGTCTAGTGACTATAAATCCCTTGGGGTCAAGGACTTTGTTATATTCATAGTTTGTCACCTCTGCACCCAGCAGGCACTCCACAAATGTGTGCTGATTCGACAGATGACATCTTTAGGACTTGAAATCCTTTGCTTACATTGATTAAAGTAAACTTTACCTTCACAACTAAGTAGTAGAGTGGGAAGGAAATATATCAGTTTTAAGGCCACCCTTTACAGTTTTCCCCAAGGAAGACTTCTCTAATCCTTTGGAATTAAGACATTGCCTTCCTCTGAGCTTTCCTTGAACACTCCTTGTGTCTTTATCAGAGTATTTTATCATTGTTGGACTTGTAGTTACACTGGCTGTGCTTCTGTCTATAGGATTCTGAGGGCTGAATCTGTGGCCACTGTCATACTGTAAATACTACTGAACCTACTACATCACATACAGGGGGCTTTCAATTCTATTGAGCTGGAGGGGACAGGTGTTAACAATGCTTAAGTGTTTTTGGCAATTTGTCTGCAGGCCTTATCTTCAGATATATTCAAGAGAATACAATTTCTGCCGTCAAGGAGTTTTTAATCTAATGGAAATTGTAATATTGTTTTCATTGCAACAGATTCCAGGGTTTCATGTTGAACGAGTAATCATTGGTTGATTAAATTAGTGAAAGAAGCAAAAGCTGTTATCTTGTTTAGGAGGAAAGAATGAGAAAGTACAGAAAGGTTAGGTGATTTACCTAAGGCCACACACCAAGTCAGAGAAGTAGAACCTGGGGCTGCCAAATCCCATCTGATGTCCTTTCAAGCACACAATGCAACATCCTTGTGTTAAGGACCTCAAATATCTCAATCCTAATTTTTAGCTATGAATAGCCACCTCCTTCCTGCTTGTCCATGATACAGTTTTTCCCTTTTTTTCCCCCAAAATATAAGTATTTGGAGGAAAAAAAACATTCTGACCAAATGTGCTTTTGGTAGAAATTCTAGGACCAACTTATTACATCAAATCCTGATTTAGATTTCAGAATTCATTTGAATATATTAGTTGCGCAATTTGTGTATTTTCCTCTGTCACCTACCAAAAGCAATTTCCCCCTTTTAGGATCATTGTGTTTTTAAATATAAGATGTAAGAGACAAGAATTACATAGCAACTTGCTTTCCAATTAGACTGCAGTTGCTGACAATCTATCTGATCAGACAAGGTCAGTGACAGAATAAGCTCCATAGTATTTAAAGAGAGCTTGGGGGGTAGGCAGGGACAATGAGGAAATGAGAAAACTATTGGAAAAATCTTTCCCTAGAATGGAACGTGAGTCCTTTATTGCTTGCTGCTTGTATAATCTGAAGAGATGTCTTACAGTAGCAACAGTTTATAACCTGCCAACAAGAAAACTGGGGAACTGAGGCAATGAGATGTTCAATTGTGGTTGTTTTTTCTTTATTCTAGTTCCCAAAGCTTTAGAAAACTAAAAATCACCAACTTGAGAGGTTGAAGCTGAATAGGGGGAGTTAGTGAAGAGGCAAATACAGGGGACTCTTTTCAACTCAAATAGGGAATTGAGGATATATGAAAGGAGGTGGAATGGTCCAAAACCAGGTTTGCCTGGTGGGGTCATGAAAGTGGACCTTGACTCCAGGCATCATAGGAAGTACAGCTGGCCTTGAATCCTGCATCATCTGGGCCCATTTCAGTGACTGTCTCTCTCCCCCTCTCCCTGTATTAGTCTCTGCTTTAAGAAGAAACAGTCATTCATACCAAAGTGTCTGTCTCTGACAACTGATGACAGTCTGATTGGAGGAAGAGCATTAGGGTGCCTGGGTGGCTCAGTTAGTAAAGCTTCTGACTTTGGTTCAGGTCATGATCTTGCAGTTCATGAGTTTGAGCCCTGTGTCGAGCTCGGTGCTAACAGTTCAGAGCCTGGAACCTGCTTTGGATTCTGTGTCTTCCCTTCTCTCTGTCCCTCTTCCAGTCACACTCTGTTTCTCTCTCTGTGTCTCAAAATAAATAAACATGAAAAAAAAAAAGGTGCGGGAGGGCATTGCATTTTATCAGGGAGCAAAGATGTAACCAAAGAGTCATGATGAATACTGGGGACAATGAATCACATAGATGAAATAATTTTGGAGCTTTCTGACCTTTATGGAGCCCCTTAAGTGACATATGTGACCTACCATGGTTTCATAGAAGGGTGGTTAAAAATGAGCTCCAGGTCCTCACCCCACTCAAGGAAAAAATGAAATGAGGTCATTGTTCTAGTGGCCAAATTTTAGATGCAGCTCAGACACAGGCAACATGGAAAGCAAACACAAAATCATATTCTCTGGGAGCATTTGGGTTGAGGAGATGAGACCCAAAGCTTAAATGTTTAATACCCAGGAGAGGGCTTGGACTAACTCTCTGCCTGAAACTCCCTTTCTCCCTGCTCTACCCCTTCCCCAACTATTCTCTGCCTGAAGACTGAGGGGGAAGAAGCCAGTTCTAACAGAGAAAATGAGAGCAGGGGCTCCTGAGAACTGGTAAGATGAAGCCTTGGGTTGTCAGAGTATTTAAGTATTTCCTGATGTCAACAAGACCTTGAGTAGTTGAGGAAAGCTGACCTGCTAAACCAATTCCCAAAAGGGCTCAAAAGTCTCCTTGGCCCTCAAGACATTGTTAGAGCAAAACAGTGTCTGTGGGATGAACAGCTAGCACCTAGTTTTAGGTTCCTACTTTCTTACCAGTGATGTGACGTGGCACAGACTCTTCATAAATCTTATGTGTGAAGTGAATAAACAATTCTCTCATCTACTTCATATCATCAAAATCAAAATTGAATGTTGTCAGTGAAAGCATTTGTTAAACAGTAAAGCATTAAACACATAAACCTGCTTTTGGAATTATTAGAATGATTGTTATCACAGCTTTTATTACTGTGATTTTTCTTTGAGGATACCTCTACTCCCTGCCCCATTCTATACTCCTTTTCCTCTCCATTATGCTTTTTATCCATAGTTTTTGAGATGAAACTCAACCAGTTTTATGAATTGACACCCAAGCAATAACTATACATACAGCATTACTCTCCCCCAGGGAAATAGATAGAAGGTGACATTTAACATATAACATGGTACTGGGAGGTAGAATTGCAGCCTGAAGAATGAATGTGAGAAGCTGTATTAATTTAATATTCTTTTTTTTGGGAATGACCCCGTCTAGTGCCCCTCACCTAAAACTGCAGATGGGATACTTCTTTTGCTTATACAGGTAGCTATTCACTGTCATATTCGACACGCTTTTAATGTCTTTAAGCATTATTGCTGGTCTTTATAGGATTATATTTTATACAAAAAAATTACTTTTATAGAATATGGGGTGGCTATATTAAAAGTAAACTGTATTCTCATAGGCTGCTGGAAAGACAAATCACAGGATTGTAGGAGAAAGGAGTGGACAGAAATGCCAACAATGTCCTAAGGAGGTTCATATATGCAACTAACTTCTGTTGGCATAGTTTTATTTGATTTCATGCTGCCTTTCATTTTCAAAGGATCTTTACCAGTGACCAAGGGACCAAGGACAAGAAACACTTTGTATCCATTAATATCATGCTCTCAAGGTGCAAAGCTGTGGGATGTAACTCCTTGGCAGTACCACCAGAAAAACACCTTAGATCACAGAGGACTTCACAGTGATGCTTATGTTGGCTTTAACCACCCCTTTACTCCACCTATCCCAAGTGGCATTTAAGACTGTGAATCTACCCAGATTCCTAGTTCTCTGTCAAAACTTACGGATGTATGAGTTTATTGTATTACAGAATTGGAGAACTACAGAGTTTCCCAGTGAGAGGAGAGACCTATAAAATCATTTATTTTGACTTTCTTGGGAATTGAAGACCACAAGACTGTTGTGTAGCTTCTCAAGACCTACATGGGTGCTGGTGATTTATATTTCCAGGCATCAGCTTTGCATTTTAATAAAGGTTTGCAATCTTTAAACCATGAATAAGATGAGAATTTCAAGCACTCTGGTAGGCCAGTAAGAGAGATCTTTGAGCATATAGGGCTTTGGTTATTTCTTAGATCACAAGATGTAGAACTTGATACATTCCGTTTGAGGTGAACATCACCAGTGAATTCAAGCATGTAGCTTCAGTTTTAAGAGTTGAGCAACACTTCTCTCTTTCTTTCCCATTCTTTCTTTCTATCACCCCCAGTCAGTATGCAGAGAGGTAGTCGAAATTATATATACTCAATTGCAAAGGTAAATATGTTACCATATACTTTAGATTCTTTGCTGTGGACATTAACCAGCATCTTTAGCCATGATCATTTATATTAAATGGATATTCAGCAAGGTTAGTTACTGTTCATATTTCCCACCAGAACCATGTCTAGAAATTGTTGTGAAACAGTGGCTGATATTTTGCTGCTCAAGAAACTGATTTCCTTCCTCTTTAGGGGTGTGAATTTATTATTACCAAGGAAGAATTTATTGTCCTTGATCTCTGTTTCATCATCTCTACTCATCCTTTCTGTTGATTATTTGTATATTTAGTTTCCACCCTACACTTAAACATATTGAAGCTTTGAATATTCTCTGGAGATTTACTCTAAAAGGCTTGGATAGACTCTCTTCCTAAGGATTCTTGGTGCCAGCCATCAGTTCAACATTATTTTACTTTGATACTCAGCTTCTCAAAAGCTGGTTAAACACTTGAACTCTATATTCTATTATAGTTGTGGGAGTCTAAAATACGATTCTTGCTAATGGTTGTCCCAAAACACAAAGGCCTCATAAATATAACCTGCTTGGAGCTAGTGGAAGGGAAAGCTGAAATGGGCTTGGTACTGGGGAATGATAGAATCAATTTGAAAGTCAGATTTAGAAGGAGAGCAACCAGGTACTCCTCTGTCCAACCTTTGAATCAACCTTGAATCAGCTTTGAATCAACTTCTCTCAAATAGTACCTTTCTGTTAACCAGTAAAGTAGTTTAGTACTATGTGATAGGGAAAAGGGTCAGGAGTCAGAAGAATTATGTTTAACTTTTCTACAAACTAGCTGTTGACCAATTGGCTACTAACTTAAATGAGGTCTGAGTGTTCTCATGATTTACGTGAAGATGTTAACACTTACTTATCATTTTTATAGGATGATGTGAGGATCAGCTTAGCAACATGTGTTGAATGGATAAATGAGCCGTAGGTAGAAAAGTACCTCGAAAAGTTAAGTATATATATATATTTTAAAAGGCAAAGTGTATAACTAAGACAGTCATAATGTTACCTGGCTTTGGTGTTGCTATGGTGGTATGAATCACCCAGGTTTTTTGTTTTTTTGTTTTTGTTTTTTACTAGACTGAGTTACCACTCTTAGATTCATTATCCCAACCCCATCTTCTCATCCTATAGTTTTAAGATACTTATATGTTCTTTGTTTAAAATTCTTAGCTATTCTTACCCGTGAATGACAGGATTTAGCTTGTTTCTGGTGCTGAATGCATTTTTTGATGTTTAGATATTGCTTATATGGGAGCAGCCCCAGTTTGGCAAGGCATCAGGTAATCTAAACTAAGTCTTCCATTAAGATGTTTGGTTACGTCCCTCTGACATCATCTCATCTTCAAAGGTGAGCCATAAGAGGGTGATAGACTATTACAAAAAATGGAAGAGTTATGTTGGGAAATCTGGCTACAGTAGAAATCTGGGATGAGAGCTTCTTTACCTTCAACCACATGGAAATGTGAAATAAAATAGGTCAAACATTTATGAAAGAGCCAATTTAGAAATAGTGAATGACCCCCAACCTTGTCAAAATTGTGAAAGTGCACTGGAGCCAAAAGATCAAAGAAAAGTTCTAACAACTTAATGGCTGGGTCTTGGATCTTCAAAACCCACTTGGAAAGATGAGTCCAAATTGCAGATTTGTTTTTGAGAGGAGCTAGAACTGAATTACCTGCATAAAGTCAAGAGTCAGGAAGAGTGCACATTAGTGAAATGGGGACTCTAAAATTGTACTTTGTCACAAAGGAAATCATCAAAGAAGCAGCCTAAGCCCTGGGTGGAAATAGTCATCTGCAAGTATTTAACACCAGGCCAGTAACACATGATTATGTGGATGAGAATACATAACATCCACTCGATACAGTGACCTCAAGCCAAAAAATTAACAGGAAGATCATAACAAAACTGGAGAAAATGAAAACAGTCAACAGCAGCAAATGAGAAGCTGTATGTTAGGATATTTTATATCTAGAGCATGGGGCTGCAAGTGAACGTTCCTCATCCCTCCTAAGATGGGCTGAGGATAAATGTTATATAAATCTTACAAGGAAATAACACACTAGAGAGAATATATTTATACCTCAATGACTGTGGATTAAAATAAGACTACAAGATATTTAAAAATAAATATATTTGAACTGTTCAAAGATAAAGGTCTAGAATGCATAAAACAGGAAAGTGTGAGAAAGGACAGATTTTTAAAAACTAATGAAAAATACTGATAAAAGAATATGTAGTCAAGGACATTAAAGTTGAATAATGGACTAGATATTGAAAAATAAAGTGAATGAATTGGAAAATAGATGAGGTAATCACTCTTAATATAGCTCATAGACAAAAAGATGGAAACAGGAATAATAAGTGAAGAGACCTAGAAGATGGTACTAGAAGTTCCAACATAGATCTAATAGGATATCCAGCAGGAGGGAAGAAAGAATAAAGAAGAGAGTAGAGATGATAATAAAAGCTTTTCTGGAATTGAGGAAATGTCGCCTTAGTTTGAGGAAACCACTAAGCCACAAGCATAAAAAAATTAAAAAAAAATCCATACCAAAAGTGAAACTGTAGGCAAAGGATATCTTAAAACATACCAGAGAGGAAAGACAGACTACCAAAAGTTAGACTGACAGCAGAATTCACAGAAGCAACAATACACAATAGAAGACAATAGAGTTATTTGCTGAGTGGAAATTCTGATCACTCCAGGCTTATAAATTCATCTAGACTGTAAAGAATTCAGGAAGGGGCATGGAAGACTTTTTCAGATAAAGAGTGAAGAGAACTTATCACTCCTAAATGTAAAGAACAATGAAACAATTTTCATCAACAAGAAGAAAATGGGACCCAGAAGATACAGAGTTTACAAGCAAAATCCTTGGCAAAATGATAGTAATAAAAATAATACTAATTGAGAAGTATTTTTTTAAAAAAACTAAAGTTCTGGACAAAAATGACATGGAAAATTTCAAGAGAGAGATGAGGATTAAAGCCATTTGCAGGTTCTTGTGTTCAGGTAGAGCAACATGATGCTGATTAATCTGAGGGTTTGATACATGTTTTTAAAATGATAAAATAATAATAAAATAATATGAATAGAACATATAACTTCCAGAACAGTAGAGAGGGGGAAAAAGGGAGACTAAAGAAGTTGTATGGTGACATTTCAAACACTAACAGGAAAGGTTTTATTATTTTCCCTGTGCATATGGGTGTATGTACTAGATGTGGAGTATCTTATGATAGCTCACAAATCTATTTTCATGAAGCCTTGTATGTATCCTAGCTATAAATGAAAGCAAAGTTTCAATATACATATAGACCCAGAATGACAAATCTTCTAGGTTATTCTTCTGTAGCAAGTACATTTGTATATATTGCTACAGTTGACAGATTACTTGTCTCTGAGAAACCTGGCTGCAGCAGGTACAGGTGCTTCTAGGGAACATTTTACATCGTTATTTTCTGGTCCGTTTTTGAAGGAGCCCAAGAACTGCCTTTTTTGGGTTGCCAGGTTTGTAATCCAGAGACCTGACATCTTTTATACTGACTTTCTTCTAATGGTAGTCTAGTCAATGTCCGTTGATAAAAACAGCATATCACAGAACTCCTTTCAAAGAGGCCTCCACCTAGAGCACTTTTCATACTCAGCCTTCATGGAGGTGGGCACAGAACAGAGCAGAAAGGAAAATGATATTCTACTCTCTCATCTTCTTTCCAAAACAATTAACAAAATTGTACTTTCCTTCTGTAAGTGCCTCTTCAGTTTTTTTTTCCTTCTGCATTCTGCTTTACATTCAAACTAGAGGTGCAGTGTTCTTTGCAGTTTTCTACTTTTTCCCAAACCAGTAGCTGATCCTTTATACTTAACAGTAGTTGTGGGTGAGTTCTGGTCTTTTTGAATTAGGGATTATTGCCCTTGTCTTTAACACTTCAGCAGCCATCAGTATCCTCTAAAACATTTTATCAGCATACGGTTAGTGGAAAAAAAAAGTATGTTACAAAAGATCATGTGTAATATAATCTCATTTTAATTTTTTAAAAAAAGTGTGTCAGAGAAAAAATTATGGAAGGCTATCCACCAAAATGTTAACAGTGTATATGTCATTGTAGAATTATGTAAAATCATTGTTCTTTTTAACTTTCTACATTGTTGAATTTTTTTTTCCTATAGCAAACATGCATTGCTTTTATAATCATAAAAATCAATTTTAATTATTAAAAACAAAAACTAAACCATTTCCATCAGGGATAGCATTCCTGGTTGCCCAGCTTGGGTATCTATAAGTTGCCCAAAGAAGGCAGACAGTATGCAAGTACATTATACCTTTGAAACAATATATGCTGTGGTTTGGGGAGCCACTTGCCAACTTTGTCTTTCCTCTTCAGTTGCAGTTAGGTTTATTCAGGAATAAGCCTACAGAAGTGTTACAAAGGTGGCCATAGAGATACTATAACATGGTAAAACCAACATGGAGGTTGAGTATTATGTAGACTGCTGTACCCCAGATCAGGGCAGTAAGTCTTAGAAGAGGATTCCTGATCCCCCTATGCTGCTATAATTTTTCTCCCCTGCCGTAACTCAGAACTTATCTTACTCTTGGTAAGTTACTTGAGTTTTTAAAAGGTTTTATTTAAATTCCAGTTAGTTAGCATACAGTATAATATTAGTTTCAGGTATGCAGTATAGTGATTCTATAATTCCATACATCACCCAGTGTTCATCACAACAAGTGTACTCCTTAATTGCCATCGCCTAGTTAAATGATTTTTAAAAAGTCTATTGTCCATTGTCTATCTCTGCTCCAAGAATCTGAATACCATGAAGACAAGGATCTCCATCTATTTGGTCAATGTTTTCTTTCTAGTGTCCAGCACACTGTAGGTGCTCAGTAAATACATGCTGAAGGAGGGAGTACACACTAAATGGTTACATAGAAATGGAGAGGGGCACCTGGGTGGCTCAGTTGGTTAAGCGTCCAACTTCAGCTCAGGTCATGATGTTGTGGTTCATGAGTTCGAGCCCTGCATCGGACTCTGTGTTGACAGCGCAGAGCCTGGAGCCTGCTTCTGATTCTGTGTCTCCCTCTCTCTCTGCCCTTCCCCTGCTCATGCTCTGTCTCTCTCTGCTTCTCAAAAATAAACATAGTAAAAAAATGAAAAAAAAAAAAAGAAATGGAGAGACCAGTGGTAGCACTGAAGGCTAGACAACTGTAGAAATGGGAAGGTAGGAAAGGGGATTGCATTGGATATGGACATGAGGAGCCTACCGTAGCTATTGAGAAGGGTCTTTGGAGGTGAGTAGTAGCAAAGTTGGATACCTGGACTGGGGAGAGATTTGAAAAGGAACTTGAAAGTAAAAAGGAGCAAATCAAAATATGGGATGAGCACACTCAGGGGATGTTCTGAGAATGATGCAAGATTTCCTAACATGGCATTAAGTTAGGGCTCTGCCGCTGAGACAATGGGAATAGCCTCTCACCCTGATTTTTCTATAAAGGAAAAGTGGCCCCTAGTATAAAATTCAGAAGAGAAATGGGTTAGATGTCATTGTCTGTCTGTAATAATATTACCTAAGTCAAACATTCAGGGTTTAAAGGCTTTGCATTTGGAATAATTTTCAATTCAAACCACTGACAATGCAAGACAGCTATACTTGTGCAGAAACAGAACACTTACGGCAATGCAGACCTTTTTATTTAGGCTTCTCTGAAAGTCTAATTAAATGAAACGGATCTGTGCCTCATGCTTAGCTCTGATTTTTTCATACAATGCATTTGAAAGGCACACCGTGAATATGCATTTGAGCATTTTGGTGATGCTCATTTGTGATGAGTATGGATAGAAATGGAATTCACTCTGTTTAAAATGTTTACATGCTACAGTGAGCACGCCTTTGCTGTTTCTGAAGACAGCATGCCTTTTTGCTTAGTCCACCCTCTGAGGATGACATGTCAGGGTGCTACTCCTGCCATCCAGAAATCCTGTTACACTGGAAAATAGGAATTGTAATTAGGATGGGTAGAACAGAGATCATGTTTCCTTTCTAGAAATGTGCATGTCTTTAAAATTTTTTTTTTAACATTTATTTATTTTTGAAAGAGAGGGAGAGAGCGTGCATGGGGGAGGGGCAGAGAGAGAGAGGGAGACAAAAAATCTTCAGGCTATGAGCTGTCAGCACAGAGCCCTATGTGGGGCTTGAACTCACAGACCGTGAGATCATGACCTGAGCCCAAGTTGGCCGCTTAACCGACTGAGCCACCTAGGCGCCCCATAGAAATGTGCATGTCTTTTAAAAGATTTCCAAGGTGCATGAAAAACTATTCCAGTCCTCCTATTATCTTGGATTGATCGCCCTGGAGAATTATATTTTATTTTTTAATTTCTAGATTATTCTAAGGAAGACACAAGATAGGTGTAACTGGGAAAGATGGCAATGAGACATTGTAGAATTGAAAGGGAGTCTGGTCTGAGGAGTTCTAGACTAGGAAATGTATTTTTCCTTGAGATTATCCCTTTGTCATCCTTGCTTGAAGGGAAGGGGATGGACTTTCTCAACCTAAAAGGGAGCTTTCTTACTGCCTCATTTTGGGCATTTTTAAGAAGTGAAGAGGAAGAAAACATGCTGGAGAAATGGTGCAATGTTAGAAGCTTAAAGTACATTTATCAGCTTCCCACCATGTCATGGGAATTGATTTTGAAAATATTTCCAGGGACAATGGCAAGGCAAGGGCACATATTTTATACTGTAGACCCTAGAGCTGATGCTTTTGAAACTTTACCTTCCCCAATTGTTCCCAGTGGCCTGATTCTAGTGACATTTAACCTATGACTTAAAGGTGATCATCTACCCCTGTGTTGAAGAATTATTGGGAGTGAGAATCACACCAGATTAGATGTCAATAGGGACAGAAGGAGATTTTGAATACCAAAGATGGAATGAGAGAACGAGAACAGAGAACAGTGAAACCTAAAATAGGATTACCAGAGAAGTGTGGTAAGTCTCAAAAGGGATAAGGGCAATTTGAGAAAAGAGTGCTTTTGATAAAGAGCTGAAAAATTCATTGCCATCAACACTTTTTCCTCTATATAGGATGGCCACAGGACCCACATGTGTTTGTTACAGTATCTTTGAAGCCTTTAAAAGGACATAGTTTTGATTTTAATCACATGTTAGTGAAAGTTGGAATGGCAATTTCCTTTTTTTTTATGGCTTTAAATGTGGCATATTAGGCTCTGAAGAACCAAATGGATCTGTCAGGTTGGTCATCTCTGGACTCCAGGGAGAGGAGCAGGAACAGGTTAGGACCAAAAACACAGAGATAATGAGGAAGGATTGAGGAAGTGGTATATTTCAGTAAAAGCTTGCCATTTGCATTATTTACATATGAGATTACCAAGAAGCAGAGATCACTGTAGTGCTTTGTCACCCATGGATTCACTGACCAGACATAGCCTGTTTTTCATCCTGACATGGACAACACTTTACAAAAAAAGGCAGAATGTAGCAGATATTAGAGCATTAATAAAGGCATTCCAAACCTTCTCCTCTTCCTACAATAGAGAAATCTGTACTTGAGAATAGTGAGCATTTGCTTGCCTTTCCCCAGAGGAGATCAGGAAACACTATTCTTTGAGCAGAATATTTTCCTTTCTGACTTCATTCCTGCACTGAAGAATTTTACTGTGTCCTCAGAAAAGAGAATTCCTTCTTGGAGCTAGAGGATTGGGTTGTACCAATCTACCCCATGTGTGTTTGCCACTTCTCCTACCTGTGCTTCTGACCGGGATGTGGTAGTGGTATATGCTTATTATTTAGTCAGCAAATCTATGAAATCATTTTCATGCAATCTATGAAAATGGAGAAATTGGACAATTAAGGCCCTGAAGTGAATTTTATGTGTGCCCTAATTTGACTCTATAATTGGGGTAAGATGAGAGAATATGTATAAATCTCCCATTTCCTTTGAGACATCTACTTTGTGGAGAACTGACAATGGCTACTCCACATCAGTGGCACTTAGCAGTTTTAAATGTAATTTGAGTCCATCTATTGCACCCAGATCATTACGCTATTAGGACATTGATAGATGAGCTCCTAGCATCTTGGGTACAGAATCATGAATGGGATATCAAAGGAGTAAATATCCTGGTGAATTCAGGTGAAGTTACCCCAGTGTATGGAGTTTCTTTTCTTCTACTGGAACTTTGAGAGGTCAGTAGGAGCCCATTGTGTATAATAGGATCAAAGGACAGGGGCTGTAGAAGCCTTCAGACTTCTTTAGGGAGACCTCAGGTACCCAGAATGGTTTTAATCTGTTTCATTCGTATCTGCCACTCAGAACATTTTCCCCTCTTGCCTTTGATTATGGAAATCCTACTGTCTCCATGACAGCTTCCCAGGCTTCTCTGGAATACAATGATCTAACCCCCACCAGTTTGAACTGCTTTCAGCATCCAAGGTCTGGACAGCAACATTAGAGGCTACGGATGTTCTGATTTGTGTCTTCTGTTTCACATGAATTCCTCTTATTTCTATATATCACAAACTTCTTGAGGGTTAGAATGAAATCCTATCTTTTCTTTCAAGTCCTAATATGGAAGATTGACTGAAAGATGAATGGATAGATAGACTGATAAAAGGGGGCTAGGAACTTCTAATAAGAATGAATTGGAGAATTTGTGGTGTGTTGTTCTTTTTGATGATACAAAGTCATAAGCAGGTGGGGGAGAATCTCATTTCCAGTTGGTGAGGAGCACCTATTCTGTTTATTACTGTTCACTCCAAGAAACCTCTCACCCTCCCACCTTCCCTCATTTCTTTTATACACCACACTTAAAATTGGAGGCATAACCTTGTTTAAGAATGTGCAAAACAGGAACATGGTAATGAACTCTTGTTGCTGCTATAAACTTGATGAATGGCTTATGGAGGAAGGGCATTAAATGGCAATCTCAGTCCAGTGATTAGCTCTGCAGAATTCCTTCCTTAAAACTCAGGCAGACCAGCATAGCTTTCATTCTACTCTAGGTTTCCTGTGAGCTCCATTGGGTGTACCAGGAATATTTCTGGGTCTTAGCCGGAAAGGGAAAGGAGAAAAAAAGGCTTCTTTGTTTCCTTCCAGCATTCTCACTGCTTTCCTCCATCTCCTTTCCCCAATCCACCTCAACTCACAACTCTGGCTGTGTTTGTTCTGGGTGAAACCTTCTGTGCTACCTTGACCTGCACCTTCCCTCTGACCTTTGCCCACCTGATACTACCAGGCCATAAATATCTATTTTTAGTCCCTTACTTTTTGCCTGAAATGCAAATTTCCTGTGACAAGAAGGAGTGCTCAGGCTGTTTGCCCACATGAATGATACAATGAATGGGTTTACTCCTGAATAGTTGTATGAGAATTGCATTTTTCATTCTCCAACTACAATGTTTGTAGATCACCAACGAAGAGACTGACAATACTTAGATAAGTGATTAGTTATACTAAAAACTGAGTACCACTTTAACTGTTATATGTGATCTAAAAATGACAAAGAGTAGGAAAACTGTCCCATTATCTGTGATTTGGTTATAGCAATGGAGCACATGTTTATGTAGTTCTCTGCTTTTCTCTAATTGTGTCATGTCGTTTTATCAACAACTACAATGGAGCATATTACTGTGGCCCACTTCTCTTGGATCTTCCACCATACAGTTCCTTACCTAGGACTAGTACATTGTTTAGATCTTGTTACTCCATATGGAACATGAACCATCAGTGTTGGCCTCATCTGGGAGCTGGTTAGCACTGTAGAATCTCAGGTTCTACCCAGACCACGTTAGTCAGACTCTTCATGTTAGATCCCCAAGTGATTTGTGCACATTAATATCTGAGATGCTGTGGTGTAGGAGACACTTAGCAGGAGCTCATGAAATCCTCATTACATTTAATTAAAAGAAAAATTCTCTCTTGCGGAGATAAAATCCTTTATCTTAGCTAAGAAGTAACGGTCGAGTCTATATGTTACTAGAATGTTAATTCCAAGGAGAGGCAGAGAGAAATACACAAAACCAGGAAGAAAACAAGTCTATAAATGGTGTTGATTTAGAAAGAAAATTGCCATTAAAAATAATGTTTTGATGAGATAGCTTGGGCCAGTTTTTAATAACACATTGATTCTTTGGCATGGAAAAGGCCAGTTTTGCCCTTGGGTTTTTACTACTTGGATCAAATATCTGTCCACTTCTAGGGCATCCTTCTTTACCACTGCCAAGTGCTCAGGACTGAGTGGGAAGCATGAAAACACTGAGCAGAAACACCTGCATATGAAGGTTATGTATTTGGAGAAATAAAATGTAACTTTTTTCTTCTGACTTGGACATTCTTACTGACCTGTATTGAAGTGACCATAAGGCTCTCAAGAGGTAATTTCTCTCTCTTTTTTAACGTTTATTTTTATTTATTTATTTTTTAATGTTTATTTATTTTTGAGAGAGAGAGACAGAGCATGAGCAGGGGAGGAGCAGAGAGAGAGGGAGACACAGAATCCGAAACAGGTTCCGGGCTCTGAGCTGTCAGCACAGAGCGCAACGCGGGGCTCGAACTCACAAACCGTGAGATCATGACCTGAGCCAAAGCCGGATGCTCAACTGACTGAGCCACCCAGGCGCCCCCTTAACGTTTATTTTTTATTTATTTCTGAGAGAGAGAGAGAGAGAGAGAGAGAGAGAGAGAGAGAGAGAGAGAGAGATTGAATGAACGAGGGAGGGGCAGAGAGCGACAGAGACTGAGAATCCCAAACAGGCTCCTCATTGTCACCATAGAAACTGATGTGAGGCTTGAACTCCTGAACCATGAGATCATGACCTGAGCCAAAATCAAGAGTCATATGCTTAACCAACTGAGCCACCCAGGCACCCTAGATGTAGTAAAGGAGAGGCAGCATTGCAAAAAGTAAAGCATTATGTGGAGAAATGCATGTAATGTGGCATGGGAGGAATCTCCCCTCCATCACTTTGTTGCTGTTGATCTTAGGCCAGTCACCAAACTTCTCTGAACTTTATTTTCTCTCCTGTGATATGGGCTCAAATACTTGCCCCAGTTGCCACTGAAGGGTTGGTATGAGAGATTAAATGAGCTAATATATAGATGAGGCATTTTGAAATTATAAAATAGGTAACAACTGCAAAGATATTCAAACTACTGCTACTATTACAATTAAATAAATAAGAACTCTGTGAATTTGTGTATGTCCTGCTCTTCTCCCTTAGAAAGATTATGATCCTCCTGTATCATGTATAATCTGGGGTACCCTTGCTGGATTCATAGATATTACAGAAGAATAGATTACTCTGTGAGCATTGGAGTCAGAATGCCTGGGTTCAAATCACAGCTCTACAAGTTGTTAGATGTGTGATGTTGGGCAAGTCTCATCACTTCTTGGCTTCAATATCCTTACTGTAAAACTAAGATGATAAATATATAAGATAATGTATGTAAAATGCTTATTTAAATTTATGGTAAAATAATGACTCAACAAATGACAGCTATTGTTGAGCACTATGGGAACTCCTTGAGAGCAGGGACTGTGTATCTTCATCTTGATTGCACAGAACATCTAGTAGTGAAGCCAATAAGCTTCATCAAATCACTCCCTCATCTAATTAACAAATATATTGTTGCTCAAGAAGAATTTGTGGAATTATTGACTGATGGATGTATTATGCTTCTCTGAGTTTGCTTGGTTTCTCTGAGTTGCTCATAAATAGAACAGAATAAACACAAACACAACAGCACATATACTAGTCAGATGTAGGTGTCCCAGATTGAGGAAGCTCATTAGCTCTACAAGCCTCATCCTCACAGGTGTTTAGGGAATGATGGAATTCACAATCATTTACTCTGTGAATCCTGATAAATCACTTGATGGATTAGCTGGTGTCATCCATCAGCCTGCACATGTCTTGAGTACTTGACTGAAGTCTATTAATCTCTTCCCTTTAAAAATGTCCAACCACTGGTCTCTGATTTGGTCTCATCTCCTTGAAAGATAGAGAACTTTTTCTCTATCTAGGATTTTTGGCTTATGGAACTTGGAGCTACAGTAAGCCACTATCCCTTTTTCCCCAAAGCAAATGTCTGCTTTACTAAATGAAAAGTGCCATCTTAAATATCTGACTTGGTTGGACTGAGAAGTTAGATGTACATATGAAGAGAAGTAGGGAAGACAATATAAGGGAAGGTATAAGAGAGCATACTTGAAACAAATACATGAAGACTGGCACCTCAATTTTTAACATTCCCTAAAGGAAAAGAAAAACAGTTTAAGTTCTCCATCTGGTCAGTCAGTGAGGGAGCCTGTCCTCAGTAGACAGAATCTTGAAAGCATTAATGTCAGTCTGATACAGGAAACTCATCCTTCTTTCAAATTTCAGTTCATGTACACATGGACTTTGCAGTCCAAACAGGTAAGCCACTTTAGATAAAATTTTTCATGTATTAAAGCAAATCTCCATAAGCACATGTGCCACATTGACTAAAATCTCACCATTAACGATTCAATCCTCTGAAATAGGTATTACCTACTTCATGTCTTTTCAAAAAGGCAAATTGTCTTGGAGAATCCTATTCATTAACTCCTTAGAATTTTACTGGCAGTACTTTCTTCAGATGCTGTTATCTTTACTGAAGAAGAAGAATAAAGAAAAAGATTTAAAAAAATATTGAGATCTTATTCGGGGGAAAGGTTCTGAAAGGCTGGGAAAGAATCCAAGAGTTAGAGATGCCAAATTCACAGACGTTGCCTTCTGTTTTCCTTCTAGTGTGCCCAGCCGTGTGCTTGGTGCTTTGAAAGAATATGAGAAGAGGGAAAGGCAAGATCAGTAGTCATTGTGTTGTTGAGCTGAGCTCCAGGAATGGGAAGCAGAGCAAATGTTCTCTCTTTGTTATTCATACCTTGCATTTGTATGCACTTTTAACTTTTCAAAGCACGTTCACATCCAAGTGCAAATTACATGTTTATAAAACACTTGGCATCAACAATTGCTATCTCTCTGCCCAGACTCTCTCAGAATCTCAGACCCACTGGGGTGGTTAACTTCCACTTTATTCATTTAGGCTCCTCTGGCATTTTTTCCCTCTTATGTTCTTTCTCTCTGCCTGTTTAACTTCTGGAATGCTCTGAACTATAAAAACACATCTCTGATCATTTGATTTCTATGTAGTCTGGCCAGGGTGGAGCCGAGTACCAAAGGAGAGGTTTATGAAGTGTGAGATTCAGGTAGTTTATTTGCTGGGGGGTAGGGGGGGAGAAGGGGTGGGCAGGCAAGTGGGTCCATATTCTATTTGAGTCTTTTACTGTTTAAAGCATCTTATTAAGTCATAAACAGTCCAGATGGATGTGGTTGTGATGGGCATGGGCTAAATGAGGAAATAAAAATAAGTAGTTTGTGCATTGATTGGAGCTTACATTTAGATTGCATCTTTTTATTTTAATACCATTCTATTAAAAAAAAAAACCTACCAAGAGTCTCCAGGGCAGAGCCAGGAGGCTATTTTTAACTTGAGTATTATGCTGCCTTAATTGTATCTTCTCCAAGTAGAGACAAACATTAAGTTACTGGCAGAGAGAAAAAAAAGTCTTGTTCATTTTCGGGTATATCTGTGAGCACTGACAAATATAACACATTTGAAAGTCCCTCCACAACTTGGCTTGTCAAGAAAGGTCAGAAGGACAAACATGGCTGAAGCAGAAGTCTTGAAAGATAGAGAAGATGATATTGCTTGGCTGTTGATTAGAGAATAGAAGAAAATTACATTTGATGGCAAGCCAGAGAAGCCTTGTTTTAGTAACCTCTGTTAAATCTTGGTACCTGGAAGTCTTAGCTGCTGAATGAAAGCTGCCAAGTGGAGGTTGCCAGGACCATAAGTCCTGGAGTGTCAAGTGGGTGGAGGATCCTAGAGATGGAATATGTAAATGACAGCATATCTGTGCCTTCCCAAGCAAAAGAGCATCTATAATACACATCTTTATTACTATATGCTTGCTAGTTCACAGTTGGTGCTATGGACTAAATGTTTGTGTCTTTTTCTCTCCATCCCCAACCCGAATGTATATATTGAAGCCCCAGTCCCCACTGTGGTGGTGTTTGGAGGTGGGGACTTTGGGAAGAAATTGCATGAGGTCTTGGGAGTGGAGCTTTTCTGATGGGGTTGGTGCCCCTATAATGGGATAGAGAGACCAGTGCTCTTGGACATGTGGGGATACAGTGAGAAGGCAGTTGTCTATAAGCCAGGAAGTGGGTTCTCACCAGAACTGGCCATACTGGTACTTTGATCTTGGACTTCTAGCTTCCAGAACTGTGAGATATAAATGTTATTTAAGCCACCCAGTCTGGTATTTTATTATAGCAGCCCAAGCAGAGTAAACAGTGGGGCTTTCACCTGTATTCTTCCAGTATTCCCTTACTTGTAATCCCTTCCAGCAAGGAATCCCTATACTATTTTTATGAATAAAGCATAAAGGGACTAAGATGTGGAGAGTTAAAATGAATACAGGGTTGGGGGAATCCATAAGATCATTATATCTCAGGAATTCTGCCTCCCCTATTACACTTCCCCTCTTCCATCCCCCCAACACATAAAAAGAAATCAAGCAAGGGTGCCTGGGTGGCTCAGTTGGTTAAGTGTCCACTTCGCCTCAGGTCCCTATCTTGGAGTTAGGATTCTGTGTCTCCCTCTCTCTCTCTCTCTCCCCCTTCCCTGCTCAAGTGCATGCTAGCTCTCTCTCTTTCTCTCTCTCTCAAAAATGAAAATAAACATTAAAAATGTTTTCTTAAAAAGGAATCAAAACAAAACCAAAATGCGTAAAAACCTAAATACAAAAGTGTGAAGCTAATAAATTATTCTCTTTTTGAGCTGGGCAGCCATTAGATATTGTAAAGTTTATTTTAAGCACTTACCTAGAAACAGTTGAAATAAGGGGACTTAATGGGAACACTAAAACCACATCAACCCAAAATGTGAGAAGAAAACAGCTTCTTGTATTCTTGGTTGAAGCAATAAATAAAAAAAAATACTTTCAGAATATTTATGGAGAACAGGAGATGAGACAAGGACTTTCACCTTCTAGACACTAACTCATGTTTGACCTGGGTCAATAATGACAACTTAATTGGCCTAATTGTACATTTCCCAACTGCTGACTAAGTTAATTTGCAATTTAACAGGCAGCACAGTTTGTAAACCCTTGGATTTAGGCCAGTCTCAGCAAGAGCTTTACCCAGAAATGAGTTGGCACACTGGAAGTGGAAGGCAAAAAATGTTGCAAGAAGAGGTTTGCTCCTTTCTAAGACTGTTCCCCCAGAAAATGATTTTAGGTTCTGGTTTATGGAAGTTCCAAGTGCTTAGGTATAGAAATCCTCTTTTCTAATTATAAATGATACTGAAGGAAGCTTTCACAGCCATAATCCTTCCGTTGGTCACTCCTTTATTTTAGTAGAATAATTCTGGAAAATGGTGGATGCCAATAAAAAGGAAGCTTTTTGTAGCAGAAAGGACCAGACTACCTTGGATTCAATCCTAGCTTAACCACTGAAGGATCCTCTGATGCTGGTTAGTTGCTTAACCTTGCTGAATGTTAGATCCCTGTCTATAAAGTGCAGATTAACTGAGATGTGGTGTTTAAAACTGGCTCCAAATAGGTACTAATTGTTTTTAAAAAATCAACTTTACTTAAGTATAATTTGACAAATAATATGTACTCATTTTAACTGTTAAAAATTTTACAAATGGATATATTTTCTAACAACCACCACAATCAAGATATAGAACATCTCTGTCAGCCTAGAAAGTTCCTTGTTCCCCTTCCAAGACATTCTCCAGTTATCATACTTGGCCCTATGCAACTACTGATCTGCTTTTTGGCACCAGAGTAGATTTTTTTTTTTTTTTTAGGAGTTTCATGTAAATAGAATTATATGCAGTATATTTTTCTGTGTTTGGCTTTCTTACTTGGTATAATGCTTTTGAGATTCATTCATGTTGTTGTATTAGCAGTTTATTCCTTTTTATTTTGGGGTAGTATTCTGTCACATTGGTAAAACATAATTTGCTTACCTTCTGGCCTGGTGATGAGTACTGGGTTGTTTGTGGTTTTGAGCTATTATGAATAAATCTGTTACAAACATTCTTCAACAAGTCTTTGGGTAGACATGTTTTCATTTCTCTTGGGTAAATACATTATAAGATACCGCCAAACTATTTTCCAAAGAGGTTGTACCATTTTACATCCTCAGCAGGTGTGTATGAGAGTTCTAGTTGCTCCACATCCTGACAATACCATCTAGACTAATAGCTCTACAAATATAGACAAAAATCCTTAATGAAATACTAACAAAAATCTGTGTGTGCGTTATCTTTAACAAATGCAAATCAAATTATTCACCTGGTTGTTCAAAATAACCCATTTAATCCCCATGATTAACTATGACACTCAGACTTGTCCCCATGATCTCTAAGGTGCTCTATGATCTCACCCCAGCTTCTTCTTTGTCCTATTCTCCTACCACCCTCCTTTTATTTGTTCTCCAGCCACACCATACATACATGTACTACCTACATTTGTGAATATTCTTTCTACAAATGGGATTCAGGCCTAAATAATCATCCACCTCAGGGGCTCCAACAGTGGATGTGCATTAGAATCATCAAAGGGGTATTAAAACATGATCAGTGCTTGGCCCCACCCCAGACAGATGAAAAATCCCTAGAAATGATAGTCCTGTGGATTATTTAAAAAAAAAACCCAGGGCATTCTAAAGCACTGCCTGAGATGAGAACCACTGAGCCTCATTATCCTTTGTAGGCCCAAGGATTCATATCCTGTCTTCCCATTCAAGGATCTAATTGCTCCAACACTGGCCTCTAGTTGTTAATCAGCAGCCTGATGCATCTTCAGCCTACCTCCTTTTGCTTTATTTCAGCAAGTGAGACTCAAGACTCCTTTGCCTATTAACTTGGAAACATAGAAAGATGGGGAGGTAATGGACCTACATTATCCAACAAGCAGGTGCTCAGGGAGGTAAAGCAGATTGGAGCCCAAATTTCTAGCAATACAGTTTTGATTACCTGATTTGTTTCCTTTCCTTTTATCTGTGCTTGAGTAAGTGCAAAGAACTGAGAATTTGAAGGGTCCTCAACTTTTTTAAGTGTTCTTGCATTGGTTCTCATTTAATAAATTTCTTCTAGAAGTCCCCCTGTTAACTTTTCTTTCCCCAGTGATCTGGGGGTGGAGGCTGGGGTGTTAGACTAGCGTTCTCATTTTTAAATGTAAATAAATCACTTGATTATATTTTTTGTCCTTATGTTATCATGAATATTTCAAATGAATTTTATATGGTTCATATTTATGGCTTGGGAGCTATTTCACATTTTGGCTCATTGCCGTCTCATCTGCATATACCATATCTCAGCTGATGTTGATTGGTCTCATTTACATATTCATCATGCTCCTATTTTCAAAGATATTTTGTTATAAACTGGCTTTTCTTCCCCCTCCAGTGTTATAATAGCACGTAGATGTGTTTTTAAATTGCACTCATTTCCATACATAATTTTTCTGGTTACCATAAATCACCACCTTGTCACCCACTCCCCCCACCCTATTCAGTGTAATCTTCACACTTTATACCAAGCTGACATATGGCTCTGAAGTAATTAAAGACAATGTAAACAGTTTACAGTGCACTTTGCAAAGCCACTTCACATTGCAGAGAGTTTAATGGTTTCTTTTCCCCCAGCTAGTCCCAAAGAGTAGGAAGGTTTGAGATAGTGATGCTGAGTAAAGCTACAATGTGAAGAGTGATCATTTCATTTCCAGGGAGAAGCTTGCCTTCTACCAGAAAGACTCCTTATCTGTTTGACTCCTTATAAAAGCAGAGTGGCTAGGTTAAGCTGGGTTAATAAAAGAAGAATCATCAGCATGGGTTGGGAAAAATTACTAGATTCTTTAAGTCATTCTAACAGGAGGCAGGGGAAAGAACCAAACTTATCAAATCCTCAACCACCCAGGCCACAGAAACCTCTCTTGGGTTTGAGAACAGGACTAATTTTAAGATGTGAGTTGTTTGCAGCCATCAGCACTTAGTCTCCCCCTCCCCACCCCCCCCCCCCCCCGCCTTTTTTTCCCCAGCAGTGGCCTCAGGTTTTGTTTGTGACTCTCTCTCACCCACTCCAAGTGCATATGGTTGGGATGGGTGTTTTCAAATCTGAGAATGGAATCCATTACCCAGGCCACAGCCAGTTTGAGTATCGCCTTCCCTTAGTTGTAGTGGTTGGTCCAAGAATGATTGTGTGATCTAAATGAATTATACAAATCTTAAGACTTTTATGAGAGTGAGAAAAAAAAAAGGTCAAATCTTTCCTTCTGAATAGAACCCAAGAAATGTGCAAACAGGATTGCTGCTGGCATGTTGCCACCAGGGTGGGACTAAGGACTTAAGCTAACATAGTGGAAGGGAGACCTGAGAGAGGGAGGCTAAGTCCTAAGGACATGAAACCTGAATAGAATGTTTGCTAAAGCTATTCGTCCTCTCTGACCATCATGTTAAATGAGCCATTAAATTTCCTTCCTTTCCTTAAGCCTATTTGAGGTTTATTTTCTTCGGCCTCTCACAGTAGAAAGTGTCCTAACAAATACAATGGTTGTATCACTTACTTAGAACATATTATCTTGTGCATTTTTGTCCTGAGTTACATTTTAAACTGTAACTATATAAATGCCTAGATCATAGTAGATTCTCAACCAGTGTTTGTATGCCTATCTACTTCTACATTATTTAGCACTATCACTCATATTATTTAATATTTTGATATCTGGATATCTTGTCTTCCCAACTATTATATTTCTTTATTTTTATTCATGTATTTATCAGTTATTTATTGTGCAAGGCACCAAGGATCCAGTACTGAATAAAACAATCATGTCCTTTGACAGTCCGGTAGGGGAGTTAGAAATTAAATTATCCCATAAAATAAGTATAAAATTGCTAAAATGAAAGTCAGCTCAAAGAGTCTAGTGGTGGTAGGAGAATGTATATAGTAATGGGTTTTTCCTAATTGGAGAGGTCAGGGAGGGCTTTTCTAGGTGAGTGACTCTGGCATGGGAATCTGAAGGATGGGTAGGAACCGACCAAATTAAGAGTGCAAAGTGGAAGAGATGTTCTAGTCGGGATGAGCTGCACCAAGCAAGGTTCATGGTAGGCAGATAACATGGTACGTTTTATGAACTGATAAAAGGAGAGAGTGTGAGAGATCTTTTTTCTTTTTAAATGTGAAGAGCAATGGTAAGGCATGGTGTGTGTATGTGGCAGGACAGATGTGGAAGTGGACATAATTAGATGGGAATTTAGATAATATCACTGTGGTTGCCACTTAGAGAATGGATGAGGGTGAGTGCAGAGCATGCTGGAGGACAGGGCAGCATGCTTGAAAACTCTTGCAGTCATTTGGGAAAGCTGATGGTAGTTGGAGGAGATAAGTGGACAGATGAGAGGTATAGCAAGGAGATAAAAACAGAACTTGGTGTAGTACTTTAATACAAAGTTACACTCTGACCTTGCCCTTAAAGATCAATCAAGAGATCTAGAAAAACTGTGAATTCTGAATACAATCTGATAATAGTGCTCTTGGTATGGTGGACACAAGATTGTGGTTTGGAAGTACTGAGAGCATTCTGGAAAGGCTGTACAGAGGAGTAAACATTTAATCTGGACACTGGAGGATCAGCAGGATTTCTATTCAAATTTTGAGTGAAATTTTAGGCAGAGGGACAGCATCTACATAAGACCAGTGTGAAAGTGCATTTTGTTAATTAATTCACCAGCAACTTTTTAAGAAAATGTTTATTTGGAGAGAGTGCAAGTGGGGGAGAGGGGGAGAGAGAATCCCAAGCAGGCTCCCTGCTGTTAGTACAGAGCCCAACGTGGGGCTCAATCTTACGAACTGTGAGATCATGACCTGAGCTGAAACCAAGAGAGTCAAATGCTTAACTGACTGAACCGCCCATGTGCCCCTCCTTGCAACTACTTTTTGATCCCTCTATGTGCCAGGCACCATCCAAAGAACTAGCTATCTTGTTTTATGTAAGTAATGGGATGTCTGATAATGAAATGGGAAATGGCACACATTCCTGCTTGGCAAAAATGTGGGATAAACAGTGCATATGATGGAAATAGAAAGGGCTTTGATTTTTGTGCCACTTAAGACTAAAGCCTATGGCAATGAGAGTCCCTCCAGTTTCTTCTGTAAGAGAGTTTGAGCAGTGTGGGTCTGGCAGCAGGGAGCTGGGGAGATCAGACCTGGGATGGGCATAGCAGCCTCGTGTAACAGGCTATGTAAGTGTTAATGAGACTTTGGATATAATAGCTGGAGGGAGAGAAGGGCTGGTTTCCAGGAATATTTTTGAGAAAGAGTCAATAGGACTGGAAAAGGACGTGGGTTTAAGGGAAAGTCAAGGGATACTGAATTTTCCTGCATGGGAGTTTGGGCAGATGGTAATGTTCTTCACTGGGCAATATGAGAAGATAAGAAATTTAAAGATAAAGATCATGAACTAGTCTGGATGTATTAAATTTGAGGCACTTGCAGTTTAATGAGGTATAGATGTTTAGGAATCTTTCCATTTGAAAACAAGAATTATCTTTCAAAAGAGAGATGGGTGTTATGGAAGAAGGTTTTGGAGCCCTGATAGTAAGACATCATTTGATGAATAATGATTGGGGATTGTGAGTATAATATGAGAAAGAAAATGGCCAATAATGGAGCTCTGGAATATCTGAATTTTTGAAGGGCAGCCGAGGAATAAGACGGAAAGAACTGTCAGTGGAGTAGTCTGGGACATTAGGAGAGTACACAGGAGGGTGTATTGTCACTGAAATTAAAAGGGGAATGAGTAATGTAAAGAAGGGTGTGAATAGTCAGTGACATCAAAAGCTGCAGATAAGTGCTAGGAAGACAAAGTAGAAGTCAAGAGATCTGGCAGGTCCATCATTGTTGGGAACTCTCATAGAGTGATTACATGGTGTTAGAGAATTTGTGGCCAAATAGCAAGAGGGCTGGCTAAAGAGTGAGTGAAAGGAAAGGGCAGGGGGGTAGTGAATGCAACTGTTCTTTCACAAGTGTGGGGGTGACCAGAAAGAGGGGAAGGTAGCAGGGAAGGAAGGCAGGATTTATACAGAAAGCTTTTCCCTCCTTCTTTTTAGCAAAAGAAGGTGAAACTTGGCTACATGTGCAGAATGAATGAAAGGGATTTTATGATTCATGGAGAAGGAAATATTGAGGAGGAAGCTGATACTTACTAAGTTCATGAAACTGGCTAAAAACCAGGTGAATAGAAATGTTGGGGATAGATCGGGAAAGGAGATAAGAAGCCATCACTGACCAAGAATAGAAGGTGAGACAACGGAAGAAAGGAGCGTAGAGACTGAAGGGCACAGTCTGTTCAGAGTTCAGTTTGGTGACAAGCCTTCTACTAAGAAATGTTTTTGAAGCCTTAGGACATACAAAGTGTTGAAAAAAATGAGTTCACTTTAATTTTATTTTAGGCATCTCGCTGTGTCAGTATAGGCTGATGAATAAAGTCATGAGGTCGAAATGCACAAGCTGTGTTTGAGGTTTGAGGAAGTTGAGGTTTTAAGCCAGCTGCTCTGTCTCTGGGATTATTGCTGTGTCAGCTCAGCTTAACGATTTATATCACTACTGGAATGTCCTGTCTGATGCTGAACACCCAATGAGGGTCAGTCACACCTGCTGGATTGAATTTGATTAAGGTGGATTATTTTTGATATCTGATATTCCTGTCTTTAGAACAATTTCTATGCAATTATAGGGCTTCTTGGGGATGAGGTGTATCTAATAGTCTAGTCATCTAGTACATGTCAGTTCTAAGCAGGGCAACAGCTAACCCATGTAGGAATATACCTTGAGCAGAGAGCTCCCCAGTTCTATTGCTTCCCTGTTTTCCTCGGTGAGCTCTGCTCCATTGAGTGCCCTATCTCTCAATTCCTGTGAGTGTTGAATATCCTCAAGAAGGTAAACCCTGAAGACTGCAGGTTTTATTTTAAAAACATTTTTTAATGTTTATTTTTAAGATAGAGCATGAGTGGGGGAGGCGCAGAGAGAGAGGGAGACACAGAATCTGAAGCAACTCCAGGCTCTGAGCTGTCAGCACAGAGCCCGACGCAGGGCTAGAACCCATGGACCGTGAGATGGTGACTTGAGCTGAAGTTGGACGCTTAACCAACTGAGCCATCCAGGCATCCCAAGATTGCAGGATTTAAACCAGGCTGTCATCCAACTGGGGGTCCTTACACTTAGGACTTAGAGTTCACAGGAGCCATCATCTCCTTTGTGAAAAACTCCTTACTTAACCCACAGATAGGGAAACCAAGATACCAAGAGATACAGTGATTTAATCAAGATTGCACAGTGAGTTTATATCAAAGCTAGCCCTCAAACCCAGGATTCTGAGCACCTTCCTCTAAGGAGGTGGTGTAATTGCTGAGACATATTCCCACTCTCTCTGCTCTGTGTTTCCTTTATTAATGGATTTCTTTCTTCTTCAGACCTCAGCAAGTATTCTTAAATGGGGGTGAAAGAACCAAGAGGAAAAATTGAATGGCTTTAAGAAGGAGAAAAGCATGTAACCTGAGGGGTTGCTTTCTTATGATGAAAAAATCATTCCTTTCTGTGTAATCCATCTTTCTTTTGCTGTATTCACTGGTATTAAAGTCCTGAGTTCTGGCTGCTGCTCTGGTGAAGAACACATTTTCCTGGCCCTAGAGACCTGGGAGATGGGGTCAGGAGCCTTCAAAGGAATAGTGGGTTACTTTATTAAAAACTTTTTTAAACATAATTTATTGTCAAGTTAGCTAACATAGAGTGTATCCAGTGTGCTCTTGGCTTCATGAGTAGATTCCCATGATTAATTGATTATATACAGCATCCAGTGCTCATCCCAACAAGTGCCCTCCTCAATGCCCATCACCAATTTCCCCCTCTCCTCTGCCACCCCCGTCAACCTGCAGTTTGTTTCTGTATTTAAGAGCCTCTTGGGGTTTGCCTCCCTCTCTGTTTGAAACTATTTTTCCCCTCCTTTCCCCCCTAGGTCTTCTGTTAACTTTCTCAAATTAAGAGTGGGTTACTTTAAACATGGCAGAATTTATTCTGCTTTTTAATACTGTGCCTAATTTTGAGAAAAGCCTGATTGGGGATACACCTACATTAAACTAGCTCAGTAAGGAGTTAATGTTTGCATTAGCAAAGGAGTCTTCTCCTTTCAAAGGAAATCTTCAGTGCTATAAACTTTTCTGATGCTTGTAAATGTTGATACATCAATTACCACTTGTCAGCATGGCTTGGAAAAGAGAAGTCTAGAGAATCTTGAACACAAATGTTAGGCCCTGTTGTCAATTAAAAATTATTCAGAAATAATAGACAACATCCCTGAGAAAGAATAGGTATCAGCAGAGAAAATCAGTTTGGTTTATAAAAACTCCACTCACAGGTACTTTGGAGCAATGCCTTGTAGAAGAAAAAGTGAGGACTGCTTAGATTGACCTTATGCTCTTTTCATTAACCATACTCTGAAAGGTCCCTCACTATTAGGAAATAAAATAGGAGGAGGTGCAGAAAGTTTTCTGGCTTCTAGGCACAGAGCATCACACTGGATGTGATGTGAGGCTGCTGACCACAGCCTATTTGAGGCACTCACACACAGCACTGTTAGGTACGTACATTTTCTCCAGGTCCCCAAATCCCAAGAATGCTCCTTTTGGGATGACTCGAAGTTTGGTGAGGACAAACCTCCTGAAAAGAGAGTAGACATAAAATATCACAACCTATCCATTCACTGATAAGTAATTTCCTAATGTGTACTATCAGCCAACAGCCAATATATACTAAGTGCTTGTCATTTAGTAGTAGTTGCAATTGCTTTCACATGATCTCTCTTCATCCTCCCCACAAAGCAGTAATGCCCATTTTGCATTAAGAGGGAATAGGTTTAATGAGGTTTGTAGATTTGCCCAGGGTCACTTGGCTGATACATGGCAGAGCTGGAATATGAACACTTTCATCATCAGTACTCCATGTTGCCCTCCCGTAGCTTGTGTGAGGCCTCTTTTCTTTCTCTAGTCCAACCCCCAAAACCTCTTCCCTTGCCATTCTTAGCTGACCTTGCTTCCTATTTCAAAGAGAAGATGAACCTAATAGAAGAGAATTTCATGCTCTCACATGGCTTGTAACCACTAAGCCATCTGCACCTGAAGCCATACCCTGCCTTCTCTCCTGTTACCATGGGTGACCAGGACTCTGGACCTGGCTGAGAATAGTGCCTCCAATCCACATCAGATCTCGTCTCCTCTCTTCTTGTTGAGGTAACCACAACAGTAATTTACCCCTTTCTTGGGTACATTTTATTCACCTATGTTTGCTTCTCTACTGAGTCCTGCCCATCAGTATACAAATATGCCATAATTTAGTTCATCAAAAAAACTCTACTCTCAACGTCAGCCACCTTCAGTTTTTGCCATTTTCTTCTGCTTGAAATATTTGTTTTCCTCTTCCACAAAGTTTGTTCCAGTGGCTCCTCATCTCCTCCAGGAAAAAACCCACATTGTATACAGTGATGTATGGATGTCCCTGCTCTCCGTTTCCACAGACCCTGTACTCTCCATTTTGACAGTTTTCCCCTTTGCTTCTCTTGTTCTTTTCACAGGACTCTCTTGCTAGTTCTTGGACATGCCAGGTTCCTTCTTGCCTGTGTTTCTGCATTTGCAATTCTCTCTGCCCGGAGCGCTCCTCTCTCAGATATCCTCATGGCCGCTGCCTCCAGTCTGCTGTTTGCTCAAATGTCACTTGTTTAGTGATGCTTTTTCTAACCACCCTATTTAAAATGACAACCTCCCCTACTTTGCCCCTGGCTCTCTTTCCTGCTCAGAGTTTTCTTCACAACACTTCTGACATTTTGTACACTTTATTTATTTATTTATTTATTTATTTATGTATGTATGTATGTATGTATGTATGTATGTATGTATTCACATATGTATTTATCTCTAGCCTATAACTAGAATACAGACTCCGTGAAGGCAGGAATTTTTGTATGATTTGTCTACTACTGTCTACCGAATGCCCTCAAACAATGTCTGGTATGTGGCAAGTACTCAAAATTTTTCTTGAATGGCTATTAATCAGTCTGAGAGTTCTAGGCTTGAGAGTAGAATTATAAGTGACCCTTTTGGAATCTCTGTGACAAGAATACTATTCCTTCCTCTGGCTTTCTCTTGCTTTGTAGCTGATTAGTAGGTACTTTCCCCCACTCCTCCCCGAATCTTTCCTTCCACAAGGTGGTGTTTCAGCAGGAATGAAATAAGCACTGAGGAGTTGGATAGTTTTGTAAACCTGCATTACTTCATTCTCTTATTACTTATTGGTGTTAGTGAAACTCCTATTGCAGATGAAATTATCCCGGCAAACGATATTTTACTTTAACTTTGTTTACTTGCCTTTGGCTGTCAGGTGCACCAGCTCTATGGGGAGAAAGCATGAGAGAGAATCTTAAGTGCTGTTTTTGCTTTGGAGGAGTTTATATATGTGGAAAGGTAAAGCCAGAAATGTTGGAATACCAGAAAACAGTTGTGGGATACAGTTGATGTAATAACTATAAATGTTATGCAAATATTGAAGTGAGAAAGATCCTAAAGTACATAAATACATAAAAGGAAGATTGGAAGAGGTGGGTGAATTTGAGCCTGGACTTCAAAACCATCAGGTCATACTAAACCCATGTAAATAAAAAGAGATATAAATTAAGATTAAGGACTATGTACCTGGGAGACTGTCAACTTCTAGAACTCCCATCTGAAAAGAATCAAAGTTAAGGTACTCATTTAATCTTTTTAAAAAATATTTTTACATGTATTTATTCATTTATTATATGTAATTTATTGTCAAGTTGGTTTCCATTACAACACCCAGTGCTCATCCCAACAGGTGCCCTCCTCAATGCCCATCAACCATTTTCCCCTCTCCTCCACCTCCCATCAACCCTCAGTTTGTTCTCAGTATTTAAGAGTCTCTTGTGGTTTGCACTCATTTTGTCTTAAGTAACATAGACAAGTCCCTTTTGTTTCTATCACTCTTTTGTTCCTATTATCACAAGACAGAAGAATGATGAAAACAAACTTGAAAAAGCAAATACTAAGTCAACTAGATAGTGCTTTTTGATTCAACCCTAGTAGCATACAAGTTTTCTATAAACACTTATGCCTAAATGTTTCCAACCTATTAACATAATTAAAGCCTTTTTTTAAAGACATAGTCTTGACTTCCATTTACCGAAATGTTATGAACTAGATAACTTGAAGGTATTTTCACTAAAATTGTCCAGAAGTCTTCTATAAATCATAATAAATATTGCTTTAATTGCATAGTTGTGCTTATAAGAAAGTATGAGAAATCCCCAGGGGCCCAAAGTAAAGCAACTGAAACCAAATGGAACCCTGAGTGGTGAATGCAAACAGGATTCTAAAAGGATAAATTGAAGCCAAACTATTCAGGGAGGAGGTCAGTTTCTGGACTTGGTAGTGAAGGACTTGTGTTTTGATGCTAAGATGTTGTGTGAGATGAGATATAGAAGACGAAATGTAAAGATTTATTTCTCTGTGCTGTCTATTTAACTATCTCATGCATTCTACAAAATAAAAGGGGCAGAAAATGGGAGACAGGCAATTTTTAATGAATTAACATCTGGAAATTTCCATAATTTATAAAAGACCTAAATCTCAGATTTTGAAACCTCAAGTCCTAGGAAGGAAAACAAAAATAAATCTACTTCCAGATACCTCTGAATTAAAACTGTGGAGTCAAAAGAAAAACTATTTTAAATAAAAACAGAAATAGACCTATTATCGTCAAATAAAAATAATCAGCAAACTTTGTAAAAATATCTTCATAATTAGAGAAAATACTGCCTGGTTAGAATCCTATACCCAGAAATAAACATTCAAATGTGAGGATGAAATAAAGATGCTTTTAGACAAATTTAGTTAGTCATTAATGAAATTTCAGCAAAGGAATTCCTTTAGAGAAATAAAGTATAATCTGGTAGGAAGGCACAAAAACAAGAAGGAATAGTGAACAGAGAAATCAGTGTTCCTTATTGAATAGGTTGGTTTTCATAATGGTTGGAAAACTCACCTATTCAACAAAGAACAATGAAAAAAATATTGACCAAGAATTAGGTCACAAAGCAATTGGTATAGAACAAATAATTGTCTTTGATGTGGTGCATTTAAATTACTTAGAAATTAGTTAAAAGAGATAATAATTAACAGCCTCCCTCCAACAACACATGTACAAACATCTAGAAAGTAAAAACTAAAAACAAAACCCCACTCTTTTAAGTCGCACATGGGTCACAGAAGAAATTACATAATAATTAGGAATTATTTGGAATTGAGCTGTAATGAAAATACAACATGAAACTTCAGGGATGCAGCTAAGCTGCCACGTACAGAGAAGTTAAGGGCTTTAAATTATTTTACCCAAAATAGAAATAAAAAGATGGAAATTTCACAAGCTACATTCAACACAGTGAATAAACAAAGCAACAACAGAACAGTGGAAACAGAAAACTATAAAGTCGGTAGTTCTTTATTGCATTTCTGGGTAGAACTTACGGTACAAACTCAAAAGTCATTTCATAAGACAGTTGGGAAAATGAGGGACTGTTGAGATAGAGGTATTTTGAGAAGATAAACACTCAGCCAGACATTAAAACTTGATGTATAGATACAGTTTAACCTATACTAACTTGTTTCATTATAAAAGATTAAGTTTCAGGGTTCCTGGGTGGCTCATTTGGTTAAGTGTCCGACTGGCTCAGGTCATGATCTCACTGTTAGTGAGTCTGAGCCCCGCATAGGGCTCTGTGCTGACAGCTCAGAGTCTGGAGTTGCTTTGGATTATGTATCTGCCTCTTTCTCTGCCCTGCGCTCGCGCTCTCTCTCTCTCTCTCTCTCTCTCTCTCTCTCTCTCTCTCTCTCTCTCTCTCTCAAAAATAAGCATGAAAAAATATTCAGAAAATTAAAAGATTTTCTTCATAAGTTTATTGCTAACATGAGTAAGGAGTTTTCTTAGAATATTGAAAGGTTTATCAGAATAGTTTCAAGGACTTTGACTTATAACTTTACCACTAAAAATGATTGTTAGAGAAAAGTACATTTATCTGAATGTTTGTTGAATGAAACCATTAGTCACTTAAAGTTGCAAACCCTTCTTACAGGTCTGTTTTAACCAGCAACTTTGTGATAATTGATTGATTATGATTTTACTGATCTAGCTCTAATTAATGAAGTTTTATTGAGATTTCCTTTAAATCAGGAGTACTGGTAAAGGCATTATTTTTGATGAATTTTCATATTTATTTACTTATGATTTTTTAAATGTAATGTTTATTTGTTTTGAGAGAGAGAGAGACAGAGAGAGACAGACACATAGGAAGACAGAATCTCAAGCAGGCTCTGCTCTATGAGAGACTCTCATAGAGCAGAGCCTGATATAGAGCAGAGCCTGATGCAGGGCTTGAACTCATAAACCTTGAGATGATGACCTGAGCTGAAATCAAGACTCAGACACTGAACCAACTGAGCCCCTAAGTTTTCATTATAGAAATAAGGTAAGTGAGAACCTAAGAGATTAACTTTAAAACATATTTCAAAATTTAACTTTGACTTGAGAGAAGAAACCTAAAGAGAATAGAAAAAAATAAGAATAGAAATTAAAGATTATAATGGAGAAGATCAATAAACTCAAAAGCTAATTTTTTAGAAAGATCAATAGAATAAAAAAAAATCTGTCCACTTCAACCAAGAAAAAAAAAAAAACAAAGCAACAACAACAACAACAACAAAAACAATGAGAGTTATGAAAAATGGCACTTAGGTAAAGACATTAGTTTTGTTTTTGTTGTTTGTTTTTTGAGGTATAATTGACACAATGCTGCATTAGTTTCAGGTGTCCAACATAGTGAATCAACAATTTCCATCCACACATACCAAAACAAAAAAACTTGTTTGTTGCCTTTTCATTTTGTTGGTGGTTTCCTTCAGAGAAGCAGGATTTAAATTAGAGAGCCCTAGGAACAATTTCAAAGCATTAAATTAAAAAAAAAAATCAGGCAATGTGGATAATTTTCCTTGAGATATCTACTTACCAAAATTGATTAATGAAGATATAGAAAAACTAAATGAATCTAAAACTGTTAATAAATTGGGTTTGTAGTTTAAAACCCATCCACCCCAAAGAAGGTTAACATGATATGATTTTATTTATTTGTTGATTGATTGAATAAGAGAGAGAGCAGGGGAGGGACATGGAAAGAGGGAGAGGGAAAGACTCCCAAGCAGGCTCTGCACTGTCAGCGCAGAGCCCAACAAGGGGCTTGATACCACAAACGGTGAGATGATCACCTGAGCTGAAATCAAGAGTCGGACTCTTAACTGACTGAGCCACCCTTATGCCCCAGTATCATATCATTTTAGAAGTAAATTATGCCTTTTTAGAATAATAGAAAATCTCAATCTTATACAAACTATTCCAGGGACCAAGAAAAGAGGGAATGTTCTCAAACCCATTTTATGTGGCTTGTATAAATAACATCAGTAATAACATCAGACAGGGACAATAAAAGAGTAGAAAGATTAGGCCAATCTCACTTATTAATGTAAATGGAAAAATCTGAAATAGTATAATAGCAATATGTTCTCAATAGAGGCTAAATAAATAATGTTGCCAGTTTGAGTTTGTCCTAGAATTCAAGGGTTGTTAAATATTAGAAAACGCTGGTAAAATTTCCACATTGAGAAATTAAAAGAGAAAAACCACATGATTTTCTTAATAGGCATAGAAAATATATTTAATAAAACATTTCATTCATGATAAAACTTTTTGACAAACAAGGAAAAGGAGGAATGTTCTTAATATGTAAGGAATAAAAATCTATCAAACACTACGATAAATATCACAATTGTGAAGTATTAGAGATATTCTTTTTAAAATTAGGAATGAGGCAAGGATGTTTACCATTACCTCATCCATTCAGTATTGTGTTAGATGTACTAGCCTAGACAGTTAAGAAGAAAAAAAAATCAGTATTATCGATGAAAAACTCTCATCTATAGGTAACATTATTGTCTATACAAATAACTCTCCTTTAAGAGGTTAGGAGTAGAACTAATGAGAAAGTCTAGCAAGGTAACTGGCTGTATAATTAGTGCACAAAATAATTTGCATTCTTAGATTATCTTAAAGTGTATCAATTATAATAGCCATAAAACTTATTCAATAAAAGAAATATAAGAAAAAAAAGGTTTAGGGTTATATGGAGAATAATCAAATACTTAACTGGAAAACCTTTTAAAAAACAAACCCTGAACAAACAGAAATGCCACAGTTTTACATGGGAAGTTCTCAACATTGTGAAGGTATTGGTTTCGTTTTTAAATTTTTTAAATGTTTATTTATTTATTTTAAATTTTTTAATGTTTATTTTTGAGAGAGAAAGAGAGACTGACAGACAGCATGAGTGGGGGAGGGGCAGAGAGAGAGGGAGACACAGAATCCGAAGCAGGCTCCAGGTTCTGAGCTGTCAGCACAGAGCCGGATTTGGGCTCGAACCCATGGACCATGAGATCATGACCTAAGCCGAAGTTGGATGCCCAGGCAACTGAGTCACCCAAGTACCCCGTGAAGGTATTGGTTTTAATCTACATTAGTATATAAATTAAGCATATGACACATCTGAGGCACAATAGCCTTTTCTTTTGTTTTCTTTTCTTTCTTTCTTTTTTCTTTTTCCTTTTTTTTTTTTGGTATATGTGAATGGAAATTGACCAGGTGATTAATATTTATATGGAAGAACATTCAGAGTATAGCCAGAACAATTATGAAGATGTAAAACAAGATTGGGGGAATTGACATTCCAGGCAATATAAATTTTAGAAATTAAATGTGATTAAAATGCTGTGGTATTGACAGGGATTAAGAAGTTAGGGCAGTGGAAGAGAATAAAGATTACAAAAATAGATGATAAACAAAAGGAAATGGCAAATGACAGAGTAGCATTAAAAATCAGTGGAGGAAAATGTGAAATAATCAACCAGAGATGCTGAAACTATGCTTGTGGAAAAAGATAACATTACCATACTAACGTCTCAGTTCCAGGCTTACTAAAGATCTAAATGGGAAAAATCAAAGGTTTAAAACTCCTAAAAATTTTAAATATAACACAGAAAACTGTACACCAAAATCAAAAAGTTGATACCCTGGACTATATTAACTTAAAATTTCTGTTAAACAGATACATAAACGAATGAGAAGATAAGCTGTGGACTGGGGAAAGATATCTGCAATACATACAACTAATGAAGTGTTAGCATCCGGAATATAAAGAACTTTACAAAATAATAAAAATATAATACAGCGCAGTAGAAAAATTGGCAAAATATAAACAGGCAACTTCTATAAGAGGAAATGCAAGCAACCAGTAAACATATTAAAAGATGCTCAACTTCATTAGCAGTCAGGAAAATGCAAATTTAAACAATAATTAGATACCATTATACATCATCATATTGGCAAACATCAAAAGGAAAACCTCACAATAACACTGCTGGAGAGGCCATGGAAAAATAGGGCATTCTCTACACTCTTGATGGAAGGGTAATTTGCTAGGAGTACTTTCAGTAGCCATGGGCAATATGTGTTAAATTCAAAGATACAAATGTCTTTGAACTTAGCTATTCCATGTCTTTCTGCTACATGTGTACCCGAAGACAGGTAAAAGATTAATTACTGCAACATAATTTATGATAGTAAAAAATCAGAAATGAATGGTCATGAACAAGAACATGAATAAATATTAATAAACTGTTATATACTGAACCACAGTCAATTATAAAGCCAAGTTATAAAGCAGTGGAAAGAAATGAACTGACTAGAGCTGCATGCAACAATCTGAAGAAATCTCTAAAGCATAATATTGAAGGAAAAAGCCAGTGCCATATACATGCAGTATGTATAGAATATGATTTTTATAAAGGCTACCCTGCAAAATAGCATATTGTTGCAAATAAATCATATCTTTTTATTCTGTATTTTTGAGTTTTGGATATCTTGGAGTTTTGATGACTCTGGAGGGCGTACTCCTACCAGCTCTAGCTAATTCCTCCAGATGGCAAACAAGCGGCCTGTGAGTGTGCTTTAATATACAAACCAACTAATTCAGAGTCAATAGGGCCAACCACCTTCCCCAAGGCCCCCTTACAGTCTATTCTCTTGTCCTAATCATCCCATGGCAGCCCTACACCCCAGAGTCCTTGGAATTTTATTTAAACCAGATGATCCTAAACCTGCTTACGCTGTTTCATCAGTTCCTTCCCATGGAAGCCACAATAAAGGCTCTTGCCATATTTCCCCTGACCCAGCTCCCTCTGCCTCCTGGTGCTTCCCTATGTGCCCCTACATAGTGTGGGGTCTGTGAATATAACAGTGTATCTTTTCAAGATCAGTTGTCTCCTGATCTGTTGGCCTCTGTCCTTTCCTGAAAAATAAAACCTATATTGTAAAACATGCTTAGAGATGCATATATATTTATCAAAAGGAAAATTTGAGAATGATCAACACCTAAGTAAGCAAAGTATTATTTCTTCTGTAAAAAAAGGACTGGGACACAGCCATATCTAAAATATTTTGTATTTTTAAAAACCATCTGAACAGTTAAGACCAAAAGTTAAGATTAAGCAAAGCTGGGTTGGGTGTTTTATGAGTGTTGATTATATTATTCTCTACACTTCATACTTAAAATATTTCATAATTTTTCAAGATTGAAATTTTCACCAGGCCATATCCAAAGCATCATTTATTTGTTTTTAAATGGAGGGAGTGATTTAAAAGTATCATCATATTGTTCTTGTCAGATGGCACCTCTCCTCTGTAAGGGGGCATAAAGGGTCTGAATGATTTCTCTAAAAACGCACAATTCATCAAAATGGCTCTGAAAAGAAAATTTTCTTGAGTATATTGCAGTTTATTTAATGTCTCTTCCATGATAAATGGAGTAGGTGGGATTTACTTTTTTTCTTCCCTGAGATTGGAAGCTTTAGGATTCCCTTGAACTCTGTCTCTGTTAGAAGCAATTCATATCTTGGGCAGTCCATTCACCCTTGGCCAAATTTAATTTCCCTTTTTGGCTTAAAGGAGAATAGTTTAAAAGATCCCATAAAAAGCTTGCTGGAATCCTGGAAAACAGCCAATATTCTTTTTGAGAAAGCTGCCTTTTTATGATGGCCCAAGTGTAAATGACACTAGGCTCTGTGTTCTTTGAATTTCACACAAGTTTAAAAATTAAAGCGAGAACAGCTTGGCAAAGGATATACAAAAAGAAATTGATCATCTTCCTGACCTCAAAATGCCAAGAGTTTTTGAGCTTCACACTCTTTAGATCAAACTCTTAACTCTAATTAACTTTCTGGGAATGTGTTTAGGAAAACCATCCAAAGAGGTGGATTGAACTAAATGAGCAAAGCGCCCAGAGAAAAATAGATTTTAAATAACTTGATTTGACTGTTTACCGTGATCCAGCAGACAGCTATACCACAGTCCAAATCATGCATGTATCTAATTGGTTGCATTTCTTCTTATTTTACACATGGGTCTTGAAGCCAGTGGGGCAGGGAAGAGCAGGAAGGAAGAGATTGGAAAATAGGAAGGGGTTATTTCCATATATTTTGACTTTAAGTTACTTTATTTTTCTAGAACCTCTTCACATTTTCACATGAATCTTAACTGTCTAGATGTGAGGTGCTCTGTCACTGTAAATATGGAGAAATGGGTTCAGCTGGCATTAGCCCTTCACCCACCTTCAGGCAGTGTAAGGAAATGCCAAGGATTCATTGGGAGTTGCAGGGTCTCCCATGAGGATTTCTTGGGATAGAGTTGTGAGTGTTCTTTGTGTCCCTTTTCCACGGTGTGGAGTGGGTCCTTGTTCTTCATCTTAAGTCAAATGTGGGAGGTAATAGAACCAGTTAAGGGGGTTAACATGTATTTCCTGCAATTTGGGGGAGATAACAAAGACTGGAACATGACCCAATTCTGACCTCTAAAGATAGGAAGTATCCAGTTGCTTTGGGAGAGAGTTGTAGTTTTATAGACAATGGTGTGGATTTCCTATGAGACAGACCTAGAGCCAGCAGAAGGGAGCTAAACTGCTTATAGTGAGAAAGATGGGCTTGCCTGTACAGTGAACTGACCCCAAATGTGGGCTGCTGGAAGCTGATGGGAGGGGGAAATGTTCTTCTGCAGATGGAGACTTCTAGCAGGAGGGATCCTGAGCAGCCCATATATGCTCCAGTGACAATAAGAATTGGCATTTGAATATCAGCAACACCCAGAGGGTCCAGGCAGCCACTCTGGCCTCAGAGTAGGATGCAGTACCTTCCCAGCCAGTTTGTATCCCTCCTAGACCCAACCCACATGAGGCCAAAGAGAGCGGCAATTGGGGAAAAAGGGAAATGAGGAAAGACAAAACTCTTTCTTCCTCAGTCGGGGGTTTCTGGGTATGAAGCAGTCCATAGGATAACACTGGACTTTGATTTATGAGGCTGGAACATCTATGATGCCTGCCCCAAATTTCTCTCCAGTGCGGAAAAAGGAGGCAACAAAGTGATTTTGCCTGGCAGTTGTAGTGAAGAAGAAAGTTACTTTCTGGTGGTACCCTACTCAATCTATCTTGATCAATAGGATAACTGAATTGGTAAAAACTTTACCCAAGCCATCCTGTGTAATTGCTTTATTGGTGAGAGAAAAAGTGCTGGGAACTTGAATAGGGCAAGGAATAGAAAGGCATGGAGAGCATTCTTACTCGTACTTCCTGTCCTTAATTAACTCTTATTACATGGGCTGATGGTGAGCAATTCAGGACAGAGTGGATAATTGGGCTCTCCCTTTTGGCACGGTTTATGGGAGCCAAGAAACATTTCAACTCAGGGGTCCGGCCTTAGTAATTGTCTCATAATACCAGAGTGGCTGGCTACAGAACTGGAGTTCCATTTGTCTTGAGTTTCCATAGAGTATCTATTTGGTTAAACTTGCAGATAATCTCTCTGAGGCAGACACTGCCATATGCTGTTGTGTCAACTCACAATACATGATTTTTTCTTTAGAAGAAAAAAAAATTTCTAAGACAGAAACTCATGAAGCAGCTACCACTCCAAACCCAGCTCCAATGACACCTCACTGTTCCCTGAGTCCCTCTGATTTTTCCCTCAACAACATTTCCAGAGTGGTAATTCTTCACTTTTATTATCTTCCAGTGAACAGGGCTTTCTAAGAGCTGGTTTGAATCTGCTTTCCTTTTATTTCCATTCATGTCCTCTTATCTCAACATCTGTGCTGGGCTGATAAAAGGGATGTAGGCACTACTGCTAACTGTATATCACTGCTGACTTTATCTCCTCTTCTGTACAACCTTTACATCAAGGTTGTGGAGACTTTCTTTTTCTGGCTCCCTCCTCCCTTGTTTGCATTGAGTGGTTATGGAATTACTTTCTATACCACATTTTATCACCTGTTCACTTTCATTTTATCACTTGTTCACTTGCATTTTCTTACCTGAATCTGGTACCTGATTTATAGTCCATTTATATGAAAGCTTGGGACAAGGAAGCAACGTGGTGAAGATCATTAGGGTAAAAAATCAGAAATCAGGGCTCTATTCTGGCTCTGTTCCAGGTATGTAAATGACTGAGAAAATTCAAGTCCCTTCTGTAAAGTGAGGGGGTTGGACTGGATGATCTCCAAGGCCCTATAAGATAAATTTTAGTGTGGTTATATAGTGGAATCCTCTTCAAGTGGCCTCCCATTTCAGTCATATTCTGTTTTAAACAAAAAGAGATAATTTTATGTGAAGCCCTCAGCATGGAATAAAGATCATCCTAGGGGATTACTGAATAAGTGGTAGCCCTCCTTTTTCTTTAGTCAAGGTCAAAATCACTTGAGCTTACCCTTCCTTCCCTCCCTCTGCTACCTTCCAGGCCAGACCATCCTCCCCTCCTCTCCTCATGTCTGTAACCTTGGCTGTGACCTACTAACAGGTTGTCTTCCTCTGTTTTCTACTGTGCAATCTGTCTTATCTACCATAACCAGAATACTCCTCCTAAACGCTGCTTGCCATGATACTCTGCTACTGAAAATCAAGACAAAAGAAAAGAAAACAACAAAAATTAAAAACACACAAAGCCCTTTCAATTGCTTGACACTGCCTCCAGGAATCTTAACTAATTTGTCATATATTTGAGGCACTCCACAATCTGCCTCCATTTTCTTTTCAATGAAATGTTCTATTTCCTGCAGGTAAACTCAAATCTAGCCTTGCTCTCACCATTAGTAAATGGCTATGTTTTATTTTTTTACTAAAATCCTATAAGTCTATGTCCTACCTCTCTGAATATATGGCATGGTTCTGTAAAATAGGAACTATGCCACTGTCTCTATTCCAAAGAGCCTAGTCAGTGCTTTGCATATTTCAGGTATTACTACATATTGGTTGATTGAGGAGTGATGTTCACACTGCCAATGGCTTTTTGCTTGAGGCATTTGAGCATCACATACTTTAAATAACATACTTTATTGGCCTTTAGAATTATTCCAGCCATACCAATCAGTTTTGTTCAAAACAACACCTACAACATACATGAATGATATAAAAGGAATCTAGCTTTCTAAGAATTTATTTAATAGACACACTCTTGATGAAAAATATAGGGAGGATTTCTCAGGATATTGTAGAACAGTTGGTATAAAGTGAAAACTGCAGATTATTGGCCCATGAATGGAATCTAGCTCAAGACATGTTTTGTTTACCCCATACAGTATTTTGAAGAAATTTGAATTGGTTGCCAGCACTTCAAATTGTGAACGTTTATCTAAAATTGCAGATTATGGCTTCTCTTGAAGATTAAGAAGATCTGGGCTACTTTCCCACATAATTATAACTGGCTACAGTTAAGTGATGGCTGAAGCCTTAGACCTGGCATACACAACTGGTTGCTTAAACTCCTTCCCTGTCTAGTCTTGTGTGTTGTGCCTTAAGACTTTGAGTTTGGGATTTCTGGTACCTGAAAACCTAGTCTGAATGGACTTGAACTCTTTACAACCCAGTGGTTCTCAACTTTGGATGCATATTAGAATTACCTATGGGAATTATTACTACAAATTCCTAAACCTCACCTCTGTGGTGGGAGCCAAGGAGGCACAGTCAGTCATTCTTTTTGTTTTAAGTTTATTTATTTATTTTGAGAGAGAGACATCAGAGAGAGGAGAGAGAGAGAGAATCCCAAGCAAGCTCCCTGATGCCAGTGCAGAGCCCTATGCAGGGCTCAAACCAACGATGGGATCATAATCTCAGCCAAAAGCCAGAGTCTGATGCTTAACCGACTGGGCCACTCAGGTGCTCTAGGCATTCTTATTGAAAAGCCTTAGAGGTTATTTTCATGCATAGTGGAGACCGAGAACACCTGCTTTAGAGGGAAGCTACAAAGAAGCAGCAAGCTGCTCTGATGAATAGTTGGGGAGTTGGCAACTACCTGTGGGCATGATGGGAAAGGTTTTTAGAAAGCTGCTTCTATCCCAACCTCCCCCCCCCCCCCGCTCAGTAGAAGGTTGAGACACCATCTAAGCAGTTCCTTATATAATCGAGGAGTTCTGTAATCTCAATTGACACATCATCATTATCCATTGGAATAACAGCACAAATAGAATGTGTGCACACTCTTTTGTAGACTTCCTTCTTTGGTCAATGGACCGAAAGTTTTTGGTACTGGAACTGGGTCAGGGTGGAGAGGACTCTACCTCAAAAAGTGTATAATGCAGCAAATAAGAGCAGTGCATATCATAGTAAAGGAGAGCATTGAATGGATCGAGACAAGCCAGAGAGGGGAATCCAATGTAAAGGACCAGAGGCAGATCTTGAAATTCAGAGAATATCTATTTATTCTTTTGACAAATACTTATTGTGTTCCTGTTTATATGTCTGATGCTGTTCTAGGTCCTGATGACATAATGGTAAAAAACACAGTGTCTACACTAATGAGTTTATATTCTAACCATGAAAATAAGGAATGGGAAATAATTTGAAAAAAAGGTACAGTTATGGGACAATTCCTTGAAGTGAAAGGAAGATCAATTATGTACAAATCCACAGGGATAAAGAAGAAACATTTTAAAAATTATATGATACCTATGCATATATAGAGAGGGAGGAAGTAGGGAAGGAAGGAGGAGAGAGAGAGAGAAACCTATGTATAGTTATTCATTTATAAATCATTTATTGACCATCTACTACTTAACACACATTGAAGTTTTAGGAAAAACAGTGGCAGGAAAGATAGATCTCCTGCACCACCAATTTTAATTCAATTGTGAGAGATATGTGTGTAATCTAATAATTATAGAACAGTTAGTGTGGTGATGACAGTGGTCATATTTAGTGCTTGCTGTGGGAGGTATTGTGCTAAATATTTCATTTGCACTATCTAATATACGCAAAATCACCTTAAGTAAGTATATTTGCATCTACCTATATAGATGAGAGCATTGAGTTAAGAGTAGCTTAGTAACTTGATCAAGGACATAGCTATTAGGTGGCAAATCAGATTGTTGAATTCAGGTCTGGTCCACAAAAATCATACTCAATCTCTGTTGACATACAAAGTTAGATTTTAGGTGTACAGCATACTGATTCAACAATTGCCTATATTACTCAGTGTCACCATGATAAATGTGGTCATCGCTTGTCACCATACAATGTTATTACAATATTATTGACTGTATTCCATATACTATATTTTAGTCTCTGTGACTTGTTTATTTTATGATTGGACATTTGTACCTCTTACTTACTTTAACCTATTTTGCCCATCCTCCCACCCACCAATCTTCTGGGAACCATCAGTTCTCTGTATTTAAGAGTCTGTTTTTGTTTTATTATTATTTTTAGATTATACATATAAGTAAAATCATATAGAGTTTGTCTTTGTCTTACTTCTTTGACTTAGCCTAGTACCCTCTAGTTCCATTCTTGTTTTCCCGTGGCAAGATCTCATTCCTTTTTATGACTGACTAATATTCCATTGTATATGTATACCACATCTTCTTTTGATCCAGTTATCTATTGATGGATACTTGGGCTGCTTCCATATCTAGGCTATTGTAAATAATGCTACAATAAACAAAAGGATGCGTATGTCTTTTCATATTATTGTCTTTCTTTTCTTTGGGTAAATACCTAGTAGTAGAATTCCTGGATTGTATGCTCTTTCTGTTTTTCATTTTTTGAGGAACCTCCATACTGTTTTCCACCATGGCAGCACCAATTTCTTTCTCACCAACAGTGCATGAGGTCTCCTTTTTCTCTGAATCCTCGCTAACACTTTTTATTTCTTGTCATTTTGAATCTAGCCATTCTCACAGGTGTAAAATGATATCTTTTTGTGGTTTTGATTTGGAGTTCCCTGATGATTAGTGGTACTGAGCATCTTTTCATGTGTTTATTGGCCATCTGTGTGTCTTCCTTGGGGAAACTATTCAGGTGTTTGTTCATTTTGAAGTTGGATTTTTTGGGGGTTTTGGTGTTGAATTCTAGCAGTTCTTTATATATTTTTGATATTAACTGTTTACTGTATATATCATTTGCAAATATCCTTTCCCATTTTAGTAGGTTGCCTTTTCATTTTCTTAATATTTCCTTTGCTGTGCAAAGCTTTTTATTTTTGTGTAGTTCCAATAGTTTATTTTTGCTTTTGTTTCCTTTGTCTGAGGAGACCTATCCATAAATATGTTGCTAAGGCTAATGTCTAAGAGATTATAGCCTATGTTTTCCATTAAGAGTTCTATGGCTTCAGGTATTACATTTAGATCTTTAATCCATTTGAGTCTATTTTCATGTGTGGTGTAAGGAAGTGGTCCGGTTCGTTCGTTCGTTCGTTCGTTCGTTCCTTCCTTCCTTCCTTCCTTCCTTCCTTCCTTCCTTTCACATGTAGTTGTCCAGATTTCCTAGCACCATTTATTGAGAAAAACTGTCTCTTCCCCAATGTATATTCTTGCCTCCTTTGTCATAGATGAATTGACCATATGCACATGAGTTTATTTCTGGGCTTTTTATCCTAGGTGTCTGGGTGTCTTTTTATACCTGTACCATACTGTTTTGATTATTACAGCTTTGTAGTATATCTTGAAGTGTGAGATTGTTGTTCTTCATCAAGATTGCTTTAGTTATTGAGGTCTTTGGTGGTTCCACACAAACTTTGAGATTATTTGTTTTAGTTCTGTGGAAAATGCTATTGATATTTTCATAGAGATTGCATTGAATTCATAGATTGTTTTGGGTAGTATGGACATTTTAACAGCATTCTTTCAATTTATGAGAATGGTATATTTTTCCATTTGTGTCACCTTCAATATCTGTCAACAATGTATTAAAGTTTTCAGAGCATTGGTCTTTCACCTCCTTGGCTAAATTTATTCCTAGGTATTTTATTCTTTTTGTTGCAATTGTAAATGGGATTGATTTCTTAATTTCTCTTTTTGCTACTTTGTTATTGGTGTATAAAAATGCAAAAGATTTCTATATATTAATTTTTTTTTCTGAAACTTTAGTGAATTCACTTGTTAATTCTAGTAGTTTTTTTTTTTTTTTGGTGGTATCTTTAGAGTTTTCTGTATATAGTATCACGTCATCAGCAAATAGTGACAGTTTCACTTCTTTCTTACCAATTTGGATGCCTTTTATTTCTTTATCTTTTCTGATTACTGCAGCTAGGACTTCCAGTACTATGTTGAATAAAAAGGGTGAGAATGGACATCCTTGTCTTGTTCCTGATCTTAGAGGAAAAGGTTTTAATTTTTCAGCACTGAGTATGATGTCAGGTATGGTTTTTTCATATATGGACTTTATTATGTTGAAGGATGTTCCCTCTAAGCTGACTTTGTTGAGAGATTTATCATAAAGGGATGTTATATTTTATCAAATATTTTTTCTGCATCTATTGAGATGATCATATGGTTTTTATGCTTCTTATTAATGTGGTATATTACTTTGATTTGTAAATACTGAACCACCCTTTCATACCCAGGGTATATGCCACTTGATTGTGGTGAATGGTTCAGTTGGTCACTGAATGCTTGTTGAATTCAGTTTGCAAATATTTCACTGAGAATTTTTTCATTCACATTCATCAAACATACTGGCCTCTAGTTTTCTTTTTTTGTAGTGTTTTTGTCTAGTTGTGTTATCAGGATTGTGCTGGCAGGGCTAGTCAGGCTTTAATGAGGGCATTAGTTTTGAAGTGGGACGAATGAAAACAAAACAGGTCTGGGCTTAGATATTTCTCTAAAAAGCAGTACTATTGGCAAATGAACTCAAAGTGGAGAAACTGCTGGAAATAAAGGGAAAACACAAAGCCTCAAAAAAGTGAAAGGAGATTTACCACAAATTTCTCTGATGACTAGTCTTATTCAACTAATTCAGAATTGGGTTCTTATTACTCTGGATTCTGGATTTTGGTCTGGATACAATTCACAGCCACCTTTACCCTGTCAGAGTGAATAAACAGAATTCCACTTTAATGACTCACTAGGGTCTCACCATCTGATAGCATGGCAAATATATTTTGCCTCTAAAGCAGTTCTTTTGGTCCCCTTGGTTAATGTCAACCTGACTTAACTGTGATTTTTATTGACAACATTTAGCTCCAGATGCAATAATGAAAGGTGACTGTCACATAAAGGTCAGTTTGGGGCTACTTCTGCTCAGATAGAGGAGGATTAACTACAGATAAACTTCATTCTGGAAATCTCTGGGCTCTGACTGACTGTGACAATCACTGAGAATGAAATCACAGGAACACAAGAAAGACAGATCACTGCTTCATGAACCAAATATAAACTTAAGTCTTTCATAATGCACTTAAAACCAGTTTCCATTTTCTATTTAGAAGTTTCACACATGTAATCAGAAAGCATATGCATTGAATAATTATCTTTTACTGACTGTGTAAAGTACAAATGTTGAATGTTCAAATGAACTCTGTTAGAGAAAAATGCATAAAACTACTTAAAATAGATTCAGAGAAAAGCAAACATGACAGTGCTTAGAATGTAACGCTGTATCCAATTACTCCTAACGTAATATTATTTATTATAGAATTTTGCAAAATGATTTATTTAGTCTTTAAGGGGATAACTTGATAACTATACCTAATCCTTAAGAACAACATGAATTGTGACAGAGGGAAAGATTTCATGAAAAATTTAATTTCCTGTGGGGATGGAAGAAAGCATTATTTAGCACTGTTTCTTTTGAATGTAGACCAGATATTTTACCAGAAATCTAGATAAATACCTCTTCTTTGTGTCAGAAGAATATAATATTAAGTACACTTTATGCTTCTCTAGATGCTAACTGCTAACACAGAACTGATCCTAGATAAATAGTTCACATGTTGTAAAAGAAGAAAATGTTGTTTGTCTATAATACTTAATTGGTAGAAATAAATAGGAATGGTCAAGAGAAACACAAGGACTCTTCACTAAAAGATACTGAAATCTATAAATGACAATTTCTAGAATGACTGTCACAAAGCAAGAATTTCCAGAACACAGGTATATATTTCATGTTACTCTAAGATCAAAATCTGTATATTGACATTGAACATTTTCTATTTTGAAAACACCCGTTGATCTAAGAAATAAATGTTGCTGTTAAACAGGATCTTTGCACTAATTGAAGACCAAAACTTGGTCTCCAGTACACTTTTCCAGTTCTGAACTGTGCAAAGGACACGATTCTAGCTAGTGGGAACACTAACCGTTGGAAAGGGTGTTAGCCTTGGCTAAGAAGAACAAAGAGTGGGAGCAATGAACTAATATTTAATGAGGACTCAACTGGTACAGCCATTGTCCAAGGCTCACCACATGACATTCTCACTTTTAGTTCTTGCTGCAGTGTAACAAAGTAAGTATAGTACAGGTGAGTATGTACAGTTCTATGTATAGATTCATGTAACCCACCCCCCAGTCACCATCACAATCAGGATACAGAACTGTTGAATCACCAAAACCTCCCTGTGCTTCTCCTTTGAAGTCACCATGTCTTCCTGCACCTGACTCCTAAGCCCTGGCAACCACTGATCTGTGTTATGCTGTGACATTTTGCCTTTCTAAAATGCCATATAAATGGCATCATACAGTATACAGTCTTCTGAGAGTGGCTTTTTTAGTCAAAACAGTTTGATATTCTTTTGTTATATAGGTCAACTGTTCCTTTTTATTGCTGAGTAGTATTTCATTATGGAATATACCGCAGTTTACCCGTTCATCTATTGAAGGGCATTTGGGTTGTCTCCATTTGTGGATGATAATGAATAGAGCTACTATAAACACTAAGGTGCAGGGTTTTGTATAAAAATACATTTTCATGTTTCTAGGATATAAATACCTGGGAGTGAAATTGCTGGATTACATGGTAAATGTAAGTGTATGAGAAGCCACCAAACTGTTTTCCAGGGCTACTTTACCATTCCGTATTTTCACTAGCTGTACATGAAAGTTCCAAGTGCACCGCACCCTTGCAAGCCCTTGGTTGTGTTAGTTTTACTTTGTTTTTAGCTGTTCTAGTAGGTGTGCAGTTTTATCACATTGAGGTTTTAATTATTTCCCTAATGGCTACTTAGGTTGAGCATCTCTTTGTGAGCTTACTTGCATTCATATATCTTATTTCATGAAGAGTGTTCAAATCTTTACCTGTCTTTTCTGTTGTTTTCTTTTTTGGAGTTCTGGGCTTTAAAAAAATTTTTTTTTAATGTTTACTTATTTTTGACAGAGAGAGAGAGACAGAGCATGAGCAGGGGAGGGGCAGAGAGAGAGAGGGAGACACAGAATCTGAAACAGGCTCCAGGCTCTGAGCTGTCAGCACAGAGCCCAACTCAGGGCTCAAACTCATAGACCGCAAGATCATGACCTGAGCTGAAGTCGGACGCTCAACCGACAGAGCCACCCAGGCGCCCCAGGAGTTCAGAGCTTTTAAAAACATACTGAATTCATGTCGTGTCAGATATGTTGTTTGCAAATATTTTCTCCCAATCTTTCATTCTCTTGACAGTGTCTTGCACAGAGCAAAACTTTTTAATTTTGATGAAGTCCAGTTGATTGTTTCTTTTATGGATAGTGCTTAATGTCATGTCATTTTCTTCAGTATTTTCTTCTGGAAATTTTATGGTTTTATGTTTTGCATTTAATTTTTATTTTTTGTATTTTATTTTTATTTTTCTTCAATGTTTATCTTTGAGGGACAGAGACAGAGCTTGAGTAGGAAAGAGGCAGAGAGAGAGGGAGACACAGAATCCAAAGCAGGCTCCATGCTCTAAACTGTCAGCACAGAACCTGATGTGGGGCTTGAACTCACAAACCTTGAGATCATGACCTGAGCCAAAGTTGGATGCTTAACCAATTGACCCACCCAGATGCCCCTGCATTTAAATTTTTTTTAATTTTTAATTTTTTTTAATGTTTATTTATTTTTGGGAGAGACAGAGCATGAACGGGGGAGGGACAGAGAGAGAGAGAGAGAGAGAGAGAGAGGGAAACAGAATATGAAGCAGGCTCTAGGCTGTGAGCTGCCAGCACAGAGCCTGATGCAGGGCTTGAGCCCATAGACTGCAAGATCATGACCTGAGCTGAAATCGGTCGCTTAACCAACTGAGCTACCCAGGCGCCCCTAAATTTTTTTAAATGTTTATTTTTGAGAGAGAGAGAGAGAGAGAGAGAGAGAGAGAGAACAAGTCGGGGAGGGGCAGAGAGAGGGAGACACAGAATCTGAAACAGACTCCAGGCTCTGAGTTGTCAGCACAGAGCCCGACGTGGGCTCAAACTCTGGAACCGCAGGATCATGACTTAGGCCAAAGTCGGACGTTTAACTGACTGAGCCACCCAGGCTCCCCTATGTTTTGCATTTAGATTTATGATTCATTTTGAGTTTTGGGTTAATTGCTGTATAAGGTGTAAAGTTTAGGTCAGTGTCTTTTTTGTTTCTCTAACTTGTGCCATTGAACTTGTGCCATTGAGTTTGCACTTTTGTCAAAAATCACTTAGCCATAATTGTGTGGGTCTATTTCTGGACTCTGTTACATCGATCTATCCATCTATATCTTTGACAGTGGCATATTTTCTTGATTACTTTAGGTTTATAGTAAGTCATGAAGTGAGATAATGTGAACTCTCTGACTTTATATTTTTTCAAAAATTGTTTTGGGCTGTTTTAATATCTTGGCCTTTCCATATAAATTTTAGAATCAGGTAATCTGTGTCTACAAAAAAATAGTGCTGGGGTTTTCATTGGAATTGTGTTGGCCTACAGATCAATTTGGGGAGAACTGACATCTTGATTGTATTACATTTTCCAATTATAAACACAACATAGTATATGTCTCTATGTATTTAGATCGTCTTTGATTTTTTTATTAGCATTTCATAGCTTTCAAGATACAGATCCTGAATCTATTTTATAGGTTTATACCTAAGTATTTCAATTTTTTTGAATTATTGTAAATGGTATTGGATTTTGTTTTGTTTCTAATTGTTCATTATTAATTTAGAAGTAAAAATGATTTTTTCTTTTGACCTTGCATCCTGCAACTTTGCTAAACTCACTGATGATTAATTCTAGAAGCATTTCCGTCCCTCTCTCTGGAGATTTCATGGATCTGCTATATATACAATTGTCATCTATTAACAGGGACAATTGTTTTTTTCTTTTCCAATATGAATGCTTTTTATTTCTGTTTCTTGTCAAATTTCACTGGGTAGGCTTGAAGGGGAGAGGTGAGAGTGGACATTCTGCTTTATTCCTGATCTCAGGAAAAAAGCTTTCCATCTTTCATGATTAAGTTTGATGTGAGTTGTAGGTTTTTTGTTTTTTTGATGCCCTTTATCAAGCTGGGAAGTTTCTTTTTGTTCCAACTTTGCTGAGTGTTTTACAATAAGTGGATATTAGATTATCTTCAAATGCTTTTTCTATATTAATTAGTATAATATTATTTTCTTCTTTAGTGTTTAAAAATTTTTTTAATGTTTATTTATCTTTGAGAGAGAGAGAGAAAGAGAGAGGCAGAAAGAGAGGGAGACACAGAATCAAGAGCAGGCTCCAGACTCTGAGCTGACAGCACAGAGCCCACGCAGGTTTTGAAACCACAAACTGTGAGATCATGACCTGAGCCGAAGTCAGACACTTAACTGACTGAGCCACCCAGGCACCCCTCTTTAGTCTTTTAATTAAAGTCTGTGGATTGCATTATTTGATCTTCAAGCTCTAAAGCAGTATTACAGTCTTGGGATAAACCACACTTGGTCATTGTGTATAGTTCTAATTATATGTTGCTGGATTGGATTTGCTAGTATGTTGTCAAAGATATTTCATTTGTGTTCATGAGGGATATTGGTCCATGGTTTTCTTCTGTTGCACTGTCTGTCTGGTTTTTTAGAGAGTGAGAGTGCAAGCTGGGGAGAGGCAGAGGAAGATGGAGAGAGAGAATCTTAAACAGGCTCCACACCCAGTGCAGAGCTCTATGTGGGGCTTGATCTCATGACCTTGAGATCATAACCTGAGTTAAAATCAAGAGTCAAACACTTAACTGAATGAGCCACCCAGGTGCCCCTGTCTACTTTTGATATCAGAGTAATGCTGGCTTCATAAAATGAGTTAGAAAATGTCAATTAGATCTAGTTGGCTGATAATGTTGTTCATTCTCCTATATCCTTATTGATGTTCTACCTACTTGTTCTTTTGATTACTGAAAGAGGAGTATTGAAGCTTCCACATATAGTTTAGATTTGCCCATTTCTCATTTCATTTGTGTCAGCTTTTGCTTCATGTATTTTTGAAGCAATGCTGTTAGGTGTATATACATTTAAAATGAAGTCATTATGTAATGTCTCCTTTTATTTCTGGTAGTTTTCTTTGCTCTGAAGTCTGATGTTAATATAGCCACTCCAAGTTTCTTTTGATTAGCATTTGCATAATATATATTTTGTCATACTTAAAATTTTTTTAAATGTTTATTTGATTTTGAGAGAGAGAGAGAGAGAGAGAGAGAGAGAGAGAGCAAGCGAGCAGGGGAGGGGCAGAGACACAGAATCCGAGCTGTCAGAATCTGAGCTGTCAGCACAGAGCCTGATGTGGGGCTCAAACTCATGAACTGCGAGATCATGACCCGAGCCGAAGTGGACGCTTAACCGACTGAGCCACCCAGGCAACCCCCATTTTGTCATACTTTTATTTTCAACCTTCATATAACTTCAGAGATGGTCTCTGACTTAGGATGGTACAATTTAATGATTTTTCAACTCTATAATAGTGCAAAAGCAGTATGTATTCAGCAGAAATTGTACTTCAAAGGTTGAATTTTGATTTTTTTCCAAGTTAGCAATATGCAGTACATGCATGAAAATAATGACAATGTGATAAATGCAGTGATAGAGAGAAGTACAGAATATTAAGGAAAAAGTGAAGATTGGACGCTTGATTCAGTCTTGGAGGACAGGGTGGGGAGAGATAGAGTTGGTTTTCTGGAGGAAGTGATACTTCATTGGAGTCATAAATGGTGTAACCAGGTGAAAGTGAGCAAAAGAGAGAGAGATTTTAGGCAAAGGGAAACATTTCAGAGAGGTGGAAACCAGTACACTGTCTTCAGTAAAAACAGGTGCCAGATTTTGGAAGATCTATATACCAGATTATGGAGACTGGATCTTTGCATTTGAATGTTTGAGGAGGGCCCAAAATAGCATAGAGTAGAAGAAAAGGGATCAAGAGGAGGGGATAATATGTATGTGTATGTACGTGTATCTACTACTACTGCTACTGGGCAAACACTAGAACCAGCAGGACTTAATGTGTCATTTGAATATGGGGTGTGTGAGATGGAGAAGAATCATGGATAATGACTATTGTCTAGAAGGTATTTTGTGAGAGCTGTGGTGCCTGTCTGTTTTGGGTTGAGTTATTACCCCCCCCCCCAAAAGAGAGAACTCCTAATATTTTGAAAATAGGATTTTTTCAGATATAATCAAGTTAAGATGAGATAATACTTAATTAGGGTAGGCCCGCATCAAACATGACCAATGTCACTATGAGAAAGGAAAGTAGAGACAAAGGTCTAGAATGACTTGGAAAGACATAGAGACACTCAGACACTTGCCTGAGGATAGAAGCAGAGGTTGGAGTGATGGGTCTATAAGCCAAGGAATGCCAAAGATTGCTTTTAATCACTAGAAGCTAGGAAAGAGGCATGACACTGAAACTTCCTGAGAACCTTCCAGAGGAATGTATACTATAGACACCCTAATTTTATATTTGTAGCTTCTAAACCTGTGAGAGAATAAATTTATCTTGCTTTAATCTACCCACTTTGTGGTACTTGGTCACGTCAGCCCCATTGCAGCTAAGCCAGTGTCTAGTTGGTAGTTAGCTGTACAAATCCAAAGCTAGGGAAGGGAAAGAAGTGTTGTAGAGAAGTGTATTTGCAAGCACTAATAAAAAAATGGTAATACTGATTTTTTTTTTTAGTGCTTACTCTGTGGAAGGCTCTAAGTCTTTTACATAAATTAATTCATGTAATCTTCACAACAAACCTGTTAGGTAGGCACCATTATCTATCCCAGATTTTTAAATTAGGATGCCAAAACACAGGGGGTCTAAGTGACTTGCCTAAAGTCACAAAAATGGAAAGTGGAAGTGCCAGAATTCAATTCCAGGGACTACTAGCTCTAGTATCTATGCTCTGGGTGTTTGCCTTTCTGTGTATTAAAGTTAATTGGCACCAAAAGAGAAAGTGCGATCATAGTCTGTGGCAGACATTGAGTACTAGCTAATCAAACTCCAGAAATTCACAACTTCTTTCTTCCTTGATTTCTTCGGTTTCAGAGTCTACAAACTAAAACACTCTATTGCTCAGCCATTCTTGAAGCTTAAAGTGTCCATGCAAGACATTTCTTGTGAAAGTCCTTAAGGATTCCCCTTATGGAAAAAAAAAAGTTAAGGTCTTAGGGTAGAAAGTAGTGTTACTCCCATCACCCTTCTCTAGTCTACCTGCCTGGAAGATTAAAAAAAAAAAATGGCAAGTACACCAATGAGATGTGGTAAGATAAGAACTCTAAATGATACTTTTATTATTTTATGTTATTTTATGTTATGCTATGTTATTTTATTTTATTTTATAGCAAAAGTGGGGGAGAGGAGCAGAGAGAGAGGGAGGGAGGGAGGGAGAGAGAGAGAGAGAGAGAGAGATTGAGAGAGAGAATCTCTAACCTCATTCAAGCTCCATGCTGTGCACCGGGCTCAGTCCATGACCCTGGGATCATGACCTGAGCTGAAATCAAGAGTGGGACACTCAACCAACTGAGCCATGCAGGCGTCCCTCTAAGCTACACTTTGGATTTGATTATTGGGAAGTCAGTGGTGACCTTATATGGAACACATTTCTGTGGACTGTTAGAGAAAACATTCAGATTGCACTGCATTGCAAAAAGATGTAGAAATGTTAAGGAAGTAAAGACAGGAAGTGTAAAATAATCTTCCAAAAAGTTTGTATGAATCAGGAAGAGAGGTTGGAGAGTAGCTAGAGGAAGATGGAAAGAAGAGCGCTCTGTCCCCTCTAGTTGTGAGAGACACAGACATGTTTATAGACAGGGAAGGAGCAAGTGTGTGTGTGTGTGTGTAAGTGTGATAGCATGGGGTCCCTCCAAAGTGGGAGTGGATTGGGGTGAAGGATGTTAGAAGAGGGCCTGATCTTGAACAGGACTGAAGGACCCTTGTCCACTGAGACTAGAGAAAATTAAATATAGAAATGAGAGATTGTAGTTAATTCTCCAGAGAAGAGAACAAGAACTGAGGGAGAGAGATTATACCAGATGCACTCAATTTTCTATATAATAAATTATGGAAGGGACAAGGCCACTGGCTTCAATGATGGGGTGGGATTGAGAAGGATATGTGAAGAGATTCTGGATTAAGAGAATGGGCAAAACAGCTAACCAAGGATGTGTAAGCATGATGTGCAGTGAGTGGTGCGGGGCACTTGTAATCCAGGACTATATTTTTGTGTGTGTGTTTCTTGGCCATTTGCCCATATATGTGCATTTCTATTAGTGCCCAGTCTCTTGGGCACAGGGGCAAAGAGACTGGGTTGTGGCAGTTAACTAGAGCCATCCTCTTTCATGAACTCTCCTCTCTTTGGTCCTTTGCTGTGAAAGTGTGGGGATAGGATTGGGGTGTTAAGAACTAGAATTCTGATGAGAGAATAAAGTAAAAGTTCATCCAGGTCTGGATAGAAAAGGGAGGGAGGCTAAGAGGCAGGTGACATCCTGGAGGGAAATTAAGGGATCATGTAGTGGGAGATCAGTCAGGAGGTCGAAATTGAGAAGCGTGGTGAGAGCTGGTAAGATAGGAGGTTGTGTGTCATAGAATAGACAAGTGGTGTCGAATGGTGACTGTGGTGGGCTGGTTCTGGACAATAAATGAAATGAGTATGTGCCCTGGAGATCGCTGCTGGAGTTAAGTGAGAGTCTTTAGAGTTATCTAGCAAATAGGAGGTTGATTGTTGAATGATTCAGCTATATGGACATTGAAATCTAAGATGATGTATAAAGTAGTATAGCTCAAAATCTTAAGTCAGGTTAATCCAATGTAATAGAATATTATATATTTATCACATTAATTCCAAAATATAAATATTTCCACAAAAATCCCCATGACTTTTAGGATATCTGCCATCTAAACAGTTTGTCAGAGAAAGGACAGAAAGGCATGTAGGGATCAGATTGTAAAGCTTTCATTCTAGGTCAGTGTTGATCTGCTTTGGTTTTCATTATTGCTTCCCTAAGGAGCCTTTGCAGACAGGCATTTTTCCTCCTAATCTTCCTTTCTTGCTGTTCTCATTCTCATGAAATTTTAATATCATAGATACACTGTATATCTGTTTATGTACAACATGTATATCTGTTCTTTATATGTAAAGTGAGTAAAAAACTGTCTCCCCTCACCCTGCCAAGAACACATTTTGGCCTCCTTAGGAGTAATATCACCCCATTGAGAAGAAATGTTCAAGGTAAATAAGTTTGAACTTTTCTTGGGAGAAAAATAGGGGCCACTGGGGATTTGTAGGGAAGGATTGATACTGAAATGTTGCAATGGCTCCTTTAATAATTTGTCAAATCCTTTATTCTGTAGATATTAAAAGATCATTCATCAACTCAAGCTCACATAAAAAAGTAGGACTTGAAAATCTATCACAACAGGGTTACAGGACAACCTTTAGAAACATAGATAAGCCTTGCTTCAGGTAAGACCATACAGGTCCACTTATGCACACCCTTTCTAAAGTTACAAACTCAGAATTTGCTTTTCAGAGCCCCTTGTGACAAGAAGCAGACATCAGCACTCATCTTGGGGCAGGGACCAGGTAGTACCCAACAACCTCAGGACAAAGGGCACATTCTGAGATAGCGTCCCCACAGAACTGATGGTCTGCCTCTAACTGCTGGCTTGTCAGTAGAGAAGCTCCTGTTTTGTTAAATGATGGTGAAAAGGGGATAGCAGGAGTTTCTAAACCAGTATATCTGACTCTTAATGAAATAATAATCTACATAATGGGCAGGGTTTCCCTCTCATAATGTTCCAGATGAGACATAAGACAGCCCACACTCAACATTCTTACCTTAGGATGGTATTTGGAATTCAGGTAAACTTCCAGCTGGGTGAGTAGGGGACATCAAGAACTGTCTTTTTCTTTTAGAGTGAACTGAGTACCCACTGATTTTCCCCCAAGTCCAAATGCCATGGGTTATTGTAACTAGGGTGAGCTATGCTTTCATTATCCCTTAAAGAGATGTTCAAAGAACCTACCATTATTATGGCAGTTTCAGTTTGTAAAAACTTGGAGGATATGACATTTTCAGTGATCATGCCAGAGAGGAGAATAATGTTAAAATTGAGATGAAATTTAAAGATACCTCAAACAGATAAAACCAGTTAAGCCATGTAAGTGAAACTTTCATGAATGTATAGGTTGCATATGTCATGAATGTAAGTGAAAGTTACCTTAGGTTATTTCTTATAAATGCTTCTCATAATCATAAAGGAAACTTAGTCATCTTCCTGAAATGATTTAAGGGGATTGCTTTTAACCAATCCTCTGCCACCTGGGAACCTCCACTGCATTAACCAATGACTGTAAAGGTTTAATAATGTTCTCATTTTCATTTTATAAGCCACCTTGTAATGTTGCACCTCTAAGAGTCATATCAGTTTCAGGTATGAAATATGCCTGTTCACGAGCACTTTGTTTGCTCAGTAAAATGGTGATATCAAGTAAAGCTCTCGGAATTTTCTTTTGAAAAAAGATGAGAACAAATCCTTGCATGGAGGAAGCAAACCCTCAAATGGGGAAATATTAGACTAGATTTAATGTTTGTAAAATGCTGACCTTGAGCCCAATGACTCCTCCAAGAAAAGGGTGGTCCTTGAAGCTAACAACTTGGTTTTCTCCAGTGTCCCAGAAGGCTGATTAGATTAACAGGCACACTTTGACTTTGTGGTCATCCATTGCCATTTCCTTCCAGCATAGATAGAAAATTGCATTGAGTAGGAACAGGTGGTGCTATGGAAAGGCAATCTGAGTCAGAATTCTTTGTGGAGGAGGAAAAGGGCAGAGGCATGGTCAGAGTTCAAAACAAGTCACCATGGAAAGTTGCTCTGAGAGCCATTCTGCTTGCATTTCTTTCATATCCATTAAGGCTTTTCTTTTACAAAGAGAAAGGGGAGACATTCAAGAAAGATAAAATGTTTCTGTTCAGCCTTTTCTTTGCATTCTACTTAAGCTATAATCTTGGCAGAAGCAAGTTGATTTGCAAAGTTAATAAGGGAGAAATAGTTAGCAGAAAGGTACCATGTTCCAATGGGTACATGGTGTGGTATGGGATTGGTGAATTCCATGAATGTGACAAAGACCAGGTCTTTCTTTGTGCTCCTGTCTCCCTCTGACTGTTCTCAGAGTGGAAAGAGAAGGAACAGTCACTAGGCAGTCCAGCTGGTCCAGCTCTGCTTGGCTCCTAGGTGCCCAAAGCTCCTCTGGTCATGGTGCAGGAGATGAAGGGAAGATGGAATACATCTCTAACACAGAAGAGATCAGCCTTCCAAAAACTACCTGGGGCAGGTGGAGGGTGAGAAGGGCTTGGCAGTGAAGACTCCAGAATTAAAGTTTGGTAAATCCAGATAACAGCAATATCTGTATTAAATAGAAAAATCCAGAGATACAAAAGTGTTGAGGAAAAGCCATCAATCCTGCATGGGGTAAGGGCAGGAGATGGGAGTTTGGGGTCAATCACAATTTGTGTTTCTCAAAGAGTAAAAGAATAACACAAAGCATAAAGATTCAGTGTATTTTCACCAATGCAAACTGGTTTATCTGAATATCATGAACAACAGTGAAAACAAAACAAAACACTACCAACAACAAACAGCCTATACAGAAAGAGCAGTTTCCTCCTCTTCACCTTGGTGTGCTGGGGAAATGCTGCTGGTATTTACATGCCTTAATTATGATGTGTTGGAAAACTCCTCCTTAGTTTTCTCTGCCACCTGCTGCACCCTCCTCCCCCCACTTACTCCTCAGACTGGATTCCTTATTTCTTGAGTTTATTAGAAGGGCTGTGGTCCCAATAAACCACATTTTAGCTCACTTGATGCATTAGAAGGCCAGATACTTTTCCTTTTGTGCTTAAAAAACAGAAGTTGGTAATTCAACTTTAAAAGTCAGAAGGCTGAGAAAAAAAAAACAAATGGAAAAGATTTAAATAAGAAAAATGAAATTTCTGCTTTCTCAGATCAGGCTCTGCAACTTGACTCTCATCAATGCCTGTTGGTTCCCAGTCCCCATCTTAATCTCAACACTGATACATTCAGTCTTTCAGGACAAAGCACTTCTGTCCCTGTGAGCTGTGCTTCCCTGGAAGCCAGCTGGGAGCTGCCAGACTCAAGGTTATTGAGAAGACAAAACTCCGGAGGAGGTGTGTCTGGATGGACTGACCTCAATTCAGCACGTGGAGCTGGCTAGATCTTCCAAGTGAAGGTGGGGAGTTGGAAAACACTACCTCAGAAGAGTTACATAGCAAGCTTAGGGTATTCCTCCCTACCACCATTTAGCAGGCTAGACCTTATTGCTAAAGAGAACTGTGAGGCCCTTAGAAAATCACTTAAACCCCATCAGACCTCATTTTTCTCTTGTGTAAAATGGGTATACAATCTGTTCTGCCTTCTGACCAGGTTATTAGGAAGACCAATGAAGCAATATTTGGTAACTATTAAATACCATACATGGGTTTATAGAGATACCTTCCCAGTGTGATTTCAGGAGTGTGAAGATAAGACACTCTACCTGTCCATCTCTCCTTCCTGAGCCTTAAAGCCAAAAATAACTTTGAAAAGAAAGCAAGTCTTCATGTTTAACAAAGAGATGCTATCTGAAATGCACATACTCCAGGGAGAAGATGTCAATGACACATTTATGCCAAAGAATGAGTGACTGCACCAGGGATGTCTGGAAAGGCAGGTTTGATAGGGAGAGAGAAAGAGAGAGAATGCTTTTCAAGTTGACTCAAGAATAAGGATGTGGGTGCATAGGGAAGGACAGAAATTAGGGAAGGCAAGATTCCCAGGATAAACATCAATTTTACAATTTGACTTGGGGTTGATCCTGCCACTCAGGGTTTTTCTTCAGAGATACAGATTGAAATTATCAAAGAAGAAGAAAGAAATGGTTTATCCCATCCTGCTCTTGAGGAAGTTTTATACCATGTAAAGACACATTTTACTAGATTCTACCAAACCCGAGGCCCATTGGCATCAAGCAACATTTTTGTCACTAAATCTGTATTACTGGCTGTTACTAACTTTTTGCTTATTAGGACTCATCTAGACAAATAACGTCAGTGTAGTTAATTCTCTGAGACGTCTCTTGCTTGATGATCTCAGCTCTCCTTGAATATGGAGCTTCCCAACTCATGCGCCACCTCACACTGGGGATATGAGGCTTCCGTGTATATGCAAAATGGTGGTCTTTTAGACCTCTGGGAAATGTGTGGGGCCCAGGGCAGCCTCACCTAAAGCAGTCTTGCCACTGACCACAGTGAGCCATTCCTTTATTATCCCGTGTGTGCCATGATGTGAAAGAAAAAGAAACCATAAAGTATTACTCTAATCCATTTTCTACAATATCCAAGAAAACAATTTTGAAATGTAAATTCTACTCTGTCATTGCCATTCAGTGGCTCCTTATTATGCATAGAATAAAGTTCATACTCCTCAGAATGACAGTTGTGAAGGAGTCCTGTACAATCTGGCTCCTGCCCCATTTCCCAGGACCCTGTTCTGACCACCTCAAGATGCTTGCTTTTTACTGAATGCATCATGCTGCTCTTATCTCTGCTTTTGGCATATGTTGCTTGAAATGACCTTCCTTCTTAGTTCTCATGGGATTTCTTCCCTTCCTTTAAAAGTCCTCTCCAGTATCACTTCCTCAGAGCATACAAAGGCCTCTGACCTTCTTATGATCCTCTAATCCTTTTTTCTTCTAGAGCATGCATGCTGCCTTGCACATACCCATCTTAGAGCATTTATTTTACTTCTGTGATCATTTGCTGATCTTGTTGCTTACTCCATTATAGCCCCAGGAAGACAGGCCTGTATTTCATGCACTTTATGTTTTAAAAAATAATAGGTGTTTTGGGGCACCTGGGTGGCTCTGTTGGTTAGGCATCCCATGCTTGATCTTGGCTCAGGTCATGATCTCATGGTTTGTGAGATCAAGCCCCACATAGGGCTCTGCGCCGGGCATGGAGCCTACTTGAGATTTGCTCTCTCCCTCTCCCTCTCCCTCTCCTTCTCCCCCAGTCATGTATTTAGTGAGTACTTATTGGAAAATAATTGATCCACCTGTCATAGTACAAGAGAAACTATTGAGTTTTCAAATGAAAACTGACAATGGTTAATCACAAAATTATTAATAATCAGTATCTCTTATCAGGAATCTACTGTGTGGCAAGAATGTTTTTTTTCTAGGTTCATAGTTTTTTTTAATTTTTTATTATTTTTTAATATATGAAATTTATTGTCAAATTGGTTTCCATACAACACCCAGTGCTCATCCCAAAAGATGCCCTCTTCAATACCCATCACCCACCCTCCCCTGCCTCCCACCCCCCATCAGCCCTCAGTTTGTTCTCAGTTTTTAAGAGTCTCTTAGGCTTTGGCTCTCTCCCACTCTAACCTCTTTTTGTTTTTCCTTAATGGGTTCCTGTTAAGTTTTTCAGGGTCCACGTAAGAGTGAAAACATATGGTATCTGTCTTTCTCTGTATGGCTTATTTCACTTAGCATCACACTCTCCAGTTCTATCCACGTTGCTACAAAGGGCCATATTTCATTCTTTCTCATTGCCACGTAGTACTCCATTGTGTATATAAACCACAATTTCTTTATCCATTCATCAGTTGATGGACATTTAGGCTCTTTCCATAATTTGGCTATTGTTGAGAGTGCTGCTATAAACATTGGGGTACAAGTGCCCCTATGCATCAGTACTCCCGTATCCCTTGGGTAAATTCCTAGTAGTGCCACTGCTGGGTCATAGGGTAGGTCTATTTTTAATTTTTTGAGGAACCTCCACACTGTTTTCCAGAACAGCTGCACCAGTTTAAGAAAGAGTGTTTATATGTCTACTTTGTAGTCCTCTTGATAACCCAGAAAGTAAGAGCAATGAACCCCAGTTTTAAAGATGAGGAAAAGGAGGTTGAGAAGAACCTAGGTGACTTTTTCAGTTCACACAATTATTTAGCAGCAGAGTTGAGTTTTAGGCAAGGTACTTCTGACTCCAAAGATGGAGCTTTCTCTTCTTCACCCATGGCAATGCGTATTGAGATACATTTTGAAATAAATTCCTTACCTTGATACATCAATACATATCAGTACCTGAGTGTGTTTGTCTTCCAAATCTCAGATGCCTTTTGTCTTTCTCACTCCTTGCTCTGCTTTATTCTGGCCAACAAAACCCACCTTAGAACTTTGATATATTTGGATCTGGTGATAAAGCAGGCAGAGGGGTGGGGGTGAGGGGATCATTAAGTGTTCACAATTTCCTGTCTATAATTCTCCTGCCGAGAACACATCACATAAACACTGAGCATGAGGGTTTTCAGAAATGGAAGCAAAACAAAGTGAGGTGTACCACAGAGGGACAGTAAGGAGACCTGTACAAGTAGTGGCATATGTGGTGTTAGAGAACGCTGAGACTGGGTTGGAATAGAGGGTCAAGTCGTGGCCTGAAGGAGAAGATAACTGTGATGGGGACAATGATGATGAGGGATACTCCAGGGATAGTTAAGAGCATAAAAAGGTTAGATAACTAACTGGATATGGGGCATTGAAGAGTCAGGCATGCATTCATTCTGTAAAAATTGATAACTCAATATGTTCCAGGAAGGGGACAAGGGGACAGTTATAAAATTTGGGGGAGGAAGGGGAAACAGGGCATATCTAGATTTGTATGTATAGACCAGACATAGAGCTGGTCAAATAAAGGGAAAACTACCTGCCATGGAAAAGTTCCGACACCTGTTACAGTGTTGCACAACTCAATGTCAGGTCTCAGAAGCCCCTCTAACTCTTTAGAAATTCATTGCTTTCTCTTTTGTATTACTATGATGGTAGATCAGAGGCAACTCTGCCACATTAAGAAAGTGAAAATAAAATTTTAAATTAGGAAAAAGGATAAGGTATTCTTCAGTACATAAAAGATTAATTTTTCCACTTAGAGGAAATCAAGATAAATCTGTTTAGGTGGAACCAGAGTTAAGGAGTAAGAAAAATAAGCTGTCTAGGATGACACCATGGGCCATACAGGTGACAGAACACCTCAGATCACCTGAGAGGCAGGTCAGGACAGGTGCAAGAGTAGGCTAAGAAGAGTGCATTTAGGAGTAGGATTTGCATGTTGATGGTTTACAAACGGAGTAATTCAAGAATTCCCATCTTTATATGTGCTTTAGTTTTATAACTGATTTAATCCTTTCAGTAGCCCATGAGGTAGGAAAAATATCCATCCCCATTTTATAGGCAAAAGAAACTGAGGGACAGAGTAAATAAAGTTTGAATAGTGGCAGATCCAATATTGGAACATAGGTACCCTGGCCCCAATACCAACTCTTAAGCACTTAATATACCTTAATATGCCTCTGCTTATTAAATTCCTCAACAGAGGGCACCCGTTGGGATGAGCACTGGGTATTCTATGGAATCCGATGTGACAATAAATTTCATATTAAAAAAAGTAATAAAATAAAAAAAATAAATTCTTTAATAGAGCTTTCTGTGACACTTACTTGTAAGTCATTTATTTCTAGGTGGGTATATGATATTCATCAGTATGCCATAAGAGTAAATTAGCTGGCACAACTGAAGGAAAATGGAAAGGATGGAGGTTCAACATCTAGTTGGTTGACTACATATTTGCCACCCTCTAGGTTTTTGACTTCTTGAGGATCTAGGGTCTTATTTACTGTCTGCCTTATAACAGATGGTATAGATCTTTGCATAAAGCAGGTGATCATAAATACCAATTAGTCAGTTCCTCCCTCCCCTCAGTTTAGCCATTCTGTATTTCTAATCCATTTCTAATCCATTTCTAATCATACTTGGATTTGTCAGAGTCAAAAAGCTGCTCCTTCTGCTATCCTCCTATGGGTGGGATTGTTGCCAGGAAATGGCTGCTCAGCCAGCAACAACATTTCCAGTCCTCTGCATCTTGGTGGGGCTGTTCAGAGTACTGGCAATGGAATTAAGTCAAAGAGCCACCTATCCAGGGACTTTGCTGGAAGGAGAAATACATTTTTGTCCTGTTAAGTCACTGTAATTTGACTAGGTTGTGTTTAACAGCAGTTTAGCCTGCCCTTATGAATACACAGTGATTTCTTTAAATTAAAAAAAAAAACGGAGTCATGAGTCTTGTTTCACATACAGCCTTTGGCCATGGAGCTTAACCAGAGCAGGTTACCCCTGGGGACTTGTCTTTGTCCTCATTAGTTAGCTGTCGCCATCTTGTTCACACGTAGTCTTTAGGACACGTGAGAGCCCATGTTCTGAACGTCTGAGAGAAAGGCAGCCCCAGAACACTTCTCTGACAAAGGGCCTTTGTATAACCAACCATTATTTTATTCCTTCCCAGTGCCTGTTCTGCCTCCTGTTCTTTTTTGGCTGGCCCTGTGAGGAAAACAGGTGAGGGGAATTTTTGTTTTAATCTACTGTCCATTCTTCTCTCCAGGTGTTTTTGCCTTTAAAATGCCTTTGGTCTTTGAATTCAGACCGATCATAGTTTTTGCTGAAAGAATAATCATCTACTTGCAGCTCAGCTGGTCACTTTATTTCTCTGGCCAGCCAGGGAAAGTATTATTAGACAATCTCTCTTCTCTCTGAGAGGAAAGAGCAGTGATCTGTTCCTCTATTCAGGTCTCAAAAGAAGGTGAAAAATATACTTTTTCTGGTGGCTTTTGTGTCTGAACATCCCACACAGTAGAGGAGGAAGCAGTCGTTGCCCAGGATGGCAGGTTTATTGATTGAGATCATACATGATGAGGCCTCTCTTGGCACAGCTCTGCAGCTGGTGCTCACCATGGCTCCTCAGCAAGAGTGCATTATGAGCTTTCACAGAAGGCTCCAAGAACCGTAAAGGGAACATTGGCAGGGAAAATCTCCATATTCTTTATACACTCCTGCTGAGCTCTGATTCTACAATGTGTCTTGTTTAGTTTAGCTTTTTTCCCTCAGTAATTATTTCTTACACCTGAACAGTCCATTATCTTTACAAAGTGATTCCATGTGGACCATCCCAAGGGATTCCTCACAACAGCTCTGTAAAACAAGTGGGGCAGGTGCTATTGCCCCCAATTTATAGAAGAGGAAAGTGAGGAAATAACATTTACTCAAGGTAACACAGCTGTCAAATGATAGGGTAGCAACTAGAATCTTATAATCATTCTTTTACTTCATGGCGTCACTTGTAGAAAATGAGATTAATGTCTTGGTCATGTGTGTGAGCTTCCTTTAATCGTAGTCCTCAAGTTCATTAAAGAGAAAATTCGCATTCTAATAATTACATTTCCATTCACAAAACTGCAAGCAGACATGCCCAAGGTGCCTCAGAATAATGTAACTGCATTATAATAAGAAGGTAAAGTTGGATAAGGAAGGTTTAAGTTTTTTCTAATAAAATACATACTAAAATATTTATGGATATGAGACCATTATGTCCAGGGTTGTCTTTGAAATAATATGGTAGAGGAGGTTGTGGAAGAAGGTGGTGGACATAGATGAAACAACATTGGCCATTTATTGATAATTGTTGGAGCTGAGTCTTAGGGACATTGGGGTTATTATGTTGTTACTTTGTGCAAAATTTTTTAACATTTTAAAATTTTCATAACAAAATGCTAAATATATAAAGATGCACTGATAGGTGGAGGAGGCCCAGCCTTTGGAATTCTCAAGCAGAAGTAGAAGACCCCTTGGTGAACATATTAAAAAGAACATTGCATAAGAGTACCTCTGCAACCATTAGAATCAAATGCTGATTGGCATCATATTTTTATTTCAGTGAGAGAAACTTCCTAATACTCAACTAAGTAAAGGGGATAGGAAATCCTTCTCACCCCTATAAGCTTTCATTTTTGTTATTTTTATTTATTTATTTAGGTTTTCAAGTTGCGCCAAGGTATTTTGATGAAACAGTCATGCTGTGTGTTTGAATGGTTCATTAATGCAAAATGGGTCATTAGGGATCCAGCTCTGAGAATTTTTATTCCTGAGACAAAATCTAAATGCCCAATTGGGAGAAAGCAATCTGAGGGGAAGAGAAAAGGCTCCAGGGGTGTAAAAGGGAAAGAAAACAGGCTAGTCGGTAGATCATGTTTGAGCAGCAGAAAGGAGGGGCTGTAGGACAGCGCCATGGGAGCTATGCTGTAAGAGGTGAGGGTGGATACAGTGACCGCTACCAGTAACCTGGAGGGGATGCCAATGCCTCCAGATATGTGATGCTGGCAGCTCCCAGAGCCAGTCTGTTTAGCACATTGTTTATTCCGCAGGCAAAATATGGGTTGGAGATCTCTGTGCAGATGGCCTGATGTGCCTCTGTGCAAGTCTGGTAGGCATGGGGGGCTGGGGCAGGCACAGTGAAAGGCTGAACCCTGAGAAAACTACATTCTGGGCTCCTGTGAGTTTTTGTCTCCTCAGTGCCAAATTTTAAAAGAATGATTATTTATGAAAACAGTTCATCCAGCAATATCCCCACCTTATGTTCCGGGAAGCTGTGGATTTACACAGACAGGGAGAGAACTGATGTTAGCTCAGCAGGTCAGGAGATGAGATTTAAGTAAAAACCATTCAAGCTTTTTTGTTGGTTTTCCTTTTGCCCAAATAAGCATTTTTTCCCCCTTTAACTCCAGGATAATTAAATAGATCTTGTGAGAATATGAGTTTGTTTGTTCCCTTCCTCCCCACCTAGTTTTAATTGAATTGGATAGTTCTGTTGGAGACATGGGTGCTGGTTTTCGTATTTTAACAATGGTATTCTGTAGGAGGTGGTCTCTGAACTCGAACTGTGCAGAAAAGGACTACAGGACATACTGAAGGAAGACTAGAAGCCCAGGTACACAGGCCCTGACACAGGGCCAGTTGGCAGCAAATTCTTCACGTCCTTTGATGACATGCAAAGTGCCTTAAATGTTTCACACCCATTACCTCCTGTCATTCTCAAGTGACCTGTGAGTTGTCTCAAGTAAACCTTATTCCCCCCATTTAGAAGATGGAACACTTAAGGCTTGGAGGGATGGCAGACTTAGTTAAGAGCTCATTTTTCCAGATTCCAGGTGACATCAGCGAAGCACACTGTGATTCCAATCAGCAAGATGGTTGTGCTGTTATGCCTCTCTCACTGCAGGCTTGCTCTCTAGCAAAGCCATCTTTTCACTTCACTCTTTGGTTACCAGAGGGTGACACAGAGACTACTGTGCAAACAAATGCCTTTGGAACCCCAGCATCACCACACTGCCAGTACAACCACCTGCACTTAGGGAAGTTTTGCTGCATCGGACATCACAGGACTGAGTGCTATCTAAATGCTAAACGTGATGATGGGGAGCAGTCAATTCTGCGTCCTGGGGAACCCCTGTGGACTCAAACATCCATTCCAGACCGAGACAATATTCTCTTAATGCATCGCTTTAACATAACATGTCAGAACCAACATGCTATATTTTCCTTTGTTTATGAATCATGGTTGTCTTTGGGGAAGGGCTTCAGAGAAAAAAGAATCAATGAGAAGGTTTGCACTTTAACTTGGAGTCCCATATTCAAACTTTGGCTCTAGTACTTAACAGCTATGTGACCTTAGGTAAGTGAGTTACTGTTTCTGAGTCTCAGTTGCCACAACTATAAAATATAAGCAGAGTAAGAAGACTCAGAGAGTTACTATAGTACTGAAAAGGGACAATACATGTGAAAATATCTTGGGAAGTGTAATAAAGATAATAGCACCAATCACAGTACTTTATATTGTTGAAAAATAAGAAGTTGGGCTGGTTTCTTTCTCACTTGGCCTTTGAGAGACTGAGGCACCCTGAATTCAGATAAAAGTAGAAATTTTGGTGGGGAGGGAGCATTATAAACCTACCAGGCTCAGCTGAATATTGTTACAATGACCAAACAAGTGTTTGTAGTAAAAACAATGTGATGTGACTGAATGAGGATCCTTTGAAAGTTAAGAATATATATATGTGTGTGTATATATTTATTATTATTTATATATTTATTTTTATTATTATATTATTATTATTATTATTATTATTATTATTGTTATTACTTAATGTTAAGACACAAGGACTAGAATTTGTTTTTAGGTCATGTAGTTCAAAAGTTTCTTTGGGCTCCTTTCTGTTCTTAGAGAATGATCCAATGTAAGTGCAATTCTAGGGGACAGAATGTACTAGGAAAGCAGCTGGCTTCCTCAAACCCCAAACTGGTAAGTGGAGAACATCTGACTTACAGGAAGAATGGTACATAAAAAGACTTGGCCACAGCATGACCTTACACAGGCTCCAACCAGGAAATCTGGAGGAATGAGAGCAGAGAGAGAGATCATTGCCATGAGATACGCCTCCTTGATACCTCTAGATGTGCTTTGAACACCAACTCTGAACCCAGCACTGTGTATATGCACCACATGACAGTTACCTATGACAGTTATTTTCTCACACCAGGTCCAAAAGGTGCATTATTCATTCACTCAACACCTATTTCACCTATTTATTGAGCACTTCCTATGTGCCAGACAGTATTCTAGGTTAGTGGAAGGAAGAAAGAGCAGGGTTGGCAGTGGTCCTGATTTGTGTAAACTGTGCAGACGGTGGTGTGATTATCGTAATTTGAGTTTGGTAGGAGGGTGAAAACAAACATAGGGATGTTACTAAAAAGATGAGAGAAGTGCTAAGGTAAAGCTTCTGGAGGTGACTCATTTTAGGGAATTGTCAGTAATGGTTGGGATTTGAAACGAGGGAGCCATGCTCCTAGAAACAAAGTCCCCTTAAATCATGCTGTTTTGTATCATGAAAAGGGTAAAGAAACCATGCTCTTATAATCAGCTGTTCTTGTTACACTATTACTTAGAATCCACTTTTAGCACCAAGGTTTTTATCATTCAATGAGTGGATTCATAGAAGACCTGATTTACGTCAGTCATGGTCCCAAGTTCTGGGGCTGAAACAATGAATATGGTACAGTTGGTGCCCTCAGAAACCCAATTTAGGGACAGAGAGAAAACTGATTTGGTATGATATGTGAAATGATACAGGTGTAGGGGTGGCTATAGGATCCCAGAAAAAAGGGCAGCTCATGGAGTTTGTGGGGCCTTGAAGACTTTTCTAAGAGGCGCTAAATCTGTGTCAAATCCTGTAGGTGTGTTTGCATTAAAATAAAACAGATAAACAGGGCAGAGGAGAGAGGGACAGGACTACTTTTGGTAGGAGCATCATCTTGTACCAACACCTACAAGTAAGAGGCAACTTGGCATTTGCCAAAAACTGTAGCAGAATCTTCATGGGCAGAGAGGACTAAGGAGTTGGCAAGAGCTGAATCTGTGTGTTAGCAATGTCCAGTCAAGAGGCTCTTGTTAAGTCTTATTGGAAAATTTAAGGAGCTCTGCAAGGTTTCAAGCACAAGAGTAAGATGATCAAACTTGAGTTTCAAAAGTTCCCTTTGCTGCTTTGTGGAGAGGGACAGAGGGATGAGACTGAGGCAGGACAGGATGGTGAATTCGAAAAGCTCTGACAGGTACATTGCCCAGAAGCAACATGGTGAGATCAAGGGCATGGCTTTACAGTGAGACACATGAGAGTCTCAATCTTGGCTATGCTATTTACATGCTGTGTCCTCTGAACTTCATTTTGCTTCTCGGTAAAATGAAGGTAAAAGAGTGTTTTCTCATGAGGTTATGAGGATTAAATGAAATAATGTAAATGCTTATAAAGTTCTTAGCACAGTAACTAACACATAGTTAAGTACTTGAAAAGTGCTGGCTGAAAAAGTGAGCTAGAATTTTGTTATAACCTCCAATTACATGAGTACCAGGTTTTTATGCATCCACATTCTGCTACCATACTCCTTAGAGTAATGCTCTTAGTTCAAGATTCTGGCTTTGTTGGCTTCAATTAGAAGCTGCCCTGTTCTCTTTCTGTCTGAGATAGATAAGGGTGGAAGCCTTTTCAGTCTAGCTAGTTCTAAGAGGAAGAAAAACACATAAGAAAGGTGAGAGGGGGCGAGGAAGGCTTCTTTCCCTTCTTCATGTGCCACCATGAAAAGCAAAGCATGGCCCCGGCATTTTGTGAGCACCTAATCAGTGCTTGCTAGGATTGTTATCATCGGCTTGGTCAGAGTTTGGAGGCTGCCAGCCCAAAACCAGGCCAAGAAAAATGGTTCACAGGAAAAACCGACTTTAGTTTTACATGAAAAAAATCATGGAGTGCAAGTATGAAATATGCAGCTTCTGCATTTAATACTCACACTTCCAGGCTTTTGAGATGATTTTTCCAGCTCAAAGCAACCTCCTCACTCCCCCTCTGTCTCTCTATCTCTCTCTTACCTACACACACACACACACACACACACACACACACACACACACACACTTTGCATGTCTAGTATGCCATTGGGGGAACTCCTCTACTCAATGGGACATACCACCTGACACTTGTAATCTGTTATGTCTTCTTCCAGCTCTGAGTATCTGCATAATAGTCCACTGATGACAAAGTGGAAGCAAAGAAAAACTAGTTTATACATGGATAATCATTTTACCTTTGCCTTCTCTGGAATTCATTCTGATTCATACAAATTAGCAGGTGCCTCTGTTTACCTATGCTGAAGACTAAACAGAGTTCTAAAAAGTAGTGTTTGTTCCAGATAACTGGGATATTCTTATTGGAAGCATTTGCCAGTGTAGCTGAAGAAGAAAAAAGGCTCAGTGATATTAAGAACCTAGTATATGTGTAAGTTAGAGTGAGTATAGTACCAAGGAGAAATACTTTAACCTCTTCACTCCCAGCTATCTTTCTGTTTCAGATTTCTTACCTGTCTCTTGCCCCTATCTCTACTTTCACTATTTATTTTGCTTCACCATTCTTGAAAGTAAATTAAAATTAAAAGTAAATTATTTTATCCCAACCTTTCACCTGGTCTCATATTAACACTTTTATTCACTGCCGTGTGCTCTGTTTTGTATCACAGCCATGCTCGCCCTTTATAACAAAGAGGTAGAGAGCCCAGTGCAAAGGAGAGTTACAGGATTATTTTAGGGAACCGCAGTGGCACTTAGCAAATACTGCTGAGCATTGGACTAGGAACTAGGGTGACATACAGGTGTTGAGATCCAGATGACTTTAACACCTACAGATTTAGAAGTGTTTGGGCCTCACTGATGAGGAGGTGTGCAAGGTGCCAGCTGACATGATAGGGGAGTGAGAGAGTGTGACAAGAAATCAGAGACTTTATAATTTACTTTTAGCACAGTATGATTTGTTTCTGCTATGCTGGTGAAGTTTGAAGAAATTTAGGTTTCATATATAGGAAAATGTTCCATAAGCAAATAATACATAGTATCTCCAAGAGGAGAAAAAAAATACCCTTTTAAAATTAAAAAAAAATTTGTTTGTTTCGTTTCTTTTTTTCTTTTCTTTTTTTTTTTGTGATTCAAGTCACCTTCTCTTTCCTAGAAAGTTCCATGCTGGAAACCTGCAATATTTCCTTAATTTCCCTTTCAAACCTGCCAATTCAAATCACTGCACAACCTCACAGTTTAGTTCCTTTTTTTGCAATGGCAAATATTAAATTGTTTGTTGGTAAAAAATCTGTTAGCATTGAATTATATTATAGGATTCTTGTGTGAATATTACACAAACATTTATAAGAGATTGTCACTGAAATTCTGGGTAACATACCTTATCCTTGGACAGTCTCTTTTTGCAGCTGTTTGGATTGTTAGAGGTGATTTTCAACCTAAAGCAAGTGGACAAAAGTATAACAATGGAGTAAAGGGTCCCCACTCTGGGTTTGTGTCTCATTTCATTCTTAGAGCTGTGTGCTCTGAGTCTCAGTTTCTCTATCTGCATACTGGGACTAATGATAGTCTCTGCATTGTCGGGTCACTGTGAAGATTAAATGAGAGAGTATGCCAGGCACATGGAGAGGCCTAGAAATGGCAGCTCTTCAGAGAAGAAGGAAATGGTTACAATTCTTGCAGTAGGTGCAGAATTTTATTTTCTAAGTCAAGATGGTAGTGGAATTCATTATGAATCAAAATTGGGGGAAATAAATTGTGGCTCCCTGAGGATGAATACTGATGAATTCTGGTTTGTGTCCTTGGACACAATGGCCTTTTGTGGTTAACTGACTCTTTAACATAATTCAGGGGAGAATCTGGCCCTTTGGATTATATTGATGCAGTGATGTAATACTATGTCTTGAAAGAGCTGGAATTTGTTGGTTTAGTTACCAATTAATAGCATTCTAGCAATCTGTAGAAACAAGAGGTACTGTGCTATTATTGAGATAAGATTGACTTGGAGCCAGACACACTTTCTGGAGTGAAATCCTGGCTTAGTAACATACCAGTTATACATCGCAATCTAGACAGCCTTCTTGAGCTTTACTCTCTTCTATAACAAGAGACTATAATTCCAGCTCTCTTGTTGGTGTTGTTTTAAAAGGACTTATTGCAATTGCTGACCTATAGCACGTGCTAGACAAATCTTGGTTTCTTTCTACTCTGCTTCCACATTTTTAAAACAAAAATTTTTTTTTCAACGTTTATTTATTTTTGGGACAGAGAGAGAAAGAGCATGAACGGGGGAGGGGCAGAGAGAGAGGGAGACACAGAATCGGAAACAGGCTCCAGGCTCCGAGCCATCAGCCCAGAACCTGACGCGGGGCTCGAACTCACGGACCGCGAGATCGTGACCTGGCTGAAGTCGGACGCTTAACCGACTGCGCCACCCAGGCGCCCCATGCTTCCACATTTTAAGTTCTGAACTAATGTTATACCAGTATAAATTAATTGGGTATTAGAATATGAGAGCAAAATGAATTGTTAATGTACCAGGAGGACATTGGTGAATTAGGATTTTTCTTCTTGGCTTATAAATTAGCACGAATGAGAAGTCCTTGTGAGGCTTCCAGACAGTGAGTGATAATGAACCAAATCTTTGTACTTTGCATGGTCATCCTTTGAAAGAAGAATTGCTAATGTGTTCGACAAGTTGTTTTGGTGAAGTTCTTGTGTGTTGGGGTATAGGTGCTGTATTGAACAGCACCCACATGTCAGACATGGTGCTGAGTGATTTTACATGATCTACCTTTGGTCTTCACAACAACCTTGGGTTTGGATTCTATTTTCATCATTTATAAAGTGTGTGCCTTTGGGTAAATCATTTAACTTCTCTGACCATCAGTTTTCTCATCAGTACAGAATGATAACCTCTACCTTACTGCTATAAGTAACAGTGAGAAGGTGCTGTCATCTATGGACCTGAAAGCAGGCTCTCATTAGGAACTGAATCTGCTGGCACCTTGATCTTGGACTTCTCAGGCTTCTGAAATGTGAAAGATAAATGTCTGTTGTTAATAACTCACCTAGTCTCTGATGCTGGTATTGTGTTGTAGCAGCCCAAATGGACTAAGATGCTTGCACATTGTGAGAACTAAATAAGATAATGCAAATGTTAGCTATTGTTATGAAGTAGAAGAACTCTCAGGCCCAGAAATCTGGCCTCTTCTGATGTCTCTAAAAGTCTGTAGCCCAGAACATCACTATCATTGAGAGCACAGGAAGGGGGCTAATTAATTTTTGGGTACCTACTATATTCCAGATTTTCTGTGAGGGCTTGTACATACCTGGCTGAGGTTTTGGGTATCAGTGATAGACTCCTATGTGACTTTAACTTTTCCTTTACCTTTAAGTTATTCTGAATGCCTCAGTGCATATAGGAAGAGCAGCTCAGGGGCAGAGGTACATTCATAGCAACCTAACCCCCAACATCGAAGCTCATTATATGAAGACTGAGGACCCACATCAAAACTCCCAAGTCTTACATTTTGAGTAACAAAGATGTTTTTTCTTAAGAAAAATACCCATAAAGTAGCATCTCTTCTCTGCCTCATCCTTTGGTAATCTGTGTCTTGAGGACAAAAATGAGTACCCTTTCTCTTGAACATGATGCTTTTTCCAGTTATTTATTTGAGAAAATTTTCATCCAAAGCACTTCAATTAAATCTTCTTCCTCTATTTCTCCTCCCTGATGCCTGCTGAGTCAGGTGACATTGGTACCACTGCAATTGCTTCTAACTAAGGAATCAGAGCCCTCACTATAGCTTATTTTCTTTTATCTACTTCTTGGTGCTTTAAAAATCCTGGCATTGATGGTACAAGAGGCAAACTTTTTTCTTTCTCAGCTTTGGGATAAAATATGCTTTGCCTAAAGCATGCTCTGAGCATTTGTCTTTGTACCTTCAAGATGGAAAGAAAGAGCTAGGAACAGACTGACAGACGCATGCGGGCATGTTCTTGGCTTACACAGAAATGAGCTGGTGCCTTACTGATTATGCTGACAGAACTGTCATCCTCCGGCTGCAGGGATGGGGGACAGCCCTGGTTTCCTCTAGGAATGGATCTACAGGGTTACTATAAGCTTTGAAACAGTGAGCCAGCCTCTGTGGTTATGACAGCTAGAGTCGTCTTTGACTTGTTTCTTGCTCTCAATTCCCATTACTTAAAAGTCTGATTGCTTCTTCCTTGGAAAATTCTCTTGGATCCATCCTTTCTTCTCCATTTCTAGTTTTATTCTGGTCAAGCATCTTGTTCACTTCATGACTGAAGAGCCTTTGCTCTGTCTCCTTTTCGCTGGTTTCTCTTTTTCCTAATATGTCTTGGACACTCTGAAAACTTGACTTCCTTTTCCTGCTTTAGAACACATAATGGTTTCCCACTGCCCATTACATTGAATACGAATCCTCTGCCTCTCTTTTAAAGTCCCTCCTGGTGAAGAGGACTCACTTCTGCTAAAGATTAAGGTCCCAAATTTTAGGTTCCATTCTTGGTTTTGCCAAATCCTGGCTCTGGGACCATTGGGAAGTTCCCATCTGCTCTCTGGATCTTAACGTCTACATCTATGAAGTGAAGGATGTAGTAGATATGTTGAAATCCGTCTGTCTGGCCCACTATAATCTTGTTCTCTAAGAACTGTAGTATTTCTCTCTCCTCCTTTCCCTCAGTCCCTCCCCTCTCCGTCCCTTCCTTCTTCTCTGCATTCTTCCATTTTTTTACATGTTTTGATTGTGATTTTTAAAAATCTGGAACATGACAAATTTAAGTTACTTGTTTACTTAAGTAATATAGTAATATATAGAGAGACACTCTCTTCCATATCATGTCTGTAACCTGTTTTAAAAGGAGTCATGCACTCCAAGCAAGGTTCATATATCTTACTGCTCTTCGGGGGAGGGGATGGTGAAGGAGAGAGGGGATTTGATAGAAGCGCTGGAACTTTGCCAAGGGGGAGAACAAAGCAAAGAGGAAGGGTATGGAGTGTTCATGATAAAATGTACAGATCCAGTGGTTATCTTCAGGTAAGACAGGGTCTTCCCTGCATCATCACTAGAGCAGAAGGTACATGGTTTATATTAATAGCTGGAGGGAACTTAATTAGCTATTTGGAGGCATTTTTATTTTTATTTTTTTATTTATTTAAATTCAAGTTAACTAACATACAGTGCAGTATTGGTTTGAGGAGTAGAACCCAGCTACTCACCTCTTACATATAACATCTAGTGCTCATCCCAAACATGCCCTCCTTAATGCCCATCATCAATTTAGCCCTCCCCTCTAGCAACCCTCAGTTTGTTCTCTTTATTTAAGAGCCTTTTATAGTTTGCCTCCCTCTATGTTTTTATCTTATTTTTCCTTCCCTTCCTCTCTGTTCATCTGATGTGTTCCTTAAATTCCACATGAGTGAAATCATATGATATTTGTCTTTCTCTGACCGACTTATTTTACTTAGCATAATACAGTCTAGCTCCATCCACACTTGGAGCTTGGCAAGTTGTTGTTGCAATCTTGTTGCAATGGCATGATTTTATTCTTTTTGATGACCAAGTAGTACTCCACTATATATATAATGCCACATCTTCTTTATCCATTTGTCAGTAGATGGACATATGGGCTCTTTACATAATCTGGCTATTGTTGATGGTGCTGCTATAAAACATTGGGGTTCACATGCCCCTTCAAATCAGCATTTTTGTATCCTTTGGATAAATACCTAGTAGTGCAATTGCTGGTTCATAGGGTAGTTCTATTTTTAATTTTTTAAGGAACCTCCATACTGTTTTCCAGAGCGACTGAACCAGTTTACATTCCCATAAACAGTGTAAAAGGGTTCCCCTTTTGGAGGCATTTTTAAAAGCTAATCTTGAAATATAATGTAATCATTCAGAACCTCTTAAGTTTTGTTTTTTGAGTGTAAGTTTTTTAGGGCAACTTTCTAACAGTAAGGGATAGGTAGAAGCTCAGCCCGGGCAGCATCAAAAAGTAAGAATGTAATTACATATCCAAATCAGATCTTTAGACTATGGAATTATTTTTAAGAGGATAAAGATCTGGGGGTGCCTGGGAAGCTCAGTCAGTTAAGTTTCTGAACTTTGATTTCAGCTCAGGTTATGATCTCACAGTTCAGGAGATTGAGCCCTGCATTGGGCTCTGAGCTGATAACACATAGCTTGCTTGGGATTCTCTCTTTCCCTCTCTCTTTGCCCCTCCTCTGCTCGTGTATGTGCATGCATGCTCTCTTTCTCTCAAAATAAATAAATTTAAAAAAATCTGTCTACTTTTGATTAGGTCTGTCTCATAGTTTTTACCCCCTCCTCCCCTCACCCTGCAAGCCCTGTTTCTCCTGCATTCTTCCTCATCCTGGGAAAGCAACTCCATTTTTCTGGTTGTCCAGGTTTATAACCCCATGACCATCTTTGACATTGTTTTCTTTTATATGCAATTTGTCAGTGATCTTCAATTTGTCAGTGATTTTATTTTCTCTACTTTTACAATATGTCCAAAATCTGACCCCTTCTCATTATTTCCACTGTTCCCACCTTCATACGAACCATCATTTGCTCTCACATGAGTGATAGTCTCCTAACTGGTGTTCCTGCTTCTGTCTTGACATCTTTCAGTCTCTTCTTAACAGTAATTCTGTGAGAGCTTGAATCAGATCACATCTCTTTCATAGTTTCCCATCTCACCCTGAACAAAAGCCAGTGTCCTTACAAGGGTCTATACATCCTTCATGACATGCAAACTTCTCAGTGACTCTCTGACCTTATCTTACACTGTGCCTTCTCCACTCATCCATTCCAGTCGCTCTCAGTTTTCTGCTGTTCCTTGTACATGCAGGTGTGTCCCTGCCTCAGAGTCCTCATTCTTGCTGTCTCCTCTCCTGTAATACTCTAGCCTATGATGTTCATGTAGTTCTTCCCTTCACCCTCCTTAGGTCTTTACTCAATTTGTTCCTTCTCTGAAGTGCTTCCTGGCTGCGTATTTACCACCCTGACCTTCTCTACTTCCTTTCCTAGTTGTATTTTTCTTAGTAGCACACATCACCATCTAGCATATTTTACATCTTATTTATTCCTGTTCATTATAAATCATTTACTATAAAATATAAGCTCTACAAGAATTTTTTGTCTCTTTCTGCAGTCTGTTTTGTTATCATCTATATCTAGAGCACATAGAGCATTGTCTGACACACAGTAGGCAATTGATGTGTATTTGTTCAATGAATGAACGAATTGGTGGTCACCAATCTTTGCTTTCTTTTTTATACAGGAAATGATACACACTTACTTGAGGAATTGACGGTCCTTTCCTGCCTCAAACTTGAAGGGTTGTTGGTTTTAAATATGAGACTTAGACAAAGAAAGTCAGGAACCATCACTCACATGAATTTGAAGTGGCCCTCATTCCCGGTCTTGCCACTTGTTACAGTGGGGTGGACAAAATGTCAGTTGTTAACAGACCTAAAGACTAGAAAAGTGCAGATGGCTGGTGAGCCTGTTAACCTCTGTTCCCTCTCTTCCTGGGGCAGGGTCTAGAGGGCAGATTGTCAATAAAAAAGACTCTGATCCCTCAGCTTAGTCCTGCTGCCACTTAATCATGACAAGCCAGAAGAAAGTGGCTAGAAAAAAAAGCAGGATTTTCACTACTCATGTGATATTCCTAGAATCATAAATGAAAAAAGCTTGAAGAGTCTCTGGAAGTGGCAGTCTCAAGAGGACAGTGAACCAGACATGAACCTGGTTTGATTATTAAATGGTTGAATAACTTTAGTCCCAATTCATTCCTAAGTTTTCTTTTTGTTTAGTGGAGATGGATGTGACTTTGGTGATCATTGGGTTTAATTACGTCACTTTATAGGGGAGTAAACTGAGGCCCAGAAATGTTAGATAATTTTCCTAGGTTAAATAATGAAGCACCCTTGGGACTAGAACCAGAGCCCAGGCCTCCTCCCTCTAAGACCTGGGGTCATTCCACTATGTTTTGGCTTCCTTGGCCTCTCAGGAGGTGAAACTTGAGGGTTACAGGGTTGGCTTGCAGGCCTGACCCTTAGGGAGGTATCTATCCTTTATCTCTGCTTTCTGTATTTGCCAGAGAGAAAAATGGTCTTCTTCTGTCAAGCTGGCAGGGAAATGGTGAGCATCCAAGGATGGTTTGAGTAAACTTAAAGGAAAGAGAGGTGGGAAAGTTGGAGAGAATGATCTTGGGTGAAGAAGAGTCCTAAAGTGGCAACAATAATATCTTAGCATATAAAAGAATACAGATAACTCAAAAAAAAAAAAAAAAAAGAAGTAAAAAGGTGCCTGGGTAGCTCAGTTGGTTAAGCATCTGACTTCAACTCAGGTCATAATTTCACAGTTCATGAGTTTGAGCCCTGCCTCGGGTGAGCTTGAGCTCCGCTTCAGGTGAGCCCTGTTTCACTCCCCCCGCCTTTCTCTCTCTGCCCTGGTGAAATTCTCTCTCTGCCCCTCACTCACTTGCCCTCCCTCAAAAAAATAAAAAAGGGCACAGATGAGAAATTACAAGAAATGTGCACCATGGGAAAAAAAAGGAATAAGAAATGGGATGGAAGAAGTATCCGTGACTTACTCTCATGTACATGTACTTACAAGTACATGACTTACTCTCATGCTGGTGTGCTAACTTCCTGAATTCAGATCTGTGCCTGGTTAGTCTTTCTGTGCTTAACAGTAACTACCTCAGTGCATGTTGAAAAGATATTTGTTAAATGAATGGGAACATTTTGTTAAAGTAATAATAAAATTAAAAGAATTTATAAAGGATATTAAATACATACCCATATGAACAAATAGAGCAATGACTGAGAAAACATCTTGAAAAATATTGCATTAAAAGTTGTACTATGCACAAAACAAAGGAACCCCAAATCACAAGTAAAGACAAAAGAATGACAGGAACCTAAATCCTAGAATGTGTTGGGGCTTAGGAAAAATGCTAAGACCTACAAAAAAGACTTTCCATCTGCATTCAGGGCAAGAAGAACTACTGGTCATCCTGCTGCTACTGTAACACTCACAGATAACACAAGAATACAGAAGTAACTGACTTCTATTTGACTTATTCCTTCTTAATCAATAATATTCCAAGAATAGTCTTGGAAAGCATTTAATAGTCTTTTGTCATATTAGAAATGAAGTTCATTATATGAGAGGGTAGAAAGGGAAGAGCAAGCTGCTTCAATTATGTTTCTACTTCCAGCACAGAAGTGGTATCAGAACACTGGAGGGTAACAAGTAACAATCTATTTTTTTTCCAGAAAGATGGAAAACAGATTATAGAAACTATAGAATAGAAAACATCAATTCTATTAGTAATTTCCTCTAGGATTCGGCAACTTACAGTTGGCGAGGTGCTTACAAATAAGCAGATAAAACTAAAAATTACTAGAAAAAAGCTTGGATTCATTAAGGACATGACATGATGATCCTAATTTCACGTCCTTATCCTACTTTGTGGTTAAAGCACATGAATCTTGTAGAAAATTCATGTATTTCCTTGTTATCTTCACTCATGTGTTTCAAACTCATCTCAAATTCATGTCCCAAACTTTACTTTTTTCTTTACCCTCCCCATCCCCTGTCAATCTGCTCATATAACCCAGTAAATGATATTGCTGTCCACTTGATAACAAATGCTGGACTTGAACATTATCCTGCATTGGCCTCTGCCTCACACTTTACATCAAAACCATCATTCGCATTTGAGGATTCTGAGTCAGTGCTTGCCTCTCTGCATCTATAGCCATCTCCAGTGGCCTGATTCCCTTCTGATTCCCTGTGAGTAGAGACTGCTAAGTGACCTACAAAACCATATGTAATGAGTTCTATTTGCTCAGGATCTAAAGAGCTTGGATGGTCAGAACTAGAGGAGTTAATAATTAGAATCACTTAGGTAGTTCTGATTCTAATAGGATAATTAGAATACCTCTATGTGCATGGCTCCATGGAAGCATTTGGTCACTCTTCACTGATTGGAGCAAAAACTTCAGAGAATGCTTCAGATTCTGTCTCCCTCTGATTTTGCTCCTTCCCCCCCGCCTCGAAAATAAATAAACATTACAAAGAATTCAGAGTTGAATAGGACTTTGGTATATAGGGCAGGGAAATAGTGCCATTTCAGGATTCCTAGTCCATGGTATGGCATAGTATCCAGACCTGATTAGGTGTCTGAGTCCTAAGCTATTAGTTGAACATTTTCAACATTATGAGGCTATATTTTGGAATGTAAAGGCTACATAAATATAAAAAAGATACTGTGATTATTATTTTTTAGAAGGCTTTACTTTATGGCATTCACAGAAATTAGAACCTTGGCATATCTGCAAGGCTCTGTACAATATGTCTGGTAGATCTACCAAGGTCTAACTTCAGGTTACCCAAGAGATGTGAAATTTGGATGTTTTAAAGTATTTAAAATGAGAAGATGGGGACAGGTTTATAATTTCAAGTTCTCAGGTGAGAAAACAATCCTCCTTCCTTCTGTTTCTCCATTTTCTTAAAATGATATTTTCCTTTCTTAAAATTCGTATTTAAGCTATGTTATAAAACATTTTCCTCCACTCCCCATGATGTTTTGAAATGATTAAGAGTCTTGGGGTCTTGCTTCTTGGGTCCAAATCCTGGATGTACTACTTGGGCAAGTTACTTAATTGCTTTGTGCCTAGTTGCTTTATCTGCAAGTGGTGATAAGAGTAGGGCTTGGCCTGCCTGGTTGCTATGATGAATAAATGAAATGATACAGTTAAAGCACTTGGAACACATAGTAGTTACTCAATACATGAAGCCCAATTACTTGTCTATATTGTTATTATGTCTGGAGTCTCACCTCTCTCCACCTTAGTTATTGTTTTTGGGAAGTCTTTAACTTCAGTTTCCTCAACAGCCAGGAAGGCCTGGACTCCTGATCATTTCAAGTTCTGGTTTTGATTAACTGGCGATTGGGACATCTTGACCTTCTACTTTCATGACAACTATTCTCTTAGTCCAGAAAAGCTTAATTCAGCTCATTCCAATCTGTTCTAATCCAATTCAGTTCAACTCATCAGTTCAATTTAGTGCAAATCATTCATTTCATTTATTCAAAAAATATCTCCTGAGGTCTGAGTCATTCATAATACTTGCCAGACCTAAGTCAGACAGAAACAAGGCATGGGAATCCTTGTTTTTGAGGGTTTTACAAATCTGAATGCTTTCTGTAGCTTCACATCCTTACTAGTGAAAAGAAAATAAAAAAGACTCTATCCCCTTAAGGGTTTAAAGGACTTTTCCTTTAAACAATCTTGAGGAAAACAACAACCAGCCAATTCCAATTGGAAATAGGAAATTCAGTTCTGATACCTAAATGGTTCTAATTATTCCCTATTCAAGGGGTGGGGGGCAGTTCCTAGAGGCTGAAGAATCTTCCCTGGAGGCTGCAGCAGACAAGCTACTGAACTTTTTTGAAAAGAAGAGGGTGACTGCTGTAGGGTTCAAACAACAGCAAAGTAAACAAAGACTGGGCTTTTTTTTTTATTTAGTCAAAAAGAATTGATTTTCCCTGGAGTGTCACTTACTCCATAATGATTATTGGAAGGAAGACAAATTAGAGTAAAACAAAGACAAAATTAGTTGGGTTGCAGATCAGTAGCTGATTTTGACTGCTTGTCTTGAAGGCAAAGTTAGAAAAATACAGTAAATGGGGAGGCAGGATATCTGAAACATCTTTAAATGTATTTTTCTGCATTCATTCATTCATTCATCTCATCTGTTTTTTTAAAAAAGTTGGAGATCAACATGCAAAATGGTAATTTCAGGTTAATTCTAGGCAAAGTTATCTAGATCTAACTGGAGCCTACTTGCTTACTGTGTAAAAGAATAAATTAGCCCAATGTTTAAATAAGTTTCTCTGAAGGAATTATTATTTTAGAAACATGTGGCTTTAGATCCAAAGATCTCTAGGCATAATATGATCTCAGCTGTTCCCCACTCCAGGCACTTGAAACAAATAAATGAATAGAAAACTAATTCTGTTTGAAAAGACTTCAAGGGACTTAAGTAATTTGTATTTCTTAACTGCAAACTAAGGCAGGGTCGAATCTGTTCTACATTTAGTTTAGGAGATTTTTAAAGCCATTTATTGCAACCCACTAAGTTTCTCTGAACTACACATTGGTCCTTTTTACCTAAATGGCCACAAATTGTTAAAAGAGAAAATGAATTCTTCCTGCTAGATAATATTTCTTGAATTTGAAGATCTGGAATGGAAATATTCCAATTTCAACAACCCCCTCGCCTGAATGTGTACTTGGCATATATCTAGAAATTAAATTGATTCAGAAGCAATACTTCAGGAGGGGAAAGTCTTTCTTTGATTTGCAGGTGTGTGCTTAACTCTCCAGGTGTTCTTTCTATCTACCATGCATTCTCCTTTAGTTTACCATGTATTTAAATCTTTTTAAAATATCCAGCACAGGTCTCACCTTTTCAAGGAAGTGCCCTAAGTTTAATCCCAAGCATAGGGATTTCTCCCTTTAAAGAATTCATGCAATGCTCAAATATTGTTCTGTTTATTCTATTCTTATTATGTCATCACATGATAAACTGAAAAGCTACCTTCTCATTTTCTGTGAATGTGTATGTGTGTGCATCTACTCTCTTCAGCTACGTTAAGAGTTCATGTGTCAGGGCTATATCTTCAGCTTTTCTATCTCAACAAATGGCTGTACAAACAGTAAGTAAGTGTTCAATATAGGTGTGTTGCTGGAGTAGCAGGCTGTAGAAGATGTACTGCTTGGTTTAGGGTCTCAATGATTTTTCTGTGAAGGTGCTGAGCTCAGGGTTTTGATATTCCTTTTGGCTTGTTTTCCATTTGGTACCACTGCACTCTCTCTGTTGCTGAAATTACTGAACTCAAATGGTCAGGATTGTAAATACACAGGGGGAAGGTCATTTTGTCTATATTCTGCTCACAAGAAAATGAATCTGTTCTTTTCCTGTGATCTAACAAACTGAAGCAGACCTGGAAAGCGTCCTTTCTGTTGTAATTCCATTTCCACCTGTTTCTGCCAGATCACAGTTTTTAAGAAACAGTTAGGCCTGACAAGAAGAGCAGTTGTTAGTGGCCTTACTTTGGAGGTGATAGGGCCATTACCATTCACCAGACCAATATTTAGGACACACGTACTGAATTATTTAAAACTAATAATGCACATGAAAACCATTAAGGTAAAAAATGGGATGAAAAACTCCACTGTGATAACGTTTATTTCCTCTGGCTTGCCCAACTGTTCCCTTCACTCAAGGACACACAAAGAATCTCAGAGATGATAATCCTGAGTACTGGACTGCTCTATTGCTTTCATCCCCAGCCCACTCCCTCTCTGTTCCCTCTCACCTCCAGAACCGTGGTGAGATTGACTTTGGGCATGATAGAGTGAGGAGCTATGCTGACCTGCTCTGTAGTGAAACTGGTGAAAATTATAAAAACAAGAAAATTATACAAAACAAAGGGAAACGACAACAACAAAAACTATTCAAAGCCTTTAGAAATGGTTCTAAGGGCAAAGGCAAAGAAGGAAACATCTACTTAAGAAACATCTATTAAAATCCAGTAAAAGGAGGCAAGAGTCTATAGCATGTAAACCAAAACCACTACTTCTCTCTCCTCTCCTCATCTCTTCCATCTCAGAAAGGTGGAGACTCCACTCTAGATTGTTGCAGTCAAGAACACCAGGTTCTTTCTCCTTTTGACTTCCAGCTAGAGGGCCTTCATTCCTAGAGGAGCAGGACTTCAGCATTTCTTATTCTGCCTCCAGGTGCCTGTTGCTGAGGCTACATATGACAAATGCAGTTAGGAAGTGGGCTTTTTTTCTTCTTGCCAAGCCACACTTGTGTATTGGAGGCTCTGTCTTGGGTGTAGGCTGCTGAGAATACTGGGGTCCCAATAGCTCTTGCCTGGACTCATGAGGTGGTGGTTCCATGGTAGAAGAATCAAGCTGAGAGGATCTTAGGCTGCTACCCTAACTTCCACTAAGTGCTTAGCTCCTAGAATGAGGATCTCAGAGAGAAACTTGCCTATGAATTCACTCCTGGCTCCAGAGCCTTGACTGAGATTTTGCCTAGGAGGGTAAAAGGGAAGCAGACTGCAAAACAGATACCTGGTATTCTCTTCCCCAAAGAACAGACTTAATTTGCAACAGAGCATGGAGAGATTTAAGCCAAAGAGCATTCTCAAATGCAGTAGAGGTGTGGTAAAAGGCAATTGGGAGATTCATGGAACTAATAAGTATCTAATGTAGGCTGGCTAGTATGCAGGAGAGAACTAGGGAAATAAGACAGCTAGAAAAAGCCCTCACGGGGTCAGAACAAATATCAAATACTGACCTCGGAAATGATTTCTTTGTAGGATCCACAATTTGATTAGTCTGTAAAGAAACTTAGGTCTCCAGGGGATTGTTGAAAAATCATAACATTGTCTGCCTACAAGTAGTACAGGCAGGTGTGGTCAGGGAAAGGTGAGAGAGCCCTCTCAGTACCACTGTCCTCCCAGGGTGATTGTGGGCATATGTTAAACTGTGCCTCCCTGAAAGAGAACATTGGAGTCTTTGACTAAAATAATCCAGGCAGTTACTAAATAAATAAACAAATAGCAGGCCATGGAGGGAAATCAACACCTAGAATGCTACACAATATCTCTTCTACAATATCAACTTTCCAGTCCCAAATTAGGAGCCATACAAAGAAACATGAAAGTATGACTCATATACTGGAAAATTAAGCAAGCAACATAAATTGATCATGAGAATAACCAGATGCCAAATTTAACAGAAAAGAATTTCGAAGTCATTTATAATGACTATTATAAATATGTTCAAAAAAGTAAAAGCATGATTAAAGAAATAAAGTATATGACAATATTACATCAAAATGAGAATATTAATAAAGAGGAATTATTTACAAATATATTAATTTTAGGGGCATGTGGGGCTCAGTCAGTTAAGTGTCTGACTGTGGCTCAGGTCACGATCTCAGGGTCCATGAGTTTGAGCCCCATATAGGGTTCCTTCTTCAGATCCTCTGTCTCCCTCTCTCTCTGCCCCCTCCCCCTGCTTATTCTCCCTCTCTCTCAAAAATAAATAAACATTAAAATATATATTTATATATGAATTTTAGAGTTCAACAGTACAGTTGATTTTTTTTAAATTGGAGGGGTCTCCATAGTAGATTTAAATCTGCTAAAGAATTAGTAAAATTGAAAATGGATCGGTACAGATTATGCAAGCCAAAGAATAGAGAGAAGAATGAAGAAAAATGAAGAGAACCTTAGAGAAATAGGAGCCAAAAGAAGGGGCACCAGTATGTGTGCAATGGGAGTACCAGAAGAGAAGAGAGAGAAAGGAAAAAAAAATATTTAAAGAAATAATGGGTGAGAACTTCCCAAATTTATTGAAAAACAATATCCTACACAACTAGTAAGCTCAATAAACTCCAGAAGGATATACACAAAGAGACCCATAAAAGATACATTACAGTAAAAATGCTTAAAGGAGAAAAATCTTGAAAATAGCAAAAGAAAAATGACATTACTTACAAGAGAACCTCAATAAAATTAGCATCTCACTTCTCATCAGAAACAGTGGAGGTCTGGGATGGTGGGATAACAAATTTAAAGTGCTCAGAGGAAGAAAACCTGTTAACCAAGAATAGTATACCTAGAAAGCTATCTTGTAATAATAAAGGTAAAATCAAGATTTTCCAAGATAAATAAAAACAGAGAATTTGTTGATTGCAGGCCTACCTCACAAGAAATAATAAAATTTATTCAGGCTGAAGCAAGTGGCCCCAGATGGCAATTCAAATCCACATAGACAAATAAAGCATTAATAAAGGTAATTATATAATTATAAAAAATTCCATAATGCGCATTTTTTTTCTTTTGTGTTTTTAACTGACAAGGAATAGAGCTATAGGTGTAACATTGTCTTTCTCAATCTTGCTCTCACTCTGGAATTAATCTAGCACAAACCCAAAGCTGATTCTGATAAGAAATATAGTAAACCTTACAGCAATTGTTAAAGCAGTTGCTCAAAACATAGTGAAAGAAATCATTAAAAAAATTAGAAAAGCTACGTTAGAAAAATCTACTTAATGTGCAAGACAGTTGTTAAAGATGAATAGAAGAACAAAAGAGACATGAGACATAGAAAACAAAAAATCAAATGGCAGATGTAAATCCAACTACATCAGTAATAATATTAAATGTGAATGAATTAAACAATCCAATTTTAAGACAGATTGTCAAATTGGATTAAAAAAACATGACCTAACGATACTTTCTAAAGGATACACAGTACATTCAAGAAAAAAAATAGATTGAAAATAAAAAGATTTAAAAAGATATGGAAAAAGCAGCCACAGGAAAGCTGGAGTGGCTCTACTAATATCAGATAAGAGACTTTAAAACAAGCAAACAAAAAATGTTAGCAGAGATAAAGATGGATATTTTATGAAGATAACAGTGTCAATCATCAGAAAGATGTAACAATTATAAATATATACGTACTGAATAACACACCAAAATATCTGAAGTGAAAACTGAGAAATTGAGAGAAATAGAAGATTCAATAGTAATAGTTGAAAACTTCAATACTCTACTTTAAATAATGGTTAGAAAAACTAGATGGATGAACACGCACTTAGGACACTTAAACAGCATTATTAATTAACCAATTCCATCTAACAGGCATGTATAGAACACTCAACAACAACAGGTGCAGATTCTTCTCCAGTGCACATAGAACATTCTCCAGAATAGATCATACACAAGGCCATAAAAAAACTTCAATAAATTTGATAGGTTAGAAATAAAATAAGTTACCCAACTACAATGGAATGAAATTTGAAATCAATGGCAGGAAAAAAACTGGGAACTCAAGAATATACCAAAATTAAACGATGTAGTACTAAATAAGCAATATATCATAAATAAAAACAGAACAAAAAAGTGAGAGATGAATGAAAATCAAGACATAGCATACTGAAACTTGTGGGATACAGCTAAGACAATGCTTATGTGGAAATTTATAGCTGTGAATGCCTATATTAAAAAAGATGTTAAATCAATAATCTTCCATCTTAAAACACTGGAAAAAGAAGAGCAACCTAAACCTAAAGTGAATAGAGCAAGAAAACAATAAGGAGTACAGCAGAAATTAATGGAATAGAGAATAGAAAACAAAACCTAAAGCTGATTTTTTGAAAAGTTTTTTTTTTTAATGGGCAAATTTTAGTTAGAATGACCAAGAAGAAAAGAGACTCAAATTATTATAATAAGAAGTGAAGGAAGGGACATTATCACTGACTTTATAAAAACAATAAGGAATGCTGTGAATAAGTGTGCATCAACCAATTGGATAATTTAGAATGATTGGGCTCAGCGTCCTCCTACACCACCATAAAATTTGTTAGAAAGCTGCAACTATGCAAAGTGACTCAACAGGAAATATAAAATCCAAACAGAACTATATCAAATAAAGAGATTGAGTTAGTAATTAAAAAAAAAAATTACCCCCCCCCCAAAATATTCCACACCCAGATGGCTTCACCACTGAGTTCTACCAAACACTTATGGAAAGAGTAATACCAATTATTCACAAAATCTATTAAAAAATTTGAAGAGAACAGTTCCCAACTCACTCTGAGTCACGTATTACCTTCATATCAACACCAGATGGACATCACAAGAGAACTACAGACCAATGTCTTTTATGAATATGAATGCAATAATCCTCAACAACATAGTAGCAAACCAAACCCATGTAAAAAGAATTATATACCATGATTCAATAGGGTTTATCTCAAGGATACATAGTTGATTTAACATCCCCAAATTGATTAAACTACATCATATCGATAGGATAAGAAAAAAATATAAGAAAAAATATATAATACTTCAACTGATACATAAAAAGCCTTTGATAAAATCCAACATCCTTTTTTTGATTAAAAAAAATACTCAACAAACTAGGAATAGAAGGGAACCTCCTCAACATGATAGAGGGCATTTATGAAACTACAGTTAACATCATACTTAATGGTAAAAAGTAGATGCATTTCCCTTAGATCAGGAGCAAGACAAGGAGGTATACTCTTGCTACCTCTACTTAACATTGTACTGAAGATTCTAGGTGGGGCAAGTGGGCAATAAAAAAGTAAGAAAGACATACAGATGAAAGGAAGGGGTACAAAATATTTCCATTCACAGATGCATGTTTTTGTATATAGAGAATTCTACTGAATTAACTAGTCTTTTAGAAATAACTAAAGAGTTCAGTAAAGTTACAGGTTATAAGATCAATACACAAATACCAGTTGTATTTTTATATACTCATAATGAATAAACTGAAAATAAAATTAAAACACTGATTCATTGAAGTATCAAAAGGAATAAAAACCAGTAAATTTAATAAAAGAAGTAAAAAATGTATAACTTGAAAATTATAAAACATCATTTAAAGAAATTATAGAAGATCAAAATAAATGGAAAATCATGTTTATGAATTGGAAGACTTCACAGTGTTAAGATGGCAACACTCCTCAAACTGAGCTACAGATTCAGTGCAATCCCTTATCAGAATCTCAGCTGGGATTGCTTTGTAGAAATTGACATGTTGATTCTAAAAATGATATGGAAGTGCAAATCAAACAATCCTGATAGAGAACAAAGTTGGGGGTGCCTGGGTGGCTCAGTTGGTTGGGTGTCCAACTTCAGCTCAGGTCATGATCTCACCGTCCTTGGGTTTGAGCCGCACATCGGGCTCTGTGCTGACAGCTCAGAGCCTGGACCATGCTTCGGATTCTGTGTCTCCCTCTCTCTCTGCCCCTCCCCCACTCAAGCTCTGTCTCTGTCTCTCTCAAAAATAAATAAATATTAAAAAAATTAAAAAAAAAAGAACAAAGTTGGAGGACTCATACTCCCTGATATCAAAACTCACTAGAAAGCAATACTAAGCAAGACAGTATGGTACTTACACAAAGATATACATATTGATCAGTAGAACAGAATTGAGAGTCTGGAAATAAATCTGTATATCTCTATGGTCAGCAAATTGTCAACAAAGTTGCCAAGATTATTCAATAGAGAGAGAGTAATGTTTTCAACAAATTGTGCTGAGACAACAGGATATCTAGTTGCAAAAGAATGAAGTTGGACACTCACCTAATATCATATACAAAAATTAATTCCAAATGGATCAAAGGCCTGAACATAAGAGCTAGCACTGTAAAACTCTCAGAAGGAAACATATGAATAAATCTTTATGACATTGAATTTGGTAAGTTATTTTTGGATATGAAACCATAAAAGCACAAATAACAAAACTAAAAAAATATACTGGATTTTATAAAAATTGAAAAAACATTTGTACTTTAAAGGATGCCATCAATGAAGTGAAAGGACAATTCATGGAATGGTGCAAATTATACATCTGATTGGGGGCTTGGTTCTGGAATGTACAGGAACATACTAGCAACTCAATAAGACAACCCAGTTCAAAATGAGCAAAGAATCTAAATAGATATTCAATAAAGAAATGAAAATGAGCAACAAGCATATAAAAAGATGTTCAGTGTCACTGCTCATAACAGAAATACAAATCAAAACCACAATGAGATACCACTTCATACTCATTAGGATGGCTAGAATCAAGAAGGTAGGTAACAGCAAGGGTTGGTAAGGATGTAGAGAAATAGGCACCTCACACACTGTTCAAGGGAATAGGAAATGGCTCAACCACCTTGGAAACCAGTTTAGTGGTTCCCCAAAGTATTAAACATCAAGTTACCATAGGACTCAACTACTCCACTTGAAGGTGCACACCAAGAACAATGAAAACACATGTCCACACAAAAACTTGTACCCAAATGTTTAAAGCAGTGTTATTTAAAATAGGCAAAAAGTGAGTAAAATGTCCCTCAACAAGTGATTGAACAAATGTGGTATGTCTCTGCAAAGGAATTCTTTCAACCCTAAGAAGAATGGAATATGATACCTGTCAGAATTTGAGTGAACCATGAAAGTATTAAGCTAAGAGGCTAGTCACAAAGACCTCATATAATTCCATTCATATTAAAGTCCATAATAGAGAAATTTAGAGACAGTAAGTAGATTAGTACTGCTGAGGTCTGGATGTAAGAATGTAGTTAGGGTAGTAATAGCTGAAGGAAAAGGGATTTTCTTTGAGGTGATAAAAAATGTTTGGAAATTGACTATGGTGATGGTTGCAATAATCTGCAAATACACTAAAAACCACTGAAATGTATACTTTGAATGACTTGTGAACTTTGTGTGTCATCTTAATAAAGGTGTTTTTCAGAAGCAGGTAAAAGGAAAAGGCAGTAGAGTTCTAACGAATATCTGGAAGGTGTTCCCTTGGGTGAGAGGAGAGGTAGAGGTGGCAGTGGAGGGTTTTCTGTTCTTCATGGGAGGAGAGTGGTATGCTTCATCAGCAAGCCAGACATAGAAACTTGTCAATTGTGGGTTTAAAGTTTTGGCTTTGGAAATAGAGGCTAAAAAATACCTTTAATTACCCACATGACTTTAGGCAAGTCATTTCATCTTGCTGGGCCTCAGTTTTAATTCTTAAAACAAAGGGACGGAGGAAGCGTATGCTCTCTGAAGTTCATGTAGCATAAAAATTCTCTGATTGGAAGAGCAAAGCAGGTTTTCACAGGTGAAGACTTGGCACACATAGAATTTTGAAAAGAGGGGAAATAGTTTTTGGTGTCTACCACATATATTGGGTTGTATATACTACTTCTCTCAACTCTCCGGTTCCTCTGGGTATATACGGAGGCCCATTTGCCAAAGCATAATCTTGGTTAGCTATATCTCACTAAATCAGAGTTTCCAAAAGTGTATCCTGTGGAACACTTATGGATTATATAGAATTGGAATGCTTCTGAGAGCCTTTAATATGTTATGTACTTTGTGAATCTTTAGAATGGGGGTATAGCATGCAGTTTTCCCAAACCTATTTGGTCATGGAAGACTTTTCAAAACTTACTTTCTCCCGGGGTGCCTGGGTGGCTCAGTCAGTTAAGCGTCCAACTTTGGCTCAAGTCATAATCTCATGGTTCGTGGGTTTGAGCCCAGTGTCGGGCTCTGTGCTGACAGCTCAGAGCCTGGAGCCTCCTTTGGATTGTGTCTCCCTCTCTCTCTGCTCCTCCCCCACTTGTGCTCTGTCTCTCAAATAAACATTAAAAAAGTTAAATAAAATTTACTTTTTCTTGAGCATCTTATAAAAGTAGAGTTATGAGGAATCTGTTTTGAAAAATGCTAGAGCAAAGGGCCAGTTTTCAAAAACTTAAAGATATTTCTCTTCCAAAAGGATTTTAGATTCCTTTGCAGAGTCTTGGAAATTAAGGCAATCTTGAAGGCAGCGAGGATTTATTTATTAATGATGGCATTGTGACAAGTAGCAGGGGAGATGTTTTGGGTAAACTGAGCCAGCTTGCTGTTTTTCGAATCATGTTATATATGATGTGGACTAGTTAGAGCAACTTGGCCCAGACTTGAAACCACATCCAAGATGAGACAACAGAGGTACAGTTCCTCAAATCTAGGAGAAATTGTAGAAAAGAAGCTGTGAGGTCATATGAGATCAATAAGGATTTTTAAAAAAATCATACTCTTTAAAGAGTATGCTGTGTGAGGGCTGGATTGTCACTTTGAGTGGAACCAGGGGATGGAAGTGGTGGGGACTATTGCAATAACCCAGGTGAGAGACAATGGTGGTTTGAGCTACAGTGATAGTAGGGAAGATAAGGAGGAGAGTAGACATTTGTGCCTGGGTGAGAGACAATCATGGTTTGAACTAGAATGATAGTAAGGAAGATAGGGAGAAGTGGAGACCTTTGTGCTATTTTTTAGGGGTCAGGTCTCTGGCACTTGGTGATGGATTGGATTTAGGGTTGGGGGGCTGGTGCTATGTGCATTTATGTAGATGATGAAGCTTGGGAGAGGAGATTCTGAGAGATTTAGGGGAGGGTGATTAAGTATACTATTTTCTACTTGCTCCTTTTGTTTTGTTTTGAAATGCCAGTAAGAAATCCAAGTGGAGAGACCAAGGTTTCAGCTGGATATTACCTGCTGGGTGCTTAAAGAAGAGGTCAGGCACAGCATATATATTTTGAATATAGGTGAGGTGATATTTAAAGCCATGGACTGGATAAGAGCCCTACAGAGAATACAGGTGCATGAGACAAGAGTATCCAGGTGGAACCTGGGAAACTAACATTGAAAGACCATGAAGCAGTAAAGAACTCAACACAGACCAAGGTCTGTCGTGAGATATAGGAGGAAGTCTAGTGTGGTAGAAAAGTGATTCAAGCAAGAAGATGGCTAACTGTGTGGTGTTCCTGAGAGGCATGTAAGATGTGGATAGGGGAGTGACCATTGAATCTGGCATCTGAATTGTGTGGCATTCCTCTTATATTGAAATTTTTATTTTTTATTTGAAAAGTACTATAACCACAGTATTAAACATAATGAAAATGTAAGTTTATTGGTACCTGTGACAAGAACATTTTCAGTGGTTCCTATGGGAAGAGAGCCAGAATGAGTGGGTTGAATAATGAGTGGGTTGAATAATAATTGATGAGAAGAGATGGTGTAGTAAACATGTAACTATTTATTTCCTCTAAAAGCTCCACTGAGAAGACAGCATTGTTTTTTTTTTTGTTTTGTTTTTTTAAAGGCATAAAGCCACAAAGCCTCCTAGGAGCTGGTTAGAAATGAAGACTTTCAGGCCCCACTCCAGACTTATTGAACTAGAATCTGAATTTTCCCAATATATTCTGATTTGCCTACACATTAGTTTAAGAAGTACTGACTTGGCAGTACTTACACTGCACAATCCCTAAAACACTCAGGAATTGGAGGCATTGATGTTCCTGAAAATGGGCATGAAGAACAAACAGGGTCAGGTGGCTAACGTACAAGGATTGATAGAAAAATGAAGAGGCAGGCATGCTTCCCCCTTGGAGCATTCAGGCAAGTGCTTCTCCCCACTTGAGCAAAACAGCAAAGGTTTATTCTTTAAAGAGAGTAGAGTAGATAGTTTCTGGACTGGAGAATGCCAAGGAGTACTTAGGATGCTAAATGCTAAGACCCTAGCCCTTTTCCTCAGCTACCAGAATGCTGACATGGGGCTTCACCATCTGGGTAGGAGCTTGGGAAAATCTTATCCAGGGAATTTGACCAACTCAAGAGGCAAGATTTAGATACTGGCTCAGAGATTTCCTAACTCTAATGCCCAGGGGTTTGTCTCCCTCCCTCCCTCCCTTCCTTCCCTGCTTCCCTCTCATTCTTTCCTTCTTTCCTTCCAACTTCTGTTGCTGTTTTGCTCTCCCTCTGGCATCTTAGTGGAGAGCTCTGCTTCCAGAGATACTTTGTAATTTTCTCCAGAGCTAGTTTGTAATTTTCTCCAGAGCTACTTTATAATTTTCCTATCTGGCTATCATAACTGTTTGTTCTTTTTTTCTCTTGTCTCTAGTATTTGTTTGGGGGAATAAGATGCCATTCCAAGACTGTATGTTCTTATTGAAGGAGCCCGACAGATTTTTACAATCAGGGTCCTGATAAGCAATTCTGCTACTGTATGTAGAAATTCAGATGACCTCTTTTCTGTTCACCATATTCTCATATTTGCTTTCACTGCCTTTTCAGCTTGGTTTCTAAATTAAAAGAGTGTTTCTTGTTGCATTTTCCACTGCCTTTCTCCCACCCCCAATATATTTACTTACAGAAATTCTACACAGCTTGTTGTGTACAAAACAAACCCCAATTAAATGAAGGTTTCTTCCCTTCCTGCCCTGATCAGAGGTTAGCTTTGGTGGGGGTATAGCAGTGGCAAGGGTTTGGGCGGACTCTTGATACTTGCTCAGACATTATTTGGTGATGGAGTGATCACTCTTTTTTGTTCAATTTGTTTTTCTATTCTAAAGCTAACAAAACCATGCAGAAACAGTTTGAAATTTACACAAAAAGAAAACTGATTATACATTCAAGAGCATTTAAGGACTCCCTATTAGTGTCCTCCTTTTGCCAAAGTTGAAAATTTTAAGTTGTGTCATTTCAGAAGAGACATCTGTGTTTTGTTGAGACTAACTCTGTGTGATTACCAAATTTCAGAGATGACACTTAGCTTCTCTAGGGGAAAGCTGGCATACACAGTGCATTAATACATATGTTCCTTTAACGTATTATCTCCTGGTATCCATATAATAGTATTCATGAACACAGCAGCTTTGGGGAAAATTATAAAGTTGGCAAAGAAAACAGTGCAGAGAAGCTTAACCTTTTGGTGTTGTTTTCCACCTTCTGTATCATTCTCTTTTATCTCAACTCAAAGGACCCAGTCCCTTGTATTTGCACAATTTAAAAACTTCTAGTCAAATTTAAATATTTGGACATTTTTCTGTTAAACCTTACCATAAGTATGCAGGTGTTCATTTGTCATTCTCTTTTATTTGAGGTCCATATTCTCCTTTTAAAATAAAGCAAGGATTTTTCTGACCTTTTAAAGACTATACTATTCTGGAAGTGGCCTTGCATAATTCCTGAAATCAAGCCTAGGTGGTCAAAAGGGCAAGTATCTGTGGGACAGGCAGATGCCCATCTTTTCATCAACTGGCTTCTGACAGCAAACAGGTAGACATCTTCTCGTTGGCTTTTACTGGGCGTCCATTTCTTCCACTTCCCACAATTTAGAATTTCAGATTGCAACTTGCAGTTAATTTTCAAATGAGCGGATTTAACAATGAGTATGCTGGATTCTCAGGGGGGATTTTGATCTCTGTGAACAGGGTGAGGAAAAACATCATTGTCATTATTTCTTTGATGTTCTTCTCTTTGAGCAACTCCACAAGTACAGGCAAATTGTGCCTCTCCTGTTGGTTCCGTTTGTCTAAGAGCCTAGTACAGTGCCTTGCACAAACATAACCAAATATTTGTTGTTGAAAGAAAACTTCATGAAAAATGAGCATCTTTACTTTGGTCTCAGAACCGAACCATATTGAAATAGGCAAATATACTTCAGGTTGGAGAAGGTAATAGTATTTGGGTAGGGGAATAGAAGACCTATCTGGAAATAGAAAGTAGTGCATGAAGCAAAGAGTTGAAAGGGTGGAAGATGAGAAAGAGGACAGGAGAGCTAATCTGAGGCCAAAATATGGAAGACCTTAATGTCAGACATAGGACTTGGGACTTTTTTCCTGAATCTGACTATTGGAACCCACAGGGGAATTAAACCAGAGCAAGGGCTCGGAGCAGGAAGCTGGGAAGGTAGAAGGCTGAAGGCACTGATATCAATTCAGAAGCGGTTACTGTGAGATGATGAAGAATGCACATGTAGAGGCAACCCTGTCTTCTAGGCATGTGATCCATTGTCTGAACCAACATTTAGTAGACTTTATTAGAAGGGACAGAATATTTTAAGTTGGGGCCACTTTTGAAAAATCTAGTGCTCCAGGCTATGGCCCTTCCATATGAGGGACCTTTCTTTTTCATGCCCTTCTTATTCCAGGAGGATTGTGGATGAAATATTCCATGACCTCCCATCAGCCCTCATTTATTTAGTTGTAGCCATTGATGGAAATGGGACCTCCCACAAATCTGTTTAAAACCCCTTGCCAAGCTGAAAGTAATGAGACAGAAGTGTCTGTGTGGAGGTTTTCTGTGCTTCATGTCAAAACAACAGAACAGTCTACTGAGCCTAACAGAACCCAACCCCCCAGAATCCCACAACCGAAATTGCATGAGTTGAGGAATCACACACCTGCTGGATTCTGAGACTGAAAAAAAGCTTTTTTGCTTTGGGAAGTTTGGTGCCTGAAGATGTTTGTAAAATCAAAGCATTTTAGAATTGAATGAGGGGTTGCCTGGGTAGCTCAGTCAGTTAAGCATCCAACTCTTGGTTTCAGCTCTAGTCATGATCTCATGGTTTGTGTGTTTGAGCCCCACTTTGGGCTCTGCACTGCCAGTGTGGGACCTGCTTGGGGTTCTCCCCCTCTCCCCCTCTCCCTGCCCTTCTCTTGTACCCCTCTCCCTCTCTTTCCCTTCCCCCCCCTCTGCCTCCCCTGCTAGCTCGCTCCCTCCCTCTCTCTCAAAATAAACTTAAAAAAAAAAAGAATTGAATGAAACTTTAGCATCATTTTATTTCAGGTTTCACCAATCTACTGATGAGTTTTCTCTCTGATATCCTCAATTAATTAATCTCTCTGTTTCACTGAAACTTAGCTGAGCTTTTTGGGTTTCTACTTTTTAAAGGTTTTCATCAAGCTTGCCAATTGGGAGATGTAAAAATTGGCTCATGCTGTTTATTTTCCATTATTTCTGACACTGGATTCTGTGATGGCTCTGTGTTAGCTGTTGCTGAAATGGTCTGGGAGAAGGGATGAAAGAGAGGACTCAAGCCACTCCTAAGACTAAAAATACCTGAGTTCAAGGCTATGGCAAAGCTTTGGTTACTTTATACTGTTTTTTTTGTGTTTTTTTTTTTTTTTTTTTTTTTTGTCCGTCACTTGAAGATTTTCAGATCCGCTAGCATATTCCATATGAGAGAATGAGGTAATGGCATGTTCAGGTCAGAGACACACAACATGCTCTGAGATACTTCACAGGGAGGTCAGATTAAGAACAAACATCCAGATCTCATTATAACCAGATCCTAAGCAATTAAAAATAATTACTCTCTTTTCTAGCTGACCTTGTGGGATATATAAGCTACAGTCTAGTCTAAATAAAGCTGAATTGGAGAGTCTAAATCTAACAGCTTAAAAAAAGTGTAGTCCAATCAACCATAGTGACTAGATAACCCAATTAGTGTCTTTGGAGAAGGATAATCACAAGTCAAATGAATTTCCCATTTATTGCCAACACGTCTGACTTCTGAAGCCCAGCTTCTTTGGTAGAGGACTTGGGTGAGGAAGGACAGTGCTTACCTTTAGGGTAAACAAGGGATTTTATCATCACCAAGCAATTGGAATTCTCTCTCAACCCCCTACTCTTCAATTGCTGATAATGACTCTGTAAATTATAGCTCTTAGCCAATTCTGAGGGTAGAATTCATCTTGTATTTTAAAGGATTCTTTCCCTGCGATAGAATTTCTACTTTTTCCCTTTCAAGATAAGCATTATATAGCTTTTCCTATAGTCATTTTTCTGATTTCTCCATGGGGAATATAAACCTCCCTTACCCTCAGCCCAATTAAATTCCAAATGTTGGACATACACCTACCATTTCTCACTAAAGTAGGTGCTTGATTTTGTTCCAAGAGAAAGGATTATGTATGCATTAGCAAGAAAACTGTGCTGTTTGTTTCTTTCAAAGAAATATCTAAACAAGACAGTAAGAGTCTCCGGATATGGACACTTGGGGCAATTTGCACAGTGGGGTGTTTGATTTTGATATCCAGACAGAACTACAGTAATCAAAGCACATCTGGGGAACACAGAGAACCTCATGTTCAGGTTTTGGAATCTGACCTTAATTGGAAAAAATTATATTTCTTTGAACATTACTGCATGGCTTGATGTGATTTTGTTTAGGCAATTTCATTTATCTTTTTAATATTCTCATTAGGTATAGAGAGGCAGGTAGTATTATTTACATCAGGAGAACTGAGTGACATGCCTAGAATATAGGATGTTCAACCTTTGGAAGATTTTGCTTCTGATCTTTGTATCCTTCTGAATAAATTAATTCTAGAATGACATATAGGCATTTTCTTAAAACAAACACATAAAGAAAGCAAGGAAAATAAGAAAACTATCAAATCCTATAGTACTGCACCACAGGGAGAACAATAATCATCTTTTATAAGAATCTTTTCCTTAGTATTGAAGAGCGGAGTGAATAAACAGATGTAAATCCCCCTGATTTATTATATCATTTGTTCTACATGTAATTGAAGGCCCAGAACATACATTGCATTGAACCAGGCACAACAAAGAATACAAAAGAAATTTTCACTGCAGTTGAGGAAATACAACACACATGAACAAATAAGAGCAAAGTAAGATTAAGTGTGAATCGAACAGTACTAGCATCCAGACTAAATAAAGATGAACTGGTCAGGGAAGACTTCATCAAGAAGGCAACCTTTGAGCAAGATTACGATATGTAAGTCAGACTTCAAGAGGCAAAAAAGAAGAAACTGAGGATGGTATAAATAGGCATAAGGTGAAGACACAGGGAGGCAAAAGTACACACACTGAATTAAAGAGCCAGTCTTCATCACCCTTGCAGAGTAGCTGCCTCCTGTTGGACAGTAGTGAGAGGCAGTCAGAAAAACAAGCCATTGAGTAATTTTGAGCTGGGGATTCATAACATGGTGGCAATGGTATTTTATGCAGAAAAATTCAATGGCGGTGTGTAGGCTAATTTGGAGAAGAGGGAGAGGTTGGTTGAAAGGAGATAAAGTAGAACATAATTATACAATCCAGGCTTTGAATGTTCAGGGCCCAAACAGATGATGGCAATAAAGAAAGAATTACTGGTAGTAGCAACATGAAGGGAGTTTGTAAAACTGATTGAATGTGGGCAACCAAGAAAGTGAACCATCAATACTCAACAAATCCAGAAGTCAGGGGTGGTTTTAGTAGTTTTGTAATCCAGTGTTTTATCTTTCCTTTCTTCACTTCAGTGTAAGTAACATCTAGTTTCCACATGGCTATAGTCTTCAAAACCATCTTCTTCGTGAGAACAGAGTACATTCCTAAATGGTAGCTTCTCAGACACAAAGTACTAAAAACCCACCCAAAGATTTATCTCCAGCTGATGTTGAATACTGAATTAGGAGTCAGGAGGTCCAAGTTACAGTTAATACTTGACAAGGGGTTCATTCTAGTGGCTGGGGTTGGATAGAACAGCCTTTGGATTAGCCTTTCCTAAAATGTGTTCCGCAGAATATGAATTCCAGAATATGCTTTTCAGAGGGAAAAAGTACAATTAAACTTGTTCGCAAACATCAAAAGCTGTATTTCCTTCTTAAAGATCACAGAGCCTTATTGGCATAGGAAAAGTCTTCCCTTTTGGCACATGGTACTTAGAACTAAGAAAGTCTAAAGGAGCTCCTAGCTAAACAATAGTCTATGATGATGGAGTAAGGAGAGTGATCTAAACCAAAGCAGTGAAACAAGAAGTATAAGGCAAAGGAAGAAAACAAAGCAAAAAAAATAATAATAATTAGATAATTAAAAGTAAGAGATGGCCAATTGAGACTGCAATAAGATACAGGAACTTAATGTGAAGAGAGGGGTCAAAAAAGGCAGCCTATAATAAAATCTCAATACAGATCTCTCTACGTCGACAGTGACCGCCAGTGGGCCCTTTTCTCCTCTTAGTATTGTGGTCATCTGACCCTGCTGAAGAGAAAGATAGCTGTATCTGCACTGTCACTTAGTCAAAATTTCAGATTTTGAATGGGTGTTCACATTCTCCTTGGAAATTGTAACTCCAGGAAGAAAAAAGCAAGATCAAAGTGTCCTTGCTATATTCATTGACTGCCTCCAACTGAAACTGAGTTTCTAGGGTAAGTCAGAAATCAAAATTCCTTTGACTGTGGTCAGAACGAAACCTCCCTGAGTTCTTGCCAAATATTGAAAGCCTAAAAGAACACATTTTCTTACTTAGAAAATAAGTGCACAGAGAGTAAGTCCTCCAGCCACTGGGAGGAGGAGGAGATTATTATTTTTTTTTTTCATATGAAATTTATTGTCAAATTGGTTTCCATACAACACCCAGTGTTCATCCCAGATTGTTCTTAAGTAAGTAGGAGTCTTACAGAGTTATAAAGATCTATCAATTGTGAAAATCATTCTCATACCTATTGATTAATTTGGTCGTCATGAATGCCCTCTGGTGTTTTTTTTTTTCCCTAGTGTTTTACAGATGACAACAGCAACAGCCATCACCACCACCACCTGAGAGGCATTACGCTAGATGTTTTATATTCATTATCTCATATAGTCCTCACAGCAACTCTTTGAAAAAGGCCCACATTGCAGTTTCCATGACATGGCCAAGAGGCCATGTGATTGAGCAAAAAAACAGTGTCACAGCCTGTGTTTGAACTCCAGTCTCTCAGATTCTAAAGGCTATACTATACCATCTCTGACTTGTCAAAACAGCAAAAGACCCTCCTATGAATATTACCTGGGGTGCCTGTCTGGATCAATTGGTTAAACATCATAATCTCATGGTTGTGGGATTGAGCCCCGAGTCGGGCCCCGTAGCATGGAGCCTGCTTGGGATTCTCTCTGTCTCTTTCTCTCTGCCCCTCCCTGGCTCATACTCTCTATCTCTCTCAAAATAAATAAATAAATGTTAAAAAAAAAAAAAAGAATGTTATCTTAGAATTCCCTCCATTCCTGACCCAGCTTACCTAGTTTAGTACTTTCCTCACGGCACCATGTTGTTTCAAACTGCCTCAACTCTACTTAAGCGAGTAAGATCTAGCCACTTTCAGCTATAGTTTAAATCAGAGGTGGGCAATCTATAGCCTGTGGACCATACTTGGCCTATCTGTTTTTCTGTGGCTCATGAGCAAAGACTATTTTTCATCCTTTATATGATAAAAAAAAAATCAAAAGAAGAATGATACTTTGTGACATGTGACCATTATATGAAATTCAAATTTCAGTGGCAAAAAACAAAGCTTTGTTGGAACACAGCCATGCTTATTCATTTACATTTTGTCTGTGTCAGCTTTCCCACAACTGTGACAGAGTTGAGAAGTTGGAGTAGAGAATTATGGCCCATACAGCCTAAAGTATTTATTATTGACTCTTAACAGAAAAACTGCTAACCTCCAGTCAAAATTCTAAAGGACATCTTTTGTTTGTTTGAAGAGGAACAAACAAAATGAGTCAGAGGCTTTTTTTTTTTTAATTTTTTTCAACGTTTATTTATTTTTGGGACAGAGAGAGACAGAGCATGAACGGGCGAGGGGCAGAGAGAGAGGGAGACACAGAATCGGAAACAGGCTCCAGGCTCTGAGCCATCAGCCCAGAGCCCGACGCGGGGCTCGAACTCACGGACCGCGAGATCGTGACCTGGCTGAAGTCGGACGCTTAACCAACTGTGCCACCCAGGTGCCCCATAGAGGCTTTTATTTTATACAACAGAGATAAGCTGTGGGAGCACGGGCTCAGGTTTGGATCCCAGCTCTACTATCCAAGAGCCGCAGGACTGAGCCTGTCGAAATTATCAGACTCTAGAGCTCTTTAGTTTGCTTCATCTGAAAAATGGAACAATAATACTAAACTTGAAGTTCTGTGCAATTTTAATGAAGTATTATGTGTAAAGCTTCAGGAAAATAGTATGGGCCCTTTGGTAAATGGAATCTACCTGCCTGTTGGTGATGCTTTCCTATTCCTTTTGTGTTAACATTGACATGTGCTGATGGTTGGGAATTAGAAATCTCTGGTGATAGCTGGCAGATAGGTAGAATGAAAGTGCTGCAAGGTGGATGCATTGCTAGGATAAACTGTACATGGTTCAGATGTAGCACCTGTTCTCCCCTGGGTGAATTTTACAGACAATGAAGCTGTGATGTATTGATGGATTAAACAGTTGCACTCAGTGAAGCCCAGCTATTCCATCCATCTCCACTTGATGTGACCATCATTAAAGTCAATATCCAAATGCAGAAGACTGCAAGGTGAACTAGAAATACTTAGTTGAACAAGCTGTTTCATTTTCCCTCTGCCAATGTTCCAGATAAACCCAATCCAATCCTCTTTAAAAGCACAAATAAATAAAAATAATGGTTCTTTCATTATAACTCAGCACCTGAGTAGTTCATGTGGCATTTTATCTGCTCTTCTGTGATGAACAAACTAACCTCCAAAATATCCTCAAATAATTTTTTTATGTCTAGCAACCAAAGCAACATGTATCTTATTTTTCTGTATATACCTTGCCTGGAAGATTGTAAAGCTAAACTCTAAAATGGCCCAATTCATACCCTACTAATGAGTGTGCAGAGAAAAGAATCTTCTCAAGATTAGATATCTGGGAGAACTCTTTGAAAACTCTCAAGCAACTACACTCACTCCTGGGATGGGGGGAATGCCAATAAAGGGCATTCCCCTTCTTAGTTTTATGCAACTTTGTCCTCTAGTAAATACACCTAAGGAAGGCGTTGACCAGGGCTACCTTTTGTCAAGAGTTACAAACACTCTTACCTACAGTCTCTTTCTCAGTTGCGAAGTACTCTTGGACAGACAAATTTTAGTCATTTATATCTTAGTATGAATTAATTTAAAAAATCATACGTCTGCTCCTTCCACACTATACACACATACTCCCTGAGGTTTGGGGTTTGGGAATGGATTTTCGTTTCTTTCCTCCCTCCTTCCTTTATTTTCTTTCTTCATGTTTTCTATGCATAATGAAAAAAATCTGGTAAAGAGATGTAAGAAAGTAGATGGCCTAGTGCAGAAGGGAGTTTGATATGGAGGATTATTACTAAAATGAAACCTTGTTAGGGGTTGTATGCTCTAGTAACTGGTTGGCACTGCTTGGCCCACAGGGAAACATTGGAAGTGGAGAGGCAGAAATGGCTATATTTGTGAGGCAACTATGTCTTTTAGTCTTAATAACAACCCAACCAAACTGGTTGTAGTAAAACCACTTCAGAAGTGAGGAATCTGAGGTTCAGAATGGGTTAAATAATTGTTCAAAGTTGCTTAGGGGCAAGTGACTTCTTTCAGGAGCTCAGGTGCATTGGCCTTCTCCTGTGTTTATAATGACTAGACTGTGCCTAGGCACATTCTTCCCCATAATCAGGAATAACTGTCTCATCTGAGACAGTGTACCCAAAACACAGAGCTGACGAGTTATTTACTCTGCTGCTGCAGCTGCCTCTGGATAGGAACTGAGGACTTAGGATGTCCAGGGAAAAAGTAGCAAGTGGAACCAAACAAGTGTACTACTAACCACTTGTCCCTGAGTGACAATGTGAAAGTCACTACCATGTTTGAGTGTGGCTGTGGTAATTGTGAACTGAAAAGATGACCATACTCTGCAGTAAAATAAGAGTCTTCCTTACTTAGCCTTATGGGACCAAGAGTGAAAGAGGTGTCCAGAATAGCAGCTTCTATTTAAAATACATGGAATAAGGGGTGCCTGGGTGGCTCAGTTGGTTGAGCGTCCAACTTCAGCTCAGGTCATGATCTCATGATTCGTGAGTTCGAGCCCCGCATCGGGCTCTGTGCTGACAGCTCGGAGCCTGGAGCCTGCTTCAGATTCTGTGTCTCTCTCTCTGTCCCTCCTTCGCTCGCACTCTGACTCTCTCCCTCTCTCTCTCAAAAATAAATAAACATTAAAAAAATTTTTTTTAAAAATAAAATACATGGAATAAAAATACTGAGTGTATCTACATTCTCTGAGCTGTAACTTCCCAGTTCTTTGGGGAAGTAGTAATTAATTGGACAGAATGAGGTTTGGGGGAAAGAAGAGTAGACTATGAGTCAAAAGGCCCGTTTTCTAGTATTGGCTATGCTTTGGCTCCTTGTAAGAGATTGCACGAATCTTTTGTCTCTCCAGATCCCAGATTCCTCATTTGCAAAATGAAGAGATAAAGTGAACTGGTCTAAGATCTTGTCCAACTCTGAGAGTCTGTTGACTTCCTATTAAATAGTTTACTAAAATTCTCAAGTTGGGAGTCACATTTTCCTAGCTGTTTGAAACACGATGCTATATTTTTCATGCCCACTCTGCCTCCCCTGTTCTTTCTCCCTTTCTTCACACCCCTTCCCTTCTCCTCTAGTTCCCTGTTTCTCCAGGAAGCAGAACCTCTGTTGAGGAATTATTTGCTGGTGGCTCCAAAGTGACAGTGACTTGTGCCTTCTTGAATTCAGTGTCCTTAGGGAGACATGTTGTGTATTTCACTTAAATCAAAACTGTCTTTCTGCCTCTAATTCCAGGTCTTCAAAGTTTCTAGTTTTTCTTAGTTTTACTTTTCTGGTTACGAAACATAGTTTGGAACCCAAGAGCAAATGTGTTGAAAAGACTCAAACATTTTCCTTCTGCCTTTGAATTGAGCTTTCCATACTTCCTTCCTTGTCTGGCTGAGACAGGCTCTCACTAAGATCCTGGGAGAGCAGAGTTGTTAGGATGGGGGAGTTTGTTTTATTCAAGCCTTTGGTCAGTGCAGAAATAGTTCAGCCCAACCGTTATCAGCCTAAAGTGAAAATAATAATAGCACACAACACGCAAATGCCAGCCCCACCATTGTTCCCGCTGCCTCTGATACTCACAGTTCAACTGCATTCCTGGGAAGGTCGGAGGGAATCTCCGTCACCTTGCTCTCTTGGCAGAGGAAAACCCTGTGCCAGCAGTGACAGATCCGATGATGACATCCTGAGCCTAAGCTCAGGAATGCCAGCAAGGAGACCAGGAGGAAGGTCATACTTATTCACCCATCCACCTGCTTTCTTCCTGCATCTGCAGAGAAAAATCTCCACAAATTTCAGAAGCTCCACACAGCGCTCGTATGAGAAGATATCTGCCAGGGTCACGTGACTGACCAAAGGATTTTTTTTTTTTTTTGGGTCACTTTCAGACAAATAGCAAAATTCCTGTGTGCCTGTAGTGATTTCCGGGGCAAGATAAGCTACTCCCTTATTCTTCTCTATTGGATTTCTTCCACCCTAAGGCAAGGAAGAGAGTAAATAGAACCTTGATGCATGTCTGGAGTAGTTTACATTTATTAAACTGTAGAAGTGTCCCTGCTGATCACCATTCTCTTCTCAAGAGAGTGACATGATTGACTTTCTCCAAAAACAGACACAACATACAATGAGAACCATCAATGACAGTGTCACTCAGTGAGGGGCATGGACCTGTTTCTAGTCTTGGCATCAACCTCTTCCTCCAGCCTACTGGGTATAAAACCTGAATTTGTGGGTCTTAGTCATGAGTCCTCTTTCTTGGTGTAATTAACAACCAAAACTGGTGTTGCTCAGAAGATAGATGGGTGGGTTAGTCAGTTCCTGGGGGGAAGGCACTTATGAGAAGGTTGTCCACAGATATAAGTGATTAATCTGAGTGACCTGATGAATGGGCTGTATTTTCAGTGTGGATTTAGTGGACACCAGCAGTCCACTCTCTGTTGTGGATCCTTCTGGCTTCTCTCATTTTCAGGCTTGGAAGATTGTCCTTGCCTTTGGGACATTGGCACAGATGAATTTATTTAATCTATGCTTTTACGTTAATTCTAAGTGCTCCCTGTAGGTGATAGTCTTTGCACTTTGATTGGCATTCTCAATGGCTGCTTGATGGTCAGGAATCAGGAAACGTTTGGTAACACTTTCAGTAAAGTGGCCTTCTACTTCAAACTCCAGAATCTTTGAAGATTAAAAGGCTGAATATTCTCCAGGACTCTCCCTAAAATTTATTACTTCCTAAAATTAGTTTCAACACTATTTTTAAGTAATTAGTTGCATAAAATTGAGTTAGCTGAAAATGCTAAACATGTATATATTTATCTCTCTCCTTCCTCCCCCTCACCGAGGAATAATGACTTACAATGAATGGATTAAACTGTCATTAAAGGAAAAACAGAAACAAGTGACTTGTAAGGTGAAGTTGTTCCCTAGCTTCCTGGGGGAGCAACTGATTCATTCTAATTTCAATACTGGAAGATCAGGGTGATACTTATATGGACTCTATGTAGTTACAGGTTTGGCTAACATTAATAGTTAAATTATTTGACTTGACAATTGATCTATAGAATAATAGTCTTTCAGATATGGAGGGGATTTAATGCAGTCAACCAACTAATGCTTAAGTTTTTTCTACAATATTCACAATAATTAGGGCACCTGGGTGGCTCCGTTGGTTAAGCCTCTGACTTTGGCTCAGGGCATGATCTCATAGTTTGTGGGTTCAAGCCCTGCATCAGGTTCTGCACAGAGCCTGCCTGGGATTCTCATTATTTCCCTTTCTCTTTGCCCCCTCCCCAAATAAACAAATAAACTTAATAAAAATAAAGTATTCTCAATAATTTAAAGGGATTTACCTGCCTATGCTTGACTAACACCAGTGACAAAAAACAAAAACAAAAACAAAAGCAAACTCATTACCAGTCGAAACTCCCATCTCTATCCCTGCCTCACAAATCTCCACTTAGGCTTCTACAACTCCAATTATAATGAAGTTAGACCTTGTAAAATGAGCACAAATCCTTTTAAAATTTAAATTTTTATTTTAAAACTGTGTCATATTCACAACTTGCAGAACATAAATAAAATACATATAAATTATTAAGCAAAATTATAAAACAGTGTGGCCTGAAGAAATGGGACAAGTGCCACTGAATCTACTTAGTTGCTCCTTCTGATTCCCTCTGATGTTCCTATGCCTGCAAGTGACCATTAATGTGAGTTTTGTGTTTTAAAATTCCATTAATTAAAAAAAATTATCTCCAAAGTATGTATCAGCAAATAACATATTGCTTAATTTTGCTTGCTTTATTTTGATTTTATACAAATTGTATCAATCTTTAAGTAGTCTTTTGTTACTTGCTATTTTACACTAACTTGACATTTTTAAGAATAACCCATTTACTATGTTATATGTAGCTGTAGTTAATTTTATTACTGTAGAATATTCTATTGCATAAATAGGCTATAATTTATTTTCTTATTCTCATGTGATCTTTCTTTATCCTGAGGTTAGGAAAATATTCTCCAATTTTTTTTCCTAAAAATTTTGGGGTTTTGCTCTGCACATTTAAGTCTCTAATCTACTTGATATTGATAATTATATATACTTTGAGTCAGGAACTCAATTTCAGTGTTAGTGATATAATAGTTTTTATCCACATGAATAAACAGTTGTCCCAGAACCATTTATTGAATAGACTCTCTTCCCCCCTCATCTATAAAAACTACTTTTCTCCTATCTCAAGTAAGTGTTTTGAATAAGTTTGTGTTGAAGCTCTTTTATAGTCCATTGTCCTTCTTATCTGTACCAGTGCTCTACTGAATCACTTGAACTTTAAGTCTTGATTGATACATGATATATGGTAAGAAAATATTCTCTCAAGTAATATCTTGCCTATTTTGGACCTTGATTATTCCATATGAATTTTAGAATCAGCCTTGTTAAACATCTTATTTTCTTAAGTTTATTTATTTATTTTGAGAGAGAGCACAAGCACTTGTGGGGAAGGGGCAGAGAGAAGAGAGTCAGAATCCCAAGCTGGCTCCACGCTGTCAGCGTGGAGCCCAATTCTGGGCTCGAACCCACAAACCGTGATATCATAACCTGTGCGGAAGTTGGACACTTAACTGACTGAGCCACCTAGGCATCCCTACTTGTTAAACTTCTTGAAAAAAACTCTGATAGAATTCTGTTTGGAATTACATTGATTGTCACCTTGAAGATATTAAGTCTTCTTAGCCCTAATTGTGGTATATTACCATCCTTTATAGGGCCTTCATTGATGTCTTTCAATACAGTTTTATAGTTTCTCCACAAAGGTCTTAATATCTTAAGAAAGAAGTTATGTAGAAGATATATCTACATGGCATATACATGTTTTTGCTATTGTAAACAATATCAGTATTTAAAATAACTTTGTTATCACATTGTAAAAATGCAATTGATTTTGGAATATTTATCTTATACCTAATTGCCTTACTACACTTCTATGTAGACTACCATTCACATCTAAGCACATTGTATGTAGCACATATATTATATGTATATATGAGTCTATTTCTTCTTTTTAAATTCCTTCCTCCCTTCCTGTTCTTCTTTCTCTCTTTCCTTCCCTTCCCTCTCTTCCCCCTACTTCATTGTCTGATCCTTCTCCTTCTCCACCTCTCTCTCTTTCTCTCCCTCTCTATCTCTCTTTTTTCTTTTCTTCTCTGGGTAGGATATCCAGTGCAATGATGATTAGAAGTTTATGGTGAGCCTTCTTGTCATGCTCCTGTTTTTAAAGAAAATATTTTCTCATTTTTCACTACTCAAATGATACTTATCACAGGCTTTTGGTGTGTACCAGGATAGATATCAGGTTAAAGACCTTAGAAAAGGTTTCTAAGAATTTTTTTTTTTTAAGTATCAATGGAGATCTATATTGTTTAATGCCTTTTCTTCATTTGTTCCCCCCCAAAGAACTATTAATTTGCTGAATTATGATGCTAATTTTATACTTTAAACTACTCATATTCTTAGGATTAACAGACTTGTTTATGAGTAATTGTCATTTTATACACCGATTTAATCTCCCAATATTTTATTTAGAATTTTGGCATCTATGCTCATAAGTCATTTGTAACTTAGTAATGAGTAGTTTTTATTTATTTTTTTTTAATTTTTTTAACGTTTATTTATTTTTGAGACAGAGCATGAACAGGGGAGGATCAGAGAGAGGGAGACACAGAATCTGAAACAGGCTCCAGGCTCTGAGCTGTCAGCACAGAGCCCGACGCGGGGCTCGAACTCACGGACTGTGAGATCATGACCTCAGCAGAAGTCGGCCGCTTAATCGACTGAGCCACCCAGGCACCCCAGTAATGAGTAGTTTTTAGTGAGCAGTGTAATTTCTACCTTTCTTATGTTGTCCCTATGTGGTTTGGTATCAAGGATGTATTTTTCTCAGACTGAATTGGGAAATGATCTTGGTTATTTTGTTCTTAGGAAAAAGAAGTGTCACAGATTAGAATAATCTACTCCTTGGAAGTATGGCTTTGCTTGCATGTAAAACCACCTATGCCTGGTTTTATGTTATGTGTGTGTATATATGTATGTTTTTAAAAATATAAATTCAACTTTTTTGAAAACATTTTTTGAGGTTATTTATTTACTTTTTAGAGAGAAGGCACAAGCTGGGGAGGGACAGAGAGAGAGAGAAAGAGACAGGATCCCAAGCAGACTCTGCACTGTCAGCGCGGAGCCCAATGCAGGGCTTGGGGCTCAATCCCACGAACCATGAGATCATGATCTGAGTTGAAATCAAGAGTCAGACGCTTAACCAACTGACCCACCCAGGCATCCTTCAACTTTTCAAAAAATTTTAATGTTTATTTTTGAGAGAGAGAAATAGAGGGAAGGGGGGGAGGGAGGGAGAGAGAGAGAGCGAGAGAGAGAACACACAAGAACGCAAGTGGGGGAGGGACAGAGACAGAGGGAGAGACAGAATCTGAAGCAGACTCTGGGGCTCTGAGATGTCAGCACAGAGCCCCACACAGGGGTCAAACTCACGAAGCACAAGATCATGACATGAGCTGAAGTTGGCCACTTAACAGACCCAGGAGCCCCCAACTGCTTTTTTTTAAAAATTCAGACTTTTATTTGTGGCTAATATTCCACTGACAGAGACTTTGTATATTTCTGTCATATTTTTAATTATTTAAATCCAAGTTAGTTAACATATACTTAAATAATGGTTTCAAGAATAGAATTTAGTGATTCATCACTTATATAGAACACTTATATAGAACATCATCCTAACAAGTGCCCTCCTTAATGCCCATCACCCATTTATCCCATTCTTTCTCCCAACTCCCCTCCAGCAACCCTCAGTCTTTTCTCTGTATTTGAGAGTCTTTTATGGGGAAGCCTGGGTGGCTCAGTCTGCTAAGTGCCTGACTCTTGATTTTGGCTCTGGTCATGATCTCACAGTCCAGTTTTCCTTCTCTCTCTCTCCCTCCCTTTATGCCCCTTCCCTGCTCACATGCTCGCTTGCTCACTCGCTCTCGTGTGCTCTCTCTCAAAAAAGAAAAAGAGTCTCTTGTGGTTTGCCTCCCTCTGTGTTTTTATCTTATTTTTCCTTCCCTTCCCCTATGTTCATCTGTTTTGTTTCTTAAATTCCACATAGGAGTGAAATAATAGAATATTTGTCTTTCTCTGACTGACTTATTTCACTTAGAATAATACATTCTAGTTCCATCCACCTTGTTGCAAGTGACAAGATTTCTTGCTTTTTGATTGCTGAGTAAATACAGCACTATCAGCAATAGCCAAATTATGGAAAGAACCCAAATGTCCATCGACCGATGAATGGATAACGATGTGGTATGTGTACACATATACATATATACATACAGTGAATTCAACTTTATAAATTGTTACTGTATTATTTAGGCTTCCTATTTTTTCTTAAAATTTTATAATTTTTTTAGAAACTTGCTATTTCATGCAAGTTTTAGTGCTTATTGTCATAAAGATTTTTAGTATTTTCTATGAAATCTTTTTAAATCAATTAATTTTTTTTATTTTTATTTATTTTGAGGGAGAGAGAGACAGTGAGAGTGGGGCAGTGGCAGAGAGAGAGGGAGACACAGAATCTGAAGCAGGCTTCAGGCTCTGAGCTGTCAGCACAGAGCCTGGTGCGGGGCTCAAACTCATGAGCCATGAGATCATGACCTCAGCTGAAGTTGGATGCTTAACTGACTGAGTCACCCAGGCGTCCCTTAAAACAATTTTTAGTATTTATTTCTGTCCATTTATTTCTATTGAAATATAATTGATACACAATGTTACATTAGTTTTAGATGTACAACATAATTCAACAACTCTATGTGTTATGCTATGCTCACCATAGTTTAGCTCCCATCTGTCACCATACAATGCTATTAAAATACCATTGACTATATTCCCTACAATGTACCTTTCATCCTCAGGGCTTGCTCATTCCATAACTGGAAGCCTGTACCTTACTCACCTTCACCTCTTTTTGCCATCCTCCCACCCTCTCCCCTCAGGTAGCCATAGTTTGTTCTCTGTGTTTATGGGTCTGTTTCTACCTTTTTGTTTGTTTGTTTTTCAGATTCCACATGTTAGTGAAATCATAGTTTCTTTGTCTTCTTTGACTTACTCACTTAGCATAATACCCTCTAAGTCCATCCATGTTGTCATAAATTGCAGGATCTCATTCTTTTTTATGGCTCAGTAGTACTCCATTATACATATATACCACATTTCTTTATCTATCATCTGTTGATGGACACCGGTTGCTTCCATATCTTGGCTATTGTAAATAATGCTAAAGTAAATATTGGAGTATATCTATCTTTTCAAATTAGTGCTTTCATTTTCTTTAGGGGAAATGTTTGGTAGTAGAAATATGGAATGGTGTGGTATTTCTATTTTTATTTTTATTTTTTGGGAATCTTCATACTGTTTTCCACAGTGGTTGAATCAATTTACATTCCTGACAACAGTGCAAGGGGGTTCCTTTTTCTCCACATCCTTGCCAACACTTGTTATCTCTTGTCTTCTGGTATTAGCCATTCTGACAGGCATAAGGTGATACCTCATGATGGTTTTGATTTGCATGATGATCAGTGATCCTGAGCATCTTCTCATGTGTTTGTTGCCCACCTGTATGTTGTCTTTGGAAAAAGATATATTCAGTTCCTTTGCACATTATTTAATTGGATTATTTGTTTTTTTAGTGTTGAGGTGTATAAGTTTTTTAAAGAATATATTTCGAGTATCATCCTCTTATTAGATATACCACTTACAAATATATTCTTTCATTCAACAGGTTGTTGTTTCATTGTGTTGATGTCTTTCCTTGCTGCATGAAAGCTTTTGATTTTGACATAGTCTCAATTATTTATTTTTGCATTTGTTTCCCTTGTCTGAGGAGATAGACCTATCTAGAAAAATGTTGCTTAGGCTGACATCAGACAGATTACTACCTGTGTTTTCATCTAGCAGTTTTATGGTTTCAGGTCTCATATTTAGGTCTTTAATCTGTTTTGAGTTTATTTTTGTGTATGGTGTTAGAAAGTAGTCCAGCTTCATTCTTTTCCATGTAGATGCCCAGTTTTCCCAACACCATTTATTGAATAGACTGTCTTTTCTCCCATTATATATTTTTCTTCCTTTGTCACAGATTAATCGACCATATAAATGTGAGTCTATTTCTGGGATCTCTATTCTGTTCCATTGTTGTACCTGTCTGTTGTGTGCCCATATCAAACTGTTTGGATTATTGCAGTTTTGAACTATATGTTGAAACCTGGAATTGTGATACCTCCAGCTTTGTTCTTCTTTCTCAGGATTGCTTTGTCTGTTTGGGGTCTTTTGTACTTCCATACAAATTTTAAGATGATTTAATGTAATTTTGTGAAAAATGCTCTTGGTAATTTGACAGGGGTTGCATTGAATCCATAGATTGCTTTGGGTGGTGTGGACATTTTAACATTCATTATTCTAATCCATGGTCATGGTATGTCTTTTCTTTTGTTTGTGTCATCTTCAGTTTCTTTCATCAGTGTTTTATACTTTTCAGTATATAGGTCTTTCACTTCCTTATTCTTTTTGGTGCAATTGTAAATGGCATTGTTTTCTTTATTATTATCATCATCATCATCATTATTATTTTTAATATGAAATTTATTGTCAAATTGGTTTCCATACAACACACAGTGCTCATCCCAATAGGTGCCCTCCTCAATAGCCCTCACCCAGCCTCCCTTCCCTCCCACCTCCCATCAACCCTCAGTTTGTTCTCAGTTTTTAAGAGTCTCTTATGTTTTGCCTCCCTTCCTTTCTAACTTTTTTTTCCCTTCCCCTCCCCCATGGCTTTCTGTTAAGTTTCTCAGGATCCACATAAGAGTGAAAACATAGGGTATCTGTGTTTCTCTGTATGACGTATTTCACTTAGCATCACACTCTCTAGTTCCATCCATGTTGCTACAAAAGGCCATATTTCATTCTTTCTCATTGCCATGTAGTATTCCATTATGTATATAAACACAATTTCTGTATCCATTCATCAGTTGATGGACATTTAGGCTCTTTCCATAACTTGGCTATTGTTGAAAGTGCTGCTATAAACATTGGGGTACAAGTGCCCCTATGCATCAGCACTCCTGTTATCCCTTGGGTAAATTCCTAGCAGTGCTACTGCTGGGTCATAGGGAAGATCTATTTTTAATTTTTTGAGGAACCTCCACACTGTTTTCCACAGCATCTGCACCAATTTGCATTCCAACCAACAGTGCAAGAGGGTTCCTATTTCTCCACATCCTCACCAACGTCTATAGTTTCTTGATTTGTTCATTTTAGCCACTCTAACTGGCATGAGGTGGTATCTCAGTGTGGTTTTGGTTTGTATTTCCTTGATGACGAATGATGATGAGCATCTTTTCATGTGCCGGTTGGCCATCTGGATGTCTTCTTTAGAAAAGTGTCTATTCATGTTTTCTGCCCATTTCTTCACTGTATTGTTTGTTTTTTGGGTGTGGAGTTTGGTGAGTTCTTTATAGATTTTGGATACTAGCCCTTTGTCCAATATGTCATTTGTAAATATCTTTTCCCATTCCATTGGTTGCCTTTTAGTTTTGTTGATTGTTTCCTTTGCAGTGCAGAAGCTTTTTATCTTGATGAGGTCCCAATAGTTCATTTTTGCTTTTAATTCCCTTGCCTTTGTGGATGTGTCAAGTAAGAAATTGCTATGGCTGAGATCATAGAGGTTTTTTCCTACTTTCTCCTCTAGGGTTTTGATGGTTTCCTGTCTCACATTCAGGTCCTTTATCCATTTTGAGTTTACTTTTGTGAATGGTGTAAGAAAGTGGTCTAGTTTCATTCTTCTGCATGTTGCTGTCCAGTTCTCCCAGCACCATTTGTTAAAGAGACTGTCTTTTATCCATTGGATATTCTTTCCTGCTTTGTCAAAGATTAGTTGGCCATACGTTTGTGGGTCTAATTCTGGGGTTTCTATTCTATTCCATTGGTCTATGTGTCTGTTTTTGTGCCAATACCATGCTGTCTTGATGATGACAGCTTTGTAGTAGAGGCTAAAGTCTGGGATTGTGATGCCTCCTGCTTTGGTCTTCTTCAAAATTACTTTGGCTCTTCGGGGCCTTTTGTGGTTCCATATGAATTTTAGGATTGCTTGTTCTAGTTTTGAGAAGAATGCTGGTGCAATTTTGATTGGGATTGCATTGAATGTGTAGATAGCTTTGGGTAGTATTGACATTTTGACAATATTTATTCTTCCAATCCATGAGCACAGAATGTTTTTCCATTTCTTTATATCTTCTTCAATTTCCTTCATAAGCTTTCTATAGTTTTCAGCATACAGATCTTTTACATCTTTGGTTAGGTTTATTCCTAGGTATTTTATGCTTCTTGGTGCAATTGTGAATGGGATCAGTTTCTTTATTTGTCTTTCTGTTGCTTCATTATTAGTGTATAAAAATGCAACTGGTTTCTGTACAATAATTTTGTATCCTGCAACTTTGCTGAATTCATGGATCAGTTCTAGCAGACTTTTGGTGGAGTCTATCAGGTTTTCCATGTATGATATCACGTCATCTGCAAAAAGTGAAAGCTTGACTTAGCTTTGCCAATTTTGATGCCTTTGATTTCCTTTTGTTGTCTGATTGCTGATGCTAGCCTAGCACTTCCAACACTATGTTAAACAACAGCGGTAAGAGTGGACATCCCTGTCATGTTCCTGATCTCAGGGGGAAAGCTCTCAGTTTTTCCCCATTGAGGATGATATTACCTATGGGCTTTTGATAAATGGCCTTTATGATGTTTAAGTATGTTCCTTCTATCCCAAATTTCTCGAGGGTTTTTGTTAAGAAAGGATGCTGAATTTTGTAAAATGCTTTTTCTGCATCAATTGACAGGATCATATGGTTCTTATCTTTTCTTTTATTAATGTGATGTATCAAATTGATTGATTTGTGAATATTGAACCAGGCCTGCAACCCAGGAATGAATCCCACTTGATCATGGTGAATAATTCTTTTTATATGCTGTTGAATTCGATTTGCTAGTGTCTTATTGAGAATTTTTACATCCATATTCATCAGGGATATTGGCCTGTAATTCTCTTTTTTTGCTGGGTCTTTGTCTGGTTTAGGAATCAAAGTAATGCTAGCTTCATAAAATGAGTCTGGAAGTTTTCCTTCCCTTTCTATTTTTTGGAACAGCTTGAGAAGGATAGGTATTATCTCTGCTTTAAACGTCTGATAGAACTCCCCTGGGAAGCCATCTGGTCCTGGACTCTTATTTGTTGGGAGATTTTTGATAACTGATTCAATTTCTTCGCTGGTTATGGATCAACTGTTCAAGTTTTCTATTTCCTCCTGATAGAGTTTTGGAAGTGTGTGAGTGCTTAGGAATTTGTCCATTTCTTCCATGTTGTCCAATTTGTTGGCATATAATTTTTCTTAGTATTCCCTGATAATTGCTTGTATTTCTGAGGGATTGGTTGTAATAATTCCATTTTCATTTATGATTTTATCTCTTTGGGTCATCTCCCTTTTCTTTTTGAGAAGCCTGGCTAGAGGTTTATCAATTTTGTTTATTTTTTCAAAAAAACAACTCTTGGTTTCATTGATATGCTCTACAGTTTTTTTTTAGATTGTATATTGTTTATTTCTGCTCTGATCTTTATTATTTCTCTTCTTCTGCTGGGTTTGGGGTATCTTTGCTGTTCTCCTTCTATTTCCTTTAGGTGTGCTGTTAGATTTTGTATTTGGGATTTTTCTTGTTTCTTGAGATAGGCCTGGATTGCAATGTATTTTCCTCTCAGGACTGCCTTTGCTGCATCCCAAAGCATTTGGATTATTGTATTTTCATCTTCACTTGTTTCCATATATTTTTTAATTTCTTCTCTAATCGCCTGGTTGACCCACTTATTCTTTAGCAGGGTGTTCTTTAACCTCCATGCTTTTGGAGGTTTTCCAGACTTTTTCCTATGGTTGATTTTAAGCTTCCTTGCATTGTGGTCTGAAAGTGTGCATGGTATGATCTCAGTTATTTTATACTTATGAAGGGCTGTTTTGTGACCCAGTATGTGATCTATCTTGGAGAATGTTCGATGTGCACTCAAGAAGAAAGTATATTCTGTTGCTTTGGGATACAGAGTTCTAAATATATCTGTCAAGTCCATCTGGTCCAATGTATCATTCAGGGCCCTTGTTTCTTTATTGATCCTGTGTCTAGATGATCTATCCATTGTTGTAAGTGGAGTATTAAAGTCCCCTGCAATTACCACATTCTTATCAATAAGGTTGCTTATGTTTGTGATTAGTTGTTTTATATATTTGGGGGCTTCAGTATTTGGTGCATAGACCTTTATAATTGTTAGCTCTTCCTGATGGATAGACCCTATAATTATTATATAATTCCCTTCTTCATCTATTGTCACAGACTTTAATTTAAAGTCTAGTTTGTCTGATATAAGTATGGCTATTCCAGCTTTCTTTTGACTTCCAGTAGCATGATAAATAGTTCTCCATCCCCTCACTTTCAATATGAAGGTGTCCTCAGGTCTAAAATGAGTCTCTTGTAGACAGCAAATAGATGGGTCTTGTTTTTTTTTACCCATTCTGATACCCTATGTTTTTTGGTTGGAGCATTTAGTCCATTTACATTCAGTGTTATTATTGAAAGATATGGGATTAGAGTCATTGTGATGTCTGGAGGTTTCATGCTTGTAGTGATGTCTCTGGTCCTTTGGGATTCTTGCAACATTTCACTCACTGAATCCCCCTTAGGATCTCTTGTAGGGCTTGTTTAGTGGTAATGAATTCCTTTAGTTTTTGTTTGTTTGGGAAGACCTTTATCTCTACTTGTATTCTGAATGACAGACTTTCTGGATAAAGGATTCTCAGCTGCATATTTTTTCTGTTCATCACATTGAAGATTTCCTGCCATTCCTTTCTGGCCTGCCAAGTTTCAGGAGATAGGTCTGCCACTAGTCTTATGGGTCTCCCTTTATAAGTTAGAGCGTGTTTATCCCTAGCTGCTTTCAGAATTTTATCTTTATCCTTGTATTTTGCCAGTTTCTGCATATGTCATGCAGAAGATCAATTCAAGTTATGTTCGAAGGGAGTTCTCTGTGCCTCTTGGATTTCAATGCCTTTTTCCTTCCCCAGATCAGGGAAGTTCTCAACTATGATTTGTTCAAGTACACCTTCAGCCCCTTTCTCTCTCTCTTCCTCTTCTGGAATTCCTATTATACGGATATTGTTCAATTTCATTGCATCACTTAGTTCTCTAATTCTCCCCTCATACTCCTGGATTTTTTTATCTCTCTTTTTCTCAGCTTCCTCTTTTCCCATAATTTTATCTTCTAATTCACCTATTCTGTCCTCTGCCTCTTCAATCCGAGATGTGGTCGCCTCCATTTTATTTTGCACCTCATTTATAGCATTTTTTAGCTCCTCATTACTTTCTTAGTCCCTTGATCTTTGTAGCAATAGATTCTCTGCTGTCCTCTATACTTTTTTCAAGCCCAGCAATTAATTTTATGTCTATTATTCTAAATTCTTGTTCTGTTATATTGCTTAAATAATTTTTGATCAATTTGTTAGCTGTCACTACTTCCTGGAGTTTCTTTTGAGGAGAGTTCTTCCATTTCATCATTTTGGGTAGTCCCTGGGGTGGTGCTGAACTGCAGGGCACTTCCCCTGTGCTGTCTGGAGTAACTTGTGTTGGTGGGCAGGGCTGCAGTCAGACCCGATGTCTGTCCCCAGCCCACCACTGGGGCCACAGTCAGACTGTTGTGTACCTTATCTTCCCCTCTCCCAGGGGCAGGACTCACTGTGGAGTGGTGTGGCCCCTGTCCAGGCTACTTGCACACTGCCAGGCTCGTGGTGCTGCTTTGGTGGGATCTGGCGTATTAGCCGGGGTGGATCTGCAAGGTGCACAGGGGCAGGAAGGGCAGGCTTAGCTTGCTTTGCCGTTGGTGGTCCCCTGCAGGAGGGGCTCTGCAGCACTGGGAGGGAGGCAGACCCGTTGGAGAGATGGATCCACAGAAGTACAGCGTTGGGTGTTCACGCAGTGCAAACAAGTTTGGTGATGGGAACTGGTTCCCTTTGGGATTTCAGCTGGAAGATGGGAGAGGGAGATGGTGCTGGCCAGCACCTCTGTTCCTCGTGGAGCTGAGCTCTGTCTTCCAGGGCTCAACAAGTCTCCCTCCTGGTGTCCTCTCACCCTTCAGCTCTCTGAGAGCAGAGCTGTTGACTTTTAACATTCCAGGTGTTAAGTCCCGCTGGCTGTCAGAACTCATGCAGTCTGGCCCCTCTGCTTTTGAAAGCCAGACTTGGGGACTCTGCCTTGCTGGGCGGGCTGCCCCTCCACCACCCTGGCTCCCCCTTGCCAGTCTGTGTAGTGCTCACTGCCTCTCCGCCCTTCCTATCCTCTTCTGTGGGCCTCTTGTCTACGCTTGGCTCCAGAGAGTCCATTCTGCTAGTCTTCTGGTGGTTTTCTGGGTTATTTAGGCAGATGTTGGTGGAATCTAAGTAATCAGGATGAGGTGAGCCCAGCGCCCTCCTATGCCACCAGCCTCCCCTCAAGAACTGGAATTGTTTTCTTAATTTCTTTTCCTATTACTTCATTAGTAGTGTATAGGAACACAAGAGATGTCTATATATTAATTCGTATCCTCAAATTTACTGAATTAATTTATTAGTTCTAATTAATTTATTAGTTCCTGTTACTTCATTAGTAGTGTATAGAAACACAAGAATGTCTATATATTAATTTGTATCCTCAAATTTACTGAATTAATTTATTAGTTTTTATGGTGTTTTTAGGGTTTTCTATATATGTTATCATGTCATCTGCAGATAGTGATAGCTTTACTTCTTATCAATTGGGATGTCCTTTATTTCTTTTTTGGTCTGATTGCTGTGGCTAGGACTTCCAGTATGATCTTGAATTAAAGTGGTTAATATAGACATCATTGTCTTGTTCCTGATCTTAGAAGAAAAGCTCCCAGCTTTTCACCATTCAGAATGATGTTAAGTGTGGATTTTTCATATATTGCCTTTATTATGTTATGTCCCCTTTAAAGACACTTTGTTGAGAGTTTTTATTATGAATGGTTGTTAAATTTTGTCAATTTTTTTCTCTGCATCTATTGAGGTGATCATGTAATTGTATCCTTCATTTTGTTAATGTGGTGTGTTACATTGATTTGTGAACATTGACCTTTTCTTGCATCCCTGTAATTTCATTTGATCATGGTGAAAGTTCTTCTACTGTATTGATGAATATGGTTTGCTAATATTTTGTTGATAATTTTTGCATCCATGCCCATCATGGATATTGGACTGTAGTTTGGTATTTTGGTATTATTTTTGTCTGATTTTTGTATTAGTATTGCTATCAATATTTTAGTATTCTCTTTAAAATACTTTTAGGACAATTTTTGTACTGCTTATTTCTGTCTCTTTACATTGACCAACATAGCCAGAATTTTCTATAGTTTATTAATCCTTTCAAAAGACTTTTGCTTTTGCTGATCTTATTCTTTGTTTTCTCTTTCCACATTTTTTGCTCTTATTTTCCTCTATTTTCTTTTTGCTCTATTTTTTTAACCTCTTATTTGATATCATTTCATTAGTTTTCCAGCCTTTCTTCCTTCCAATATATACACCTGACCTGTAAATTTGCCTATAATGTTTGTCTTAGCTCTATTTGACAAATATTGATAGGTAATTTTTTCATTATAGCTTAGTTCTAAATATTTTTCAATTTCCCATTTTGATTTCTTTTTGGTATATAGATAAATGAAAGGTACTCTTTTGAAATGTATGAACTACCAGAAATATTTAAATTTATCTCTTTGCCATTAACCTCTAATTTAATTGCATAATACAGAATATGGTCTGTGGTGATTCCCCACCTCCCCAAACATGTTGATACTTGTTTTATGGCTTACTACAGTTAATTTTTGTAAATACTCAGTGTGAGCTTGAGAGGAATCAATATTCTCTATTTACTTGTTGACATATTCTATATTTGTCCCATAAATCCAGCATATTACTATTTTTCTAAAGTCTTCTATATATTTACTAACATTTTAAGTTTTAATTTATCCTGTTGAGGGATTTCTATTGATATTTCACAGAATGGCAAAACTTGTCCCTATATCCTGTCAATTTTATCTTTATGTATTTAAAATTGTTTTAATGTTTATTTATTTTTGAGAGAGAGAGAGAGGGCGAGAACAAGCATGAGTGGGAAAGAGGCAGAGAGAGAGAAGGAAACACAAAATCCGAAGTAGGCTCCAGGTTCTGAGCTCTAAGATATCAGCACAGAGCCCAGTGTGGGGCTTAGACCCAGGAACTATGAGATCATGACCTGAGCCAAAGTCAGATGCTTAACTGACTGAGCCACCCAGGTTCCCCTATCTTTATGTATTTAAATGCTGTTTATGGGCTCTAATTTTAGAATCGTATACTTGGGGAGTTGAACTTTCTTTCATTCTATAGCGTCTTACTATATTCATAATATTTTATGTTAAAGCCAATTTTATCTGAAATTAATATAGATATATCAGCTTTTCATTTGGTAAATAATTTCTTTTAGTACATTTTTTCTACCTTTGTGCTTCAGCCTTTATGTCATTATGTTTTAGGCATATTTCTTATAGCCACATATCAACTGGATTTTGTATTATAATCCATTCTTAAAGTTTTTAACACATGGCCTTAATAATTTAACATTTATTCTAATTATCAGTGCATATGGATTTTTTCTACCATGTAACTTTATATTTTGTTCTAAGTTTACACCTTCTATTTTTTTTCTTGCCTTTTATTTGTTGAATTTTTGTCTTTGCCTTTTTATTGCTGTTGTTTTATTTCATTGTCTTATTATATGCTGTTCCATATATGGTTTGGGACATTACATATTCTCCTTATAAATTTTAATAGTTACTCTCAAATTTTTACCTTATGCTTTTACCTTATAGCTATAGTTTTACTTAAAAAATTAATATCAATATTCCTAATGCCATCCTAAAAATGCATGTACTTCACTTTTTAAAATGTTTATTCATTTTTGAGAAAGAGAGTGTGTGTGCACAGGGGAGAGGCAGAGAGAATGAGAGACACAGAATCTGAAGCAGGCTCCAGGCTCTGAACTGTCAGCATAGAGCCCAACGTGGGGCTCAAACTCACAAACTGTGAGATCATGATCTGAGCCAAAGTCAGATATTTAACCACCAACTGAGCCGCCCAGGGGCCCCCGAAATGCATGTGGTTTAAATGTTTAAGCCTACTCATGGGCTACATAAAAAATATATTGATTGTTTCCCAGTATTTTATTTCTATCATTATTATACATCCTCATTGCCTTCAGTATTTAATACTTGCTTCGATTCTCTGCCACTTTGGACCATATCCATGGAGCTCCAAGGAATCTGTTTTATTCTCACTTACCTTTGTGAATACTGTGTTAGAAAGCTTTGAGAAGCTTTGTTTTTGACCAAATACAATCTCTTTTGAAAGATATACCTTAAAATAATTGAAGACAGCTATTTTCAATGACAAACAGGCAAATGTTTAACAATCAGCTTTCCAGAAAAATAAAGTCATTTGTTGGAGTATTTGTTAATTCTGTGGTATAAATTCTCCCACTATAGCTTATATCAACTACCGATATGATGTCGGCCAGCTTGTAAAATACCTGAACATATGCTCTTATGAGTTGCTAAGAGCTGCTTCTAACACATCACTGGCTATTTTGTGCCTCTCGAATCATCTTCTTGTCAGAGTAATCCCTGATTCCTACAGCCATTCCTTCTCTGACATAGCTTTGCATGTGCGGAAGTGTATCCAGATCTTCACTATGGAATAATCTCCAACAGCAGCTTTACCTCAGTGGCTGAAGCCTAAAGTACTGTTCTGGGTTGTTTAGCACCATCATGAGTTCTTTGAGCTTTATGAGAATCTGGGCAGACAGGAAGTGATTTAGGGTGTGAATATGTACGGCATGGTCTCAGAAGCAGCTATCTAGAGTTGCACTCTTCTCCTCCAGTGAAGAGAAATGGCTACTTATACCTTAATCAGAGAATTGGGCATAGCAATTATAGCAGCAGTGTTTGGCAGTGGTATTGGATACAGAAGGGAAAAACCCTTCTCTAACACAAAATGGAGTCAGATGTGGAAAATGAGACTTGAACAGCTTATCTGGAGATTAGTGGTGATAAACTTGAATTAAATGCCTTATTACTGAGTGTTCAGTCCAGAAAAATTATGTGGAATACAGATCTTTTTCTACCACAGTAAATCTCCCACTTGACCTTTGTCATCCTTTTAATCCTGTCACAGACTTCCCTTATTTTTTTTTTTTTTTTCATGTATTCTCTTTCAGGAAGAGCTTTCTCTTAAGGTCATTTGCCAGTTCTTCCTTTTATCAGAGGACATCTTGTATTTGACACTGGCTTCTGGTTGTTCAGACTTCCCTATAGATTTCCTAGAGATTAAGAACTATGTAAACTTCAGGTGATGATAATTATGATTATAACTTACCTTAGGGATGGACTCTTAGGAATTCTCTTTAGGAATCTATTAGGAATTCAAGGTCCCTTTTAGCTTCCTGATAAGTTAGTTTCTCAAACTTCAAAGTCCTCAAATCTCAAAGATGAGTCAGTAGCATGTCTTTGCATCCATCATTAGACTGGAGGACTAAGTGCGATTTCTTCAAGTAGGTTTACACTGTGGAGTCCTGATGCTCTCACACAACTCTTTAGACTTCTTTACCAAGGAAGGTTTGTCACAGGCTAGAAATTTGAAATGGCTGGTTAATAAATTGGAAAAACTAATTGCCAAGCCAATTTTCTTTTCAGGGTAGTCATGTGAAGACAGGGTCTCTGGGGTCAGTGGAAGAATACCTGTGTGTCTGCTGCTAAGCAGAAAGATGTCTTAATAATGGAGAAAGTAGCCACACAAAGAATAAAGTCCTACAAGCAAGACTGTAAAATGAGACGAGGTAGAAATATTTGTACTAGAGACTCTTCTGCTAAAAGGAAACTAGATATAAATATAAGATGATATTGGTTCCTCTTTATGTATTCAGTTAGATTTTCATACTTAACAAACAACCCCAAATAATCATGTCTTAACCATTTGTTTTATTCATGATTCTAGGAGTTAGAACTTTGGTCTGGGTTTAGTTGAGTGGTTTTGGATTTGGCCCAGTACATTCATATATCTGTAGTCAGCTATTGGGTCAACTGGGGCCTTGCTGGTCCAAGATGGCTTTCGTCATCTTAGCTGATCTCTTAGCTCTGTTGCACATAATCGCTTACCCCTCCCTCCTACCCCCCCCCCCCCAGAAGGCTAGCTTGCTGGTATTCTCTTGGTAATATTCCAAGAAGCTCAGAACTGGCACCATTACTTTTATTGCAATTTGTTGGTCATGTCAGCTCACAAGGACAGATCACATTCAGGTGCTGGTGAAACTGATTCTACCTCTTGATTGAGAAGAACACAAAATGGTGTCACACACAAGTGAATATAAGTTCAGGCACTCTTGCCAACATTTACCACAGGCACCTAAGCATCGACAGAGGACATATTGTCTATACAGGGTAATTTTTTTCCTTAATGTTTTCCAAAGTACAAATTAGGTCAACTAATTATGGATACTGACAATGATAATGTTATATATTCATTTTTAGCTTTTAGTAGTTTGTTCAATTTTTAAGAATGTGACTCCAAGAAGGAAAATAATATTGGCTGGTCTTTTTCAAACTATGATGTTATAAAATAACCAAAGATATTTATTCCCCCTTCAGAACTCATATTTGGTAGTTATTTGTTCCTAAAAAACAACTTCTTTTCTCTTTTTATACATTATCAGGCCATGATTTCAGTTGTTGATGTGACTTTAATGTGGCCTTGCTATAATATTATAGGCCTTAGTGAAGTATGCTGTGAGACCCATGGCAAGAATGAAAATTCTTTGTGATAGGACAAGAGCATAAAGGTATATAGCATGTGAATTTTCACTAAAACATGGTATCTTTGAACACTAAATCTTGGTAGCAGCATCCTTGAGTCCACTTTATAAATGTTATAATGTTAATTATAGTTTCTGTTATACTTATTTTTTATATATTAGGCTTTATTTGTTGATATTTTATTGTTATGTCATATAATTTATAGTGAGAATTAAATGGGATTATGTAAACATAGTACACCTCATTACATAAGGGCCTAGGATACAAGCTCTGCAATGGGTCGTACATGACCTGATGGGCCATGGCACACATTTTGCACATTGAGACAGGACATTTAGGCCATGATATTAATGAACCCTCTTGGGTTGAGCAGTGCACAACTTACACAACCACACCTGGCAGCCCAACCCTGGGGACTTAGGGTTGTCAATGACATTTAGGTGTCAATGATGTGTGCTTGACCTGGTGAGAATAAGCTTCTTGGACACTGGCAGTGGAGGCTGATGAGAGACATTTGACAGAGTTCTCCGAATCAGGGGAGGTGGTCCAGAGGAGCTTCAGCATTTCATGCTGCTGATTGCCTGTATCACCTGTTCCTAAACTCAGCAAAGGAAGGGGTATTACCCTGGAGTTGGGAGGCCCAGGCTCCGATCATAGCTTTGTCACTACTGTGGGATCTTGGGAGATTTTCAATCGTCTGGTAGTCAGTTTCTCCTCTAATATGTAATTTACAGGGCTCTTGTTAGGACAGAATGAGATGCACACGTGCATGAACTGTGAGTGAGCCTGGTGAATGTGTGATGTTTTCTTCATAGCCGTTGTGGTGAAAGGGAGGAAAAAAAAATTAAATTGCTTATCACTGGAAGAGAAAATCTTTTTATTTTATTTTTTAAATGTTTATTTATTTTTGACAGACAGAGCATGAGCGGGGGAGGGGCAGAGAGAGAGGGAGATGCAGAATCTGAAGCAGGCTCCAGGCTCTGAGCTGTCAGCACGGAGCCCGATGAGGGGCTCAACCAATGAACTGAGAGATCATGACCTGAGCCAAAGTCGGACGCTCAACCAACTGAGCCACCCAGGCGCCCCTAAAGGAAATCTTTTTAATGTCAGTTTTCCAGTTTGTTTCTGTGGTGAAGTCGTATGTGGACAACTTTGGTCACACAGTTATTTAAACCTGTATGTCTGTTGTTTAAACCCTGCTTGAGCCAGTCTCATAATTATGCCATTGGCAACTGACCCCCATCTCTCCTTTTGGACCCTTTCTCCCATTCAGGACTGGGGGAGTTCAAGGCTGACTGTGTGGGCAGAGAGATGATGTAACCTCCCTGACTTGTCCTTGACTGCTTTGGATAACAAATGAAGTATGCGGTCAAATCTGTATCAATAAAAATGTTACCATGAAGACTAAGGATAGGTGAAGGCGGGACATTTTTGTAACTTGATGTGCAAGTTGGTGCTGCTTTTGAGTAAACAAGTGGATTTTAAAATTCTTGCTGTAGTTTAATTTCTTATAGAGACACACAGAAAGCCTTCATCTCTTTTATAAACAAAATGGAGAGAATCAAATCACATTGTAGCTACGGCAAATAATCTTTATGTCACTGTTTTGACCTCCAACATTTCCAGGTTTTACAGTAAGGCAGAAATTAAAAGGGAGCATGCTTGGAAATTGGGACACATGCATACAGAGACCAGATGCTTCATGTGTTCAGATAGCAGGCAGAGGCCCAGGGAAGGGAGTGGTGGTGGCTGCATCTAGTTACTAGTTTGATCATGGGCAGTTTCGTAAGAAAAGGCGAATGACATACAGAGAAAGACAGATACCATATGTTTTCACTCTTATGTGGATCCTGAGAAACTTAACAGAAACCCATGGGGGAGGGGAAGGAAAAAAAAAAAGAGGGTAGAGTGGGAGAGAGCCAAAGCGTAAGAGACTCTTAAAAACTGAGAACAAACTGAGGGTTGATGGGGTGTGGGAGGGGAGGGTGGGTGATGGGTATTGAGGAGGGCACCTGTTGGGATGAGCACTGGGTGTTGTATGGAAACCAATTTGACAATAAATTTCATGTATTGAAAAAAAAAAGAAAAGGCAAATGAATGTTCTCAGGAATGCTGGTAGTGAAGGCAGTATGAATGTAAATACACACCTGTTATCTACCAAAGTTAAGTCCGAGGAGTTGGTGTATACCTGTCTAATATAACTGCCCCTTCACTTGAGGAGCTGAAACATTTACTCAGGACAACATGACTACAGCATGTGGCATTCTTTTAAAAAAAAATAAAATTTGAGTATACTTGATGCACATTACATTAGTTTCAGGTGTGCAACATAGTTATTTGAGAAATTTATATGTTATGCTATACTCACCACAAGCATAGAGACCATCTGTCACCATACAACATTATTAAAATACAATTGACTATATTCCCTGTGCTGTACATTGCATCCCTGTGACTTATTACATAACTGTAATCCTGTATCTCCTACTCTCCTTCACCCATTTTTCCCATTCCCCCACCCCCTTCCCTCTGTCAACCACCAGTTTGTTCTCTGTATTTATAATTATTTTTTTTCAATATATGAAATTTATTGTCAAATTGGTTTCCATACAACACCCAGTGCTCATCCCAACAGGTGCCCTCCTCAATACCCATCACCCACCCTCCCCTCCCTCCCACCCCCCATCAACCCTCAGTTTGTTCTCAGTTTTTAAGAGTCTCTTAGGCTTTGGCTCTCTCCCACTCTAACCTCTTTTTTTTTTTCCTTCCCCTCCCCTATGGGTTCCTGTTAAGTTTCTCAGGATCCACATAAGAGTGAAACCATATGGTATCTGTCTTTCTCTGTATGGCTTATTTCACTTAGCATCACACTCTCCAGTTCCATCCACGTTGCTACAAAGGGCCATATTTCATTCTTTCTCATTGCCACGTAGTACTCCATTGTGGATATAAACCACAATTTATTTATCCATTCATCAGTTGATGGACATTTAGGCTCTTTCCATAATTTGGCTATTGTTGAGAGTGCTGCTATAAACATTGGGGTACAAGTGCCCCTATGCATCAGTACTCCTGTATCCCTTAGGTAAATTCCTAGTAGTGCTATTGCTGGGTCATAGGGTAGGTCTATTTTTAATTCTAATTCTGCTCTTGTTTGCTTACTAATTTGTTGTTTTGGTTTCCACATAAAAGTGACTTAATTCATTCATTTTGACTTAATTCACTTAGCATAATACTCTTCAGGTCCATCCATGTTGTAAATTCACAATATTCTCCTTTTTAAAGGTATATAATATTCCATTGTGTATATATACCACATCTTTCTTATCCATTTGTCAATCAGTAGACACGTAGGTTGCTTACACAACTTGGCTATTTAAAATAACGCTAAGATAAACATAGGCATGCATATATATTTTCAAATTAGCACTTTCATTTCCTTTGGGTGTATATGCAGTAGTGGAATTTGGATCGCATGGTATTTCTATTTGAAATTTTTTGAGGAACATTTTTCCTCAGTGTTTTTCCATAGTGGCTGCATCAGTTTACATTTCCACCAACAGTTCATGCTGTTTCTTTTTTCTCCACATCCTCATCAACTCTTGTTGTTTCTTGTGTTTTTGATTTTAGCCATTTCTGGCAGCTCTAAGGTGATATTGCATTGTGGTTTTGATTTGCATTTCCCTGATGATTAGTGATGCTGAGCATCTTTTCGTGTTTGTTGGCCATCTGTATGTCTTCTTTGGTAAAATGTCTATTCCAGTCCTCTGCCCATTTTTAAGTCAGATTGTTTCTTTCTTTGGTGTTGAGCTGTATACATTTAAAAAATATTTTTTGGATATTAACCCTTCGTGGATCTATCATTCGCAAATAGCTTCTCACATTAAAGAGGTTGCCTTTCTGTTTTGTTGATGGTTTCCTTTGTCATTGCAAAAGCTTTTTATTTTGATGTAGACCTCATAGTTCATTTTTCCTTTTGTTTCCCTTGCTTGAGGGGACACATCTAAAAAATGTTGCTATGGCTCATGTCAGAGAAGTTACTACCTGTGTTCTCTCCTAGGATTTTAATGGTTTCAGGTCTCACATTTAGTTCTTTAATCCATTTTGAGTTTATTTTTGTGTATGGTGTTAGGAAGTGTCCAGTTGAATTCTTTGCTTGGAGCTGGCCAGTTTTCCCATAAACATTTATTGAAGAGACTGTCTCTTCCCCCACTATATTTACTTGCTTCCTTTGTCATAGAGTAACTGATAATATAAGTGTGGGTTTATTTCTGGAATCTCTGTTCCATTTTCTTTGTGTCTATTGTTTGCCAGTACCATACTGTTTTGATTGCTACAGCTTTGTAGTATGTCTTAAAATCTGAAAGTGTGATACCTCCAAGCTTTGTTTTTTTTTTCTTCTCAAGATTGCTTTAGCTATATGGAGTCTTTAATGGTCTGTACAAATTTTAGCATCATTTGTTCTAGTTTTGTGAAAAATGCTATTGATTTTTGATAGGGTTTACATTAAATCCATAGATTTCTTTGGGTAGTATGGATATTTTAACAATAATAAATGTTTTTACTTCACAGGAAAATAATCAAGAATTAAAGTATAGCATCAGTACGCAGTTTCAAACTATGTATGTTGTAGTGCTTGTGGAAACACTGATTTTAAGCTGAGTCTCCATAACAGTGAAGATAAGCTGGTTTGGCAGTTTTCTACCTTATCTGGTTCCTGCACTCACTTAGGCCTCCCAATCAAACCCTAATTAAACAAAATATTTTAAATATCTATGTTTATCTATATGCAGTATGTACACATACTCGACACACAACGGACTCTTGGAGTACAGTTGTTGTTTAGGAAAGCATGAATGCCAATTGCCAGCAACACAGCACTGCAAGCTAGAAACCCAAGGCCTTTTTTCTATTTTCATTCTTTGGAATGAAGAAAAATAATATGGACATTCCATTATTTATGAACATGGTTAAAGACAAGAGAGGCAGTGAAATTTCACTGCCTTCAAAGAATAATTTATTTTGACTCCACGTAGGGCTTCTTGCCTTTGCCTCACAGTGATGTCCCCTTCCCTGCAGATACTGTGAGTAACCCTGGTGCTGTGATAATTTGATGCTTTCCAGGGCAAGGAAAGAGCCAGCAGGCAGGACCTGGCCATCAGTGTTCACTGGGCTTGGGAGGCAATTGATTAACTGATTATGAATGTCTTGAGGGCCTGCTTTGTGCCTTGTACAATGGAATTCTGGGTGCTGTGGGCAAAACTGAGGTATAAAATGGAGACTATTGTCAAGGCATTTGCTGACTCACAGGATTGATGAGAATGAGCCATATAAAAATAGGGCCCATTTATAAGATGTGGAGAATCGTCTACTAAATTGTTCAGAATTCACATATAGGCTATGAAAACAGTTTCTATTTATTTTGTACTGACTTTGCACTAGACCCCAGGCTAAATACTTGCATAATCTTGGATCCTTCCAGCAGTCCTGCAAGGCAGCTCTGATTATTCTCATTTTGTGGATGGAAAAACTGAGGCTTAGAGAGATTAAATGAATCTGCCTGAGGTCACACAGCTGACAAGTAATAAAACCGGAATTGAAATGCAAATGCAGTGGCTCTAAAGCCGGTGTCCTTCCCCTCTGGAAGAGGGGATAGCCCAGGACAGGGGACCAGAAGCAGCAGGCTGAAGGTGGTTGACTGGCTGGCCAACAGCATGACTTCTGCTGGACTGTGCTCAACTGCCCTTCCAGGGGAGGGGAACTCCTTCCTTTGTTGCCTTAGTGACCCTGAAGGCCATGGTCCCTCACTTGTTCCTGCCATCTAGTCTTGCTTAATCATCCCAACCTCCTTGTGGCCAAATTACCTTCATTCATGCTACATTTTTATTTCTGTGGCTCTGACTTAGCTGGAAATAGCTCAGTTTTTGCAGTGAGGTTTTTTTGTTTGCTCTAACATTTAATTCATCATGTAAACCAGGACACATTTGAGAGTGAAGGGGGACTCCATTAGTAATTATGCTAGGACTATCCTGGTCAGGCACCCAAGGCTTATAATCAACCTATCACCTGGGTGGCTCAGTCGGTTAAGCATCTGACTTTGGCTCGGGTCATGATCTCACAGTCAGAGAGTTTGAGCCCCATGTCAGTTTCTGTGCTGACAACTCAGAGCCTGGAGCTGCTTCAGATTTTATGTCTTCCTCTGTCTCTGCCCCTCCCCTGCTTATGCTCTGTCTGTCTCTCTCTCAAAAATAAATAAACATTAAAAAAATAATAATAACCCTACCAATATGGGATTGAGGCATAGAGTTAACATGGAAATAAGATCTGCATTACTCAGACAAGAACATCTTCAGAACAGGGAACAGCCACATGGAAGTGAATTTCCTCTATCACAGCAATGATTATCTCCTGTCTGATGTGAACTCAGGCAACTTTATCCATCAACCTTCACCTACTCCCTACTAAGCCAAAACAGCTTTGATTTACCATGTCAGAGTGACATTGTTATGTGGAAACCTCTTGCTTACGGCCAAAGTTAGTGACTTTGGGCTATGCTAACTTAAAGCAATTAAAGACCTTATTTTTGAAGGCCTTTGGATATTCTTGCTTAAAATTTATAAGCTGGACTGTAGCAAGGGATCATAGAGTTTCTCTTAATAGGTAACTTAACCCAAAACATTGCATGAACCTGGAAAATAATATGTATTGCTGATCTGGGCTCTAAAGAAGGGGGATAAGGAGCGGAGAGGGAGAAAGGGAGAAAAGAAAGAAGGAAGGGTGGGTGGGTGGGAGGACAGTCTTAGGTGGCTTTAAGCCAGCAAAATCCAGGAACATCTTCCAGTGTGACCATGGACTTGGAACCCAGACCCCTCCCCCTTTCAATCCCTGACCTTCTGGTCATTTGTTCTCTTTGGGCTGACAAATGAGGGTTGATTTGTGACAGCATCATTGATCAAATGACATGTTGTCTTGTGTTATGTCTGGTAATAAAGAAACATAAAAATGTTTCTTGGATTAATTTGACAGTATCAATTTAGTTAGTAGCATCCTGTTCTAAATCTTTCTGGGATTGACAAAAAGTTTCTTTTGTCTAAAACCTGAGTGGTTTTTTTTTATTACTAATACCAAAAATAATGCATGATCTAAGAGGCTCCTCAGCAATTTCCATCTAACTACCCTGAATGGGGAGGGGGTGGTAAGTGTTCTAATGGGATCCCCAATAAAGTCAACATTTCTTTGGGGCCTCTTGTTTTATATTCTAAATCAATGTGAATTTTACATTCTATTTTACAATATCCATGTTTGCATGGCTTTATTAACAAATTTCTCAAAACATCTTTAATAAGACTTATAGGCAAAGAAGACACGCCATTTTTATTCTGCACTATTGCATTACCTCTGGTGTAACACCACATTCTCCATTTTGGGAACCAGGGAATAGAAAACCACTCCATAGCAGTTGACAGCAGGTGGGAATTCATTATTTTTGGAGACATAAATCCAGAATTTTGATTGTGAAAGTAAAATAAAAACCTGAACTTTATTTCAAAACTTCTTTTTTGAAAACACTTCACAAGACCAGAAATACAGTAGGAGATAAAGAAGTTACTCTGATGATGATAATGCACACAAAATGGATGTGCAAAGAGTCAGGGAGAGAAAACAAGGAGACAAATATACTATAGTCATACTGATCCTGTACAATCTGTAGTGGCCTTTTTCTTCCACATGGCTCCATTTCCCCTAAACATTCATTAGTTTTTATCAGAAGGGCAGTTTAAAATTTTGGATTTCAGGATATAGTAGGATTAAAATAAAGATATGGGATATTTTATGTGAGAATTCTTAGTAACTCAGAATTTATCCTTATCTTTTTCTTGATGGAGATGTAGTTTTCCTTCTTTGAAGTGAGGAGAAATGGGTATGAACTTTAGTATGCTTGGAGCAGACTTAAAAACTGATGCACTTTTAAACTGCTTTGACTTTATGATAAGAACACAGGTAACCTCAGGACAAGCCTTTCAATATAATAAACATAAAATAGGCCTTTTCTTTGCATTGCTATTAGCATCCTAAAAACAATAACAACAAAAAGAAACCAAAACAATGAATGACATCCCTAAAACGAAAACACACTAAAGCTGAAAATGTTGATCACAATAAAGAAAAAAAATTGATTTTAGGAAACATTTCTCCATTTCCTTTAAATTTTAATTTTTTTTTCAACGTTTATTTATTTTTGGGACAGAGAGAGACAGAGCATTAATGTGGGAGGGGCAGAGAGAGAGGGAAGCACAGAATCGGAAACAGGCTCCAGGCTCTGAGCCATCAGCCCAGAGCCTGACGTGGGGCTCGAACTCACGGACCGCGAGATCGTGACCTGGCTGAAGTCGGACGCTTAACCGACTGCGCCACCCAGGCGCCCCTCCATTTCCTTTAAATTTTAAAGTAAAAATTAAGTAAATTTTAAGTAAGTTAAGTAAATGTGTTGATATAGATAATCAAATACATTTTCCCAATGGAATGCTTCTACATTTATTGAGTCACTGGAATTCAGTCTTGTCACATGAGAAATTCTGGTCCCAAGAATGCATCATACCATTCCCATCATCTGCTCTGAGCATGACTGAAAACTCAAATACCTTATCATCTATATGAATGTCCTTCATTCACTGCCCACTTTTCTGAATCTCTCATATGTCTTCAGCCCTGTGGTTGCTGCTTGGTAGTTGAAAATGAATGAGGCACATACCTTGTCTTCTGATACCAGTTTGGAGTATAAAAAGACAGCTAAGGTGTGTTGGACTGTATTAGGCCAACTTGGCCAAATCTGAGAGCTACAGCTAATTTCCCCAGATAATTTTGCCTGCTTGCTTTTTCAAAAAATAAATAAATAATTAAAAAAAGAAAGAAAAAAAAAAGAACTTGCATGCAATTTTGCTGACAGAAAATCATCAGACTCCTTTGCTCTCAGAAGGTCTTTGTTGGCAATTGTGATGATGGACAGATATAGAGGTTTCTGGTAGGCTCCAGCTTGTTCTTCTCCCCTCCCCTCCTCATCCATCTTGTCTTCAAACAGTGGCTCTAGGCCCACCACCAGACGCTTCTCTGGGGGACCCATCAAGCCTGCAGTTATGCAAAGGCAACCTCTTCCACAGAGGGAGACAGTTTCCAGAGACTTCTCATGAGTTCTCCCTTTGTGGTACCACTTTGGTGATTTGTTGAATTTCTCTTTAAGCTCCCACTAGTCCAATGGACTATTTGAGTAGTGACTAGTGTTCTAACCCTCCAGCCTTCCCTTCCATATCATCTCTTCCCCAGCTCCTTGCCTATTTGTGTAAAGTCTAACTCAATAATACATACTTTTTTCTGTGTGAATCCTATTCAAACCACTGAATGAGGATATTACAATGAGGGCAAGTAGTGGACACAAAGGAAGATGAGAAAGGAATGGCATCTCACCCAAATTGGGTGGTGTCAGGGCTACCTGAATGGGCTGGCCTGGAAAAACAGGGTAGGGCATTCCATAGAGATGGCACACAATATTTTGGAGCTGCAAATAATTCTGTATGATCATATCATAAGGTATGTATTAAAAGGCATGCTGGGAGGGAAGTTTGGAGAAGTGAGGCAGGAGCTAGATCATGAAATTCTTTTATGCCTAGTCAAGGGGTCTGTTTCATGGATAATGGGGAACCTTGGAGCACCTGTAAGCAAGGAAAAGATGGTGAAAATTCTCTGGTGGTTTTGTAAAAACTGAATTGGAAAGAATGAAGACTAAAAGTGAGAGGACCCAGAAGGAGTCTGTTGAATCAGTCATCAGTCCAAATTACAATAAAATGTAAACACAACAACGTGGGTTCACCAGAACAGGGGAAGAGCAATCTGAGAGAAAGTGGGTGCATCCCTCTATAATGGGCTGAAGGAAGAGATTTGTGAAAAGCTGAGGAGGGGGAGTCAAAGAAGTTAAGGGAGAATCTGAAAAGAGTGGACAGAAAAGGAGGGGAGGACATGAAGAGAGAGAAGTGGTCAAGAGTGTAATGAAATCAGGACAGAAAATAACCCATTGTTTGTTTGTTTGTTTGTTTTTAACCATTTAGCTAATGTAGCTATCATTGGTGACCATATATGAACTAGTTCCTGCTATGTTTGCTTTATTACTAGACTTATGGTCACAAACTCTTAAGAAAATCCTATTGTATGTGTAGTGAATTTCTGCAGTTAAGGAAACAAAGCATTCTTAGCTCCATGGTCAGCTAATTTCCCTCATGCACAGAATCCACTTCATCCAAACAGAAAACAAAATGTGCTGGTTAAGGTCTCAGACCCCACCTCTTCTATTCTCCCTCAAGAGAAGTCAATTTTGACTCTTATAAGTGGTAGGATGCTTAAAACCTTTCAATAACTTGTCAATAACTTGAATAATGATGAGAGAGACGTGGGAAGAGAGATGGCTTTTCCTAAATCTGATGCTTGCTTTATTTTTCCCTTTTTGATCAAAAATCATGTTTTCCAATTTCTCTGAATGAGCCATCATCTTTCTTCATGAGACATAACATATGAGGGTGATTTTCCATCAATATTTATCATAGGAATTCTGGCTGCTGCCATTGGCCCAGGTGACTCAAGGAGGAAGCTAAAGCCACTTTGCCGTGTTGATAGGAAAGATCACAGAAGCTGAATCCCAGAGTACAATCCTCTTCCTTATTAGTAGATGGAATTATTGTATGATTCTGTCTTTGCTCCTTTTTGACATTCAATTCTCAGAGATTCATCTTTTTTTTTTTTTGCATTCTCCTGATGTCTTAACAAACATTAATTTGTTTTCTTTTATTAAATTTATTAACTTACTTTATAAAGAGTGGGATAAACCACAATTCGAATGAAGCAACCCCTGCCTTGCAGGAGCTGTGATTGAAGAGTGGCTTCTGCTATGTCATTGCCTATTGCCTAGAGTAGCCAGTGACTTGTTACAGAGGAGAAACACTTGTAGGCACCAAATATTTTCCTCTTACATGGCTAGATTACAAACCTGGAAATTACTATTCATGCTTTGACCTCCTACTGGTGAAAGGCAACCCTCTCAATCTGCCTACCACCCCTTTACCCTCCCAACATGCACATACAAATGACCACCCACTAGATTTTAAGTGCTTTGAAGGCAAAGGTTATGCTTTGTTTACATGGATCTCCAATTCCAGGCATTGTGTCTAGCATATATAAATAATAGATGTGACTGAAAAGTTCCATTTATTTTGCTCATGAAATGGGTACAAAATGATAATGTGTCTTAATCCAAATTTTGGGGAAGCCAATCTTTCTCCCAAGTTTGTCTATCAGGTGGGACCCCAATGAATGCTTACATCTCCTGCAAACTCATCTTGGTAGTCACTTGTTACTTTGTCCACTGCCTTAGCTCCAAACCATTGCTGTTCCCAAATGCCACATTATCATGTTATCTTATAATTAACTTCTGCAGACTACTGGCTCTCTTTACTAAGAATGGGCACTTTTTTATTAGGTCTTCAAAACCACATCTAAGACCAGACTCTCTTATAGATCACTGGTGGAATAGTGCAAGGACAGCCCCAAATTCAATATGCACTGTCATAAGCATTGGCCACTCCCAGGACCCCTGACACACATGTCTCAGACTGCAGAACGTTTTATTTCCCTAATACAAATACCCATTTATGTCAGAGAACTTTAGGAACAGCAGTTGAAATAGTCAGCAATATATTTCCCCAAGCTGGAGATATTCTAATTTAAATAATGCCATTTAAGGAGCATTAATTATTAATCCTACCTTAGGACAATTGTCTGAATCTTTCAGGTCCCAGTCTGGCTTATGATAAATGCACCCAATTTACCCAACCAAAAATAGGCAAACTTCGGCTTATACCATCTGCATTCACATTTGTGGGGAGATACATTTTCTCTGAAAACAATTAATGGCATTGGAATTTACATTTTCTTTGTGTAATGGAGAGTTCCACCCTGTTGGTTACTCCCAAACCAAGAAAGTTGGCTTCAAAAAATTCTACAGTTTCTTTTTTTTTTTTTTTAGTATATTCATTTATTCTGAGAGAGAGAGAGAGAGAGAGAGAGAGAGAACAAGTGCAGGGGAGGGACAGAGAGGGGGGTGGAGAGAATCCCAAGCAGGCTCTACACTCTCAGCACAGAGCCTGATGCAGGGTTTGAACCCATAAACTGTGAGATCATGACCTGAGTTGAAACCAAGAGTTGGACACTTAACTGACTGAGCCACCCAGGCACCCCTCTAATAATTTCTAAATAGAAGTTTTGCATTAAAATAAAAACATTTAAAGTTTGTGTTAATTGGTACAAAATTATGTAAGTATTTGTTGAATTAGTAAATGGGTTTTAGGGTCCTGTGATTTTAAAAAATACCTTTAATAATTGCATCTTAAACCAATGGCAAATAGAGCAAATGGCAATAGACAAGAGAAATTAACCAAAAATTCTGCATCATCAGCCATAATGTTGTCACTCTTTGTAAAACACGAGGTTCCAGTATTATATCTTTTTTTTTTAATATATGAAATTTATTGTCAAATTGGTTTCCATACAACACCCAGTGCTCATCCCAACAGGTGCCCTCCTCAATACCCATCACCCACCCTCCCCTCCCTCCCACCCCCGATCAACCCTCAGTTTTAAGAGTCTCTTATGCTTTGGCTCTCTCCCACTCTAACCTCTTTTTTTTTTTTTCTTCCCCTCCCCCATGGGTTCCTGTTAAGTTTCTCAGGATCCACATAAGAGTGAAACCATATGGTATCTGTCTTTCTCTGTATGGCTTATTTCACTTAGCATCACACTCTCCAGTTCCATCCACGTTGCTACAAAAGGCATATTTCATTTTTTCTCATTGCCACATAGTATTCCATTGTGTATATAAACCACAATTTCTTTATCCATTCATCAGTTGATGGACATTTAGGCTTTTTCCATAATTTGGCTATTGTTGAGAGTGCTGCTATAAACATTGGGGTACAAGTGCCCCTATGCATCAGTACTCCTGTATCCCTTGGATAAATTCCTAGCACTGCTATTGCTGGGTCATAGGGTAGGTCTATTTTTAATTTTCTTAGGAACCTCCACACTGCTTTCCAGAGCAGCTGCACCAATTTGCATTCCCACCAACAGTGCAAGAGGGTTCCCGTTTCTCCACATCCTCTCCAGCATCTATAGTCTCCTGATTTGTTCATTTTGGCCCCTCTGACTGGCATGAGGTGATATCTGAGTGTGGTTTTGATTTGTATTTCCCTGGTAAGGAGCGACGTTGAACATCTTTTCATGTGCCTGTTGGCCATCTGGATGTCTTCTTTAGAGAAGTGTCTATTCATGTTTTCTGCCCATTTCTTCACTGGGTTATTTGTTTTTTGGGTGTGGAGTTTGGTGAGCTCTTTATAGATTTTGGGTACTAGCCCTTTGTCCGATATGTCATTTGCAAATATCTTTTCCCATTCCGTTGGTTGCCTTTTAGTTTTGCTGGTTGTTTCCTTTGCTGTGCAGAAGCTTTTTATCTTCATAAGGTCCCAGTAATTCACTTTTGCTTTTAATTCCCTTGCCTTTGGGGATGTGTCGAGTAAGAGATTGCTACGGCTGAGGTCAGAAAGGTCTTTTCCTGCTTTCTCCTCTAAGGTTTTGATGGTTTCCTGTCTCACATTCAGGTCCTTTATCCATTTTGAGTTTATTTTTGTGAATGGTGTGAGAAAGTGGTCTAGTTTCAACCTTCTGCCTGTTGCTGTCCAGTTCTCCCAGCACCATTTGTTAAAGAGACTGTCTTTTTTCCATTGGATGTTCTTTCCTGCTTTGTCAAAGATGAGTTGGCCATACGTTTGTGGGTCTAGTTCTGGGGTTTCTATTCTATTCCATTGGTCTATGTGTCTGTTTTTGTGCCAATACCATGCTGTCTTGATGATGACAGCTTTGTAGTAGAGGCTAAAGTCTGGGATTGTGATGCCTCCTGCTTTGGTCTTCTTCAAAATTACTTTGGCTCTTCGGGGCCTTTTGTGGTTCCATATGAATTTTAGGATTGCTTGTTCTAGTTTTGAGAAGAATGCTGGTGCAATTTTGATTGGGATTGCATTGAATGTGTAGATAGCTTTGGGTAGTATTGACATTTTGACAATATTTATTCTTCCAATCCATGAGCAGGGAATGTCTTTCCATTTCTTTAAATCTTCTTCAATTACCTTCATAAGTTTTCTATAGTTTTCAGCATACAGATCTTTTACATATTTGGTCAGATTTATTCCTAGGTATTTTATGCTTCTTGGTGCAATTGTGAATGGGAACAGTTTCTTTATTTGTCTTTCAGTTGCTTCATTGTTAGTGTATAAGAATGCAACTGATTTCTGTACATTGATTTTTGTATCCTGCAACTTTACTGAATTCATGTATCAGTTCTAGCAGACTTTTGGTGGAGTCTATCGGATTTTCCATGTATAATATCATGTCATCTGCAAAAAGCGAAAGCTTGACTTCATCTTTGCCAATTTTGATGCCTTTGATTTCCTTTTGTTGTCTGATTGCTGATGCTAGAACTTCCAGCACTATGTTAAACAACAGCGGTGAGAGTGGGCACCCCTGTCGTGTTCCTGATCTCAGGGATCCAGTATTATATCTTAATAGAGATGCAAAGTGGCTCTTGATTCTTCCTTGTGTTCACTCTCTTTTCTCTACAGTCATAGCAATAATGTGGGAATCTCCTGCTGCTATAAAGTGGGTGGATGTGTTATTTGGTTGAAGTAGTGTGTTTTAATGTGAACAGCATGAACCAGGAGTCCAGGCCCACGTTCTGGGTCTTTTACTTCCTTCAGTGAGGTCCAGCAAGTCAATTCTTTGTGCTACAATTTCTTCATCTATTCAAAGAGGGTGATGATGTTTGTCTTGCTATCAGGTCAGATATAACAAGCCAATGTAGGATTCAGGTCCATTGCTTTCTTTACTGATGGACCTTGTGTGGGAAGACCTAGGTGCTGGGAAACAAGAGTGTGAATGTCGATGGGACTTACAGAAACAGAAATGTGGGGATGTGTTGAGGGTCCAGAGAAAGGGGTTGAGGATGGAAGTTTTATGTGTATTTGAGAGATGACCTTAGAACCAAATTTTTTAATAGTCAAAAACCCTTTCAGGAGCTGGACCACTCTCTGCATACTGGATGCTGGGAAACCAATAGCCATGGTCCATGTTTTTCAAACAAAAACCCATAGGCGAATGTCTCATAAAAGAATATTTTAAAGTTTTTGTTTGATCTCAGTGATACTCTGATAAATTAACAGATCTATTCTGAATAATTTTAAGGTCACACCTTCTAAGAACCACCACACAATTTCTATGTGGACATTTGCATCTGTTTTTATAAATTTTATTTTTACTAGGAGAAGGTCGAATGACTTTAGGGAGTGATGCACTAATAAAAATTTCACAGGAAGAAATGTGATGGGAGAGCTTAGCCATCAGAGGCCCCAAGGGCTGTATGCATATCACACTCAAAGCCATATGCTCCTGGGCAGGCAATCCCAAACTGTACAGACACCCACTACAGAATCCATCTTTGAACAAGCCCAACTGTCACCACTCATTCACTGTAAGCATGGCCAGACACATGAAATGAGACCTGCTTCTGGCAATCAGGGTTTATTTAATGAAAATTTCAATAATGTTACAGTCATAGCCTCTTTTCAAGTAAACAGGACAGCATTACAGAGTTATCAAATGACACTGAATTAAAATTGACACTTGAAGATTGTTTGTTGGCAGCGTTTTGGAAACATGTGAAATCTATTTATTGTGAACCAGCAAGCAAAGCCTTGAAATAATTAATAACATACTTAGGCTAACAGGCATTATCTGAATTACTGAAGCCAAAATACACATAAAAAAAGTATTAAATATGGAACCTGACATGAGGCTCATCTTCCTCTTGTTAAAACCCACATGGATGGTCTAGTTTCAGCAGAACAACATCCTTCATCACATTGAATTAATGTTTTTAATTTGAATTTTACTGGCCTTAAAATTTAGTTATTAAATGTTTTTAAATATGTTTGGTTTTGGTTTCATGATTTTAGAAGGGGTTTATAACTAGTTTTATATTTGTTCATATTTTAATAAAGTTGTAATAAAAGTAACAAGCCAGATTGCACAGGATTTTTTTTTAAAAGATTCCTTTAAAGGGGTCTGTGCATTATTCAAATTTGAGAGACGTTGTTGTAGAGGTTAAGAGCATAGAGTTTGAAATTAGAGAGACCTGGGTTCAAATAGGAGCTTTGGCACTTTAAACTGTAAATATAAGCGTGTTATTTAACCCAGTTGTGCTTCATTTTCCTGATTTGTTAAAAGGGGCAGTATAATATAATATAATATAATATAGTATAATATAATATATATAATATAATATATAACATAATATAACATAATATAATATAAAAATACCTTCATCATGGTGTTGGTGGAAAGAATAAATAAAATAATGGCTTCTCAGTATATGATCTCTGGGATAGAGTATGTTAGCCATCATCACCACTATGATCATCATCAGTTTTTAAATTTTTTTTTTAACGTTTATTTATTTTTGAGACAGAGAGAGACAGAGCATGAATGGGGAAGGGTCAGAGAGAGGGAGACACAGAATCTGAAACAGGTTCCAGGCTCTGAGCTGTCAGCACAGAGCCCAATGCGGGGCTCGAACTCACGGACCACGAGATCATGACCTGATCCAAAGTCGGCCGCTCAACAGACTGAGCCACCCAAGCACTCCCATCATCAGTTTTTAAACTTTAAGGGACCCAAGAGATGGCTGAACCAGTCAAGGAGATAAGAGTTCTGTAGGACAGGCTGCTGGGAGCCATTACTGTCAAGGCTAGCAATGTCTCTTAAGGATTTCTGGGCTATAGCAGCCTCAATAACTCCCTGAAGGAGTAGCAGCCAGGTCTCCAGAGGCAGCTGAAGTTGTCAGTCTGGTAGACTTCATTACCTGGAGGTCTCACCCCTCTCTAACAACCCTACAGTATGGGTCACCTTTGAGGAAGAAAGCCATGGTTGAGTCTCTGTTGTCTCTTTGTTGCTTCCAGAACTTTCTTGATGTGCTCAGCATAGCTGCCTGCCTGTGTTCTCATAGTTTCCCCTTGTACCTGACCCCTCATAGTTTTGCTGGTCTGGGTTTTCTGATTTTGCTCAGATTATGTCTGTTGTGACCATTCAAGGGATGTCCAGCTTCATGTGTTATGTTGTTTGAGACTCCCGTGGCTGTCATTCCCTGTGGGTTTTCCCCAAATCCAATTAAGGGAAACCAGAGACTTTCTTGGGAATGAGATGGCTAGTGGGAACATTGCATAGTATAAGTTAGTTTCTGCCATTGTTCTCTTCCTTTAGTGCTTGAAGTTTGTGGAAATATATCTGAGTCAGAGAACTAACATAAATCCTGATTGGATCATCCAGTGGGGTTCCCTCAACTCTAGGTTCCCCCTGCAATTATTGGTTTGCAAGTGTTTCTGATTTGGTCCAGACATCTGAGAGCTTCTGACTGGAAATTTGGGTAAAGCTGACCAGAAAATAAAGGAGGCAGAAGCGTGGAAGGATAATGGAGAAGGAGAAAATAGGCAGGCTATTTCAGCTTTGCAGACCTCACAGAATGTTCGCTGTATTATGATTAAAAAAAAAATAATAAAACATACATTTGAAAAGCTGGTTGAACTTCCACAGAAAGCCAATCTGATTCCTTATCACATGATCTGCAGCAAGATGTGCTGATCCAGACACCTGGTTAGAGTTGCATCAGTATGTAGTATACATATCCCTCTCTTCCCAAACCCACAAACCCCTCTGGACAGCTTTCCCCCACCCCCTCTTCTTTTTTTCCAAGAGCATCTCAAAGCCTTTCTGTGATCCCAGAGAGCATGAATTATTCACCATATATAGCATCAGGCTTCAAAGTGTACTTTTAAAAAAGTAAAACTGCCTAACCTACCCAATGCTTCACCTCTGCCTTCATGTTCATTAACTGGACAGCATCTTTAGAATCATTACCCACCTTCCTTCCTGGCTAACTTGCTGCTGATGTGGTTTCTCTTCCCAACTCACCCCACCTCAGTAAGGTAACAGGACCTCATTTTGTCCTGTCTCAGGCATGCCCTGCCCAAGACTGTGGTTTACGCATGTAGTCATGTTCCTTGTAAATGTTATCATTTACATTTTAAACTCTTTGATGATCACAACTGGAAAGGTATCCTATCTCTCTCACACAGTATCCACCTGGCTGCAAATTCAACTGACATAGGAATTGACTACCAAAACTCATGCCTTTAGCATTTATTAAGATTTAGGAAGCACCCACAGCTTTGGTTTGCATTCCAGCACTGCCATCGACTAAATGAATGACTTTCCACTCATAGTGTAAATTTCTGCCTCAATTTCCTCAATAGCAGAGGATGCCTAACCAGCTTCATGGTGAAAGGTTGAGACTTAATGCACACCCAGCACTTAACATGGAGAAAGTACTTGATTAGTGGTGTAAATAATTTACTTCCTCGGTGGCAGTTGTTTTACTTATGGTCAATGATCTAAGTAAATGACCGTATAGCCCCTGGTTCGAGCCGTTGCAGCCATATCATACATCAAGTGTTAGGAGCTCAGGCTCTGATGGTTATCAGATTCGAGTTCAAATCCTATCTTGGCCATTTGATCCTGTGACTTTGGGCAATTTATTTCATCTGTGAGTCATTTCATCTCTTCAAGCTTACTTCCTCATGTGTGAAATGGGGACCATTAGAAGTGCCAACCGAATTTTTTTGTGATGATTAAATAAGAAATTGAATATCAAGTGTTTAGTCCAGTGCTTGACACTTAATAAATATTTGTGTTTTTTAATGTATTTTTAAAATTTTATTTAAATCCAAGTTAGTGGTTTCAGGAGTAGAATTTAGTGATTCATCACTTACATATAACACCCAGGGCTCATCCCAACAAGTGCGCTCCTTTTTTTTTTTTTTAAATATAATTTATTGTCAAGTTGGCTAACATACAGTGCATACAGCGTGCTCTTGGTTTTGGGGCAGATTCCCGTGATTCATCACTTACATACAACAGGCAGTGAACATCCCAACAAGTGCCCCCCTCAATGCCCATCACCCATTTCCCCCTCTCCCCCGCCACCCCCCCATCATCCCTCAGTTTGTTCTCTGTATTTAAGAGAGAGTTTGTTCTCTTATGGTTTGCCTCCTTCTCTGTTTGAGACCATTTTTTTCCCCTTCACTTCCTTCATGGTCTTATGTTAAGTTGCTTAAGTTTCACATATGAGTGAAAACATAAGATATCTGTCTTTCTCTAATTTCACTTAGCATAATACCTTCCAGTTCCATCCACATTGTTGTAAATGGCAGAACTTCATTCTTTCTCATTGCCAAGTAGTATTCCATTGTACATATAAACTATGTCTTTATCCATTCATCAGTTGATGGACATTTAGGCTCTTTCCATAATTCGTCTATTGTTGAAAATGCTGCTATAAATATTGGGGTACATGTATCCCTATGAATCAGCAGTCCTGTATCCTTTGGATAAATTCTTAGTAGAGCTATTGCCAGGTCGTAGGGTAGTTCTATATTTAGTTTTTTGAGGAAACTCCACACTGTTTTCCAGAGTGACTGCATCAGTTTGCATTCCCACAAACAGTGCAAGAGGGTTCCCATTTCTCCACATCCTTGCCAGTTGTTTCCTGAGTTGTTAGTTTTACCCCTCTGACTGGTGTGAGGTGGTATCTGAGTGTGGTTTTGATTTGTATTTCCCTTATGATGAGTAATGTTGAGCATGTTTTCATGTGCCTGTTTGCCATCTGGATATCTTCTTTGGAGAAGTGTCTATTCATGTCTTCTGCCCCTTTCTTCACTGGATTATTTGTTTTTTAGGTGTTGAGTTTGATAATTTCTTCATAGATTTTGGATACTAACCCTTTATCTGATATGTCATTTGCAAATATATTCTCCCATTCCGTCATTTGCCCTTAGTTTTGTTGATTGTTTCCTTTGGAACGAAGAAGCTTTTTATCTTGATGAAATCTCAAGAGTTCATTTTTACTTTTATTTCCCTTGCCTTTGGAGACACATTGAGCAAAAAAATTGCTGCAGCTGAGGTCACAGAGATTGTTGCCTGTTTTCTCCTCTCGGGTTTTGATGGTTTCCTGTCTCACATTTAGGTCTTTCATCCATTTTGAGTTTATTTTTGTGTATGGTGTAAGAAAGTGGTCCAGGTTCATTCTTCTGCATGTTGCTGTCCAGTTCTCTCAGCACCATTTGCTATACAGACTGTCTTTTTTTCCATCGGATACTTGTTCCTGCTTTGTGAAAGATAAGTTGTCCATACATTTGTGGGTCCAATTCTGGGTTCTCTATTCTATTCCACTGGTCTATGTGTCTGTTTTTATGCCAATACCATACTGTCTTGATCATTACAGCTTTGTAGTAGAGGCTAAAGTCTGGGATTGTGATGTCTTCCGCTTTGGGTTTCTTTTTTAACATAACTGGCTTTTTGGGGTATTTTGTGGTTCCATATGAATTTTAGGATTGTTTGTTCTAGCTTTGAGAAGAATGGCAGTGCAATTTTGATTGGGATTGCATTGAATGTGTAGATTGCTTTGGGTAATATTGACATTTTAACAATATTTGTTCCTCCAGTCCATGAGCATGGAATATTTTTCCATTTCTTTGTGCCTTCTTTAATTTCTTTCACAAGTTTCCTATCGTTTTCAGCATACAAATCTTTTACATCTTTGGTTAGGTTTATTCCTAAGTATTTTATGGTTCTTGGTGCAATTGTAAATGGGATTGATTTCTCTTTCTGTTGCTTCATTATTGGTGTATAGAAATGCAACAGATTTCTGTAGATTGATTTTTTTTCCTGTGACTTTGCTGAATTCATGGATCAGTTCTAGCAACTTTTTGGTGGAGTCTTTTGGGTTTTTCATGTAGAGTATAATGTCATCTGCAAAAAATGAAAACTTGACTTCTTTGCCAATTTGGATACCTTTATTTCATTTTGTTGTCTGATTGCTAAGGCTAGGACTTCCAACACTATGTTAAACAGTAGTGGACTGGGAGAGTCCACACAACAGGGAAAGTGGACGTCCCTGTTGTGTTCCTGATCTCAGGGGGGAAAGCTCTCAGTTTTTCCCCATTGAGGATGATATTAGCTGTGGCATTTTCATATATGGCTTTGGTGATGTTAAGGTGTATTTCTTCTATCCTGACTTTCTTGAGGGTTTTTATTGAGAAAGGATGCTGAATTTTGTCAAATGCTTTTTCTGCATCTACTGACAGGATCATATGGTTCTTATCCTTTCTTCTAAAATGTGATGTATTACACTGATTGATTTGTGAATATTGAACCTGCCCTGCAGCCCAGGAATGAATCCCACTTGATCATGGTAAATAAACCTTTTTATGCTGTTGGATTCTATTTGCTAGTATCTTATTGAGATTTCTGCATCCATGTTCATCAGGGATATTGGCCTGTAATCCTCCTTTTCTGTGGTGTCTCTGTCTGGTTTAGGAATCATGGTTATGCTGGATTCATAGAATGAGTATGGAGGCTTTCCTTCCATTTCTATTTTCTGGAACAGCTTGAGAAGGATAGGTATTAACTTTGCTTTAAATGTCTGGTAGAATTCCCCTGGAAAGGCATCTGGCCCAGGACTCTCATTTGCTAGGAGATTTTTGATAACTGATTCAATTTCTTCACTGGTTATGGGTCTGTAGTGTGTGGATGTCTAGGAATTTGTCCATTTCTTACATGTTGTCCAGTTTGTTGGCATATAATTTTTTATAGTATTCTCTGATAATTGTTTGTATTTCTGTGGTGTTGGTTGTGATCTGTCTTTTTTCATTTATGATTTTATCTATTTGGGTCCTCTAGCTTTTCTTTTTGAGAAGTCTGGCCGGGGTTTATCAGTTTTGTTTATTTTTTCAAAAAAAAAAAAAAAAACCCAGCTCTTAGATTCATTGATCTGTTTTTTTTTTAATTCTATATTGTTTATTTCTGTTCTAATCTTTATTATTTCTCTTCTTCTGCTGGCTTTGGGGTGTCTTTGCTGTTCTGCTTCTAGTTCCTTTAGGTGTACTGTTAGATTTTGTATTTGGGATTTTTCTTGTTTCTTGAGGTAGGCCTGGATTACAATGTACTTTCCTCTTAGGACTGCCTTAGCTACATCCCAAAGGGTTTGGACTGTTGTGTTTTCATTTACATTTGCTTCCATATATTTTTAATTTCTTCTTTAATTGCCTGGTTGACCCATTCATTCTTTAGTAGGATGTTCTTTAACCTCCATGCATTTGGAGGTTTTCCAAACTTTTTCCTGTGGTTAATTTCAAGTTTCATAGCATTGTGATCTTAAAGTGTGCATGGTCTGATCTCAATTCTTCCATATTTATTGAGGGCTTTTTTTGTGACCAAGTATGTGATCTATCTTGGAGAATGTCCCATGTGCACTTGAGAAGAATGTGTATTCTGCTGGTTTTGGATGGGAAGTTTTGAATATATCTGTCAAGACCATCTGATCCAGTACATCATTGAGGGCCACTGTTTCTTTATTGATTTTTTGCCTAGATGATCTGTCCATTGTTGTAAGTGGAGTATTAAAGTCACCTGCAATTGCCATATTCTTATCAATAAGATTGCTTATGTTGGTGATCAATTGATTTACATATTTGGGTCCTCCCAAATTGGGGATAAATATTTATGATTGTTAGGTCTTGATGGATAGACCCTGTAATTATGATATAATGCTCTTCTTCATTTATTGTTACAGCCTTTGATTTAAAATCTAGTTTGTATGATGTAAGTATGGTTACTCCACCTTTCTTTTGACTTCTAATGGCATGATAGATGGTTCTCCATCCCCTCAACTTTCAATCTGAAGGTGTCCTCAGGTCTAAAACGGGTCTCTTGCAGACAGCATATAGATGAATCTTGTTTTTTAATCCCTTCTGATAACCTATGTCTTTTTCTTTGAATTTTGCATAATTTATTGGAAAAGCATATTGCAACAGAAATAAATTGATACATACTGTACTCAAAGGGAGTTGCAAATAGATGCAGATGCAAAACTAAGAATATTCTGCAAATAATGATAGTTGACTAGAAACAAAGAAAATATAAAAATTTACAAAATATAAAAATTTCCACAGGTTGGTCCTGTGGAAGAAGGGAGGATTGGGTGAGCTTGGATAAAGAGGCATCCAGAAGCAAGAGGCAATGATGGCTTCTTTTTTGTCTTTTTTAATTAATTAATTAATTTATTGTTTAATTACTTCCAAGTTAGTTAGCATATAGTGCAACAATGTTTTCAGGAGTAGATTCCTTAATGACCCTTACCCATTTAGCCCATCTCTCCTCCCACAACCCCTCCAGCAACGCTCTGTTTGTTCTCTATATTTAAGAGTCTCTTATGTTTTGTACCCTCCCTGTTTTTATATTATTTTTGCTTCCTTTCCCTTATGTTCATCTGTTTAGTATCTTAAATTCCTCATATGAATGAAGTCATATGATATTTGTCTTTCTCTGACTAGTTTTGCTTAGCATAATACCCTCCAGTTCCATCCACGTAGTTGCAAATGGCAAGGTTTCATTCTTTTTGATTGTCAAGTAATACTCCATTGTATATATATACCACATCTTCTTTATCCATTGATTTGTTGATGGACATTTGGGCTGTTTCCATATTTTGGCTATTGTTGATAGTGCTGCTGTAAACATTGGGGTGCATGTGCCCCTTTGAAATAGCACACCTGTATCCCTTGGGTAAATACCTAGTAGAGCAATTGCTGTGTTGTAGGGTAGTTCTATTTTTAGTTTTTTGAGGAACCTCCATACTGTTTTCCAGAGTGGCTACACCAATTGCATTCCCACCAGCAGTACAAAAGAGATCCTCTTTCTCCTCATCCTCTCCAGCATCTATTTTTGCCTGAGTTGTTAATGTTAGCCATTCTGACAGGTGTGAGATGGCTTCTCATTGTGGTTTTGATTTGTATTTCCCTGATGATGAGTGATGTTGAGCATTTATTCATGTGTCTGTTTGCCATCTGGATATCTTCTTTGGAGAAGTGTCTATTCATGTCTTCTGCCCATTTCTTCTGGATTGTTTGGTTGGTTTTTTTTTTTTTTTTTTTTTTGGTGTTGAGTTCGATCAGTTCTTTATGGATTTTGGATACTAACCCTTTATCTGATATATCATTTGCAAATATCTTCTCCCATTCCATCAGTTGTCTTTTAGTTTTGCTGATTGTTTCCTTCACTGTGCAGAAGGTTTTTATTTTGATCAGGTCCCAATAGTTCCTTTTTTCTTTTGTTTCTCTTGCCTCCAGAGACATGTTGAGTAAGAAGTTGCTGTGGCCGAGGTCAAAGAGGTTTTTGCCTGCTTTCTCCTCTAGGATTTTGATGGCTTCCTGTCTTACATTTAGGTTTTCATCCATTTTGAGTTTATTTTTGTGTATGGTGTAAGAAAGTGGTCCATGTTCATTTTTCTGCATGTTGCTGTCCAGGTTTCCCAGCACCATTTGCTGAAGAGACTGTCTTTATTCCATTGGATATTCTTTCCTGCTTTGTCAATGATTACTTGGCCATATGTTTGTGGGTCCATTTCTGGGTTCTCTATTCTGTTGCATTGATCTGAGTGTCTGTTTCTGTGCCAGTACCATACTGTTTTGATGAGTACAGCTTTGTAATACATCTTGAAGTCCGGGATTGTGATGCCTCCAGCTTTGCTTTTCTTTTTCAAGATTGCTTTGGCTTTTGGAGTCTTTTCTGGTTCCATACAAATTTTAGGATTGTTTGTTCCAGCTCTGTGAAGAATGCTGGTGTTATTTTGATAGGGGTTGCCATATTGATACCCTATGTCTTTTGATTGGAGCATTTAGTCCATTTACATTCAGTGTTATTATTGACAGATACGGATTTAGTGTCTGTAGGTTTCATGCTTGTGGTGATGTCTGGTCCTTTGTAGTCTTTGCAGCATTCCACTCACAGACTCCCCCTTAGGATTTCTTACAGGGCTGGTTTAGTGTCATGAACTCCTTCAGCTTTTATTTGTCTGGGAAAGCTTTTATCTCTACTCCCATTCTGAATGACAGTCTTGCTGGATAAAGGATTCTTGGCTGCATATTTTTCCTATTCATCACATTGACTATTTCCTGCCACTCCCTTCTGGCCTGCCAAGTCTCAGTGGATAGGTCTGCTATTACCCTTATGTGTCTACCCTTATAGTTAGGGCCCCTTTGTCCCTACCTGTTTTCAGAACTCTCTCTCTTTATCTTTGTATTTTGTCAGTTTCACTATGATATGCCATGCAGAAGACCTATTCCTGTTAAATCTGAAGGGAGTTCTCTGTGCCTCCTGGATTTGGATGTCTGCTTCCTTCCCCTGATTAGGGAAGTTCTCAGCTGCAATTTTTTCAAGTAAGTCGTTTGCCCCTTTCTCTCTCTTCTTCTTCTGGAACTCCTATGAAAAGGATATTATTATGTTTCATTGAATCACTTAGTTCTCTAATTCTCCCCTCATGGTCTAGTATTTTTTTAATCTTTCTTTTCCTCTGCTTCATCATTTTCCATATTTTGTCTTCTATTTCACTTATTCTCTTCTCTGCCTCTTCCATCCTCACTGTCAATGCATCTAGTTTATCTTGCATGTCATTTACAACATTTCTTAATTCATCACGACTATTTTTTAGTTCCTTGATCTCTGAAGCAGTAGATTCTCTGCTGTCTTCTATGCCTTTTTTTCAAGCCCAGCGATTAATCTTATGACTATTATACTAAATTCTTGATCAGACAAATTGTTTATATCTGTTTTGAGCAATTTTTTTAGCTGTCATTTCTTCCTGGGATTTCTTTTGAGGATAATTCTTCTGTTTCATCATTTTGGCTGATTTTCTGTCCCTATGTGTTTAAAAATTTTTTTAATGTTTACTTCTGAGAGACAGGTCATGAGAGGGAGAGGGGCAGAGAGAGAGGGAGACACAGAATCCAAAGCAGGCTCCAGGCTCCAAACTGTCAGCACAGAGCCCAATGTGGGGCTCAAACTCCCAAACCATGAGATTGTTACCTGAGCTGAAGTTGGATGCTTAACTGACTGAACCACCCAGGTACCCCATGTCCCTTATGTGTTTTAATAGCTTTTTATGTGTCATGCAGCTGTGAGCACTTCTATATTAAAAAGGAGTCATATGCTGTCTGCAGTCTGGTCTTTCAGGAGGTGTTTTTGAAGTGTGTTATATGCTCTCTCTTGTTGTGACTCTGGTTGTTTTATGTCCCCACTTGTAGTGATGGTTTGGACCTTCCATCAGGTGTGCTTTGATTTGATTGTTGAAGTAACCCTGGAAAAAAATTTAAAAAGGGGGTGGTAGTGGTGGTGGAAGAAGCCTTATCCCATACAAAGAAAGAAATGACAGGGGTGGGGGGAAAAGAAAATAACATTGAGCAGGCAGAGAAACTATACGGATTAATCCAGAGAGAGGAAAATAAAGGAGATACAAAAGAGGCGTAAAAAGAATAGATTAAATATGTCTGCTTAAACAAACCAACAACCAGAATAACCAAAGGAGAGAAGAGAAGAAATAAGAGGATGAAAAGGAAGAGAAAAAACTGATATACATAATAAGAATTGACCAAGAATTAAATCAGAAAAATCAAGGCACAGCTGGGTGCCTTGGAACTGGTGGCTGCACTGGTCTGGAAGAGGGGCTGTCTGGTTGTCCGGTCGGTTGGCGGAGTTACCAGGTGTGGAGGGTCGTGGTTTGGTGTAGGCGGGTCTGGCCTCCACTGTGGGCCCTTTGTTCCCTGAAGCCCTGCCCTATTTGTAATGGGGAGAAAAATAGCAGCACCCCAGTCTCTCCTCCCTGGATTGAGTGTCCCAGACCACTCTGTGCAGGCTGTCTTCACAGTGCTGCATGGGCGTGAGTGGACCAGTTTTTGGTTTTTTTGTTTTTTGTTTTTTGGTTTTTTTTGCTCCACAGTCTCCTGTGCCTCCCAGGTGCTAGATTCAAACCTGGATGTCTTAAAGGATCCCACTCCATGTTACCTGGATCTGGGGTAGAGCCACTCTGACCAGCCAATAAAGGGCTAGCAGGCACAAGCAGGTTCCTTTGTCCTTGGTATGGCTCTTTGCCTTCTTCCCACAGCACTCAAGGGAGGGGATTGCTTTCTCCGACTCTGGACTATGGTCTGCGGACTGCTCTGAGCTAGTTACCAAGCCGGGGCTGGCTCCCCTGCTCCCCAGGCATGCCAACAGGGCAGCTGGTCCCAGGCTAGAGAAAGCCCTACAGTTAGAAATTTGATCTTTTTCCATTTTTTTCAATCCTCAATCCGTGGTTTTTCTCTTGTCCAAATATAATCCTACACTTCTACAACCTCTCTTCCTCTTCCTTTGGTAGTTCTGCAGAAGGGAATCCCTCCCCTCCGTGCCTACACCACCCATTTAATCTGTCCCAGTTCGCAATCACACTCCTATGGCCTGCCAAGTTGTCCCCATGGGCCCATGGAGATGACTCTGTCACTCTGCAGCCTGGACTCCACAAGTGCCCTTCTTCATGCCTCCCAGCAATTGTACTACTAAGTATTTATCCAAAGAAACAAATATGTGTTTGTAAACTGCAACTTACATGCGTTAAGTCTGGCCATTCTTTACTTTCTTTATTGCCTAGAAAAAAGGTTGAAAAAAATGTTGAGGGAAGAGAGAAATGGCCATAGGCAAAGTTATCTCATGTTTTGCAGAATAGCCTCTTTAACAATTTCTCATTTTATTATGAAGAGTTTAATACATACAAAATAATAAATATAGCATATATGAGGTACAAATCAGAATATTAAAAACTTACCAATGAAAATATCATGAAAAATGAATTTTTCTAAACTCTGGAAACTTCTAATAATTATTCTGATTCCATTTCCTTGCCTTCCCTGTCTTTGTTTTATTTTCTTTCTTTTTCTCATAATGTTACACATATGTATGTATTCTTAACATATTGTTGAGTTTTGCTTCCTTTTGGGCTTTATGAAAATGATAATGTACTGTCAATATTACTATCAAACTTTTCTCATTCAACATTTGTTTCTAAGATTCATTCTTGTGTGAGGCTGCTGTTCTTCATTTTTATTGCTGCATAATTTTCCATTACCTGAGTAGTCTACAATTAAGTTAATCTCTCACGTGTCAATAGATAATTGTTTCCAGGTTTTTTTCTTTTAGGTACAGAGTTGCCATGAATATAAACATTGCTATACATGTTTGCTGTGATTCGCTAAGTTATACTGTCCAGTATGGTAGCCACTAGCCATTTCTGGTATTAGAAATGTATTAGGTATTATCAGTATAAAATAGGTATTATCAGTATAAAATACACATCAGATTTTAAAGATTTAATGCAAATAATGTGGAGTGCCTTGGTGACTCAGTTGGTTGAGTGTCTGACTGTTGGTTTTAAGCACAAGTCATGATCTTACTGTTGGTGGGATGGAACCCCTCATCTGGCTCTGTGCTGATGGCAGCCTGCTTAGGATTCTCTATCCCTGCCACTCCCATGCTTTCTCTCTCTCTCTCTTAAAATAAATTTAAAAATACTTTAAAAATACAAATAATATAAAATGTCAAATTAATATTTTTTATATTGGCTTCAGGATGAAATGATAATTTTGGATATATTATCTATTTATTTATGTATTTATTTTTAATGTTTATTTTTGAGAGAGAGAGAGAGAGAGCATGCACAGGTGGGGAGGAGCAGAGAGGGCTCTCAGTCAGCATAGAGCCTGACACGGGGCTCAAACCCATGAACCATGAGATTGTGACCTGAGCCAAAGTTGGGCACTTAACCAACTGAGCCACCCAGGTGCCCTGTGGATATATTGTTTTAATTAAATATCATATTAAGAATAAGTTCCCTTTTTAAAAATTTATGTTTAATATGATTACTGGAAACATTTACATATGTGGCTTGCATTTAATTTCTATCAGACAACATTGCTTTAGTGTATAATTAGGATATTCTTAGAAGTGGAACTTCTGGGTCACAGTGTTGTATCCCTCAGCTTTACAAGATGTCAATTGTACTTTGAATTGGCTATACTTAAGTCAATGTGCTGTTATTAAGCAACTAGATTGATAGCTAGTTTTAAGTAGTAGTAGCTGGTTATCTATTCATAGTAGAACCTGGAAAGGTACCAGAGAAGTGTGAAAAATATCTGAATTTCCATTATTAGTGTATAATCTTCATTGCTACACATTTTTTTCATGATTGATATTGTCAGATTTCTGAATTTTTGTCACACCAGTGATTGTGAATCACATTTCATTATTTTGCAGTTTTCTGATTACTATTTAGGATGAATATATTCTGACATATTTATTAGTCATTTATTTTTCTTCTGAGAAATGTTTGTTAATATCTTAAGATTTTTACTTGTGGTCGTATGCCTTATTTCTTAGTGATTTTTTGAAGCTATTTTAAAATTTAACTTTTGTTCTAATCTTTCTCACAGGTTATGGCTTGTATTTTCTTTTTATTTTTGGAATCTTTTGATGAATAAAAGTTCTTAATGTAGTCATTAAAAACTTTTAGATCTAGTAAAATATTTTCTTTTTATGGGCAGCCCTTGCTTCTCTACCTTGAAGTCATAGAAATAAATTTCAGTGTTTTCCCTTTTACATGTAAGTCTTTAGTCCATTAAGAATTGATTTGTGTGTATTGTGACCTTAGAGATACAATTTCAATTTTTCTATATGCCATTTTTTTTCTAGCATCATTTATTAAACAGTTCCTCATTTCCCTACCTGTAATGCTACATCCATCAATATGGCAAATTACACCTATATCAGACTGCTTCTGGGTTCTCTTGTCTGTTCTATTGTATTTGCTTATCACTGAGCTAATTCTTAATGCTTTATGTATTATAGATTTATGATAAATCTCTTTCTCTGATAGAACAGGACCTCTTTGCCTTGAGTATTGGCTTTTCTTGGCTTTTGGCCTATCATACACATCTTAGAGTTAGCTTGTTGAATTTCTTTAAAAAATTTCTGGGTATTTTGATGAAACTGCATTCAAACTGTAATTCAGTTAATTTAGGTGCATTTTTGGTATTTAGTGTTCCAACCCAAGATCATTGTGTATCACTGACCTCAAAGATCATTTATTTAATTACTCATTGCACTTATTAATTGTGTTCTTAGGCAAAATATACATGTCCACATTACTGTTAATATACAGGCTATCTTTAAAAAATTACACTTTCAACTGTTTTTGATACAAAAATTCAGTTAATTTTATATCACTCTTTTATCTAATTATATTCAAAACTCTTATAAATGCTAACATTTTGTTTGTAGATTCTTCTTTGGTTTTTATTGTCATGATATAATTCTTTTTTTAATGTTTATTGATTTTTGAGAGAGAGAGAGAGAGAGACAGAGACAGAGACAGAGTATTAGTGGGATACGGTAGAGAGGGGGAGACACAGAATCCAAAGAAGGCTCCAGACTCTGAGCTGTTGGCACAGATCCTGATGCAGGGCTTGAACTCAGGAACCGTGAGATCATGACCTGAGCCGAAGTCACACACTTAACCGACTGAGCCACCCAGGCGCCTCATGTAATTATATAATTCTTAAATAATGAGATTTTGTGTCTTCTGGATAATCCTTCCACGTCTTTTTATTCTTACTAAGATCACTAAGACCTTCAATACAATGCTTAACAGATTGTATTGAGCAGTGTGTAGCCTTGCCTTCTTTTTGATTTTTAAAATATAGTCCCACTATGTGAATATCCAGTGGATTGTGGTTGTAGGTTTTTGGTGGACACCCTTAATGAGGATAAAAGATAATCAGGTTTTTTTTTTTTTGCTTGGTTCTTGGAAACTTTTATTAGAAATCGATGTTGAATCTTATTAAATGCTTTTCTGATTTTGAATATCATTTGATTTTCCTCTTTTAAAGTTAATAAATACTGTAATAGATTTTTTAATACTATATTAATCTTGCATCCCTGTGTTAAATGCAATTTGATCATTACTAGATTTCATTTTCAAGTACTGTTGAATAGCATTTTCTGTTGCTGTGTTCAAGATTTTTGCATCTATATCCATGCCTTATCCTGCCTAACCCGTGAATTGCATTTTGATGCAGTTAGCTATTCTGGTTTTCTTCTGCATGTCTGATCACTCTTTAGTCAGCATCATTAGTTCTTCCTTAGCTTCCTGACTCTTCACTCTCTGTGGGTTGACCCCCAAATTCAATCCTTGGACTCTTCCCTATTCTATCTGTGTTCACTCCCTTGGTGACCTAATCCAGTCTCATGGCTTTAAAACCATCCATATACTGAGACCATCAAATGTATACCTTTTGGTTGTACTGCTTCTCTGAACTCTAGACTCATGTACCCAGCTATGTATATGATCTCTCTCCTGGATGTTTAACTGACATCCAAAGGTTAATAGATCTAAAACCGAGCTTCTGCACCTCCCACAGCTCTCCCCTTTTAGGAAATGGTAATTTCATCCATCCAATTGCTCAGACTGAAAAACTTGGGAGTCTTACTCGACTCTGACACTCTACACATCCCCTTGGTTCTACCTCAAAAGAAATCCAGAATCTGAGCATTATTTATCACTTTGGCTACTACCCCTGACTTCTAAGCCATTGTGATTTCTCACTTTGTGGCCTCTGACCCATGTCCTTCCATCTGTTTTGCATCTTCTGTCTATTCACAACATAATAGAGTGATATTTTAAAACACAAATCAGATCAAATCCTCTTCCAATCCTTTCTTACTAATAGTAAAGAACAACATTTCTTACAGTAGCTATGCAGCCCTACTTAGTCTGGCATTCCTCTCTGACCTCATCTTCTACTACTCTTCCTCAAGTTTATTCTGCTGAAGCTGCAGATAACTGGTCACCTTATTGGAATAATATAGACAGAATTCAACCTCAGGTTTTCTTCATTTTCTGTTCCATCTGCCTAGAATGCTTTCCACCCAGATACTGCATTGCTTCCTCCATCACTTCCTTCTGGTCTTTATTCAAATGCTCTTTCTCAGGGAGGTTTGCCATGGCCTACCTATTTGAAATTGATACTCTATCCCCTTGAATCTCTTGCCTAATTTCCAGCTTTAGTGTTTTTCCTCATTATTTATCATTATCTAATATACTATAGACTTTACTTACTTAAGTAATGTCTGTCTTCTTCCAGGAGAATATAAGCTTCATAATATCTCTGTTAACATTTGTTAAGTATTCCATGTAAACTTGAAAATAAAGTGTTTTTCTCTGACTGACTTATTTCACTTAGCATAATACCCTCCAGTTCCATCCACGTTGTGTGTGTGTGTGTGTGTGTGTGTGTGTGTGTGTGTGTGTACATACCACATCTTTTTTATCCATTCATCAGTTGATGGAAATTTGGGCTCTTTCCATAATTTGGCTATTGTTGATAGTGCTGCTATAAATATTGGGGTACATGTGTCCCTTTGAATCAGCACTCCTATATCCTTTGGATAAAATCCTAGTGTTTTCACTCATATGTGGAAGTTGAGAAACTTAACAGAAGACCATGGGAGGAAGGGAAAGAAAAAAAAATAATTACAAACAGAGAGGGAGGCAAACCATAAGAGACTCTTAAATACAGAGAACAAACTGAGGGTTGATGGGGTTGGGGTGGTGGGGAAAATGGATGAAGGGCGTTGAGGAGGGCATTTGTTGGGATGAGCACTGGGTAAGTGGTGAGTCACCAGAATCTATTCCCAAAGCCAAGAGCACATTGTATACACTGTATGTTAGCCACCCTGACAATAAATTATAAAAAAAAGAAAGAAAATAAAGTGTTAGTGCCACGTTTTCATATTATTTATTATTTAAACTTGTTAATAGTAATATTTAAATCTTCTTTATGGGCACTGAGTTTTGGCCCACTTCATCTGTAAATCACTCAGAGAGGATTTAATACCTGATAGAGAATTGATAGATTTGTCAGTTTTTCCTCATAGTCCTTTCAGTTTTAGTGTTGCATGTTTTAGATCATCTTAGGGCAATAAGATTTTAGAATTAATACATTTCCCAGGAAACTGAAAAATATTTTTCATTATAGTGTGAGCACTTTAATTCCAGTTTTAGGGATGGATGGATGGATGGATATATAGATAGAGAAACAGAGAGAGGTGTGTGTGTGTGTGTGTGTGTACACACACACACATAAATATATATAAATTTTTTATTTGTGATAAAACCTATTTTGACTTGTATGATATAGGTATACCAGATATCTTTGGCTAATATTTGCCTAGTATATCTGTTTCTTCTTTTTTATCCTCAGTATTTCTCTGTCTTTATGTGTGAGGGTTATTTCATCTAAAGGGCATATATTACTTGATTTTTTGTAATCAAGTCTGACAGTTCCTGCCATTTACCCACAGAGCTCAGTCTATTCTTGTTTACTATAATGTCTGACATTGTTTTGATTTATTTTTACCATCTTATTTTCAAGATTTCTATTTGCTTCACTCTTTCTTTGCTCAGATTTTCTTCCTTTTTTGTTCCTTTTGAATTAATTGAGTTTCCCCCTGCCTCACCCCACCTCATTCCATTATCGACCCCTCATCATACTTACTTGGTCTACTTTTATATTTCATTCTTGAAATTTTAACATGTTCTTTGAAATCCATACTTCATACACTTAAGCCTAAATTTAATTGAGTTTTACTCTCCTTCAAAAATATAAAAACCCTAGAATAATTTTCTATTTATCATAAGATAAATTTATGGAAATAATACATGGACTGTATGATAGATATGAAGGGATAAGGGTCCTCAACTTGCACACTCACTCACCCTCTCCTGTTTTTTTTTTCCATAGAATTTATAATCATCTGGCTTTATTTGTTTGTTTATTGCATGCTTTTCTATAATAACATGCAAATTTCACAGGGATAAACATTTTTGACTGTTACGTGTACCCTGGATCAAATAGCTTCTGCTTTCATAGTGCTCTCTTAATATTGTTAAATGGATGAATGCTTGAATGGCAAACACACACTCCAAACTTAGATGATATGGTTGGTTAGCTTTTTAATGCTTTTACTTGTTTTTAAACTCATTAATCATTTTATTACTATTTTAAAAATAATGCTATTTTTCTTATTTTGTACTAGAACAGTTTGCTTAGTTTCATCCACATGTTTAGTATTTTTTTTTTTTTTGCCACCATTCATCCTTAAGGTAATTTCTCTTTTGTCCTGAATGGCATCCTTTGTAAGCTTTAGTGTAGGTCTGTAGATATCAGATTCATTTTGTTTTGTTTTGTTTTACGTGAATATATTTTTATTTTATTCTCATCCTTAAAAGATACTTTTTAATGGGATACAAATGTAGATTGACAGTTCTGTCACAGTTTGAAAGTATCTGAAGGTACTATTCCTCAACTTTCTGACTGCTTTTTTCCCCATCAAAAAGTTAGATGTCAATCTAAATATTGTTCCTTGTGCATAGTCTAACTTTTCTCTGTGGTTCCACTTGAGACCCTCTTTTTTATCTTGGCTGTAATTTGATTGCACTGTACTCAAAAATGGATTTTTTTAGTATTTACTCTCTTTGGGATTTCATGAATTCCTGAATCTAAGACTTCATGTCTGTCTAGATTCTGGGAAACTCAGGCATTATCTCTTTGAATATTATCCATTCCTCATTTTCTTTCATATTTCCTTCTGTCACAGTACTTAGATATGTGTTGGTCTATTGTGCATATTCTTAACCTCTCTTCTATTTTCACTCTCTTTCATTCTGTACAGTTTCATTATATCTCCCTTCCACTCAGCTTCTTTACAAATGTGTCTCTTCTAGTGTTTAACCCTCCACTTGCATTTTTTATTTCAGTGTTCCTATCTTTCAATTTTTAGAGATCTACCTGAATCTTTATCAAACCAGTTTATTTATTGTTGATAGTCTCCTGCTGTTTACTCTTATTTTTGTGTCCACATTCCTTAAATGTGAAGTTTTTGTGCCTCTAATTTCTTTTATTTGTATTTATACTGGCTTTCACTATCTAAAAATGTAGGGGCCCCATGCTGAGGTATTTATCTAGGAGCACTACTACAGAACCAGGTTTACTTTATTTTTAAAAAATATTTATTTGTTTTGAAAGAGAGAGACAGAACATGAACAGGGGAGAGGCAGAGAGAGAGGGAGACATAGAATCCAAAGCAGGCTCCAGGCTCCGAGCTGCCAGCACAGAGACTGATACGAGGCTCAAACTCATGAACTGAGATCATGACCTGAACTGAAGTTGGACACTTAACCGACTGAGCCACCCAGGCGCCCCAGAACCAGGTTTACTTTAAATTTAAGTTCTCAGGTTGTGGTTTCTTCAACTGAAAAACAAAAGTGTAAATTTAAATCCAAACTCATGTGGGTCTCGGGATCCATATCAAAAGACACAGCACATCCTTGATTTTTAGCCTCTACTGCCTGGGTTTTCTTCTGATTCACTACATATACCTGAGCCTTTGTTTTGTGTGGAGTGCTCTAAGATTCAGTGTCCCATTCTGCACATGCACATTAAACTTCCCCTCATCCACTGATGCTCCAACCCAAACAGATTTCTAGATGTGTCCTGGGTATGCAATAACTAAGTGCTGGCTTATCTCCTCTGACTCCCATTCCCATTTTTTCTGAACTTCATTTACTTTATTCTAGGTTTACTCATTAATTTATACTTGTCCTTTAACAATATTTTGACTAACATTTTGACATTTTTGTAACCAGCATATACTAGGATTTCTGATCTCTTCTATTGATGGAAATCAAATTGTGCAACAGTCTTTCTCAGCGTGCACCCCTAGAGACTTACTGCCATCTACCAAGGCAGGAGGAAAGTGAGATAACTAGTCCTGTCCATGTGCTCTGTGATCATGAGATAATGGAGATCAGACAGAATTTTTGGTGTCTCCCCTCAGTCTGGTGACTTGGAATCTTCTGTACCTTCAGTCACTCTATTCATTTTTACATACTCAACAAATCCCAGCTCCTTCCTAATGCACCCCTCTGTGGCTCCAAATGTAGCAGCTAGAGTTAAGCAATGATCTTAATAATTCTTATTGATTAAAAAGCTTACTACATTTTAATATTAATGCAGTCAGTACTATGGGAGACCAACAGAGATGACTGTTTTCTCTCTCCAGTTCAAGGAGCTGTGGAAATTTTTTTGTTAGACTTACTTTTGTGTGGCTGAGTCCCTACTTCATTCATCTAAATAAAATATGGCCTGGCAGGGAGTACAGTATGAACATCAAGTGTTGCAGAATTCATATTTTATTGCTCCATAAATGGCTATCCTGAAGTTTATCCTTTGTGTATTCTTCCTCTATCTTAGCATGAGAAAAAGTTTTCATGTAGGTGTGGGGTTTTAGTAAAATTTAGGGTAAGCACTATTACTGGTAACTACGGGCCATCACCTCCTTTCTATCTAGGGTCCAGCATGGTGAGGTGTTAGAATGAAGCCAATACTGACCAGAAGGCCATGGTGTTTGAGCTGACCATTCAACACAGGCAGGTAGCCAGTAGAGTACGAGAAGTGGCCAGAGAAAGCTCTGAATCTGTCTGCAGAAGCCACACTCCTATATCTGTAATGTCTGAGACTTGTCTTTAAGAGCAGATGTTCAAGATAAAGCCAGAATATTTAGAAAACACATGTAAAGCAAACTAAGAATTGTTAGCTCAGTCCAGCCATTAGCTCTATATTAGAAAAATCACTTGTGCTTTATTTACTGAACTCCTGAAAAGACCAGTTCTGGTTTTCCTGATCAAGGATAGCAAAAAAAAAAAAGTTTACAACTGTGAAGGTCATAGAGAAAGATAAGAGTTATAATACTTAAGGCAGATAATCATGTAATGAGATGTTGAACTTAGGAAAACACAGAAAAACTGTAAAAATTCCTTTTGCTAGGGCAATTTCAATGTCTATCACTGTATTTTAAATTTTACTTGGTTCTTTTCAAATCTGTATTATTCTTTTGACGTGTTTTTAAATGTTTTTATTTCTATATTTGAATTGTTTGAGGTTTTGAGGAGGATCTGATTTTGCTGTTTTTGCACACGCGTTTATGATAGACTGTCAACTCATTTGTTCTATAATTGGGATTTGAGCTCATTTTGGAGGGTGTTTATCTGTAGATATCCTGTGTGACTTGAATTGAGGGTGTATCTCTATGAGGTAGTTTTTAATTTGTTTGTGTCTGTCACTTGAGAAGCGTTATTGGTCTAAGACAAATTTTATGCTAATTCCCTGTCCTTCCCTTATGAGTTCCTTGGGATGCCCCTTCTGAAGTGAGGCAGGAACTTGTCCGTGTGGAAGGATAGAGGAGAGGTTGCACAGGGTGCTGTGGGAGTCACAAACAAAATGGGAAGCCAACAGGAGAAAAACACCTCTCCGATGATGTGCTGGCACTTTGACATTGCCTGCAGGAGGTGCCCAACAGAAACGCCTGCTATAGCAGCGTTGCTGACTGTATTTCTGATCCCACAGATCCTAGGCATTGTTCACGAAGCGTCTATTCGATCCAGCTGTCCCCATCAGTTGACTCTGGCCAGAAATCCTGGCATATTCAAATTACAAAATAAAAAACCTTTCCCTAACTTCTCTTCCCCTGATTACCTCTTGTTTCCACTTATTTATTACTGAAAGATAGATAGTGTGGTAGGTTTGCCTTTCCCATTAGCCCATCCTAAAAGGGCAGGTCTAGGGGCTAAAAATATTTTCATTATTTATGCACAGTTAGGTTTTTGGAACATACTCTCTTCCTTTACTCTTTCACTCCCTGCTTGTCAGCATGGATGTTTCTTTGTGGGTTGCCATTGTGGTGGTGAGGGCTGCAGTTGTCCAAAGGAGAGACCCAGCTTTGGGGTGAACCAGCCACATTTTCACATCTTGTTGAAGAAATGGCTGCAGCCCATGGATGTTGCTCTCTCAGAGGTTACTGCTGCTGCTTTATCCCCAGGGACAGTTGAGCTCATACAGGAATTATTTTCCAGATGTGGTGAGGGACAAGGAAGTAGCTGAGATCATGTAGGCAGTCACAACCCAGCTTTATAACTGGGAGGTTCTTTCCACCTTCAGAGCTGCTTTTAAACTCACGAAAAACACTCATAACTTATGTAAGTCTTAATAGAGGTTCATTGAGTCACAAAAGTATCTCAATGTTCAGATGAGTATTTTGGTGGTAGGATATCCTGGCATGTGGGGATAGGAGAACAGGAGAGAGGGAATTCTCTTATGTTGGCTTCCATGCTTTGCTTTCATGTGTGCTGGGCATCTTCTTCCTCAGTCATCCAGTGCTACAATGTTCCAGCAGGAAGAGATCTCAGAGGCTATCATGTTTTTAATTTTTATCTTTTATTTAAGAAAATGTAATTCTTTTGCACAGGAAATAAATGCATAATATAGAGACAAGACTAATCATAGACAGGAAGTAAGCAAGTAGCTCGTGAGCCATAGAGAAAACTCATGGATTGTTTGTCAGTAACCTGTGAGGCACAGTAGACCTAGCTAGAATAAATGGAACATTTTTGTCTTGAACATAGGTCAAAGGATGCAACAAATAAAAGTGTAACATATTATTGACAGAAGATAATGGAAGGCCAGGTAAATGTTAAATACCACAAAGCACAGGTCATATCACCCCTGGATTCATAGCTATACCGTATCTGAACTGGTATATACATCTGTGCTGGCTCATTTATCCTTTTCCCAAGACATGCAGTTTTACTGCTTAGAATGTTATTGGCTGTTTATTGTTAGAGCCAGGAGTAGTTGCCCCTGAGTCTCCACAATAGAAGAAGCTCCAGACACCTTTGGTCTGCAGATCTTCCTTGTTCACCCTACCCTCTAGTCCTCAGAAACTCAGTGTTGACCAGAAGGGCAGGGGAGAATTGAGGGAGAGAAGAAGGGAAAGGGGAAAGTAAAAGGAAGAGGGTGAAAGACAAGGCATTTGGTCATTGTGTAACCCAGGATTGAGGCACTGTAGTGCTTCCACCTGTTTGTACCCTGTCCTGTGTGTGTTAAACTCCCCTCATCTATTTCTCATTGCTTCTCATTGTGTGATTCAAGGATCTCAGTTTGGTCTGTGAATCTTTTCATTCTTTCTGGAATAGACTGCTGGTAGTGTACTTGGAGGATTCTGAGTCAGAAGCTACTAAAGCCAATGCTTTCATTTAACATATAAAACCCCAAGCCCAGAGAGGTCAAGGGAAGTGCCCTGGTCTCTCAGAGAGTTAGTAATTATTAGGAGACTGACAGAGCACAAATGCCTTCATATCTCTCTACATGGGTTCTCTGCTTCCCAAGGTCTTGGATGCATGCCCTGAATATGAGTTTTCACTGAAAGAAAATGCTGTTAAGTTCCCCTGTAAGCCAAAGCATTTAGAGCTGCAACAGGCTTGAACAGTCTCTGAGCGCGAGCATGAACTGGGCCCCAAGGACATGCTTTGCCTGAGCACAGGGAAGATGGGAAGACATATGTGTCAGCCACTCTGCCGGCAAGCCAAGCATGACCAAGAAGGAACCCATTTCCTCTGAGCACCTTGGAGGAATGGAGTGGAGATGCGCTTTCTGCTGGGGAACTCTCTCTTCATTGAGTGTGGAAAAGCACAGATGTTTAGGGAGAAAGGAAGGCACTCTACCTCCAGAGAGCTCTAGCCTTGATTTTTCTGTGCATCCACACTTCTCCATGCCTTCTACCTCTAGAGTCAGGATGCTGCAGTAACTGATGAGCCCCACCCATCATCTCAGCCTCCACACTCACACATAACCTGTCTGGCCATTTACTGTCTTCTATTCCTAGGCCACTTGTAGATGCCACAAATGAGGTGATTAAGACAGATTCCCTACCTTCAGAGAGTTATGCCTTAGCGAGGTAGGTGAACAAGTGAATACAAAAACTAAAAAGTACCAGAAAAGGGGACTGGACTTTGTGACTTCCAAACCTGCTTGGCAGGGTTTAGAAATACTTAAACAATGAGGAGCTGTCAGTATCCCCTGTGGAACTCCAAATGCCCAACATGTTGGCTCATTGTGAATGATTGGGCTTCTGCCTCAGTTTCCCTGCTTATTACTCTACTTTGTTGCTGTATATTGATCCTTTGTCTGAACATCATGCTGTTTGTTCTGGACTGTGCTGGGGAGCTTACAGTTCTCCTTCTAAATTTTTTTTTTTTCTGATTCGGGTCTTATAGTAATAGACCAATGATTTGTAATTATCTGACTTGGAGTTTTGCTTGCTGCTCCTGCCCCTGTATTAAGCCCTGCTGGCAACATGACCATTGACATTATTTATTTAAAAGGGGTCACTCTGCTGGCTGGGCTGCCTGTGTACCAGATCAACTCCTACAATGCCAGCATGGTCTCTACCTTCCTTCCAAGTTTTGACACTGAACTTCAAAGGATTTCTCTAAATATATCTTACTGTGTACACACAGAAAACATACATCCTTTAGAGGTTCTTTTGTTTTTCCTGAATATAAACTTTGCACATTTACCAGGATGGTATACTCACTGTTGTGTCTCCTTTGCCCCTACTTCCTAATCCCCCATGTGCATGTGCACACCACATGTATTTAGAAGCCTTTAAAACTGTGGAGTCTTATTTATCCAGTTCCACTGTAGGCCTGACCAAACACATCTACCACACGGTATCGCCCAACACAGCCTCCAGCTGACTTTCTGAAATAAAGCCTCAGAAGTTAGAGACGTGGGTCATGGCCACTTTTTAAGTAGGGCTAACTTTACTGCATGCCTTACACATAGTGGAGGCCACGTGATCCAGGAAGATTACCCAGAAGTGCCAGTCTTTAATTCTTACCCTCCAATTCAAAGAGGCAGATGATATACCTGGCTTTAGTTTGCCCATGTTTTGTTCATCTGAATAGAATACTGGCAGGAAGTTGGTCTTAGTAAGAAAAGACCATTACTCCTCACTGCTTCTCTTCTTTATTTGTTAGCCCCTAAATGGTAATTTTAGAGTGCACCTTCATTGCTCTTTCTTCTCTCTCTAATTGGTAAGGAATTGGGGTGAGAGTCTGCAGGATCAGATAAGCAGGACACTGGGAGTTCCATATGACTAAACACATCAGGCGTTAAAGCTGTGGACATGAGCTATATAAATCTGTTCATGCCTGCTCTGTCCAGCTTGGCATAGACTTGTGGGTCTTTGGTGGGAGTTGACCTGTACTGACAATCTTTTCTAAGGAAACTGCCCCTATCACTTTAGTCTGTGCTCCTGGTGGAACCTAGCTTTACTGGCAATTAGGTTGGACATGTGACCAGTATCAGTAATTTCCATATCTTTCCTTGTAATATCAATAGTGTCTGGTTGAACTGGAGAGAGTGGAACCCTTCCTCTAAATTCCTGCACTAAGAAAAGTATGAGCTGAGGTCTGACTCTCCTGCCTTAAAAGGAATCATTGTCAATAGCAGGGGGGAATGAAATCAGAGACCATCAAAATTGAGAGATACATGTATAAGGAAAAGATGATGCCACTGTTAACTCCTTGTTTTACTTCTCCATGGTCCTGGAGCTGATGTTATTCCTTTAGCTGTACTTTTGTTTCTGTGAGCCTACTCAGTTAAATGGGACAATAAGCTCCTTTTAGTGTAAGTTAGTATGTGTTCAGTTTCTGTTATGTATGTGCAGATTCCTGAAAAACCGGAAATTAGTCATTAGAAGTGAAGCATTACAAATATCCAGCCCCAGCATTCAGAACTGGTTGATTCCAGGGAGAATGTTAGTATAAGATGACTATTATCTGGGCTGGGAAAAAGGAATTACGTTAAGTAATCTTACAAGAGATGGTTAAATGATTTCCTGTTATCTCTTGGGCTCATAAACAATTGTATATACCAGGACAGGGCTTTAAGACTTAGAAGACAAATGTGGGGATAGTAGGAGGTGCTGGCTTACTCTTAGGGGTATCAAGGAGTTCTCATAAAGTGACATGGGTGAAACTATAAAAGGAACAGAGTTCACTATTGTTCCAGTAAGGCTCTCTACCTGTCATCAGAATCCTTCTTGGTCCTGTTGAAGCCCCACCTCCTGCACAAAGTCTTTCCCGATTACTCTAGCCCACTCATTTATTTCTTCATGTATTCATTCTGCAAATATTTATTTAGCACTTCCTGAATGCCAGAAATTGGGCAAGGTGCCAGACATTTCTACTGATCCTACTGTTGTTAGGACATGATTTGTTAGTACTGTACTTTATTCATTAAAGTTGTTCTTAAAAACATAACTCAGGGGAAAAAAACATAACTCAGAAACTAAATTGATGGCAGGTCATCAGGGGAGTTTTGGTCCTAGAATTTTCCCAAGAGAGGAACCACAAAAAGCAAGGTACATATTCATCAATATTAATTGAGTGCACACTATGCAAATTTGACCTGACTTCTGTCTTTGAGTAGTTCATAGATTCCTGGGAGCATTGTTCAGTCAACATGGTGGGATCATGGTGGATTATCAGGAAACCAGCTGCTGGGGTTCCCTTTACAGGGATTATATTTTCATTCTTTCCTAGGAAACTATGATATAGTCTGAACATTTGGACAAATGCCAAAACCTTTTTACTGTTGAGTAAAGTTCCTTTGGGGTGTTGGTATTCATATCTCCTGGCTACACATCCTTGCCTCTCTGTGCTCATAGAATAAGATTACTGACTGTCAACTGTGATCATCAGATGAATTTGGAAGCTTACTATTTCTTTTATTCATTAATTTGTTAAGTATTTATTAATTTCATGCTATGTGGCAAGTTGTGTACCAGGTGAAATCAGAGGCAGAGTAGAGCTGAGAGTGAGTACACTGGAACTGTAGATACTGTTTTGCACTGAGTGACTGTATAATCTTTGGTGAGTCATGAAAATGCTCCTCATCTCAATTGCTGTATTTTTAGAATGGGGATTACAAGATGATCCAGGAGCATAAATGAAATAAATATCCATGAGCCCATAGTTAAATAAATAAATGATCAGACAAGTAAATGAGGAAAAAGGAGCAAACAGAAGAATTCTGAAAATAAATGCAGAAGGAAGTAGAAAAATAAAATCACCATTAGGTAATTGCTGCAGTTAAGATCCATGGGTGAATGCTAAAAACGGTGAGCAAAACTTTAAGGAGAAACAGAGTATTTACATAGCCTTAAAGCATTTCCCCCAAATATTAATTAAACGTGGTGGTGATTTTAACATACCTACAAATTATTTGATATTCCTCTTTCCAGGAGATGGGGCTAATTCTCCTCTGCTTGAATGTTGGCTAGACTCAGACTCACTTCTACCAAAGAATATGCAAAGGGAAAAATATCACCTTGCATTGGAGAAACCTGGCAGATCCCACCTTAACCTCATGATCAAGGTTAACATCACCAATAACAAGTTATATTGATACCATTTACCTCATATGATATAAAGAAATGGGCACCTTGCTTCTGTGGTATTTTCCCCCCAAATGCATAACCCCAATCTAAGCATGAAAAAATGGACAAACCCAAACTTGGGGGTGGGTGGTATTCTACAAATCCCTCGCCAGTATTCTTCAAATGTGTCATAGTCATGAAAAATAAAGAAAAACTGAGAAACTACCACAAATTGGAAGAGTTTAAGAAGAGCAAATGCTTTATGGGATCTTGGGCTGGATCCTGGAACAACAACAACAAAAGTATTAATAGATACTGGTGGAGAGTTTTGTGATTTCTGAATAGAGTTTATAGTTGAGAGTGTGGCACAATAATTAATTTCTTAGTTTTGACAATGTGCCTTGTTAAAATTTTAACATTAGGAGAAGTGGGGTAAAGGATCTACATGAATTCTCAGAACTACTTTTGCAACTTTTCTGTAAATACATAATTATGTCAAAATTAAAAATTAAAAAAACTACCTCATAAAGTTGTTTAAACAACTCCTGTGATAATATTTGAAAATACCTAGAAAAGTGTGGAGTACTATGCTTACATAAAATAGAAATTTTCTTTTTATATATGGGGGAACAGAAATAATAAAGAATAGGGGCAGTTGCTGGCTAGCACAGGAGTTGAAGGAGAATATTTTAAGTGACATTTTTAAAGGGTTCTAAATCAGTGTCTAACTCCCGCTTACTGGAACATCAGCTTCAAGATGGGAGAGTGTGTTATTTGTTTTGTTCAAGCTTTAGAATGGTCCTTTGCATAGAGAGAGTGCTTAATAAGCATTTATGAATGAATGAATGAATGAATGAATGAAAGAATAAGTGCTGTTTTCCATAATGGTCATGAATTGAGGCAGAGTTGGAATGTGTTGACAAGATTGAGAAGAGATTATAACCACCACCACCCCTCCCCCAACAGTGGTTAGGACATAGGAGAATAATCTGAATCTCAGTCTCTTTGGTGAGGGCTAGGGGTGAGATTGAGGTCAGAGCAACATGAGGGTTTTCAAGAGGAGAGGAAGAAGATGGGGGAGTTTTCTTGGGAGAACCAGGTTAAAAGCACTGAACTAAAATGTAGAACTTGAGGTGAATGAGGAGTGTCTGGAGCAGGTCTCAGAGCCTTTAGCCTTTTCCAAAAGTCTAGGATTGCTCCTTACCAAGATCTCAGTTCCTCTGAATAAGTCCAACCACTGACTGGTGGCAAGAAGAGCTAATTGCCTGAATGTAAACAAAGTCCTCTTGTTCTTGCTAGACAGGTTATGCCCAGGTACGTGACACCCGTAGTCCCAGAACAATTAGGATTATGGATTTCTGTCCCCAAATTTGAGTTCCAGCTTTTGAAAGAATCATTTTATAAAACCATATGGGGAAAGGCAGTGAGTATGGCAGAGAGTATATTTTATGTGGCTTGGTGGTAGTTGTCTAAATTGTACAGACCACTGTTGTCTTTCAGAGTTGGGATGCGTAGTTTAGTATAGCTAAGCAAAGCGTAGACCTAGGCAGACTGTTCCTTAATTCCAGGGAACTTTTAAACTGTGTTTTCTAGCAGCCACTGCATCCCAGGGCTGGGGGCTCATTCCACAGTCTGTTGCAGTGTTCCTTGGTGAAGGAGACTTGCCCCCCATAGAGTCCATAACAAAGTCCTAAGGAGTGTTGGTAGGACTATCTGAGGCTCCACAGAGCACAGAGACAACATATTCTCTTTCCCCACTCATGTAACACAGGAAAATTAGTTCTTTGCCTTTTTCGGATTGATTTAATTTCTCCTAAATTTCCCATGCTGAGCTCTATAACATGGGCTAAGGCTGGCTTCTGGCTTGGGACCATTATTGTCTAGTTGCAGTTTCCTGCCTAAAGTTAGTTTTTCCCAGAGTTGGTAGCTCAGCTGTTTCATATCATAATGGGGTGGGAAAATGGCAGGCAGGCTGTCAAACCTGATGCAAATGCCATTTTATAAAAAGTGGTTTAAATTGGCTGAAGCTGTTTTTAGACTGATCAGTTAAAAAAATATATATGTAGGGCATCTTTCTGACTTGCAGAAACATAGCTCCTAAGAATTAGATTTTTCATCATATACTTTGCAAGAGATTTGTAGGCAGGCATGGGCTCATAAAAACTAGATGAGGATTTGTTAATGTGGGAATATGTAAATTGGATTCAGCCTGCCCTCAATTAATAGGAAAGGGCTTGTGAGCCAAGTGGGGAGAAAGGGAAAGAGCTACCAGAATGAATATGCTGGCATACCCTGGAGAGATAAGCTTTGTTCTTGGTTTCCCCTGGGGCTATTCAAAGAGTTGCAGGAATTTTGCCCCAAGACTGGAGAGGTAGGCTCCTTTAGCACTTTGGGGCTACAATTACTCTCATTTTCAGCAGGAACAAAAGAGGCAAGTGATATTTTGACCCTTGATAAAGGGATTTCAGGAGTAGAAGCAAGCAACTGGGGAAAGTTAAGTTTCTGAGTTCTGTGAAGACCAGTTCCCTTGAGATGAGCCAAATCAGAAACTCAAAATTTCACTGAGAAACTTTGGAGTTTGTGGTTTGTATTAATATCTGGGCTGCCCAATTGTCTTTCTTTTCTTCCTATCTACTCAAATCTCACTCAGCCATTTTTTCCTGTCTCAGGGCCAGTCTAGATGCAGTAAGTGTGTTTACCTCTCTGAGCTGACTCTGCCAACCCAGGAGATGTGCCACTGAACAAAACGTGGTTGTTGTCTCTTCTCTCCCGCCTGTGCACATAGGCTCTTATATACATATTATATACACATATACATATATATGTATAAATATATACATATAAAATATGTATAAAATACATATATGTATAAAATATGTATAAAATACATATATATGGCTACCAAATCTCCTCCTCCTGCTGGCTATCAAGAATTCTAGTTAAGTTTATGCAGTATCTATTTTCTCCTAGGATATAGTCTAAGATATAGGGGCAGTGGAGTGAAGAGGAACAGAGGAAAATAATTAGATTTTGTGGGGCACCTTCAGGTGGTTTTGAGAAGAGTCCTGAAAGCAGGTGCAATGTATATATGTGATTCACACCCTGGAAAAAGAAAGAGACTTTAAGAAGTATTGAGGTTCACTCAAGTCCTTTTCATGGTGTTAAGTATTAGGGAAAAAATAAGAATTGGAGCTGAATTATTTTTGTATTATTTTGGCTGCATGGTCCATGTTCTTTGACTACAATTCCATTTTGGTACAAAACCATGTGGATCATAGCATTATAAGCACTGAATTTGGTTCAACCGGTTCACCAATCCATGCATATTGTTGGATGTCTATTATCTGCCTTCTTCAAGACAAGTAGAAGTTGTGGTTTGAACTCAACTACTTGGGAAGGAATCTACTTGGGAAGATAAAAGATAAGAAATTTGATAGAGATGGTAGTTTTTACTATGGTGGATGGATTACCATGATTACAACAGGAGAGAGGCTAAATCACACAAAAACTGCAAGAGTAACTGTTTCCTGCCATAACTAATCTCATCTTTGTTTGACTTTGCAATATATCTAAATGCTGGCCTTTGCCTTCCTGACCCTTCTTCATATTATATTCCAGCACTCTTGTTTGCTTCATTCAGGTTATTCCTCTCCCTTGACTTTGCACATCTTCCTTAATTCTGACTCCATGCCTTTGCTCAGACTTTCACCATCACTTGGGGACATCCTGTCATCATTCCTTTATCTATCTGCATTCTACCCCTGCTGCAGGAGACAAGGCAGGGTCGGATGGTCAATGAAACTTTTCCAGATTCCCAAATTCACCAGGGTCTTTCTCTGTTCCTTGTACTCTTTTTTCAATTATTATTTACTTTATGCAACTTAGTAATTAGGACTGGAGAGTTGGAAGAACACTTAAGAGAGTTTAGCTGATCAGTTCCAATCAGTTTTTCAGATGATGCAGCTGAGGTTCTTTGACATGATGTTACTGACATTAGATAACTGGGAATATATGTTAACATGTTTATAAACTAAAAATTGGTATAGAAATAACAGTTATTCTTATAGTGGCAAAGTTATATACCCAAATCCTCAGACCCTTTCCTGCTTTATCCATTATATCAAGCTGTCTCTACTAAATTGCTATTGTCCTATATAAGCCTTATTTGCCCAGTGTGAGGTGGGACATCAAAATTTGGATGGAAGTATCAGGTGGGGCCCACAATTCACTAGGCACATTTATTACAAATACTCCGAGATAAAGTATCACACTTATTTTTCACAAATGAGGACACTAAGCCTCAGAGAAGTTAAAACATTTGCCCAAGATCACACAGAAAGCAATAGAGGCAGTATATAAATGTAGATCTGCCCAACTCAAAAGCTTGCATGTGTTTTCTCTTTCCTCTATACTGTGCTCTTTGAGGCAGAGCTGGGTTCTTTTTTCTTTTAGTTGCCTCAATATTTATTCCATCTTTGGCCACAGTATATGATCACTTAGGACATTCTGTTTCATTGGGTGGCTAAGTCCCCCATGGTAAGTCTCTGTGAACCTCATCTTTTCCAATGGGCAATTTCCAAGCATGATCTATCCCACAAACTATTTTCTAATGGTCCACAATCATTAAAATAAATCATAGGTTAAAAATAACTTCATATGCTATGGCTCTCTAAAGAAAGATGTAAGAATTTGGCTGGTGTTTTGAACTCTTCAGTTTAAAGTTACTTGTGAAATACAAAGGACAATTCATCTTATTTTTTTTAATGGGTGAATTCTGCATGGTGATTGACAAGAACAAAAATGAAGTCAGAGGCTGTCACAGCCCCAAATGATGTGAAGAGTTGCTCCTTGCCCCACCACCAGATAGTAGATGCTAACAACAACTCTTCTGGATAACACACAGATAGCAGTCTCCTAGGTACAGTGGGCTTTGGTCAAGTAAAGAGGTTTTCTCATTTCCACTTTTAGTTTTCTCTCTCTCTCAGAGAATCCTTTTACTGAGCCTGGCCATTTTTTATTTGGGCCTGCTCAGCTGGCTTCATGAGATGCCAACTTAAGCAGAGTCAGCCCTAAAAACAAGTATTAATGCTACTGTGCTAGAGTAAATTTATTCTTTAAGAGGGCTAGTAGACTCATAATGCTTTCACTTCTAAAGAGCGGATGTAATTTAGGGTTCCTGGTGGTATAGAAGGCTGATGGAAAGGTTGTTGTTGGCTGGGTATCTATACATATTAAGTGGAGAAAAGGAGGGGATTTTTTTTTATTCCTTTTAGGTCTACCATAGTGTCTGTTGAGTACCATGTATTGAAAATGCACCCTAATTTGTAATGAGGTGAAAGGTCTGCGAGCTGAAGAGATAGGAAGTAAATTTCCAAGTTGGGGGATTCACCCTAAGACCAAAATCATTTTGAGTTATGGCTTTCTTTTCTCTACAAAGTCTTACTTGCAGACCTTACTCTTCGTGGTTATGGGTACATATGTGACTTTGCCATTCATTTCATTATGCATCATTCCCACTGATTCATTCAGTACCAGCCCATATTCACCTGGCCTTCACCCAGCATCCTTTTTTTTTCTTTTTTTCTTTTTCTGGCAACTACTTGTGAGTTATTTAATCTCAAGTGATAATCTACACCTTCAAAAATGACCCTCAGGCATACACTGTACATAACAGGGTAGCCTTCATCCAATTTTACCTGTCACTACCTATCCTTTTCATCTAATGATGTGAGAGTCTATTTGCCAAACAATTGCAGTTTGGACTATGATTTTGAACAATGCAGATGGGTTTATTCAGTTGCTAGGGATGGCATCTCCTGATGGCTCTCCTAATGCTCCTGTGTTTATTCTTTTCACTGCCAAAGTGTTCTCTTATTCATCTGAACTATCAACTTTCCCTGGTAACCTGTCTTTTAAAATAGCAACCATTGTCTTTCTGGGTCCCCTGAGGATAGAAAGGTTAAAAGACAGGTTTTCTGCTTCTATAGTGTGCCCCTGCTGAGAGAGGAGTTCTTGACCCGACCACATTTCCATCTAAAAGGTGTTACAGAACCCTGGATAATTACAGCAAGGGGCAGTCTGATGGCCAAAGCATGCATTTTCCTCCTGTAAGTTGGAGGGTTTGTTCACTTAACATCTGTCACAAACCACGTATTCATGCCTCCTGTGTTCTCTGGAGCAATTTAAAACATACTCTTGTCCTTACAGAGTTTGCAGTCTAACCCGCCCATTAAAGAATACGTATGAATTGCCTTTTATGTACAATACCTTGCATCGGAATATTAAACGTGTCCCCAGATGATCACAATACAATAAGATTAGTTTTATACAAAACATAACACAATGCTGTATGCAATAAATGACATGAGTACACTATAAATGTTCAGAGGCAATAATTTTCCAGCTGTTTTGCAGGTATGCCATATTTTTAATGTGTAATGCCAAACTCATTTGTTTTATTTTTTCTTTCCTACTCTCAATATTGCTCCTCTTTTTATCTTCAAACAATGTCACTTTAGCCAATAGAATTAAAATATCAGTCTTTTATTTCTCTCTTTTACCTCCCCTTTCCCAGCCAGATTTTGACAATTCTATATGATAAACATCTTATAACATATGACTTTCCTTCTCTTCTCTGCTCCCACCGTCTTTCTCAAGTGCATTCTCTTTTCATTTGTAACTTGGGCTTTTGCAATAATTTCTAAGCAATTGATCTGTCTATAACTGCTTCTTCATCTAATTCATCCTCTACACTGCTGTCAGAGTTATAATTCTGATGTTATTTGACTAATTTATTTCAATAAGTATTCATAGGAAAAAAGTTCAGCTATGTAAGCATGGCATATAAAGACCTACACCCGGGGTTGGCAAAGTTTTTTTCTGTAGAAAGTCAGTAAATACTTTAGGTTTTATGGGCAATGTAGTCTCTGTCACAACTACTCAACTTTGCCATTATAGTGCAAAAGCAGTTATAGGTGATACATAAACAATTGGTCATTGTTAGATACCAACAAAACCTTTTTTATGGACACTTATTTGAATATAATGTAATTTACATGTATAGTATCCTTCATAAGAAAGAGAGATGAAACAGTATCCTTGATTTTTTTTTTCAACAAGCTAAAAATGTGAAAGCCATTCTTAGCTTATGAGCCATATAAAACAAACGGCTGGCCAGATTTGGTCCACAAGCCAAACACTGGCCTACAGACTCTGATCCTTCTTTGTCTCTCTGATGCCTCATTACCTCCGCTCCTTTATCTTTTCTCCAGTCCTTTGTTTCTGGCACAACAGACTACTTACCTATTCCCGTACATGCCACATACTTTTATACGTCTATATCTGTGATTCTTAACCCTGACTGCCCTTGTGCAAGAACATTCAATACAGGATCTTAAGGAATCTCCCCATATCCTTGATCCCAGCCCATGGAGCCTTTGTACTTAGTCTTCCAGAAAACTATGCCCCTGTGAGCATCTAATATCCTCTCCCAAATTACCAAGACAGTAAAAGACTGAGATTTTATGCTGTTTGCAAGGTAACAATATGGACATTTTATAAAGTCTATAGTGTAGCATAATTGATACGATCCTAATTCACAAATATCAACACCTTGTGTTAATATTCATTTTGTACTTAAACCTTCTCTTTTAGAAATGAATTAGGTAGTCTCTTATAATGTATTTTACTACCTTTCAATAAAGCTAAAACGTAGTCCAAAGGCAACGACAGAAAATAAATGCCAAGTTACACTTTATGGTGTGCATTAGTGTCTTTAGCTCTTTGTAAAGTTAATGAATGGCCAAATCACCTTTACAAAGCAGTTGATACTGTGAAATATCATGGGTTTCTAGGTTGTCATCCAGCCATTGGAACCTCTTATATTCAGAAACATATACATTCTGTCAAACCTCACTGATGTCTTAAAGATAGAAGTACTTTATATTATAAAGGTATACTTTTTTAAGTACAACCTGCTACAATATAATATTTTTATGTTGTGAAATCTCTGGAAAATATGCTGGATCCAGTGGATCAGATTACCTATTCTGAATCAGATGAGACTTTACTAGTGTTTTAGTATAGCATTAGTTATCTATTCTGCCATAAGAATTTACTACCAACTTAGTAGATAGTTGGTGAGAAGTCTGGGTGGGTGTTACTGGATTCTCTGCTGAGGTCTAACGAGGCCAAACTCAAGGTGTTAGCAGGGCTATATTCCTTACTGGTGGTTCTGGGGAGGAAACTGTTTCAGGCTCATTCCAAGCTCATTGAATTCAGTTCCTTGCACTTAGAGAACTGAGATTCCTTTTTCCTTACTGGTTGTTAGTCAGGGACTGGTATTTGCTCCCAGAGCCTGCTGCATTCCTTTTCATGCTTTCCAAATGGCCCCAGACATGGCAGGTGGAATCCTTTTCCTGCTTCTAATGTCCTTGACTCCCCCTTTTACCACTTCTCCCTTGCCTCCAGACAGAAGAAGTTTTCTGCTTGTGAGGGTTTATAGGATTAGATTTGGCCACCTAGATAATCCTGAAAAGTCTCCCTGTTTTAAGGTTAGTAACCTTGATTACATCTGCATGTAATACAGCATGTTCAAAGAGTCCAGGGACCAAGGCATGGACATCTTGGGAGTGCCATTCTACTTACAAATATTATTAATATTTCATTTCTTGGTGACTGGAAAACTTATTAGGTTAACAGGAGTAATGAAACAATAACATGAAAATAAAAATGATTTTTATTTATCATGGAACAAGGATCTCCACATTACAGCCTTCATCATCTTCATATGCTCTTTATTCCAGACTTCTGTCTCTGGTGTAAAAGAGGTAGTAGCAGGCATAACAAACAGGTATCAAGGGTTAGTTTATAAAAACGTTTGGTTGGCCAATGACCATCGCAAAGGCTGTGACAAACTTTAGAAGTACCACTTTGTTCAAAGTTTCTTCTATCTCTGTTATCACAAGGAAGGAGTAAGAGTATCTTCTGGTGAATAAAAAATTGACTTCTAGCTAACTTAGGGAATAATAATAGCTAACACTTATTATGTCATTTGTATTTATGACACTATTTAATTACCTCTTCACATACAGTGTTGTATTTGACATTGACAGCAATTCTGGGAGGTAGATACTCTTTCCCACAGTATACAGATAAAGAGACATTACAGAAGTTAAGTGATAAGCCCAAGGCTTCTAAGTGGCAGAACCAAAGTTTTAAAAACCAGATGCAAAGGCTGTGATGTTTAGAGAAGAAAGAAGTGCTTATTAAAGTTCATGCATGAAAATATTTTGGTTATTATATAAGGCCCATATCACTCCCATTTTCATCTCCCAAAAGCAACTGCTTCCAATTGTTTTATCTATTTGATTACCTTCATACTTTATATCACGTACTTATGCTACTATTTCTTGATTTTTCACTGTCAGTACTTGTCTAACGACATATGCCTTTGGAAGATGAGGATATAACTTCTCTCATCTGCGTCACGTCACTTCTTTTTTAAAACAAATCCTATTTTTCCGTCTTGTCATTTTGCACATCTTTTTTGACATTTTTTCCCAACTGTTTTTTCTCTCCTTTTAATTCAATTTTTAAATGTATACTATCAGTTTTAATTTCCAGGGTTTTTTTTTTTTCATCTGAATGTTACTTTTGCACAGCATATTGTCAGTTCTATGAAGATATTAATGATCTATTTGAGTGTTTTTTGTTGTTGTTGTTGGTTTTGTTTTTCCCCCAAGTTTTCTCTGTTTTGGTCTTTGCTTTTCAAGTAGTTTTTGCTTAGTTTGCTGATTTTTGCCTCTCTGCTTATGTTTTTTATTTTTTTAAATATTTATGTTTATATTTAAGATAATGGAATTTTTATTTGTGTGGACTGGTTACTCATGGGCTTCACCAGTTGGTGTCATAATGGGAGATCATCAGGTAGGTTAGGCATTTTCTCTAGGGCTGGCCAGATTTCCAAGACTAATAGCTTTCTAAGGACTTCTAGTGGTGGTGGTGGTGGTAGTTATCTTCAGATTATGTATGCAAGCCTTCACATTTTTACCGTTTCCTTGGTATCACATTCCTGTTCTTAGAACTACTTTCTGTCCTCTAGAGCAGAGACCCTCTCCTTTTTTTTCTGGGGAATAAATCTCTAATCTGATGGAGTACAAGTGTTCACTACACTAGAGAGATGATCTTGGGGTTTAAGTGCTATGTAAACTGACTTTGAACTGATTCTCTTATTTGGACCCCATCTTTACATCCACCCTCAGAGGTGACAGGATGCCCTTTCTTTTTTTTTTTTTTTTAATTTTTTAAAGTTTATTTATTTATTTGAGGGAGACAGAGACAGCGCAAGTGTGGGAGGGGCAGAGAGAGTGTGGGAGAGAGAGAATCCCAAGCAAGTTCCATGCTGCCAGCACAGAGCCCGATGAAGGCTCGAACTCATGAAACTGTGAGATCATGACCTGAGCTGGAACCAAGAGTTGGATGCTCAACAAACTGAGCCACCCAGGTGCTCCTAAGATGCCCTTTCTAAGCTTTTTGCGGGTTCTGCAGTATGAATCCAGTTGCTGCTCAGATGCATTCTCTACTTTATGTAAGATTCAGCATTTGGAGTTTGCCCTTGTGCCTCTGCCTTCCAACTTCTGTAATGTTGTAGCTCATGCCTCTTGTCGTTGAGATTATGCTTTTTAAAAATTGCCTTTCTGTCATCTCAGTGTGTCCTGAAAGCAGAGGTAAACACTTGTGTGTTCTCTGCCATCTGCCATCTCTCACTGGTGCCTGAGCCAATTGTGTTATTGATCCGGGCGTGTTATCCTTTCAGGGCCTACTCAGTTGACAGTGGCAGTTTGAATTGTTCATTCAGATGAGCAAATAAGGATTTAGGGTAAGAGCAATATGCAAGGGGCTGACTTAGTTCAGGGCTTCATGGAGTACACTGGGGTTGGGTACTGATTTTCAGCTGCAAATACCAACACCTGCCCTTCCTCCCCCAACAATAGCCTTTAGAACCAGTTCTAGTGCTGCCACTTAGCTCAGCTCAGCAAAGGCTCCTAGAGGAGTGTGTTAATTGTGGTTGAGTGTCCTTTAGACTTTTTAAGGAAAAGGACCAGAGACAAGGCTTTCTAACTGTGTTCCCTCAAGAAGGAAGAAATCCAATTATGTGTACAAATCTGAGCATTAAAACAAGACATCCAGGTTTTTCTCTCTGCAGTAACTGTGCCAGTGACAAGTTACCAGGGATTCTGAAAGCAGATAGAAAATAAATCCATTACAATTATAGGTGGCAGACTGTGATTTAATTTGAAAACTATTAGTTCTCAGAAATTGTACTTTTTCTTGAGTGGATCAGTTATCTGTAACTACTTACTAAGCACTACTAGCTTTAGGCCAGGCAGAGTAGGAGGCTCATGGTGTTGATACTAAAAAGAGATGTAGAGTAGCAACTACCACTGTGCTTCGAATATCTTGGAACTATTTACCTCAATAAATATTTGTTAAAGTGATAATATGGGCAATGGTCTCAAATAGCATGTTCTCTAGACAGCAAGGTAGAGACATTTTGTGAAAGCACACAGAAGAGACTTCAGATAGGTCTGAAAGCTAGAGTAACAATCAGGTGAAAACTAATTGCTAACCTGACTCCCCTCCCATGCATGGCTGAAAACTTTGACCAAGTTAAGGGGAGTAAATAATTGCCTGGGAAAATTTTGTGCAAAATATTCAAGACATTGAATATTGTCTGGTATGGCTAGACGTATCAGGACTGTGTATTTGGCATCCCAAACAATTCTGTAAGTAAGGGAAAAACTTGGATCTTAAAGCTCTCATGTCTAAATTGGACCGTTTCTCCTTTGTTTCTCAGTGCAATAAGTATATAAACCTGGGCATACCTAGTTTGCAAATATTTACATAAGGCATTTTTGAATAAACTGTTTTGACTAGAGTAAACTGTTGAATCAAAAATCCACTCCTATAACAGGCTTGAGTGACATTTTAAATCTGGAGTCCCTTAATTTCTTATATGGTGAAATGGTTGTATTCATCCAGTTATCTTGTCATCATGTGAATACAGTGGTAATCTAGGGCTCAATTTATACAACTAAAGTAAAGCACTTGAGGAATTTTGTACCATGTATCCTTTTGTGATAATTTTAGTCTTGAAAAATATATGCCATCATTCAAAGGGGACTACTTAAGCTGTTTTAATATGTGTGCCAGAAATAGTTTACTGGCATTTAACCATATACTCACTTTTCTACTGGTAGTGCATTTCCCAGACCCTCTTTTCTGTTGAGCTCAAGGGAAGTTCTGTCAATAGGAGACCTTCATGGAATATTATTAACTAAGAAGGCAGTAGAAGCCATTTCCTTCTGCTGTACCTTAGGCAGAAGAATTAGCAGTGGTAGCAGTAGGGTCATGGTTCTTGTTTAGTACCTTCAGTGGCACCAGCAGCAAGTGTAGTCCCCTGGGTTTTTGTAAGGGCATTAGCAGCTTCTTGACCTGTGGTCTGTATCACCCTCCCTCTTTTGCTCTGTGAGAATTTCCAACATTTTTCTAACTAATGTCTTGCATTAAATCTCTATCTCTGTGAGCTATGTAGAGTGGTTTCTGTTCACCTACTTGGGCACTGGCTGATAAAGAACATAATTCCCTAAAATTAAAATTGGGATTTTCCTGTGTTTTTTGGTAAAGTGTTCTATAATTTCTAGATGTTGGCCTTATTCTCTGGCTTCTCTACTTTTAAGTCTTCTGGAGAAATTGGTTTAGTTTATTTGAAGGCAATATATGTAACTATATAAATAATATAATCAAATGGTGTTCAACCTTATATGAATATACCATACTTTATCTACTCTTCTATTATACATTAAATATTTAAATGTTCTTGATTTAGTTATCTATTGTAGCATAACATGTTATCCCAAAACCTAGTGGCTTAGGACATTTTTTTACCTGTTTTTGTGGGTCTGGAATCTGGTGTGGCTTAGCTGAGTCACCTCTCTTCAAGGTCTCTATCAAGACTGCAGTCAAAGTGTTAGCTGGTGTGTGGCCTCATTTGAAGGCTCAACTAGTGGAGGATCTGCTTCCAATATGTGGTTTTTGATTGGATGCAGTTCTGCATGGGCTATTGGACTGATGACCTAAATTCCTCACTGGTTGTTATTCAGAAGCTGGGTATTCAGTTTCTACTCACTTGTTTCTCAACAAGGGAATTCACAATATGATATAGTACCTGGCCTTATCTTAGAAAACAGGAGAGGAGACAGGAGAGAGAGAGACAGAGACAGAGAGACAGACAGACAGACAGACAGAGATGGAGAGAAGAGATGGAGAGAGAGAGATTGAGAGCGTAAAAGAGATTGAGAGGGAAAAAGATTGAGAGAGGGAGAGAGTGGGGAGAAGGAGGGAGATTGAAAGAGAGAGAAGGTCATAGTCTTTATAACCTAATTTTAGCAGTGGCATGCTATCACCTTTTCCACATTCTATTTGATAGAAGCAAGTCACTACATCCAGTTCACATACAAGGGGAGAGGGACTATACAAGCATGTGAATACTAGGGAGTGATCATTTGGACCCATTTCAGAAGGTGCCAGCCACATCACTTTCTAAAGAAATGATGTATTCTTTGATTTCTGTTCCAGTGCTTAGTAAAATATTGATGATAGCTGAGCTTGTATGTAGTATAGAGATAGCCTAATTATTTAGTTTCAGTGACCATGCATATATAAACTTGCAAGTAGTAATCATAGGCAACCAGGCAAATTAATCCCTATCATTCGTTTTGAATGATAGAATATATGAAATCACCATATAAATGAATCATCTTAGCTGTTACTAGTTTATCTGAGAGATGTTTTCTTTAGTTACAAAGAGAACTTTAGGATTTCAAGTCCACCTCCACTCTGGAATCATCCCCTAATGGACACAGAAATGGAAAATATGCGACCTGCAGACTTTGAGATAAAATGAACCCCATTTCCAGTGGGTGTGGAAATGTCTACTTTTGATGGGATCTTTCAAAATTGCATCATGCTTGCACTTCAGTTTCTCACCTAAATCCTGATAAATACCAAAGTGCTCTCCTTGCATAGGGTCAGGTTTCCACTGTTAAAGATGTCTGTCTAGCGACCCTGTGCTATTTCTTACAAGTCCTGCCAATGTCTTTATCATTTCAAATATAAAAAAGACTTAAAGTGGCTCCGTTAAAACCCTCTCTATGAAAAGTCAAAATCCTTCAATAAGTCAGAATGAGATGCAGCTATATAAAGACACCACAGTTACATGATTTTCCAGGTAGGAAATATATTGGCTATGCTGTACCATATTACATTTGAAGAAGAAAGCTTTTATATAAATCTGAAATATCAAGGCTCTCAGCACACACATTTTAAATATATGCATTAAAATATTTGGTGCAAGGCTTTGCCCTGCATGAATGTAGGGATACCATTTTCCAAGTGGTGAGATTTGAAGAGCAAATGGACAAACCAATACCCTAGAGAGACTCTACATCTAGTTTGACTCTGATGCCTGCTACTGTTTTATTTAAGAGCCGCTGCTTTGGATGAACTGATTGTCCCCTTTCCAAATGCAAATGCCTCTGGAAAGAAAAACATGTAATTAATTTTCAGAACCCAATAACTTTGGGTAAATTAATTAAATTCTTTCCATAGGACTGTTCTTGATAGATGGCAGAAGGTAGAGGGAAGGATTCTAAGTACTTTCCCCAGGCAAAGGGATAGACACGGAAGAGCATGGGGCAGTTAGGTCATCGAGAGCAGATGACACACTGGAGGGGATGAGAAAACCCTATGAATCAAGTATTAAAATGTGTGCCAGAGACTGTGTGAAGTATGACATATACCTTATACAATTCAATCCCCACATCTCCCTTGCATGGTTAGAAGTGGCAGAGCTGGGATTCAGGCTCAGCTCTGACTCTAAATACAGTACTCTTTTAATCACACTTTCTCAGAATAATACCAAAATTTAAAGTGGGAAGTCCCAAAGATAGAATTGGCAACGTATTTTCTTAATGTATGTATGGTGAGGGAGAATGTGAGAACCATCCCACACTGAAAATGAGATGCCTGTTACTGTCTTAACAGAGATCAGATTTGGATCCATTTCTCTTTCCCAAGGAAGATGTTTGTTTGGTTATCTTAGAAGTTCTGTCTTGCATGCTTAAGGCCATTTGGCATAGATGGCTGAAGGGAACTGTGAGGAACTAACTGCATTTGCTTACATGACTCCTCTCCTTCCTGCAAATGTCAGAGGCAGAAGCAAACAATAATTGATGTTCATGTTAATAACCTGAAACATCAAGAAAACGTCAAATTGTGTTCAGTATCTATATATAAGAAAGTAAAAATATACATCCTATATTTCAGAAAGATTTTAATGTTTATTTTTTCTAAGTTTTGGCATCTAAAACCATTAATGTCAGTTCATTCCTTGACATATTGGTTAATTTTTAAAAATGCCTAAGAGGTGTTTGGCCTGATTCTTGTCCTCCAGGATTTCACTCTTGTTTATTCAACAAGTATTTGTTAAGGGCCTACTGGACATTGTGCAGAGGTCTAGAGGCTAGAGATAAAGAAATGAACAAAATCATGTAGATTAAGAAAACAAGATTTTTTAAAAAGGCTATGGGATAGTGTCTATGTTCTTAGTATTATAGAATTCCAGGGAGAAAGAAAAACAGGGAAAAGAAGTGTTGGGGAACTCTGCACTTGACCAAATAAAGGCAGATTTTAATTTCCTGAAGCATTTAAGCTTTAACTTAGAAAAATGACTCCTCTTAAAATTGTTTTCTGTTTCACATGTCCTTCTCCCCAGGGATACTATCCTGATGCCAGCCAGCCAGTCAGCCAACAAATTCTTCAGGGTCTAATATATGCGGGACAATGGGCTAGGTCTTGTTAATATAATGATGAAAAACAGAGAAAACCCTGACACTTATGGGAATATTTATATGTTGCGAAGTTGGTATATGTGTTGCTATACAGGAAAAGAACAAGGCGTTATTTAACAGGATACGTATTGAAAGACCTCTCTTAGGAGATGGCATTCATGCTTAAAACCTGACATATGAGAAAGAGGCAAGCAACTGAAGATGTGAAAGAAGAGCCTTGCTGGCTCAGCATTTAGCCTTCACAGGAACCAAGGGTAAGAATGAGATGGCACGTGTAGAAAGGGAAACAAGGCCAGTATGGCAGATGCATTGGGAGTGAGGATGGCAAGCATATAGGGTAGGAGAAGTGGGCAGGAATCAGACTGACAGTGCGTTGTAAGCCATAATAAAGAGCTCAAGTTTTATTCTAAATACAAAGGAAGCAGTGATTGGTTGTAAGCAGAGGGTGATTCAATTTATAAATGTCATTCTTTCTGCTTTGTGGAGAATGGCTTGGAGAAAAGAGGATGAGAGACTACAAGAAGGTTTTAGCTATAGACCAGGTGGATACATCATCCATAACTTTTACACGGGGCAAATGTAGCAGATCATAAACCTGGAGTCAGTAGCACTAACTTGATTTCCGTTTGTCTGAAGCTTACACTTATTTTGGTTTAGAAACATGGAATCAACTCCACAGTGGCAAATGGCTTTTTTCTGGGGACCACTCTGACTCAGGATATGTCAAAGCCTGTGTCTAGTTTCACTCACAATGGGGTCTTTTTTTCTAGATGTTGAGTAACCTCTTCTCCTTTTCCTTCTTTTTGTTGTTGCTGCTGCTGCTGTTGGTATAACTTGCCCAGACTTCCTTGATTCCTCCAGGTAATATTTGTTGTTTCATGCCACACCTACTGTCTCGCTTTCCAGCTCAACAAAGAAACTTCTCACATTCTCAGTCATGCTAATCAAGTAAAAAGTACATACTGACCACATTATGTACTATGTAGAGAGCAGGAGAAGAAACGGTTCTTATATGGTCGAAGAGGTTCTATCATGCTCACCATTTAACAACACAAGGAGACAGCTAAGTGATAAGAATTATGATTGCCAAGGGCATGTGAAGTCAGTGGGTGATAAGGAGGTGACATGCCAGGAGGTAATGGATGGCAAGGATACAAACTCCCTAGACCATATTAATCTTTTTTGGTTGCCATAACAAAACACCATAGACTGGGTGGTTTAAAAAAGACATTTATTTTCTCACAATCATGGAATTTCTAAAGAAGTCTGAGATCGGGATGTCAGCATGGTCAGTTTCTTGCTTTGCAGGTGGCCACCTTCTCACAGTGTCCACACACAGCAGAGAGAGCGCACGAGAGAGCTCTCTTTTTGTACCAATATTAATCCCATCATGATGGCCACCCCTCCCCCCCTCCCTGTGACCTCATCTAAAACTAATTACCTCCCATCAGTCCCATCTCCAAATACCATCACATTGGGTATTCAATCTTCAACATATAAATTTTAGGAGTCACAATTAAGTCCCTAGCAGACTATGTCAAGTCTTCCTGGAATATGTTATCATAGCCTTTTATACTTATCTTTCATAGCATGTATAAAATATGCATATACATTATATAATTATATGTTATATGATATAAAGTATATATATTTATAACTATTAAATTTGTGTCTATCTCTTCGATGATACCAAGCTCCATAAACACAGTCCTTTGCTCATTATTTTATTTCTAGGTGTTAAAATGGTAGATAGCCAGCGGTGCCTCCGTGGCTCAGTCATTTAAGCCTCTGATTCTTGATTTCAGCTCAGGTCTCATGGTTCATGAGGTCAAGCCTCATGTTGAGGTCTGTGCTGACAGTGTGGAGCCTGCTTGGGATTCATATTCTCTCTCTGTCTCTGTCTCTGTCTCTCCTAACCTGCTCATGCACACACTCTCAAAATAAATAAACATTTAAAAATCTAAAACAGGGGCGCCTGGGTGGTTTAGTCGGTTAAGCATCTGACTATGGCTCAGGTCATGATCTCCCAGTTCGTAAGTTCAAGGCCCTGCGTCAGGCTCTGTGCTGACAGCTCAGAGCCTGGAGCGTGCTTCGGATTCTGTGTCTCCCTCTCTCTCTGCCCCTCCCCTGCTCATGGCTCTGTCTCTCTCTGTCTCAAAAATAAATTAAAAAAACATTTAAAAAATTAAAAAAAGTTTTAATAAAATGGTACATAGCACATATCTATCTAAATATCTATATTTAAATTTGAAATATAGTATAACTTTATATTTAAAAATCATTTTGTGATTTATATATTGGGATTCTGCAATATTTCACTTTTTACAGTAGAATATATTGTAATGCATGTAATACATTCGAAGAAAATACATATAATGCATGCTAAGAAACTTTCAAAACATTGGCTTCTGGAATTACCTGCGTGCTTCTCCATAAACTCCTCTATCATTTGCATCGTGGGCAAACTGACAGAAATTTACAGTGTTACCTAAAACTTTCTGTGACTTCTATTTGATAGGTTTTATTACAAAAATAACTTCCATTGCTTTGGGCCAGGAAATCCTAGCTAGGAACCTAGGACTCACTATAATCTGGTTCCAATCGACCCTCTAGTTTTGTCACCTCTTCTATTTTAGTCTGGTGGCTCCAGGGACTGTTTACCAGTTTGTCTGTTTCAAAAACATGCCCTGCAATTTGGCCCCTGCTGCCTTTCTAACCTCATTGATAGCATTCTGTGCTGAGCTTTTCCCAAGGCACCAGCTACATAATCCTATTTAGTTCTTGAAGTGATCCTATGAGGTAGGTATTGTTTTACAAACTGTAGCTGGAGAAACTGTGGGTCAGAGAAGAGGAAAAAGCTTGCCTAAAATGACCTTTCTTATGAGCCCCAAACTCAAGTCTCTATCGCAAAGCCTGTAATTGCCAATGTAATAATTGCCTTCACTTCTGAAAGGTTCTAGCCAAATTTACCTAAATGTTCAAGGCCCAACTTGGATTGCACTTCCTCTGTATCTCTTTGCTAAACACTTTAGTTGATGGAATCATCCCTTTTAATAACAAAAATAGCTAACATTTGTTCAGTGCCTGCTATACAGCGACTTGTGTTAAGTTCTTACATATCAATTATCTCACTTAATCTCTCATTGACCATATGAAATTAGTATAGCATTATTATAGATACGAAGTTAGTTTCACAGTGATAGAGTATCTTGTTCAAAGTCACAGGTCTATCATGTTTCAAAGAAGGGATTCAAACCCAGATATGCCTGGATCTAGAGCCAGAGTTTTGACCCACTTGTTGTATCTCCAGTTTTAGGAATATCACCTGCTAGTTATAGGATAATGTGTTAATGTGAAGAATTTAAGTGAAGTTATCCTGATTACAAATAATGACATGGAACAACCAACACAAACAACACAGATCCATATTAAAGAGTATAAACTGGTTGGCTGTATTAGGTTCCTATGTCTTTTGCAACTAATTACCAGAAATTTAGTGGCTTAAGATAACATAAATTTATAGACTCACAGTTCTGCAGGTCAGAAGTCCTAAAATCATGGTTTTGGCAGGTCTGCATTCCTTGTAGAGTCTCTAGGAGAGAATCTGTTTCCTTGTCTTAAACAGTTTTTGCGTGTTGCCTGTATTCATAGGCTTATGGGCCCATCTTCCATCTTCAAAGTCAGGAGTATAGCATCTTTCAGTCTTTCTCTCTGACTCTTACAACTCTCTTTCTTACAAGGACCCATGTGATTACATTCGACCTAGCTGGTTAATACAAGATAATTTCCCCACCTCAAGATCGTCCACTTAATCAAAAGTCTCTTTTGACAGATCATGTGACACATTTCTTTTCTTGGGATTAGGACATGGACATGTTTTGGGGGGGGCATTATTCAGTCTACTATAGTGGTGGTGGTGTATAGGACATCCAGCTACCAAGGGCTGGAGAGAGGGAGATAAGGACTGATTTTTTTGGATCCATATTACTAGTATTTTTATTGTAAGGAAAGACAGAGAGTAATGTATAATCCAAAGGAAAAAACCTCAAATGGTGAGATTTCAGGCACCTGCAGCAGTTTTCAAAATTCAATACGTAAACAATTTCCTATTGTACACACATAAAACATCAACCTAGGAAAAATTACCACAGCAATTCTCAGCAATTCCTCACTAGGGAGTAAAGTGTGGTAATCAAATATCCTCTTGTGAACCTCTTCAATCCCATTGGAATGCTAAGTAAGAGTGGAGACATGGTCAGATAGCAGGGAAGCATAGACTTAGAGTCCCTCCAGTTGAAATGAGCATACCTGTTTTCTAGGTGGTAAAGAGAAGGCATCAAGGTGCCTGACCTGATTATTCAAGAGTTCACTGCAAATGGGTTGAAGGATTGAAAGTGAATCTGCAGTTGGTTGAATCTCATTCCAGTACCCCTTTCCATATGAATGAAATGGAGGAATATTTCTGAAGACAATGGAAGGAAAAGGGATGTCAGCTAGGAAAAAACAGAAAACACTGTGGAAAGGCCAGCAGTTCTGAGTGGGGAGTTGGTGGAGCAGTGGATTTCTTTCCATGCTTGGCCTTTAAATTGTGTCCCACCTCCATGATCTCCTCTTTGTCCCTTTTTGCTCTTCAAAGCAACATCAGAGTCTGTGGTGGTGGCATGGTATGGGTGCTTGGGAAAGGAAAGGCTAGGCTAGAGATGGAGGAGGATAGACAATGCTTGTTTTCTTTTTTTCCTCAACTCAAATTCTGTTTGTGTTGATCACATGACTTAGAAATGAAATGGTTAAAGGGGGAAACAGACCTGCTATAAGTCACAAAAAGTGTTTCAGATTGTTATCCTGCTTGTATCATGGTATCTGCATTTCCATGTGAATAACACCTTTGAGAGCTGGGCTCTAAATTTGGTGTTACTCTTCCCCTCCTAGTCTGCAGTATAGGCAGAATGCAAATTGCTGGGTTTTTTTAAAACCACTTTGTTGAAATATGGTTGATATGTAAAAAAGTGGTTTGATGACACTTTTATCCCAGGTGGAGAATTACTGAGAAATTTTTGTAGGATTTTTTCCAGGTTGGTGCTATTATAATGGGAAATTATTTACCCATTGAATTGTACACATTTAATGTATACAACTTTATGAGTTTGGAGATAAGTACACACCCATGAAACCATCATCAATGCAAAGCCATAGACATATTCATTGCCTCCCAAAGTTTCCTCCCATCCCTATTATTATTGTTGTTGTTATTATTATTATTATTATTATTAGTAGTAGTAGTAGTAGAACTCTTAATGTAAGATCTACATTTTTAGCAAATTTTAAGTATATAATATAGTATTTTAGCTATGGGCACTATGCTGTATAGTAGATATCCAGAACTTATTTATCCTATATAGCTAAGTGCTGATTTTTTTTGAGGCCACTATATCAAGCACTCAGAGCAAAGATACAGATGTAACTCTAGCATCTTGCAAATAGAGATGCAAATAGTTAAGGAAATAAATAGCAGACATTTGCAGAGTAACCTGAAGGAAATAAATCTCTTTAGTGAGATAATTTTAAAATAGCTAATTCAACTATAAGAGGTATTCTTTAAGTTGGTTGTCTGATTATTGCACTTAATATCTTGGTATACACATTTGGTAAACTGGTTAAGACACCAGTTCTTGAAAACTGTCAGCTTAACAAGATGTATTTAAGTCTCAAGAGATTACATGTTAACACTTTACACTCTGGAAAAAAGTTGAAGCTACTTTTTCAGCATAAGATTTTCCTCAGCCTGCATAACTTCTCCTTTACGTATTTACCTCATCCAAGCCAACACAGGCTCTCCAGCTTATCCACACTGACATGTTAATACAGATGTGACCCCCTTTTCAAGGGAATTTGCTTTTAAAAAGTGTGAAGTGAATGATACTTTCCACTATAACTAACACAGAATTGCAGGTAAAAATGGAGAAGATACTTGGAAAAAAGAGATCTTCTTCTACAAATAAGCAGCACATTTTGTACTCTCGTATTCCAATCCCCTTTACCACTAAAAGCAATTTAAATGCTCATTTCTCTCGCAGTGTAATGTCCAAGTAGTTTTTTTTTGAAACCTCAATGTCTGGAACACATACAAACCTATTAACAGTTGACTTGGGGATGGACTTCCAGAGGTGGGTTGGCTATCATTTCCCAGTGTGAGGGTCAGAAGTGAATCAGCAGTGTAACACCCAACAAGCCCTGGAACATCTGGAACAACAGCAGAGGTGTAAAGGAAATAATTTCTCATGGCCAGATCTCAGACAAATTCAAACACAAACAAATCCAATCTGATGATAAATTCTCTTTGGCTCCTGCTCTTGTGTTGGAAGCATCAAGTCTCTGCCAGGACAACCAGTATGGCTGAAAGGAGAAAGTTAAAACAGCAATTAGATGGCACTAATATGGCTGCAATATAATCCCTCCTCTGGTTTCAAGTCTCTGACTGCCAGGGCTCTTGGCCACCATCCCAGGGCTTAATTGCATTTTGCAAGTAGCCATAGTACACTTGCCACTATATCTCCCTAAATAATTTTAGACACAGTTTTCTTACCCAATTCAGTACAAAGGAACTGAAATACTTCTGACAGAAAAATGAAAGTGTTTTATCGTTTAAAGATTGGCTCAATTAAGGGAATAGCTGGTTGAGGAGGGGATAAAGAATATGGTGGTACAGTAGAGGTACAAATAATAGCCTTGAAGTCTAGAATTCTATTTTTTAGGAAAGCAACATACAGGAATGGTTAAGATTTGAGACATTGCTACTATTTAATGTTTAGATACATCTTCAAGTAAAACGGACCTTTAAAAAATGTTTATTTACTTTCGAAGGAGAGAGACACAGAGAATGAGCTGGGGAGGAGCAAATAGAGAGGGAGACATAGAATCCAAAGCAGGCTCTAGGCTCCAAGCTGTCAGAACAGAGTCCAACGCGGGGCTTAGACTCACAAGCCATGAGATCATAACCTGAGCTGAAGTCTGATGCTTAACCAACTGAGTCACTGAAGTGCCCCTCAAGTGAAATGGATTTTAATTGGAATTTGGCCTTAAAGTAATTGAGGGGCAATGGGGCTTAGTGGTTTTAAGCACTGGTTTCATTTTGGCGACCACTGGCTATAGGCCAGATCAATGGTTTGAGTCTCACCTGGGCTAGTTACTAAATATACGCACTTGGAGAAGCCACTTGAAATTGCCATATCTCCCTTTTTCTCATCTACATATTAAGGATAAGAAAATATTTCTCTTACCTATTTTTTTAGGATTGATAAAATACCTCTAAAATTATGAAATATTGAACCTAAGACCTTATATTAAAATAAAATTAGTAAATACTTCTAGTAAATCAAGACCCATACAAGTTGTTGAATACATATTCCAGAGGGAATATGAAATCCTAAAAGGAAGGAAAAAAAATAGTTGGAAGAGGCTTCACTGATTTGAGCAGAGCCTAAACAAGTGGTTAGAAGATAGGGAAAAGGGTAGCTGTTTCAGGAGAGGGGAACATAATGAATAAAGTGTGGAGAAGGGAATAAGGGTGATGAAAAGACAGGTAGCTATGTTAAGTAGAATGTGATTCATAAATTTTGTCACAGCTCCTGTGTAAGCAGATATGTTACTCACCAAAAAGGCATCATGCATTTAAAACCCACACTAAAGAGTAACTCATATAATTCAGAAATGTCTGATTCTTCCCAAAAGACAGCAGGGAGTGTGGGTAAACAAGGCTAAACTGAAAAAGATAAGAATAACTGCAAAAGAATACATGAAAATAAAAGGGCCAAGTTCAATAAGCGCCAGATTTCGGGTGTTAAAGTCAAAATAGAAAATCAACAGTTTGAAATCAAGGAGATGAGGCCAAACAAGAGCAGAACTTCTACAGAGAGGGAGTTAAGGAAAGAGGGCCCTGATCTTAGCCTCCAAGACCAGCTAGTCATGAACACTTGTTTTTTATGAGCCAGCAGAAGACATTCAAGACTCTGACTTAAAGGTCTGGGATGGGGGAATGGATGGGAGGCCATTAGATCAATAATAACTCTCAATAATTCTGTGTTGCAATCTTGTCCCCTTAAGACTCTAGTCATAGGAAGAAAATCTCATACTTACTGAGCCCAAAGAACCACAGAGCCTGAAAGAGACCTTAAGTAGAAATTCTTATTTTATTTAAGATAAATTTCCAGTATTACTAATAAATTTGGAGGACTCTTTGGGAAAAATTGACTCTCTATAGGCTGGAAGAAACAAAATCATCAAAATCAATTATATTTTGAAACACCAAACTGACTTCCAATAGTTACAGAGGATGTTCATCCTTTACTATTTGAGATAATGGGAGAAACAGGGACGTAAAATTGGCTTTTCAAAGCAAGGTCCCCTGAAACCAGTGTCTACAGCGTGATCTCTTACAGATTTAGGAATTTCCTCTGCAACTTTCTCTGAATAGAGGAATATTTCCACATGGAGTATCAAATGCCCACTGTTGCAAAGGTAATGGTTATAGTGTCAATAGTATTCTTACAGTAACCTCACCCTGAAGACAAGTTTTGGCAGAAGCAAAAAGGGGAACCCAATCAGGAAACTAGTTGTTACAAAGGCCATTCTCCTTAATAAATTTTACTAACAAGTCTAGAGAAGTCAGCTCAGAGTCTATGAATTATATTGTTACATAAAATAATGATCTGGATTCAATTAATCTTGTTAACCTTTTATTCCTGGTACCTTTGGTTCTGTCTTATCAGTAAAAACAAACAAATAAATAACAAAAAAACCCAAAGAACAACAACAACAAAACAAAGAATAGAAATTATGAGCAGACAACACAGTGAATTGAATTAACATGTGAAAAAATCTCGATGCTCACCGAATGCCTTAAACCAAAATAAATTCCAGATGGACTGAAATTTTAAATATAAATAACAGAAGTTTGAGAGGACTAGAAGAAATAAGTGAATAATTACACTTGGTAAAGGAGAAGTGCCTAGGCATATCCCCCAACACAAAGCTCATAAGGGAAAATATTGATAGATCTGATAACAAAAAATTTTAGATTTGGTAATGCAATTAAACCTATAGGTCCGACTAAAAGCAAATCCCAATCTGGAAAAACATTTATATTACATTAGACAGATAAAGGTTTAACTTTCTTGATACTTAAAGAAATTTTACAGATCAGTAAGAGATGACAACCCCAAGAGAGAAATGAAATAATAGCCCTCAGAAAGCATGTTCATCATTACTGGTGATCAAATAAATGCTCGTTTGATGAGCAATAAAAAAGATGTTTCAGCCTTGAGATTATAAAAGAGAAATACCCAGTGTTGATAAGGGTATGGAGAAGAGACAATATCATATACTGAAATAACAATGGTTAAATTTTATTTAATACATGATATATGTGTCATACCCCATTTTGCATTTCTATGTATATTTTCACATTCAATCTTCAGAATAACTCTGTGAAACCTGTTTTTCAGATGTGGAAATTAAGACCTACAGGGGTTTAGTATGTTGCCCAGCACCTTCAACCAAAGATCATTAAGCTAGGATTTGAACCCATCATCTACCTAAGAGGCTATTTCTATTTAAGAAGAATATAAATTGATAATGCCCTTTTGGGAGACAATTTGTCAAAATACACTCTAACTTTAAAATGTTTATATACTTTTACCTAAGCAAGCATTCCTTTTTTAGGAATATAATAAATGATGTGAGAAAAATGCAAAATTATATATTCCATAGCATTTATTACAGTGTGGTCCACAGTAAGATGACAACTGAAATATTAAAGATACAGGAAGTGGCAAAGTAAATTTAAGGGACATCTATTTTGGAATATTAAGCATGTATTAAAAATAATGTACAGATATATTTAGGGTCAGGGAAATGCTTTGGGGTTCAAAAAGCCTGGTACAACAGGTTATATATAATTTGCTGCTAAGTCCTATTACAAGCCCTTTTATGATAATAGTATTATTCTTATTATTACATTTATAGAGAGCTCTTTGTGTATTGAGTACAGCCAAAATAGACAAACAACCCCATTTTCATGGAGCTTACATTCTAGTGGGGGAGACAGAGTATAAGCAAGGATGAAAAGAAAAACATAAAGCATATTAGAGTTTAAGGAGAAAAAAATAAAGCATATGCAAATTTGGTAGGAGGGTGACAGTAGAAATTTAGGTGGGATGACCAGAAAAGACCTCACAGAGAAGATGACTTTTAAGCAAACAGTGCATATCCCATGAGGAAATTGAAATAGAGTCATGAGTTAATTTCCTTGCATCCAGGCTCCTAGTTAGTACAAGAGGCAGAACAGAAACACCCTGATTCTACTATGCTATAAATAATGACTTCAGAGTTGTATTTACCATTATTAATAGTAATTATTTATGGGTAGTGAAAAGATACTATGTTGGCTGATGTATAAGGCACGTGTCTTTTAGTGATGGTTTGTGTGACCACAATATTGGTAAAGAAATGAAAGAGTAGCCTATTAGAAATCTTAGACAGGCAAGGCGCCTGGGTGGCTCAGTTGGTTAAGCATTCAACTTGGGCTCAGGTTGTGATCTCAAGGCTCGTGGGTTTGAACCCTGCATCAGGCTCTTTGCTGACAGCCTGGAGCCTGCTTTGGATTCCGTGTCCCCCTCTCTGTCTCTCTCTGGCCTTCCCCCACTCATGCTCTCTCTTCCTCTCAAAAATAAATAAAATTTTTTTAAAAAATAAAAAAAATCTTAGACAATTTGTGAATGGATATGAATGTACACTAGACCCATCTCACCTCTCTGGCTTCTGCTGTAGTGATTGTGCTTCAGTTCAACACTCTGATTCTCAGTGATAACCTTTAGTTCCTAGACATGGCATCTCCAAAGTGTGTTTTCCAGATTGCCTGTACAATGGCACCACCATTATTCAAGCCATTGGATCTCTCCTTTTTTTTTCTCCCTACTTCTCAGATCCCACATTCAATTAATGGCCAAATGCAACAAGATTTACCTTCATGAATGCTTTATGTATGTCCTTTTCTTACAATTGTCACAGCTATGACACCAATTTAGGCTTTAATTCTCTGTCTCCAGGAGACCATCTTCAGGATTATAGCTGGATTTAACCAAACCCAATCAACTCACTCTTCTCATCAAATACTTTCAATGGACACCCCAGTTCCTATTAAGGTAAGTGCAAATTATTTATTCTGACATTCTTGGCTAGAAGTGACTGATATTTCTCAATTTCTACTTTGATTTGTACATGTTTTATAGAATAGCCATGACACACATAGTAATGCTCAACAAAGGACCTAATTTTCTCTATATTTCTCTGTTCCTTGTGGTTAGGACATATGGCTAGCTCTGGTTAATTGGCTGTTAGCAGAAAATACATGTGTTTCTTCTGTGCCAAAGCATAGAGGAACAGGTGTGAATTATCCATGCTTCTTTATTCTTGTGAAGCAACAAGGAAAGCTGCATGTTTCAGATCATGCAGCTACAAAATGGCAGAATTTGAATACCTCCTGATCTCTGATGGATATGTGTTGTGAGCAAGAAATAAACCTTTGATGTGTTGGTGCATTCTTGAGCTATTGGGATTCTGGAGTTAATTTGTTACCGCAACACAACCTAGCCTCTCCAAACTGATGCATCACCAAAGTAGGGGAACTCATCAACTTGGATATCATTTTGTGTTTTCTCATATCCTTATCCTTGCCTTTGTGTATCTCTCCATTGAGTACTTCTTTCTTTGAATTATCCATTCCTCCAGACCTTATCACATTGCTCTACTTAAGTTTTACTCATCCTTGTAGAACCATCCTTTTTTTTAAGTTTATTTATTTGTTTTGAGAGAGAGAGAAAGGGAGGGAGGGAGGGAGAGAGGGGTGAGAGAGAGGGAGACAGAGAATCCCAAGCAAGCTCTGCACTGTCAGTGAACTCACTAACTGTGAGATCATGACCTGAGCCAAAATCAAGAGTTGGACCCTTAACTGATTGAATCACTCAGGTGCCCCCTTGTAGAATTATCTTAAATACCAACCCTCCTTAGTGCTTGTCTTTATTTGCCCAATCAAATATAATTTCTCTTCTAATCATAAAGAAGCTTGGTAGTTACTTTTTGAATGTTCTCCACAAATTATGCCTCCTATTGATGTTACCTGTATACTTTTTTTTCCTCTCAACTAGAAAGGAGGTCCTCTGAGGGTCCAAATCATATGCGGTCCCTTGTATCTAATAGTTGTCCAAAAAACATTTGTGAAACTGAGTTGAAGAATCAGAAGTATGCATTATTGTTTCCAAAGTTTCTACCATATTAGCTAAAATAAAGTGTGTTTTGGGTATTTGATGAATTGACTTTTATATAATGATTTTTTACACAAGTTCTGTTATTTTCCGGTTTCTTTTCTATTTCCATCATGAAATGGTGAACTTTCTTTTCATTATTGTCCTCTCAAGACCTAGGACATTACTTAGCAAAAAATTAAGTGCTAGATAATGTCAGTGAATAAATAAAGATTCAGTACCTAAAATATTACTGTATAAAAATTTGAGTTAGCTAAGATTTAATTGCATATAAGACCTCTAAACCTAGAAAGAGTCCTCAACATATAAGCTGACAGAGTTTTAAAGCTAATAGTGGCTTCAGAATAAGGAAAATGAAAACTAAATTTTGAAGAAGGTGCTCCATTTGCAAAGGATTCTCATATATATTACTTCATCATTTGATTGATAAAATCACTCCCTGAAGTAGGCAAGTATCGTCTCTACTTTAGATATGAAGAAACTAAATCCCAGAAAGGTTAAGTGACTTGTGCAAAGTCAAACAGCTGGTTTAAAATGGGTTCTCAGGTCTTCTAATTCTTGGTCCATTGGTCGCTCTTCTATGTTATTGCCTTTCCTTACCTAAGTTTTGGTCCATTGGTCATGATTCTATGTTACTGCCTTTCCTTGTTTAAGTTAAGGACCAGAAACATCTTTAGTGTCATCATTATGTTTGTATCATGTGTTATCTTGGCAGCAGCAACTATGGTAAGTATCTGAAGAAGGCGCACACACATGTACACACACAATTATGCAAGCCTCCTTCAGTCTAGGCTAAAATAGAATTAATCCTGTGTTCATTGCTGGTGAATGCTGAATCCTTCCATATCGGTGTTTGTGTTTAAGAATAAGTCACTATACTCACTCTGTAATTGAATGTCAAGAAATATGAAAATATATTGTTTTATTGCTACTGTTCATTGATTTATCGGAGTGATTTATTGTCGATGGACATGCAGTACAACAAATCACTTTGCTGACACCATCAGCTGCCTTAACTAGGTTGTCAGTTCACGACATTAAAGGTAATGGATGGTGATTATTTTACAGTAATGGGTTTAATCAGCGCTTTGAATGACTTAGCAGTCATGTCAGAATAGAGCCAACTCATCATTCATCAAGGCAGCATTTTGTTTACCAACATCATCTATAATTCATTTGATTGTTGACAATCATCAGCAAATAGCTCTCAGGCAAAGTTTTATCAGAGATGGAAATCTGCACAGCTGCAGCATGCTAAATCACCCCATGGGGCTGCCTGAGTAGATGCAGGTGGGGAGGAGATGCACTTTTCATCAGCCCCCAGAAAGGTGGCTTCCACCAACTGGGTTTATAATCTTCTTGGCATTCTCATGGATTGGATTCTTTCAGGTTCTCTTTAGCCCCCAGTGTCATAGGGTCTTCAGTCACCAAGAAAGATTTCAGGTAGGAAAATGAGAAGCACGTGATCTTGTTTAATTCAGCTCAACACAGCTAAACACATGGTCCTGGTTTTGCTACTTACAGCTAGTAGCATGGAGGCCTGATCTGCAACCACTACTAAGGGGTTCACACATCTTGGCAGGTTTGGTGACCCAGTGGGATAGATGTAGCAAGGGTCCATTTTCATAAAAGATTATAGGGCTTTGTATAGGAAATCTCAACATAAAGCTACGACTTTCTTTGGCCCTTTGAGTATCTCATATTTCTTACCAGAAGGGAAAAAAAATTATATACATGCAACATTTTTACATATAATTTTAGTTTACAAACTAGCCATAGGGAGCAAAGTAGAGTCGTTAGGACCTCTGATTCTTATTTGTTGGAATTCCTTACTGTGTTTTTTATCTACTTATTTTCATATGTGAGCCAAGCAAGAGACACAAGGATCCATAAGTAAGAATTTGAAAGGAAGAGTTATTTTGCAATACGGGGACAGACTTCAATATACGTTGCGCTACCTTGGTCTTCTGTGTAAGAAGACATACTACACAGCACATACCTTTGATGCCTTATAGGTCCCAGTGTGTTTGTGGGGGTGTAGTGCCCAGTGGGAGGCAGTGGTGCCAAACGGAAGATAGCAGCATCGATGGGAGCAGCAGTGTTCATGCCCAGCAGAAGCAGCAGTGGGAAGTGAAAGATGCCATAGGATCTGCAGGTGCCATGGATCCAGCATTAACTAGAAAATGAGATCGTAACTCAAAGAGATGACCAGAAGAGGAACAGAGAAGCCATGCAGTGGCTATTAGGACCGTTTGATATTGAGCATTTGTGGGATATCCTCTAGAGGCTGCCAGAAATTATTTTATGTAGTGGCAAGCATACTTCACAAGAAGCTGGAGACACTAAAATAGTAGGGGTGGAACAATAGCCAGGGAAGAACTGGTCCCAATAATTAGCAACATGTCTTTGGCAGAATGATTGCTTCTCTCTTGCTCTTGTTTTTCTCCTCCGTAAACTGAGAGAGTTAGGATATGTTGATTCCAGTGGCAAGGAGTGGGTAGATCATCTGATTGCCTTTTCCACAATACACATGGAGCTTTCAATGAATCTTAACCTGGGTTTGGGGTTTGATGGATGTCAGATGAGGAGGTGAGAGAGTTAAGGGTGTTTGTATGTGTGGTAGAGGTGATGGATATTACTCTGATTAGTATTTCCAACATTGATAAACATTTGGTTGTACCATTTCTAATTTCCTTTTAGTCCTATGATTCTATAAAAATTTGCTGCATTAAGTTCTTAAATCAGCTTTAGTTTCCTTTTGTAGACCTATTCTTATTTCTTAGGCTGTTCCAAGCATCCTTAGTTGTGGAAGGAGTAGGCTTCTCTAAGTCAGATTCTGTGGGTGAGACATTAGACATGGATGCCACTGTCAAGTAGTGTAAGAAATGAAAGAAATATAATAACATTCAATGAGTGCTTGCAATGTGATAAACACTGTTCAAAGTGCTTTTCATATGTTAACTCATTTAATCTCACAACAAATTTAGGACGTAGGTTTGGTTGTAGGTTAAGACAAATCCAGGTACGTAGAAATAAAATAATTTGCCCAAGTTTGCCCAGCTAGGAAGCGACAGACCAGGCTTTGAACACAAGCAGTCTTCTCTCTATTAAAGTCCCATAGAAAGAGGATCATGATAAGGAAGGAGAGACCACTGAGGTTCACCACCATGATGATGAGATCATCACTATATTTTTTGGCAGTGTCTGGACACAGATATGGACACTGAACCCTGAAGGAGTGGCAGAGATTTTTTTTAAAAAAAGAAGAAGACATAAGAAAGAATGATAAAACAAAAAGCTTCTCAATACTACTTTGGATGTCAGTGGAAGAAAGTGATGATGTACCTTTTTTTTCAAAACAAAATTGCGTGTTTAATAGCATGGACTTTATTAGATAAACATTCTTTCCACCTATTTTATCATCTGCAAAAAGCTGGGAAATACTCAGATTAAACAGCTAGTGTAAAAAAAGAGGAGACTATATAAAGGAAGCTTTTACTGCTTTTGAAACAACTCCATTTCCTTACATCTCCATAATGCACCCAGAGCTGCCTGCCTTCACTCTGGCTCCAGGAAATATTACTATGTAAGTCTTCCCTCTGCCAATGCCATCCTCTCTCTTCTTTAGATAATAGAAAGGATGCTCGGGAACTGACTAGAAGGGAAGGAGAAGTGGTCTTCAAAATGAGTTTGTTCAATTTGTGATGAGTAAAAGCTACCACTGCAGAGATGTTTCTTCATTTACTAGAATGTGTTCTTGCCAAATGCCCTTCACAAATCTCCAAAATGAGGACACACTGGCTAAAATTTTCACTAGTAAGAAACTTCCCTTACCAAAAACTGATGTCACCACTCAGGAGAAATTATGAGTGCTCATAAGCAGGACATCTATGTACCTGTTTCTCCTGATGCAAGTGTAAAGATGGAAACTGGGATGGCTTCTTACCTTTGAAAATCCAAAGGCTCAACTAATTGAAATTTGAAGGTGCTTAGATAATCAAAGCTTATGTTCAAAGTCCTACACAAAAAGCTCAGAGCTTCTGAGAGGTTTCAAATATTTGAGTAACCACAGTGGTCATGGAGGGCCTGCACATACAGAAGATAAGCCCCTACATGACAGTACAAAACTGAACATGACCCAGAGATTGAAGCAACTGCAAAAAGGAGGTATCAGCATGGGCTGAACTAGTTAAGTAAGGCATTGGAACAAAGGGAACCTTGAAGAAATGATTGACCACAAAAGGAGTGAGGACAATCAAAGCAAAAGTACATTAGCTTTAGCAGTGAGAGTATTACTGAAGAATGAGGTGATTCTCCTAAGTATAACTTGATTTGGCTACAAGTATGTGTGTATATTTAAATCATTGTCTGAAAACATGCTAATATTACTGAAATTTTTGGTGAATAACACATGACTCATGTAATTTTCAAACTTTCAAAACTAAATGGATGAGTGATGTTTAGCTAGTAGAAAAATAGCAATGGGAGTGTTGCAAATTTCTTTCTACAAGAATGAGGGAGAGAAGGAGAACAATGTCTCTATGTGGTATTTTTGCTGTGAAATGTTCATCATTCAGATATTCTAATGGTTGAACGAGTTCTATATTGTTGGATGGGAAATATCCACAGAATTATTTTATTTGAACTAATTTTGAATCTTTAATAGAAATAATGCATCTATATATGCTAATTGTAGAAATGTTTTTTTTAAATGCACATTAAAAAGTAAAGAAAAATACCTATAAAGTCATTGTTGTCCACCCTGCCAAAGGTAAATTAATATTTTGCTGTATCTCCTTCAGACTGTGTGTGTGTTAGAATGTGCTCATAATGGCTTGAAATTTGTGGTAGACTGTATATGGCTGCTGATGAGTCATCCTTCTATGTGTGCACATGGCTCCCACATTGACTTTGGGTTTAGCCCTGTGATTTTATCAGCAGGTGGGTCATCAGGAAGCATGATGCAAGTGGAAGGCCTGATAACCACCTGGTCTAGACTTCGTGAAGATATAAGACCTCATTTATAGGGAACTACAGTCTTAAAAGTGTCCCACATAAGCCAGGCCCCAGGTGAGCCTGTAGCTCCATTGCAAAGAATTACTGCATCAGTGATTCCAGAAGATTACAGCAGAAGGCCTCCTTAGCCAACCAAAAGATTATGAAATATACCATAGTATTACTTTAAGTCACTAAGTTTTGGGGTATAAATGATACATATTTTAAACCTAATTTTACATTTAATATACTGTGAACAATTTCTTATTCTTAAACAGAACTCAATAATGTTATTTTTAAATTATGTCATCATATTCCATTACAACATGTACTATAGCCCATCCAACTAATGCCCTATAGTTTGAGGTATTAAAATTAATTTTTAATGCTCAGTTGGTGACTCTCTAATGCCTCTTCTACTATCTGTGTTTCAGGGAATGTTAACTTATTTTGGAACAGGTTTATATGTCACTGTATTTTAAACTATTTGAGAATGGTAGCTATGATTTAGTCACCTTTTTCCCCCTCAAGCCCCTGCACTGTGCATGGAAAATAGTTGGTGCTCAAAGTATTTATTGAATGAAAAAAAACATGAATAATTTCATAAAATTTTAAAAGTAACAGTTAACACCCTGCACATTACAATACAGTGTCATATCCATGCAAAAAGTAACAGGTATATGTTAGTGATCTGTCTTCCTCTACCTTGGACTTTCATGTTGTCCAGAAGAACTAAGAAGAGAGTGTTTCCTTTGAATTCACTGTTGTCATATAAAAATTGTTGTTTATTATTCTTGGGATTATTACTTCCATGTCCCATTCTCTTAATGTCCCACTTAGAATGTAGGTAACAACTAGCTGATGAATGAATTTGTACCAAATTGATAGCTTTTTGTTTTTACCATCCTCAAAGATGTGTATGCTCATAAAGAAATAGTTTCATTTTTCTAAAATCATATGACATCACCTATATTTTGGTCTTTATGGCAAGAAAATACTTTGAGGTAATATGCTGTTTTAGGATTTCTGTTTCTTTGGTTCCCTCTGTAAATAAGGATAATTCAGAGATGGCCATATTGTATTTTTTAAGAAATTACCATCCTTCATTAAAGCTAATCCAGTATTAAACTTAGGTTTGAAGTTAAATGTTTTAGAAAAGTAGAAGAATCAAGATAACAAGTTACTTTTTGCATTAACCTTTAGGGCAACTTCTTTTCTATTTTGTTTTCTTTGGATGAGGGAAGTAGATTGTAATCTTCATTTTTAATTAGGTTTTAAAGTATATTTAATCCCCAGGTTAAAGCATATTATTCATGTTTAATAGAGAAAATGAACAACCTTAAGGATGTCAGTTTCATACTGAAACCACCATTACCTATTTGGGTAACAACACTGTGTAGGAGGCACTGAAGCTGCAAAAGACTTTCCTGTAGTTTTTTTTTTTTTATATAATTTTTAAATTTTATTTATTTATTTTGAGAGAAAGAGAGAAAAAGAACGTGAGTGGGGGAGGGGCAGAGAGAGGGAGAGAAAGAATCCTAAGCAGGCTCCACGCTGTCAGCGCAGAGCCCCACGTGGGCTTGAACTCACAAACCATGAGATTAGGACCTGAGACGAAACCAAGAGTCAGATGCTTAACCGACTCTGCCACCCAGGCACCCAAGACATTCTTGTAGTTTCAAACTTTGATCCACAGAACTCTTTTCCTTCACTACTTTTTATAGTTAACCACTGAATATCTGCTCATTTCACTTCATCTTCCCATCATAGCATCCTCCCTCTTTGGGAAGCAGGGGAAAAGAGAACCAACATTAATTAAGCATAGCCTGTGATCCCATGAAATAGACCCAACTATTCATATTTTATAGCTAATAAAACAGACTCAGATGATTACAGATCAGTTGATTGTAGAGCTGGCACTCAGATCTCTCTAGATTCAAAGAATGTTATTTCTGATATGGAATAATCAGAAGGCCTCAATTCTTGTTGTAGTTCTTGGAATGCTTGTGAGATCTTAGGCGAATACATGAGCCTCAATTTCCTTATTAGCAAAAATTTTCTACCTTTCTTACCTATGTATAGGGCTAACATTACTTTTCCCGCCTGTCTCATGGGGTGATATGATATTGGTTGAGAATATGTTTTAAAAACTGAAACATTTTATAGAACTATATTGATTTAAGCTCTAGATTCTGAATGAATTTAATGACTGGCCCACATATGGTACATGAGCATCTTGGCCATCCTCATGAGTGAGAAAAAGGACTCTTTAAGAATGTCCTTTTGAACTGAGCCTTCTGCTTTTCTGTATATGGTGACACATTGATTTTCATTTCTTCCTGCCTCAAAGCAGTCTTGGGGAATTTTTATTTTTTCTTAGGTAACAGGGCTGAGATCTACTCACCAAGAACAGCTTTTGAAGGGAAAGAAAGTTGTGCCTTAGAAACACATACTTTGAATCTGGTGAGAGAATGGAGATGAATTGGCTGATTTCCAAACATAGAGGGAGACATGTCTTTGAGTCAGTGATTGCAATTACTGACTTCGGTGTGCATATTGAGTGAGTCAACCCCCCTTCTTCTGTCCCCTGAGCACTAAGTACCTTACATTGTCTTTTACAACTTTTCTTTCTCTGTAACAGGTTCCCTCCTTTTTTCTTAATCTCTAAAATAACACTTTTTTTTATGCCAAGAATTGGGCACTAGATGATGAGGAACATGTTGTTTGTCAATTTACATTACGGTTGGTCAATTTATTTATAGCAGTCCTTCAAACTTCACACCTGCAAAAAGGGGATATGGTGTTAGCTCAGGTCTCTCCATTCTGAATATTGAGAAGGTGTTTGGAGAACTTTTGGGTTCCTCTGAATCACACTGATTGCTTCCAGTATCTTCTCGTGATGGCAGATACTAGTTCAATGTTCCAGCACTTTCTTTCTTCCAGAGGCAACATGCATTTTGTGAAACAATGTAATGTTTCTATTAGGTTGAACTGTGCGAGTTACTGTATTTGTAGGGAAAAATAGTCAAATACCAGCAGTTTCATGTAGTTCAACCTAGTATCTCCAATGACTATCTTTTGCATACATGTTTACCTTCTAATATGTGGACCAAACTAAACTAATCTATCCCAATTCTCTAAAATGAAATAATAGCATCAGGTGTTCCTACTAATAGATAGTATTAAGTAATTAAGTTTTCTTCTTTTTCTTCAGTCTAGAGTGATTATTCATCAGATGATGCAGCTCATGAACTTGACAGAGGTGATACAGTCATGAGGAAACACAGTGTCACCTTTTTGCAGGTGGGCAGGTTTGCAGCATTTCAGTGCTCAGGGAGATGGGAAGGTAGGCAAACTGGTGCTGGCAATAAAGAGGAAAGGATGGGGGGAGCAGGCATGACACTGTGGCCCAGGCCAGGGAGCAGTGTGAGAAGGGGTACTAGGAAGATCCCAAAGCCTTTTCTGTAAGCATTCCCTTTGTTTTAGAGAGGAGCTTCTGATAGTTGAGAAGATAACTGCTGAGAATAGGGAAGCCCAAACACTGGGGAGTATAGAGGCTGCCTCCAAATCCCACTTTACCACTTGCCCCAAGCGTTATGTATCTTCCCATGATGAAAATAGAATTTGGTGATTGCTTTAATGGCAATTTGCAATCTCCATATTTAAAGTTTATATACTGTATATTTTTCCCATTAATTATATTTCTTTCTATAAATTAGCTTTCCAAATTCATGTTAGAGGACAGTATTAAAATGCTCAGGGACATTGCTCTGTCAGTGAAACCATGACAAGAATAGTGGAGTGCTCCTGAAGCCGTGAACTAGCCCCAGAGTGGCAGCAGTGATTTGCTAGCCAGTCATTCCATTAAAGGGGGATTCACCCCGTATTACAAAGCAAACAGCTCGGGAGATAATCAGATGTGGAAGACTTGGGTGAAACTTTTTTCTTGTTTTTTTCCCCCCTTCCATTTTGTTATGCTTTGAGTACTATTGTGCTATTTTTCACTCCTACATATGAGTATTTACTGTACAGCATTAATGATTATAAAAATGATATAAAACCAATATTGAACACTCTTTATGTGGTAGATTCTCTGCTAACGGATTAATAGGCTCATCTCCTTTAATCCATACAAAATTCTTGTATGTCAGGTATTATTAGTACCCCCATTTTGCAGATGGAGACATCTAAAGTTTGAGATGTTGATTAACAAGTCTCAGGTTATACAGTTAGGAAGAGCAGAACCAAAACACACACCGTGATTTGTCTGACAGCAAAGGCAGATTATTCTATGAATTCTGCATTCTACCACTCTGATTAGTTTGTGCAAGGACAAGAGGATGAATCCAGCTGAACACTGAAGTGACTTCTAAAGGCGGTATGACATTAAGGGTGTGTATGTTTGGTGGACCAACCAGGCACCCCTGGCATCTGTGTACAGGAATAAAGCTCTGCCTACCTATAGCCATATTATGAGCTAATCTGCTTCATTTATTCCAAATTGACCACTCATTAATTTCCAGGTGACACTCTATTCTTCCATTTAGAAACTTGAAGTATTTCTAAGTGAAATAAAAAGGCGATCTACAAACTTTCATGTTCTTTGTCTTAAAGTTCAAAACACTGGCATTAAAACTTCAATACCCCACTGGCCTTCACTGGCCTAATATTTCTTCTTTTACATCAGTTTTGCTCACCTTGGAGATGGAATTTGGAAGTAGATTAAATAATTTCAGAACCTTTGTTACTATGGTGACCTAGGATGGAATGTGTGAGATGCTTTCCTTCATATCTTGAGACTGAGAGGTCTGCCTATTTGTCACTGTCTTTTCAGAAGTTCATGATGTGATAGAAGGGATAATGTATGGGAAAAAGTGGTTTAGAGACAGACTGAGAGAAACTCAGCTTCATAATTGGCCTTTGTCTTCTTTTGAGAGGTTCATATGTGGATAATTCTGTGGCTCATGTTCAAAGACTAATAAGTCTTATATGGTTTGAAGCCTGATTACAACACTGTACTATTTATTTCTGAATGTGGCCCAAAACATATTCTTAGGTTTCATCTCTTTTCTCAGCATGATCATTCCTGGGTAATGTCACTTAGCCTCAAGTTTTGAATACCATCGATAAAATGATGATTTCTAAATTTATATCCCCAATCAAGAATTCTTTCCTGAACTCCATCCTTGAAACTTATATGCCTTCTTGACCAGCATTGCCAAATAAGATTTAGGAAACCCAGTTAAATTTGAATTTCAGATAAACAATAAATAACTTGTTAGCATAAATAAATATAATATTTGGGATATACTGCATTAGAAGTTGTTATTTTTCTGAAATTCAGTTTAACTGGACATCTGTGTTTTACTTGCTAAATATGGTAACCCTACTCCTCAATCCAACACCTGTATTTAGACAGCTAAAAAAAACGCCCTAGGCTTATCATGTCCCAAGCAAAACTCCCAGATATCCTCAACCAACATGCTTCCCTCAGTCTTTTTCAAATCAGTGAATGACTACTTCACTCTTCTGGTGATTCAAGCTAAAACCTTGAACTCTTATCTTTTTGGCGTACCTATATTGAATCCAGTTATGAATTATTTTGATTCTACATTTATTACATGTCTAAAATGTGACTACCATTACTACATCAATTGATTTTGTCTTGGACCAAGTTACAACCATCATCTGCTGGGCTACTGAAATAGTTACCTTGATTTTGCTTTTGTATGAAGTCAGACTGATTCTTTAAAAATATAAATCATAACATGCCAGAAAGCTCTAATTCTGAGTAAAATCCAAAGCCATAAAAATTGTCCAAAAAGCCCTGTGCACAGCTGTCCTCTCCTTGTTATAACCTGTCCTTCCTCATCCCCAAACACTCCTCTAATTTGCTCTATGCACGCTAACCTCCTCATTGTTCCACAAATACACCCAGCAAACTTGACCTTAGAGCCTTTGTACTGTGCTGTCCTTTGCCTGAAAGCTTCCTTGCCTCACCCATATGACTTCCTCCCTCACTACATCCTTCAGACTTTATAATGTCTTGGAGAAGCTTTCCCCCATTCTCCACCCTCCAGCACTCATTATTCCATTTACATTGTTTAATTTTTCTCCATGGACTTGAACCACATGGAATTGACCAACATTTGTCAGTTGATCCACATAGAATGAAAGTTCAGTGATGGCAGGGACCTGTACTGTTGTAGCCCTAGAACTTAGGACACTACCTGGTTCTGTGAAAATCTGGTGAATAAATGAATGAAATCATCAATTGTTTTTGCAGTAGCCAAATGTAGGAAAAACTCACAGAAAAAATGGATATATGTATGTGTCTGTGAATTGGAATGTGCGTATTTGAGTATAACAAGATGCACACGGACATGGAAAGGTAATCATCTTTGTGTGTATGTGAGGGTCTCACCTAATCTCAGTATGCTTGAATGATAAGGATGCTGGAAGACTTAACTTACTTCTCTGTTCTCTATTACTAGTAATCTATTGATGTCTTTGTCTAATGCTTTGTGTATCTATAATCAGAATTTATTTTTGCTTACACTATTTTGAAAGACTGAGGAGGTTTTTCCTTATTACTTTGGGCAATGCTTCCTTGAGTCATATGTTAGCAGTGGTAACTGTTTATCGTGGCCATTCCTCTTTTCTCTTGGCATGTACATGCGTTCTTTTAATCACATTGCCATTACCCTCTAATTATGTAAAATTATGTTACATTAAGTATAACTTCTGCTGGTAGCCACAGGGTGGCATTCATGTTCTTTGCTATCACTTTAATGACTTATAGATTACAAGGTCACTTTGAGTAGATAAATAGCCTATAGATCCTTTCCAGTGAGGTTCACATTCTGAATTTTCATATTAACACTTGTAAATTGCAGAACTTATTATGCTATCCCACCTGCACCTCATTTTGCTTCCAGCATCTCCAGTCCCTTTCTGCAGGAATCCAAGATGATTCTATCAGGTGGCCTTGTTTTAATATTTGACTCAGAGAGAATCTAATGAAAGCCAGCATCTGACACTGCCTTGGTATTCATTTGAACTCAGCCATCATGGGAAGATTTGCCAGCAGCCGTTAGCACAGGGCTCTGACTGAATGCTTGGTGGTAAACACTAAACTGAATAGCACGTAGGATCATTTACCCCAACAGGTTTGTGCCAGTCTAGGTAGATTCTCCAGACTGGTCCTTGAGGCAGTAAAACCATCTATTTAATATTTAAACATGACTTTGATTATTAAAAGAAAACACACACAAAGAAATGTTTACATGGGGAGATTCAGCTGTAATGTGGCATCTGGTTTGTGTTTTTGAGATGCGAAGCTTATCTCTTCTACTCTTACACCAGAGCTGACCATTCATTAATTCATTCTTTTAGACAACTCCATCTCATTCATTAACTTATGGTGAGTTCATATATCATTATATATTTTATCCATATTGTCACATTTATTACATATTTTATTACATTTCTCAAGCATTATTTTTCCCACTTGATTGATGAGGTGAGGATTAGCAGAGTTAACAATTAGTTGAAGGCAATACTGAAAGTAGACTATAGGGGTGAAATAGAGGGTTTTGACTCACTTTTTTCCTCTTTTTATATCCCTACAGTTGTGGGGGCGGTGGGGGGGGTGACAGAAATACCTCTTACTTCCAGGTGCTCCAGCACCTGAAAGTCCTCTCCATTCTCTCACTATCTCATGTAGTGCTATAGGGGTTTTGTTGGCTTTCCTGACTTCAACCTCTTTACCTATTCTATAGTACTTTCCCCTTCTTCAGTCAGCTTACTAAAACTCTGATGTCCTTTTTTTCTTAGAAAAAAGTGGGATCTCATTACAAACTCATTTTACCTTCCTTTGACCTTTTAAAATTAATTCACTGAAAAATTTTCTCCTTCTAAACCCTTGAATGTTCCAGTGACTCAGAGGTAACAGAAAGCCTTGTGGTTTCCTTAAGCCACAAATACAAACCCAGTACAGAAAGCCAGATGTCCATTCCAATATATTAAGCAAGACTTTAACTTTCATTGGAATTTTCCTGTCTTCAGGGAGCAAAATGCAATCAGATTCATTCTTTTGGCTTGCTTCCCTGTCCTCCTATCTGCTAGATGCTCTTACTGACCCTTACAGGGTAGTGCATGTAAAGAAGAGAGGTAGTGGAACAGGGAGTTCTTACGTGGCTAATATTATTAGAAGACACCTTTGCTTTTCTGATGCCTGAAAGATAGGTAAAGTGACCCTATGCCTTATGGCATTTATAGGTTCTTCAGAGACTCCTTGACTGGGCCCTCAGACTGTAGCTCCTTTCATTTGAGAATCACCTCTTCTTTGAGTTGGTGTTCCTTATGCCCCTCAACTTCTGGTTTTCTGGCTGTCCACTTCACATAGACCCTCTTTGGGAATTTCACTGGCACTAAAAACAACCCTTTTGATGCAGGATCATTTTAAACATGACCCTAACCTCATATTTCTTTTAATCATAGGTTCTATATCTGGTCCCCAGCATTCATGCATCTTTGATCATCACTGAGAGTGGTTACTCCCCAGATAAAGCAATTTTACTCTGCTACGATGAGCTGCTTTAGCTGGCCTCTCATCTGGATTCTTTCACATAGAATCGACAATGTTCTTCCATGTTCTCCAAATGTATACTCTCAGACTAGTCTCATAAATCCTTTCTCTGGGCTTGAGAAAATCCGTACATTCTCAACACATTTTTGTCTTCTTTCTAGGCCAGTTGTCTAACTAACTGGCTCTCTGAAACCTACTTCAAAAATATCTGCCTCTTTGTTGTCTCACTTTTGTATTTAATATCAATGGTTGGATGCTTCAAATATAAATCCCAAAACATATATTTGAAAAGCATTATTTAGGGGCGCCTGGGTGGCGCAGTCGGTTAAGCGTCCGACTTCAGCCAGGTCACGATCTCGCGGTCCGTGAGTTCGAGCCCCGCGTCAGGCTCTGGGCTGATGGCTCAGAGCCTGGAGCCTGTTTCCGATTCTGTGTCTCCCTCTCTCTCTGCCCCTTCCCCATTCATGCTCTATCTCTCTCTGTCCCAAAAATAAACAAACGTTGAAAAAAAAAAGCATTATTTAGAATCCACTTTTTGGAACTGGTAGACTAGGTAGTTGAGACTAACTCTACATTCAAGGATAAAACATAAACCAATTTTTGTGTTTTAATCTGCTGGAAGGCCTTGGAGAACTAATAAGTCAGTGAGGAATTATTGCAACAGCATCTTGGAGATCCTGGCATTTGGGGTTCACTTTTGTCCAAGAGGCATTTCCTGAATCGAAGAGCTCTCTTGGAAAAGGAGCAGCCCTTTTGACAGCTTAGAAGGGCCAGTAAAACAGATTGGAAGTCTCAGAGTTTCCTGAAAACTCCTAACGAGCTGCACCCCTGGTGAAAGAACAAACTTGCAAACAAGCTATTGGAATCACTGAAGAACCTTGAGTCCTCTCAGTGACTCAGGAGTTTTCAAGTCCTATAATTTATTAACCTAATTCCTGATTGTAGTTCTTACAGTCACCCGGAAGAAGCCAAGTGAAGTCCCCTGTGAAGGAAATGAGCATCACTCTAGGCCCCAACTAATCCCATAAATATTAAAAAAAAATTTAAATCCCATAAATATTTAAAATGCAAAGTCTGGCATAGAAACAAAGAACCAGATGTATGCAGATAAGAAAACGTAAAAATGAGAAATAGTAGAAACCTCAAAAATAGAAAAAACCTCCCAAAGGCTCTAGATACTGTAATTTAAAACTTTTACTAATTTTCTTCAGAGAGACAGAAGATGAGATACAAAATGTTGGCAGAAAACATGACATTCTAAAAAGTGACACAACAGATTTGAAAGGAACCAATATAAATTCCCTGACTACAAGTGCAAGAAACAAAATTACAAACTCATTGGATTTGTTGAATAGGATATTAAACATAGATGAGAAAATTACATATCTACAAAAAAGCGTGGAGAAACAAAAGAATGGAAGATGTAGGGGAGTGGGCAAGGGGAAGATGACACAGCAAAACTGATATATTCTTGCCACCTCAAATCACATTTGAGGTGCTAATGGTTAAGAATTTTCTAAAACTGATGAATCATAGACACAAGAAATCCAACAAAACTATAGCAAAATAAGTGAAACTAACCAATACCTAGACAGATCACAGTGAAGTAATAGAAAACAAAAATAAAGATCATCTTAAAAATAAATAGGAGAGGGGAAAAGAGTTTACCTTAAAAGGAGCAGTATTGAGATTAAAAACTGATTTCTCAAAAGCTTCTTAGCTTTGAAAAGTTAGAAAAGGGCAATGAAAAAATACCTTCGGTGTTTTGGAAGAAAATAATTGGCAACCTTAAATTTTAGCCCAGTGAAATGTCCTTCAAAAATGATGGTGATCATGACAACCAAATGTAATGTTTGATCTTGGGTTGATACTGCATCAGAAAAGATAATGCTCTGAAGTATATTATTGACACCATCAGAAATATTTGAATATGTACAATGTAAACTTAAAGTATGGTCTGTGGATCAGCTGCATTAGCCTTATCTATGAACTTATTAAAAATGCATAATCACAGGCACCCTCCCAGACCTAATGGATTAGATTCACATTTTAATAACATATCCACATGATTTGTATGCACACTAAAGTTTGAGAAGCACTATATTAGTTAATTGTATCTTATTTATGTTAAACTTCCTGAATTTGATAATATGTAAGTATGATCTGTCAGAAAATGTCTTTGTTCTCTTCAGATAAATACTTAAGTATTTAGGGTTAAGGAGCCATGATGTTTCAATTAGTTCAAAGTGCTTCTTTAAAATGGCCAATGATGAGAAGTAAGCATACCTAATGACAATAACAAAGAAACCTATATTATTACTATGAGGGAGAGTGCAAAGTATATGGTAAAGTAAGTATAATTAGCAAGTCTAGGTGAAGAGACAAGTGTTTCTTGTGCTACTCTTGCAATTTGGAATAATCAATTTGGGGAAAATGATTCTTTTGGGTTTAAAAATACATGTAATCTATATCACAGCAATTCCACTACTAGATATGCATTCAGGACGAATATGTATGCATGTCTGCTAATAGACATAAACAAGAATGTTCAGAGTAGTATTGTTTGCAATGATCCAAAATTGGAAACACTTAAATTTCTAACAATAGAATGGATAAATTATGACATAAACACACAATGGAATACTATACAGCAAAGGACATAAATTGACTACAACTGCAGATAATAATATTCATGATTCTTACAAATACATTGGATGAAAGAGTCCAGAACTAAAAAGAATGCATAGTGTAATTCTATTATAGTTGACAGATACCTAATTAAGTGGTAAAAGTATAAATACAAGTAATTTATCACTTTACATGTATTTGTAGGAGGGCAGGAGATGGTTAGGGTTTGGAAGGAGCTAGTTTAAGATCTATGTGCTAGTAAGAGCCTACACCTTGAAATAAGAGTTGTTTGATGTATATTTGCCTTATAATTCATTGAGGTGAACATTTGTATTTTATGTACTGTCTGTATAGCTGTTTTATTTCAAGACCAAAAAGAGATTTAAAAAATAGGAAAGAAATAATCACTGTGGGGGTGTCTGGATGGCTGAGCTGGTTAACCGTCTGACTCTTGATTTCCGCTCACGTCATGATATTGTGGTCATAAGATAGAGCCACGCTCAGCACAGAGCCTGCTTGGGATTTTCACTATGCCCCCTCCCCGCTCTGGTTGTTATATGGAAAATGGACTTGAAGAGTACAGAATGGAAAGAGGGAGATAGGGGAAGTTTGCTATTGTCTGTGTGACACATGGTGGTGGTGTGGACCAGAATGATGGCCAGGGAAATAGTGCTAAGTGATTGGATTCCAGACACAATTTGGTGGTAGAGTTAATGAAACTCATTAATGGACTGTATGAGTAGACTGAGTCTTATTCCCTTCCAAAAGAAGGCATGAAGAATATCATCTTGGTTTTTTTTAATCTTTTTTTAAAATTAATGTTTATTTTTGAGAGAGAGAGAGACAGAGAGAGAGCATGAGTGGAGGAGGGCACAGAGAGAGGGAGACACAGAATCTGAAGTGGGCTCCAGGCTCTGAGCTGTCAGCACAGAGCTCCACGTGGGGCTCGGGCTCACGAACCACGAGATCATGACCTGAGCCAAAGCCAGACGCTTAACAACTAAGCCACCTAGGTGCCCCAGCTTCTTGGCTTTTAGACTGAGTAACTGTACAGTTATGGGGCCACTAAGATGGTGAAGAACATGGAAAGAACAGTTTGGAAGAAATCATAAATTCATTTTTGGAGTTTTTATGAAAAGAAGGCTGTGGAGACCAGGGCAAAATCTCAGGGCACTCTGGAGAAAGTAGTGCCATGGAAGGAAAGAGAAGAGAGTGTTTGAAGAAGGAGAAATTAGTCAAGCAAGGTGAAGACAGAGAAAGGACTTTTCAGTTGGGCGAGATAAAGATTACTAGTAATTGTTGCAAGAGCAGTTTTGTTGGAGGTGGTGGTAGGGATATAAGCCTGTTTGAAGTGAATCAAAGTGAGGAAGTTAAGACTGCAAGAACTGACCATTCTTAAGACATTTTGGGTGAAAATAAGATAAAATAGTGTAGTAGCTAGGCAGAGACATTGGTTCAAAACATTTTTTTTTTAATAAGGAAGAAACAAGGACCTATTTCTAGGTTGATGAGAATAACTCAATGAAAGGAAAATGGTAATGCAGAAGAGAGATGGAATACTTCCAGGGATCAAGTCCTTGAGCAGAAAAGAGGTTATGGGTTTTATTGAGCATCCATTATGTGGCAGCCTTTGTTCAAGGAACTACAGGTATTCAGCATAAAAATTCATGTTCTGCCTTCAAGGACAGCACAGAGCACTAGGGGAGAGAGATATGTAAACTAACAATTGCAACACAGTTTGCTGGTAATATACAGGAATGCATGGAATACTTCACTACAGATCTCCTAAGTAAGTCTTGGAAGCAGTGAAGACTTTCTCAAAGAAATTACACTTAAGCTGAATCTTAAACGGTTTATTTAAATCTAAACAAATGTGAGAAGGATAATACAATAAAGGTTCTCTTGTAACTTTCCCCACTCTCCCCACTAAACTTCCCAGTTTTACCATTTGTCACAGTATCCCTGCCTCCAAACATGCATGGGTAAAGATGCCCTCACATCACAATACCTGGCATTTGTCATGCTACCTTATGATGCACAAGCTGTTGGTGTTCTGTGACGTTCCCTCCTTTCTGGTGAACTACTCATCTTTCAAGACTCAGGTTAAAACCACTTACTCTTTAATACCCTATTTAACTGTATAGGCGAAAGAAGTTGCTCTTGCCTCTGTGCTCCTGTGGCACTTTATAAGTGTCTCTGTGGCATGGGGTGATTGTGATTTTTTAGGGAGAGAATTGTTGAGTGGTTGCAAGTATGGACTCTGGTGTGAGGCTCCCTGAGTCAAACTGTAGCTTTGCCATTTACCAGCTGTGTCACCTTGGGCAAGTTCCTTAATCTATATGCATCCCAGTTTCCTCCTTTCTAAAATGGGAATAATAAAACTAACCTGCTAGAGTGGAAATGAGAGCTCAGAAAAAAGGGGATGGTGCAGAGGACACCCAAGAAGAAATTTTCAGAGCTTGTGATTTGCTGCATGTCTGCCCAGCTTCCCCTTGACCAGCCTTGTCCGTGTTCCCTGGAGAATCTACATGTTGGAAGGAAAATTGGTCCTGGTTTCTAACTTTGCAAACATAATTGCATTGACTATGAATTATTTGTGATGCTAGAAATGAAACTGATTTCATTTTTGACAAGATCTTTTTTGTTCTCTGCATCTTTTTATTTTTTTAAGTGTACTGTCCATTTTGCCAATTTGTTTCCATAGAAACTACTGAAAATTTACAGCTTGTTTAAGTGGGTCTGAGAAAAGGCACAGGTTGTTGTGGGTATAAAAGGAGTTTATACTGCAAAGCACTTAGAGCAACATCCGACATGTGAAAAATGCTCAATAAGTTTTAGGTATTATTTCTATAATTATATATGTTTTTCCCCTATGATGATAAGAATATTTATATTTATTATATATATAATAATATATATTATATATAATATATATTATATATATAAGATTTATATATATATATATATATATATACACACACATACATACATACATATAAATCTTCCACCACCCAGCCATTTCTACCATCCAGCCATTTGCCCTGCATGATGTGAAGGAGCTCAAAAAAGACACATCGTAAGGGATAAATGAATGAATTTCTCTCCCCTCTCCTCAACTGGTTTATAGCAAGGCTCTTTTCCTAGTGGGCTTTTCTCCTTTGGGCTTTGCATACTTTTGGACATAAAGTATTCATGGCATAGTGCTGTTTGAATGATTTTTAAAAAGTACTGGCTGCTAAAGATTCCTGAAATTTCGGGAATATCAGGAGAGAAGGTACATTAAATCCTTTATACATTAATGTGGTTGCTAACAGAATCAAAGGTTGCTAAAATAAAACTTGAAACTCAAAGGATTGAGTTTCCTTCTTTGCTAGGGGATCCCTTCTCAACATCCCTGACCAATGGTCAGGCCATTTATGCTTTACTTAAAAGTGGCTAATCAGGAAACTTATTTCTGTGGAGAATGCAGACACTGGATGCCAGGGTGGGAGTAAGAGAGAACCAAAGAGAGGGGTAAAGGGCAGAGAAGATGGAAAGAGGGGACACTCTGAGCGACAGGTCCAGATCTTGTGAGTTTGCCTGCAGGCCCTGCCCTACTTCCTCTTGGCCAGCAAGTGTCATGTATGTATTAGAAGGAAAATTGGTCCTGATTTCTATCTTTTGAGATCATAAGTTGTAATGACAAGTGACATGCGTGTGATTTTGTAAAGGAAGCTGGTTTTATTTTTTGACAAGGTCCTTTATGTCCTTTGTGTCTCTCCTCTCTTTTTTTTCAAATGCACTGCCTGTTTTGCCAGTTCGTTTCCATGGACACCATTGGCAATTTATAGGTTATTTAAGTGGATTTGAGAAGAGGCAGTAGTAATAAATAAAGCCTTGACATGGGCTATAAATAGCAAGAGTGCTCTAGACTGCCCATCTTCCATCTGTCTACTTACCACTTAGCAAATCAAGTTTACAATAATAATTTAAAGAACACTAGACTTTTTTTTTTCCTGGTTGTCAATGGTAGGAAGGAGGTGAGCCTTGTCAGTCTCTATCTTTTTGTGTATTATAATGGAAGTTGTAGCCAGTCCAAGGAGAAGGGGGCATTTTCACTGGTTGGCATCTGGCCCACACCCAGCTCTTGGTACTTTTCTCAGAGAAACTAGGGAAACTGTGGCTCTTAAAATGATTGCAAAAAGCAGGGAATAAAGAGCTAGAGGTTTTGTCCTCTTCAATGATAGTGAAGGGGGTAGATGGAGCAGGGAAGTGGTAGTTGCTAAGAGCTTCAACAGATGGATGTCAAGACAGAGACAATCTCTGTTTTACAGGGGACCATCGCCATAGCATCCATAACAGAGGAGTCAAAGCAAGGAGAGCAGGAGAGCTGGGCCCCAAAGACTGACTGGCTCAAAAGAATAGGGTTTCTTCCATTCAGATAAGTGTATCTCCTACTCCATTTCCACCCATGCCCTCAATAACCATGATATGTAGGTACCATTTCTAATTGCTCAGGCTTAAATTAGGTGGGAGATGTAAAGAAGGCTAAGGTTCATAAGAAATAAAAGAGGAAAATGATTAACAGAACGAGAAAAGATAGGAATGGAGATATATAGACAGGCATAGAGACAGAGGGATAAAATTCAAGACTGTTGAAGGAAAAAAAATCAATAAATTCTAATCATAAATATTTTAAGATTGACTAATAAAAAATATCAGGGATTGTCTGTGTACCATTTTTCCAGCCTCCTGCTAGGCACAAGGGGGAAAAAATGAAGGTCAAAATTTCTTCCCTGGAAAATTTACAATAGATGAAGAAATGCTGTGGTCAAATGGTTTGGAAAATAAAGTTGAAGAAAATGGTTCATATTCTGGTATGGCAATGAGATCACCAGGTTAACTTTAGTAATCGCACCAATTTCCTAGTTTGGTTCAAATACTTGCTCTAATACTTAGTTGGGATCTTACTTATCAATACGAAGAGGTGACAGAATTGAGGAGCTAAGAAGAGACTGATTGCCATGCCAGACCACTTAAAGATGTTCCCATCAACTACATGTTCTCCTTAGCTCAGTGTGTAAGAGGGGTGGAATCTAGAGAAATTGTGTCTGGTTTGTTTCCACATACACACAGACGAGAATCTCTAGGAAGTATGGAGATGGCCTCCTTACAGTATAGAGCACTGAAATAAATACAATTTAATGGTGTGTTTTAAAGTGTACTAAAATACCTTATTTATCAATTTTGGTAGCTTGAAATTAGGCTGTTATTATATGAGGTAAGGGGCTCTGAGTAAGTGAAGTAACAGAATAATTGAAAAGATTTTTGGGGCCTTTGTGTACATTAATGATGAGGATAATTAGATAGAAATTAAAGTCTAATGGAGGGTTCTAAACCTCACTGAGGAGCAAGAGAAACTTCAAAAAGGACCGGTAAAGGTGGATCACCCTTGTAAGAAATCCAAGGAACAAGCCAAGTAGACCAAGTGGATAATATATCCAGTGAATGATGTACTTTTATACAAGATGTTGAGAAACTTGTCTATTGACAGTTTCACCAGCTAGACAGAAGACACACAAACAGATGAATAGCCGGATAAATATTGCATATAGTAATTATGCACCAGCTATAAATATGGTAAGTTGATGTTTTCTGCCCTCAGGGATGTGCAGTTAAGATTAGGATAGCGATTTTGATGAGAAAGGAATCAGAACTCAGGGAATCTGAGTTCAGAATTTTAAATAGCCCTGGAGACTGGGTCATCATAATAAAGCATTATACACCACCAAGGAGAATTTTATTTTCCTGTGTTATTCCCCTGAGGTTTGCATGCGAAGAGGAAGTTAAGATTCTTTCCTGCCTCTTTTGTTTCTAGCAGCAAGATTCCTTGGGCTATGATGTCCATTTGTGTTACAGTATTTAGCCACAGGCAATCTGGTCTGGTTGCTTTTTTATTTGCTTGGATGCTCCATTGAAGTAATAATAAGATTAGCTCAAAAAAACCAAACATCTTGACCCCTGTCTTTGCTAAAACTTCTCTATATGTTTGGGAAGTGTAAAATCTGAAGGTAAATCCTGTGGTATAGGAAGGAAAAAAAACCCTAGGTGCACCTCAGAAAGTTATATCTCTGCTAGTGATTTATGTTTTCTGCTTTGTAAACTGTGATAGAAATATGGTCTTAGATATAAGGATAAAGTATCATATCCTAGTGTTCAAAATATATATCCCCAGTGCAAAATTCCTACACTCTGAGTTGCTGTGATCTTGGTTAACTGTTTCCTTTCTTTAACTCTTTAAAAATCTGTTTCTTGTTACTATTTGACACTTAGAGGTCAACACTGATCCTAAGAAGTAGCTGCCCTTCCTCGATTTTTGTAAAAGAAATGAGTAAAGGAAGTGGTTCTCACTGGTAGGTGATTTTACCTATTGTGGATTAGTCCAGGCTTAGTCCAGAGGGGAGGAGAATCAGGACCCCTGGACTCATGCTCACGTTGTAACTTCTTGTATGTTCCACTGCAGGAGTTCTTCAAGATGAGAGTGCTTAGTACATATCTCCACTCAAAAATATTTCTTTGGTTCCTTACCACTTGCTGGTTTGAGTCTAGATTTCTTACCATGGTATCCAAAGCCCTTCATAATATGGCCCCAACCATGCTAAGCCTTACTGTACCTTTCTGTCCACTGATCACTCATCCCTAGAATCACCTCCAGCCCACCACACCTTCATTTCTTTTTGCCTTTAAATATTCTGCCTTCTCTGCTTGGAATACTATTATTCTTCTCTATCATACACACTCTCCAAGTCTACCTGATCTATTCATTCTCAAAGATGAGCTTAAAAGTTACCTCTGTGAAGTCCTCCTAAATGACTCTTTTGATACTGATGTAATAAAACCCATTGATTTGTTTCTTTTCTAATAAACTGGCTCACTCAAGGTTAAGGATGGTTTCTCATTGGCCTTATCTTCCCCCAGTGCCTACCAGAATTCCTAACACATACTAAGCTCTCAGTAGGAAAAGAAATGTGGAAATAATGGATAGATACTAGTAGAATACAAATACTTACTTAAAAAGAAAGATACCATATGTTTTCACTCATATGTGGATCCTGAGAAACTTAACAAAAGACCATGGGGGAGAGCAGGGGGAAAAATAAGTTACAGAGAGGGAGGAAGGCAAACCATAATAGACTCTTAAATACTGAGAACAAACTGAGGGTTGATGGGGTGTGGGGGTGAGGGGAAAGTGGGTGATGAGCATAAAGGAGGGCACTTGTTAGGATGAGAACAGGGCAGCTGTTAGTGTTGTATGGAAATCAATTTGACAATAAATTATATTTAATGTAAAAAAATAAGAGCAATACATTAAAAATTACATATGTGTTTTTGAACATGTGATTCATATTTAATTTACTCAATTATTTTATCCGTATTTACTTTGTCACTGGAAAGTAAAAAAAGTTAAATTCAAAAGAAAATCATGGGGCACCTGGGTGGCTCAGTCGGTTAAGTGCCCAACTTTGGCTAAGGTTATGATTTCGCGGTTTGTGGGTTCCAGCACTGCATTGGCTCTGTGCTGACGGCTCAGAGCGTGGAGGCTGCTTTAGATTCTGTGTCTCCCTCTCACCCTGCCCCTTCCCTGCTCATGCTCTGTCTCTCTCTCACAAAAATAAACATTAAAATTTTTTTGAAAATAAATGCAAAAGAGAATCACAAAGTCTAATCTTTGTTGTTAATCCATAGAAGAACTTCAGATTTACATGAAATGGATAATTCTTTTGATTATCTATTCCTTCATTATAAGCTACTCTAAAACCTAGAGGCTTAAAATGAAAATTAATTATGTCATTCAAAATCTTGTGGGTCACAAACTCAGGAAGGATTTGACTGGATGGTTGGTTCCTGCAGTTGGAGAATCTCCCCCAAGATAGCTGCTTTATACATAAGCAGTTCATTGCTCTTTGCCCTGTCTCTATCCATGTAACCTCTCTTCCTCCAGGGCATTTTCACCTGGCTTGTACTTCTCACCTGATGCTCTCTGAGTGCTGTACTTCTTCCCTGGTGGCTGCCTCCCAGAGACAAGAAGGGGATGCTCCCAGGCCAGTCAAGGACTATCCCTAGAACTGGCACTGGCCACTTTCTCCACACTCTAGTGGTAAAAGAAGACACAGAGTCCAGATGGATTCAATGGGGTGGAGAAATGGACACCACCTCATAATGGGATGTGACAAGATTTCTTACAAGAAAAGCATGTGAGGTGGAGAATATTTCTGCAGCTGTCTTTTGGAAACATAACCTATAATGTAATTACTATATGTTTGATAAATCAGTGCCTGTGGGACCTGGTCATAAAAATCAAATAACTATAAATGTTCAATGATTCTTACTGTGATAAGGCTTAACTTATTGTGAGCTGTTTTTTTGTAGTCAGTCTCTCTGCCATACACATGGAATCTCTAAGGAAGGAAAGGGAAACCCAACCTTTTATCCTCATCTCGATCTTTAGATCCCATTTATCTTATCTAACTTACTATATAATCACAATTGAGAGGAAGTTGTATTTACCCTTCTAGAACACATTTCCCAAAAAGGTGGCTTTAGGTAAATTCATGAGTAATAGATACTCTGAGTTAAAAACTAGAAGTGTTAGAGGTAGATCCCTAACCATTGAGGCTGACAGTACATAGAGCAAGGCTTTTCAAGCTATAAGTTGTGACCCTATTAGCAGATCATGAAATCAGTTTAGTGGGCTGGAGCCAGTAGTTAAAAATGAAAAGAAATTGAATGGAATGCAAAGTCTCAGTTACACATATACATAAATATGTATAAGTGTGTTTTTTGCATGTGTGTGGGTATTGTAGTACAGTACAAACTCTATTTCTAACTGTGAGCCACAGTCAAAAATGCTTTTAAAGCTGCTCAATAGAGTATCTGTGTCCTCTTGTGAACCCTTTCTTGGTTCCACTTTGAAAGGCAAAACATAGGACTAGAGAGACCACTGGTTTGATCCAGCATGGCATTTCTGATATTCTTATGAAAAATATTTTGTTTGGGGACCAGAATGACAAATAGCTCAGAGTTCAATAGAAACATCATTTTCTAAGAGAAGAAATTGCTTTATGGACAGTGTACAGCAAAATAAAATATCTCACCTCCACAGCTTATGCCCTCTGTCGCCTATAAAGAATTTTTACAGAAGATTTTTTTCTTTGCCTCTTTTCAAACTTATATTTGGTTGAATAGATTTCCGAAGAGTTTAATTCTTCATCTATCCAATGTTTCTGACCCTTGACAGGCTACAAGACATGGGACAGGTTAGGTCCTGAAGCACTGAGAAACACCTGGGTGTGCAGTGGTTGGACTGGGAAGCTCTCTCTGCACCATCATCAGCACAAGTGTGGGGGTTGGTCAAAGAGATGTTTCTTCTGACTCAGATCTTTTACATGTCACTCAGTCTTCTTCCCCCCTGACAAAATATTTCACCATTCCTGCCCATCCACAGCCATAAAAGCACGATAGTTTTATTCTAGTATCTATTCTTGTCTCTCCATATCAAGCCTCTTTAAGATTATAATTTGCTATGAATAATAAAAAGTGCTTTTCAGATATACTTTTTAATTTAATATTGAGAACAAACTTAAGTGCTGGTTATAATAAATATTTTCATTTTAAAGTTGGAGAAGTTAAGGCTCAGGGAAGTTAAATGACTTGTTAAAAGTCGTATGCATATATTAAACAGCAGGCTCAAAACTTGACTTTTGACTCCAAATCCTCTATCACGCTGCCCTTGCCCACAGAAAAATGGGCCTGAACTAGCTCTCTGGACTTGTGCAATTTTCTTATTTTAAGTTTCTTTCCTAAGGATGCCTTTAGGGCATTTATCCATTTATTGGTCCAGCTCTCACAATCAAGAGATAGTTCAAATTCTGCCCTACTTCTAAAAGTCAAAGTGAGTGTAAAAAAAAATAAAAGTGATATAGGGGAAAGTATCCAATTATGGCCAATGAGAGATATTTAACATAGACACTTTGTCTGTCTTGGGCTTGTCAAATTTCTGTACCTCTGCTTGACCCTTGATTTGGGCTGTTGAGCCCCCAAAGCATTGGTAGGGGATTACAATAAGGAGACATCATATGACCCACCTATGTTGTTCTTAGAGATACACATTCTTTAAGGTTATGTAATGTGTGAAGAAGTAGTAGAGATTTTGGTTGGACATTTTTGGTGTTGATTTTCCAAGCGCCTTAGGAACTTGTCAGTTTAGTGTAACCAATGTAAGTTAACCAGGAAGTGTTCTTCTGTGCTATGGGGTGAATTATATATCATTAGCTAAATAAGCTAGGCACAATTATAACATAACAAGCTACATTATTATACACTGTGTTACAGTACTAACTTCTTTCTTAATCAATAGTGGTGAAGCTTTCATCTCTATGTGAGCCAGAGAAATGTCTCTCTGTTCTCATCTTTCATACAGTTCTTTTATATATATACATATATGTGTATATATAAGTATACATATATAAATATATAAATATAAATATATATACATTGTTTTTTATATTAGTGCACATCTGGATAAAAGTAGGAATATCCTAATATTAGGGCTGATACCCTAATTACAGATATAATTCACATGTCACAGGCCCAAATAGTCTAAGTCTATAAAATAATGACACAATTACATTGATACTCAAATTATTGTAAAGAGTTCCCATCCTGCTTAAGTTCAGGAAGTTTATTCTTTTTGCCGTACTGTTCTTCCCCAGAGTCTGCCTATAGTTTCTCCACAAATCAGCTTGATGTTTCCTTCCTGTCTCAGCCACCTCTGGCTCCTGACTGTCTCTCTGAGCCTGTCACTGTTTGCCTTGCTTTAAGTTCACCTGTTCCTCCTGTACTGCCATTTCTAGGCAAGTGGACACTGGTAATACTTCTGTTCTGGCCTACAGAGGGGACGAGGCTTTCTCCTGACTTACTTCCTAGGATGTCTGGCCAGGTTCTCCAACTGCTGCAATGCTTTAATTCATAAAGACTGTCTACACAAGTTAGATTTCAGAGTTCCTTGGTGGACACATTCTCTGCCTGGCTCCCTGATGTTCACCACATGACAGGAACAAGTTTATACAACCCTTATTTTCCACCAGGTACTGAAAATTTCCAGAGTTCTCTACACTTTAGAATCCAGACCCAGCAGAAATCCTGATTGAGAAAAAGAGCTGTCACTGCCCCTAAGAAACATGGTTAACACTTGCTTTACCTGTGTGCAATCTAAGGGGCTTTGCAAAGCATTCTCTCCTAGAACAAAGAGACTCCTTGCCCCAGAGGCAAACCCCAGAAGCACAAATGACTTATATCTTTTAAAATAGAGGTTTTTCCTGCTCTGAAAAAATGGTTAAGGCCACTGGGTACCCCATGATGCAGAGAATTCTACATCTGGCTATTTGTAATTGCTCAGAGGTTCAAAATCTTCACAACTGTTTACGTATAAACTATAGGCAGTTGTTTATGTGTTTGTGACTCTTGTAAGTTGAGTGTTTAAAAGTTAGGAGTACCAATGCCCCTAGAATTTGGGAAATGGAGGAAGAGTATGTGTGTCCATGAACCCATTACTACCGATCAACTATATACATTTTTGAAATCCTCTCATTTGGTTTTTTTTTACTCCCTACCACATGCACACAACCTCCCCATCCCACACCTACAAATAAGGTGTAGAACATGTTGGCCTCTTATAATCAAAGGCACATTGTTCCTCTTCTGTCTCTTTCCTCTCAAATTCTGGAGCCTGCAGGTGAAATGGGGAAGTGGTTTTCCATGTCCCTGCCTGGCTGAAGTTCTGCTGGAAACCTGGAAGTCCATGTTGATCAGATTATCCAAATAACAACAGAATTGCCAATTCATTTGTCAACTTGTTCCTTGTTCAGAGGATACCAATCAGAAGGGACTCACATTGTTTTCTCTAACATTTATTTCTATAACTTCCAAGATCCTCTCTGACCAGCTGAGATGGAACCCTGAGCCCGACTCCAATATGCACTTATACCAGATCGTGTCTTTGTGCCCATTCCCCACTGCCAGTCATTCACAGGAGCATTGCCTATTTGGTTAAGAGGGAGCAGGTCTTGGGAAAGAGGATGAATAGGGATGCACAACTGAGGAAAAAGTTGTGATTCTAAAAAAATGTATAAATAAAAACACTAATTAGAAATGACTGAACACCTAAGAGGCAGGCTTTACTTTTGGATTATGTTTTCTGTATATCTGCTTTATTCATGTGTTTCCCTCTCTCTCTCATGCACACACACAGAGCTAAATATAAATAATAAAAAGTCCTTTCATTACATAAGACCACTAAACCAAGTTTACAGAGCAAATTCAGTATTATGACATTTTTCCTTACCTGGCACCCATGCTGATTTGCATTAGATGTGTAGCCTTTTGTAAGACTTACTAATATGAACAAGAATTTTATTTGGTAGATTAGAATTTACAAGTCTTTAGTCAATTTCTCCCTCCTTCCTTCCCTTCTCCTTTCTTTCCTTCTCTCTTCTTCTTTAAAAAAAAAAGTCATTGAATGCCTACTACATATACAACACTATGTCAGTTTTGTGAAGGATTCTAAAAAGCATGAATTAAGATGTCTTTGCTCTCTTGGACACTGTAATATGGGAAAATAAAACAAATGAACAGGACATGTTAACTGTTGTATAATAATGATGATAATGATAAAAGAAAATTTATGTCACAAATTAGAGTATGTACCACTAAATGCCAAAAGGGCAGTACAGACTAGATCACTCAGAGAAGGGACAGAGCGTGAGCTGAGGGAATATTTGACAGATGTGGTAGCACTGTAACAGAGCTTTTATGCAAATCTAAGCTTGGAATAAATGGAAATGAGGTAAAGGAATGCACTGCAGATAGAAAGCAGAGTGTCTGCAAAGGCTCTTCCCATTGGGGAAGATCTGCTGGTTACTTCCTTAGAACAGAGACTATGCCTTTTACTATTAAAGATCTAGCAAAGGGCCTGGAACCTTGGAGCATGTGGCAAATACTGAATGAATGCTGTGTGCAAGGGTGAATTTCCAAATAAAGCCACGAGGGCATCCCTACTTAGCCCCTATATCTGAGGCTGTGTATTTTGATATGGAAAATTTATGGAACAAAATGTTTTATTTGTTTTGCTTTGCTTTGATTTTTAAGTCTACGACAGTCACTGTACCCAGATGTTATGAGCCACTCTCTGGAAAGAGAATTGTTTTAGGGAGAAGAGGGGTCATGAAGACAGGGATGCTGATTACTCATAACTTATTGATTGTAGCCCTCAAACAAGAAACCACCTATGGTCCGGTGCTCTCCACTTCTCCTTTCAAATAAAGTAATTGTTCGCAGTTTGAATGCTCATAAACTTTTCAATGAGTAACATCTTTCTTTTTCCTTTTTCTCCTAAACTTAGAATTAATATCTCTTTTGTTACAATCAAGGGACCATAAATCAGGACAAGATGACTTTTTCGATTCTAGCTCAATACCACAGACAATGGGTCTATGAGGGGAAATAGTCCCAAACCCACATCTGCTCAAGTTTCCACCTTTTGAGAAAAAAACAAAACAAAACAAGAAAACAACCTTTCAAAATGTTCTTACTTCACGTAGGATTATGGTAGCTGCATAGGAAATAAAACAATTATATTCTCCACCCCTGAAACATTTTTTGTTCCTTATGGTGAACTTGGTTCAACTTAGATGGAGGGATTGTCCTTCATCCTTCCTGCTGGTAAATAATAATGTGCAATCTGATTGGTTCAGCTGTCAGTAGTTTTACTGTTCTCTCCCAACAGCATAGATGCACGTATGCCCTAAAGTTTGAGATCATGTTGCTAATTTACCAGATTTATTGGTTTTTTTTTATTACACTCTTCAGGGGCAAAAATAGAAAAGAAAATCAATTTCTGATGCAACTTTAATCTAAATGAATACTCTTGGGAACTAATAGAAATAAAGCCATAAATTCAAAATGCATAAAGGTGCTGGATTGTAGCTGGGGGGGGGGGGTCAAGGGGGATTTGTTCAAGTCACTTAGACTTAACAGCATCCACATTTCCCAGTGAAAAAAATATAACAGGTAGTTACTGAAGTGCGCAAATGTCAGGGAATTTTAGGACTAATTCCATTCAATTTCTTGTGTCTACAAAAATTATTAGGTAAACTTGATTTTATGTTGATGAGTTATGAAGCTTCAGGGCCCAGTGTGACCAGGGAAGTCTACCTGTGATATGACTATCATAATGTGGCTGCTGATCTTCCCAGCCTGCAGTCTCAGGCAGCTCTTCTCAGGGATGGTGGCTATGGCAGTGACTATGAACCTCAAAGAGGAGTCATCCTCCATGTTTTGTTTGCTTTTGTATCTATGGTGTCTAGAAATGTGCCTGGAACAAAGGGGGCCCACAGCAGGTGTTTGTTGAACTAACAATATCTTTTAATGACTGGTTTGAGCTCCTGCTGTGACTTTTCCTCTCTGAATTTACCGAATATGCATAGAACAAATGAATCACCAGAGAAAATAAAAGTACTATTTAACTTCCCTTCCTCTCTAACTTGGCTAGAAGTAGAAAGAAGAGCAGATTTTCTCTTTGTTTTCTCTACCAGAGCTTTATTTGAGTCCTGATGAATTGCAGAATCCTCAAAAACTCCATTGCCTTTCTAAAGTGCTTTTTATTTTTTATTTTTAAATTTATTTTAGTGGCCTTTTCTAGCCTGATTCTTAATCCATGGACTGAAATCCTGTCTTTGGCCTAAGTTGACATCAGTGAAGCTGAATTGGTAACGTTCATGTCCAGAACACTCAGATATAAGTGGGAATTGGAAAATATGCCAGACTGAGATATTTCCCACAGCGCATCATGCTCTCTCACCCTTGTGTCTTTGTACAAGCTCTGCTTGGAACCTTAGATATGCTGGTTACTGCATATAAATTCCACAACACTCAGCCCAGGGATTATGGGAACTAGAAAGGTTTTACTGCATTCCACTCTGGGATAGGGTCTTTCCCTTGAACTCCCACAAATCCCTATATGTTCACCAACTCTAGTACTTGCTTCTCTGTCTTAGGCTTCCAACTTCATTTTCCCCTGCATGCGTGCGTGTGCGTGCACACACACACTCACACAGAATTATAAACTTCTTGAAGACAGGGCATTTGTGAGTGTATTCATCTCTGTTGTCTCTTTACCTAGCACAATATCTGACAGATATTAGGGTTGCAATACATGTTTTTGAATAAATGAATGAGGCTGTTCTAAAGAAATGATCCAATATGATTTTGATAAATAAAAACATGGTGGAAAGAGAGGAGGGCTGGAAAGACTGTTTCAGGTGTTTCATGGATTGATCTAATTTGTAAAATCAACTGAAGTCCTGGGTCAAAGGTAGTAGGCCTGGGTTCTCCAGTTACTGGGATGATGAGCATGACAGTCTCCTTTCCACAAACTATTCCCCTGAGAAAAATGGGATGACTCTCATCACTTTCCTGAGCATAGAGATGAACATGTGAGCATCCTCTGCACAGAGTTTTATGGGCACAAGATATCAAGACCGTAGTCACAATAAAGGGAGAAGAGAACATTCTTAGGCCCTTATTTCCCTCTTTCAGCTTGAGTCTATGCCTGTGCTGAATCTGTCCAGATGGGATAATTGTCATCCATGTGAAAAAAAGTGAACCTCATAGACCCCAAATCTTTTACAACCCTGAAGGAAAAGATAATATTGTTTCCACCAGCTGTATTAACACTTAGGTCTTCTTGTCCAGATCTGTGCTGGATGCTATTCTGTTATCTGTGTGAAGTTGTCTGGGTGAACAGTGCCAAAGGATATGTGATCCAGTTCCTTCTCTTCCGGGGTCTAGAGGTTACAATGTGGTCAAAGATAGAGAAAAGTACACATCTGTTATACATATATATTTTTTTAATTTTTAAAAAATTTTTCATTTATTTTTGAGAGAGAGACAGAGTGCACATAGGAGAGGGGCAGAGAAAGAGGGAGACACAGAATCCAAAGCAGGCTCCAAGTTCTGAGCTGTCAGCACTGAGCCTGATGCAGGGCTAGAACCCACAAACCGTGAGATTATGACTAGAGCCAAAGTTGAAAGCTTAAGTGACAGCCCCCCAGGCGCCCCCTGTTATACATATTTATTAAAAATGTAGAGGGGTGCCTGGGTGGCTCAGTCAGTTAAGTGTCCGACTTTGGCTCCAGTCACGATCTCACAGTTCATGGGTTCAAGCCCTGCATCGGGCTCGGCGCTGACAGCTCAGAGTGTGGAGCCTGCTTTGGATTATGTTTTCCTCTTTTTTTGCCCTTCCCCCACTCACACTCTGTCTCCCTCTCTCTGAAAAATAAATAAACATTATTTTTTTAATTTAGATGAAATCCAATGTCATAAATGTATATTCAGCATGTTACTGGGAGTGGTACAGGGGAGAAAGATCAGTCGTGACTGACGTTATTAGAAATTGAGAAGTGAAATTGTTACACTCTTCAGGTCCCAAGAGTCTCCAGGTCCCTTTCATTCCTGTTATTACTTTCTCTCACCCATGCCTGTAGTCTTGCCTTCAAATTCATCAAATGACCTGAGACTTATCTCACAGCTGCTATCTTACCCCACTGTTTATCATGTTTGAGGGTGATTTCAAGTTCTTTGTGGGCAACAACTGTTCCAAAACCTTGGATTCTTGGTTTTTTAATGTAGACAATCTTAGTGACATACCTACTCAGATGTATCTAGATCCCAATGTCACTAGAAGTGTTTCTACTCTAAAATACTAAATCTAAGGTCTGAGAGGATAAGAGGGAATAAGAAGAGTTCCAGAATAAGATATCAAGTAGAGGAGAAAGAGTTAGTAAAGGACACTGAGGAAGGAAGAAAAACGCATGGTTTTTATTTTCACAAGAAAAAAAAGCATGTTTTTTGGAGATAAGGTCGGGTTAACTGTGTCAAATGCTATCTTGAAAATAATGACAGACAAATGGTTGTTGGGTTTGACAATATTAATATTATCGGTAACTTTGGGAATTGCAAGTTAGAGCCTGGGAATGATATCCTAAACAGCACAGAGCTCCTAGGAAGGTACTGTTGACTGGAGGTAGAGGGGACAACAGAAAATGAAATGGCTTGTGCACCAGTGGGAATGTGATTTTTGACAAATCAACTAAGGAGTAGATTCTGGGAGAGTATTGAATTCTTCCTATCTTAAAAATATTGGGGTAGGGGATTAAGTAGCCTAAACAGAGCAGGAAAACCAAAACAAGTATCATTTGAGTAGAAACAGCCAAACAGTTGCATAGAACCACACAGGAATTCAAGTAGGGTCTAGAACTGAAACTAAATATTTCATGAACAAGGGTGTCTGGGTGGCTCAGTTGGTTAAGTGTGCAACTTTGGCTCAGGTCATGATCTCATAGGTTGTGAGTTCGAGCCCCACCTCGGGCTCTGTGCTGGCAGCTCAGTGCCTAGAGCCTGCTTCAGTTTCTATCTCAATCTCTCTCTGCCTCTTCTCTCTCTCTCTCAAATATAAATAAACATTAAAAATTATTTCCTGAATGTATGCTGGGCATTGTTCATTAAATAAAGAGGAGCTGAAAGCTGGGTCAAAGAAGGTATTTCAGGAGAGAAAAGAATGTATGTACTAAAGAAAGATTTGAGGCTGCTGAGGAACTCAATGGGTCAAAACTGATGTATGGTTTTTGTCACAAGGCAGAACAAATAAATGGAATGCATATAATCTCTCTCTTTAGCTGACCACAGCCCTACCTGTGTTCGGACTTTCAGTGTAACGTAGAGAGGGGAGAGGGATTAGTTAAAGCTTTCTCTCTTCTAAATTACAGTGTACCCTCAAGTACAATGTTGGTTTGGACCAACCAATGAATTCTTGGAGCCTCGATGTACTTGTTGTAAATTGAAGGGTAATTTACTCAGTGAGTCATAGGAAACCATTTCTTTCTCATTTTTCCACTGACCTAAGGAACAATAATTCTCAAACTGACCAAACCCAGAACAAAGTTTGTTTCTGATAGACATGTATGTATGTATGTATGTGTGTGTGTGTATATATATATGTGTGTGTGTGTATGCATATACATATATGTATACACACACACACACACACACACACACACATATATATATATATATATATATATATATATATATATATATATATATATATGGAGCTATGTGCCCAGCAGAAGGAAACTTGAAATAGCAATATCCAGAAAAGATGTACTGTTGCGACTCCATCTTTAGCCTCATGCATTATGCCTTTGTTTTAAAAGATGCAGAAATCTAAGCAAGGAACTGGAACAATTTGCTCTGGGCTGGTGACAAATCCTGTGGGCTGCTACATGGCAAGAGGAGTTATGTCATTGTCAGCCCTCTCCTCTCTATTTTCTGATGTGTCAAGAGAATTCAATAACTGTTTTTTTTTAATCTATGTGACCCTTTATTCAAACATGAATTGAATACCTACTATGAAGCTGGGTATAGAAATAAAATTTGGATGACACAGTCTATGCCTTTGAGGAACTGACAGTCTAATGAAGGAGATAGAGTGTATCAATTGAAATAGTTGCAGGTGCTATTAACACATGAGTAGTGCTTTTGGTGGATGTCTCTCCAATCTACATTTCACTTGCCTTACATTGGGCAGTGTGGAGGATGACTCTAGCCTTGGGATTGGGATTTGTCAGCCCTATCCACATTTATGTCTTCATTGGACATTTTTTTAAATTAGTATTTAGAGTGTCCCATCTATAACTCTGAAAGGACCTATAGACTTAATATAGGTAGCAAACATTTAAAACACCTCCCTTAAACCATGGGTAATCAAAGCCATAAGGCAGGTTATTAAAACCATTTTCAAATGGTTAAACTGAGGTTCTGAGAGGTTAAATAAAATGTCTGATTCAGTGTGTTTCACAATCACCTAGGAGGCTTATGAAGACAGATTCTGAAAATTTCTTTTAGGAAGCTTAGCTTAAGATTAACAGTAAAAAGATGCATGGAATGAGTTTGGCAAACATAGATATTCTACTGCTTTTTTAAATAGGGTGACTGCATATCCCAGGATGTCTTTTTTATATCTTTTAATCTGATATATGATAATTAGTTTTCCCTTTTCAAGGCTCAATAAATGCTGAATAGTGTTTGCTCTCCTAATTTCCCAGTTTTGGTACAGTCGCAGGACATCTTTAATGCATAGGTAACTTTTTGTCAGGTTAGGTTTCCCACCGACTCCCATATTCATTGCTTTTGTCATTTTAGGAAAACTTTCACCGACCATTGGAAAACAAAATAGCCCAGTGGAATAACATCCACAATGTAGGATAAATCATGCTTACTCGACTCTGGCTGGGTGAAATGTTCAGCTGGGACAGCCTTCACTGTTCATTTCAGAATGTGTGGTATCTCAATTCTAGGATGAAATTAAAATTCCTTTCTTTGCATCCTCAGCCACTATCTTCAGGTCATTACTTCCAGAAGACCCTACCCACTTGACTTTACTCCATAGGCCCTCTAGCCAGCCAGAGAAATAGGCTTTCTGAGGGCATCATAAACCTGTGTGAAGCATCAGAAGCCACTGCCGGGGGGCCTCTTGAGAGGGTGTTAAGAGATCACTAGCTGTTACTTTTCTATTCTTTATCCAGTTATTAATATTCCTGCCAGGACTCAGCAATGGCCTCTTCCTTTTCTCCCTTGGGTGAGCTCTTTTATCTCCTCCTTCTTTCCACTCTATTTTTTCCTTCTGCTGTGTACCTTGATCTATTTATTTCCTCCATTCCCATTCAGTGTGTGTTTTCCTTTGGGCAATTGTCCTGAATTATTTAATAGTCATTCTATTTTTCTCTCCTGTTTGCTCCTTCCCCTTGCTTTCTTCTCTTTATTGGTTTGTTTAGGTCTCTTTTGCTCTACTCTACAACTCACCCAGCAATCCTTATCTTTCTCCCCATAAATCATGGGGAGAAGATTGTGTGAGGACACTAGGCAGGAGAGATTCAGCCCTAGGTAGGTGGACAGGGGAGGAGCATGCATCAGTGACTGGCTTTCAGGATGTAACAGATTTGATCATTTTTCAGAGAACACAGCAGGTAGCTTGTAATTGGTAACAAAGACACATCTTTTCATCCTGTTTGCTAGACTGTACCAAACTTGGATTCACTCTGTCTGCGGTCTTCATACTTTTCCACTGAGCTTTTCTCTTGGCAGCTCTGGGTATAGGTAAAAGGAAAATAATTTTGTTATTAATTAAAACTTTATTCTAATTTTTCAATATTTTCATGGTTGTTAATAGCTGGAAAAATAGCTTTCAAAAGGAGGAGACTCTTTTACATACAGGTCCACACAAATACACATATCCACATACACATTTGTGAAACTTGTGACATTAGATGAGTTAGTCCTTTGGTGACCTGTTTATAAATCCTTCACCCCCACCCCTGCGGGGGTGGGGGGGGGTCTCTCCATAGAAAGTAACTATTGTCTCTTCCTCCAGTCAGGAAAAAGAGGATCATAGGATAAATTTGTTAAGTATACATCACAATTCCTACAGGGAAGATTGCATTTAAGAAAGGTACAAGCAGGAGGGCTAAACCTAAAGAAAGATCTTCTATAAAGTCTTCTGGGATGACAGGGTGGGAGATACTTTTAGGATAATGCCACATTGATATTTCCCAAACCTTTGCTGTTACTTTTCTCTACTTGTGCAGTAAACTGAGGAGTCGTCAGCCATGTTCCTTGTGATATCCTCTGTCAATTGCTATTTAGACTGTTTTTTTGGAGTAACTTTGTCATAGGGATGCTAACGATTTAAATACTCGTTAGGTTTTCTTTACTCAAGTATAAAACTAGTTATTCTGACTTATTTACTTATTCCTTCAACCAATATTTGTTTTAGTTCCTATATGCAAAGCAATGGGTAAATCACATTGAGTGATAAAGAGATAAGATCTGATCGTGTGACTTTGCATCCATGGTCATGGCTCTGTCTTTTGTTTAGTAAGAGCAATGATTTATTTTAGTATTCCCTAAATTGTAATCCCTTTGGACACTGGATCCATGTGTCATTAATGGGTATTTGGGGAAAAGTGGGTTCCAGGGTAAAATAAATGGGGTAACATTGGGAAAAATAAGGTTTAAGAATGTTTTTGTAGTGCAAGGACTTCTCACAGTCTTTGATATGCTAATAGATATTGGAGGTGGGAGAACCAGGTGAGTAGAGTTCTTCCAAATTCTATCTTGGGAAATGCTGCCTAATTCAATATGGAAAGTGGTTAAGTGTGTATGACAGATACAGTTAAAATGGCTTGAGTGAGAAGAACAAAGGATTAACAAATTTCTTTTTAATATTTTGAGAGCACATGTGGGGGAGGGGCAGAGGAAGAGGGAGAGCGAAAATCTTAAGTAGGCTCCATGCTCAGTGCAGAGCCCTACATGGGGCTCGATCTCATGACCATGAGATCATGACCTTACCTGAAATCAAGAGTGGAACACTTAACCAACTGAGCCACCCAAGAACCCCAAAGGATTTTTTTAAGATGGGAAAATTAAGGAATCCACAGAGGAGATTGCATTTACATTGAATCCTAAAGAATCAATAGAATTTGGAATTGGGATTTGTGAAGTTATTTAGAAGAAGGGTACTTTAAAAAAGGCAAGTAAGTTGAAAACTTAACACACATGTGAAAGGTTAGATGAGGTGGATAGAAAAATCATTTGTTGAATAGTCAGTTGTGGTGGATTAGGGCTAGAAATGTAGATTGAAATTCTGGAAGATTTACTCAAATGAAGGAGGCTTTTATTTTATTTTTTTTCCAGTGGAAATGATAAACATCTTTCTAGTCTAAAAAATAATTTCCCAAAACAACTATCGGCACATACCTCACATCACACTGATCCTCTGTTTGGGGATGACAATAATGACTTCTTGGGTTATTGTGGTTATTAAATGGATGTTCCATGTAATGGCTTTAGTATGGCATCTGATATATGGCAATTACCTAATATTAGTTATTTAGTTACTAGTTTCTAGGAAGACAAAAAAGTATAAGCAAAAGCTACAGGTGTTCTAAAACATGTGGAAGACTGGTCAGTTCTTCCTGCTTTGACCAGCATCTGTTAGTCCTTTCATTTTTAGATTTCCTGCAACCCAGATTTCCATCTGTACTTTTACATTTTAAATACTGACATTTGGTCATTTCAGACCTCACTTTTTTTTTGTTTTGGGGGATTTTGCCTTTGATACTATCTGCTCTATCCTCAGCCCTAACAACTGGTTCTCCTAACACACACACACACACACACACACACACACACACACACACACACACACGGTTATTATGAATTTTACTGATAAAAGGATGTGTAGTACACAATTTACAAGTTGTAGTAACATAAATAATACTCTTTGTTTTAAATTCCATTAATCCAATTGATTCTCATAGAGTATTTTGTTGATTTAAAAATTTTTTCTTTTATCTGTAGACAACCTATGGTTGCCATTGATGAACAGAGGTAGTTTCAACCTGAATCTTGGTTGAAATTTTCTTTACATTGAAGAGAAAGATGAAAGTAAAACGGGGAAGATATGTATCAGAAATTTACACATTCATCAAGGACACAAGGACATTTTTTCAGTCAGAAAATAGTTTTTGACTACTAGAAGAATATTTCCTTAACTTTTTGTGCATTTATAATGTGGCAACTATAGAATAACACAGATAACCTTAATGTGCATTATTACTATAGTCTCCATTTATAAAGGTCTAGAAAACCAAGTAGGAAAATCCTGTCCTTAGTGCAGAATGGAGGTAGTGTATATACAAAAGGTACAGTTCTTTCTCAAACTTAAGACCATAACTTTTGGATCAGGCATCCAGCATGGAGGGCTAGCTGTGTACCCATGTGTCCAGCACTGTGCTGGACATTCTGGAAGATTGAGAAGAAAATTCAGTAATGGTCAACCATTTGAAAATTGCTCTTCCCATACTCTATCCTTTGCTTAGGCAAATGGATTTATTGTGCTATGGCCCAAACATGCCGGACTTGTAGTGAAAAGCCTGGAATCCTTTTCTCAGGATCGTTTATAGACTGATCATTCAAGGTGAGGTTGAGGCAGTTGGACACTGACTTAGCTGAAGATGATACGCATGTTTTCTGAAGATATTGGGACCAAAACAACCGTCCTCATTGGAGAGTTGCTGGGAATCTCTGTCTCTTGCTTTCCCTCTATACTTTTTTACACTGAAAAGGAAAAATGTTCTTCTTTAATTTCCCAGCATAGACCTGCCTCCACCAGTGTCTTTTTAATTTGGTTCTAGAATACCCCTCAGTCCTGCCTGCTTTAATCTCATCACAGCATGTTCCAGTAACACTTCTCAGCTCATGTTTTTGCTACTGGGCATCACCATCTCTAAAATGAATGCTAAATTTTATAAAGAATCACATGATTAAGCACTAGGTAAAACATCACAACTCTGGTCATCATTTTGGGGGTACTGTGACAGGTGTTAAGTTTCTGAAACAAATTTCATGCATAGGGAATTAACTCACTGGCATTTCAATTTTGCTTAATGATTAATTGGTATTTCCAATTTTTATCATCAAAATATATCCTCTTTAGAAAATGTCAGTGATAACCCACCATGATCCATTCTGAGGAACATCCTTTTTAAAAATGAGAAACATCTAAGTTTCAGAGCATCCTCTCTGCACTGTGATACTTTCTATAAAGGTGTAAGTATCACTCTTTGTGTAACTCCTGAGTAACTGGGGCCCAAATGCAGGAATTTTTCAAATCCATGCTAATGGCAGGGGAAATAAAATTGCTGTATACCAACCATATCTTGCTGAGGTTAGAGTTAATTCTAATGACTAAAAATGGAGCTGTGAACAGCAATTGCCGATTGCACAGGTGTGGCTGTCCACAGCACATTTAAATTATGTAAAGATTATTCCCCAGGTTCAAATATCTCTATTTCCCCCCAGACCCCTCTTTTAAATGATGCTAGTGGATATTGGTATCAATGTTCCTAAGTTGGCCGTCCTGCTGGGACTTGTTTAAAGGAATATTCCCCTACCCAGAGTATTGCCATTACTTCTCCTAGAATCTGCTGAGCTGATCTTTCTTTACCCCTTTGAACGTACTTGTGGTTTTCAACTTAAGCTGCGTTTTTTTTTTAACTTTTCAGTCCATCATTACAAAGACTTTTGCTTCAGTGTCATTCCAGACCAAGACACGGTCACTATGTCACTGTTTGCTGGTGTCCCTCATATCTTTGTGGCTTTTCTTTCCCCTCCCCCCACCTCAGGCAAAGGCAAATGTCTCTCATCTTAAAGGTTAATGTGGATGGAGAAATCCCATAAACTCAAAGGCTGTGCAGTGATTTTCATGAGCATTGATACCTGCATTGTTTACAGAGGACAGCAGGGACAGGTTTGTTCACTACCACATGCAGGCTGAGAAAATTAGGGCAAGTACATGCTTAATCACTTCCCAGAGAAATAGAAATGCTACCCTTTCAAATGTGCCTCTGAGAAGGACACAGGAAATGTTAAGAATATAGAATCTAATTACCAAATAAAACCTGAACTACATATTCACTGTATCCTTTCCCCTAAAATGTTATATTCATGGGGATGTTAACATCTTTTCAAAGTCACTTCTTCCTTCCTTCCTTCCTTCCTTCCTTCCTTCCTTCCTTCCTTCCTTCCTCTCTTCCTCTCTCTCCTTCCCTCCTTCTTGACAAGTGAGTGAATTTCCTGTTGGAATTTTGGTAAGCTTTTGGTAGTATAGAACCATTTGTTAGAAACAAATATGCCTAAGGTTGCCCCGGAGGCCCATAGCTACAGAGGGTGAATATATCAAGGGACAATATTCAAATGTTGGAGTCAGGTATTTGCTCATCTCCCTGAATGATTTTTTTCTGACCTAACTTACGTGATCTTTTTTAAGGATAAAGCATTGACTACTGTAAAATACAAAATATTGAATACTTACCTTAAATCCATCGTTTTTTAGTTTCCATAACCAAACCATCATGATTTCTTGCCTGTATTATTGCGGTAACTTCCTAACTAGTCTCCCTGATTCCATTGTTACCAGTTCTATAATTCATACTACAGTTTCTAGATTGAGCATTTATGAACACAAAACAGATCCTATCACAACATGTATATACAGAATAAAATCCAAACACTTTATCCTGGTTTACCAAGCTCTGTATAATCTGGTCCCGTTTACTTTTCCCATCTCATCTCCTCACTTTGCACCCCAGCTGCTATGCTCCAGCCTCACTGGCCTCCTTTCTCCATTTGTGACAAAGTAAGTGGGCTCCCATATAAGGACCTCTGCATATAGTCTCCCCCATGCCCAGGACCCTTATTCTTCTCTGATGTTTATGTGGCTGGGTTATTCTTGACATTCAGATCACAGCTTAAATATCACCTTATCACAGGAGTTTTCCTTGACTATCCTAAATGTGCTATCTAGCCAATTAATCTTTCTCACAGTACCCAATTTTAATTCTTGGCATAGCTGTGAGCAGTATTTGTTCTTGTTTGTTTATTTGTTTGTTTGTTTCCATTCATTCATTGTCTGTGCTCTGTTAGGGAATTTTCTATCTTTCTCAATATCATATCTGTGGTGCTTAAAATGGTGCATGCACATATGGAAGCACTTAATAAATATTTGGAAAATGAATAAATAAAAACATGAAAGAAATCCAAATATGCCACATACAAGAGACATCTGTCCCTGACATGTCACATGCCCTCACTTCCCTCCTTACCCAGCTTAGATTCCATTACCATGATCCTCTCTACCTGTATATCCTTCAGCTCCTTTACCTCCTTCTCCTTTCAGCCATTTTCCCCTGGTAAAACTCCACTTCTGGGCACATCCAACTGTCTATCTACTCTTAGCCAGCTGAACATGGATGGGTGGAGAGAAACATGAAATCATGCTAGCCAGTTCTACTTTGAATCCACCATCTGAAACTTCAAATGAGATCTTGGTTTGGCCTTGTAATTATGCTATCATATTTAACCTATTCTGAGACTCAGAGTTTTCCACATTTTAACATCTCTGAAATCAGGATGCAATTCACAGTCAATGTCAATGTCTGTCATCAAGATGGCAGTTGTGATTTTATAACATGGCTGCATTCCTGGGAGTATGGCTCAACTGAAAGGCAGCTCCTCCACTTTGCAGTGAAGAAATCTTTAAGGATCATTTGAAGAAAAATTATGAATCCTGCTTCTGGTTTGGAAACCTTACATTAATGTTTTCTGATAGAAAATCTTCAGCATCAAATTTGCAGAAAGCGTACTTGTGTTCACACTCTGTAATCTTCTATCATTCTTACTGTTTTCACAGAAATTTTAACAAAATATTTTGAATAAATAACTTGTTTATATGGTTCAAAAACCAGACAATTTAGAAGTTTGCTTTGGGAAGCTTGTTTCTACCTCTGTCCTATTCTTCTGGTTTCTTCTCCCCCTCCAATAGGTAACATAATTCCTAGATAGCTTTCCAATGATTCTTTCTACAAATATGAGCCAAAATAAACAAATGCTATTTTTTTATCCTTTTATTACCCAAGAGGTGTCAAAAATGCATCTCTTTCACCTTGATTTTTTTCACCTAACAATAAATACTACAAATCAGTACATATTAGTTCATAGAATTTTCTCAAACATTTCTGCAGTTACACATATTCCATTGTGCAAATAAGGTTTGTTTAACTGGTCCTTATTGGTAGTCACCTGGCTTATTTTCAGTCATTCATTACTACAAACGATGCAATGAATAACTTCATACACCTATAATTTCATGTAGATACAAATGTGTAAGGTAAATTCCCCCCAGACAGGTTATTAGGTCAAAGGGAAAAAGTATGTTGTGGGTTGAATAGAATCACCTAGAAAAATATGTTCAAGTTTTCACCTTTGGAACCTGTGAATGTGATCTTATCTGGAAATAGGGTCTTTGTAGCTGTATTAAAGTTAAAATGAGGTCATACTCAAGTTAAACTGAGGTTAAGTTAAAATGAAGGCCCAAACTAATCCAATGACTGTCATCCTTATGAGAAGTAATTTTAGACATATAGGGAAGAAACTATGTGAGCTTGGAGGTAGAAACTGGTGAATGATGCATCTGAAAATCAAGGAACAGCAAAGATTGCCAGCAACTACTGGGAGCTAACGAGAGACAGGCAAGGAAGGCTCTTTCCCAGAGTCTACCCCCTGACTCTGCCAACACCTTGATTTCAGGCTTTGAGTCTCTAGAACTGTGCCCACCCCCCACCCCCCGCCAAAAAAAACAAAACAAAACAACAACAAAAAAAAAACAGAAAAAAATTCTGTTGTTGTTACTGTTTGTGGTTCTTTGTGATAGATGTCCTGGGAAACTGATAAAATGCATTTATACTTTTGATAAATATTCCTGGGTTATCCTCCATGGACATTTACTGTGTGACTTCTCAACAACAAAGTATGGCAGTGATTGCTATCCTTTAGATTCACCAATAGAGGATATTAAGTTTCTGGGTTGCTGCCCTTATGATAAATGATAAATGATATATCAGTGTAGTTTTTATTTCTATTTTCCTTTTCACCAGGAAGTATCTTGTCAAATTTTAGGGCTGTTAATATCTCTTCTTTGTGAATTCTATTTGTATATTTTGTGTTTTTTTTTTCTCTTCCTGTCATTCTTGTTCCACTTGTATTAGGGGATCAGTGCTCTGTGATATATATTTTCCAGTTTATCGTTTATCTTTTGAAATATAAATCTGCTAAATTTTTGTTGAATTTATTAATCCTTTATGTGGCTTCTGGAATTTGAGTCATGATTAGCCAAATTTTCTCCATTCCCAGTTTATAAGGGAATTTACCCATGTTTTCTTTCAGAATTTTTTTCTTCATCAAAGCATTTCATTGGAAAACTTGAAAGAATAAAGTTGGATCCAACTTTATCTTTTTCCAGATGGTACACAGTTTATTTCAACACCACTTATTCTTGAAATGTTACCTTTATCATATACCAAATTCTCATATATATATTGGGTCTATTTCTGGAAATTCTGTTCTGTTGCATTGGCCTGTCTTTCTATTCATGTGCCAATAAAACCTGTCTTTATTTCTGAAGTTTTGCAACATATTTACATATGTAGGCAGGTTGGACAATTCCCCACCCACGTTCTCTAATAAAACTATTACAATTAAGGCTCCTTCTTTACTACTTTACCCAAATTATCCTTACCAAGATTTCCAGTGAATTCTCTATTGCTAGGATCAATGGTCAGTTCTCAGTCTTCATCTAACTAGACCAGTTAGTAACATTTAATGCAGTTGAATAGGCCCTCTCCTTAAAATATTCTGTTCAAGGATAGCCCTCTCTCTTGATTCTGTCCCTACTCTACTGGTTGCTCCTTCTTAATCATCTTGCACATTCTTTCTCAATGTTCTGGATTGCACATGTCGCATGGCTTTGTCTTGACATCTCCTCCAACTTCTCCATACTTGTTTTCTGGATGATATCATTTGGAGACAGGGCTTTAGATACAATCTGTCTCTGAATGCCTACCACATTTTGTATCTCCAGCCAGGTCCTCTCCTCTGAACCTGAGATTCATATACCCAACTTTTTACTCAACATTTCTACTTATACTAAAAAATTACTCTCTCTAAAACTAAATTTATACTTTCCCTCTACTAAATACACTCTTCTTTCAGTTGAACAAACCAAAAATATTGAAGTAATCCCTAACTCTTCTCTCTCACACATCACATCTATTCTGTCAGCAAATCCTGTTTGAGTTCCAATTTCAAAATATTCCTGGAGCTTAACCACACCTTAATATCTCCACCACCAAGCTCTGGTCCATGCCACTGTTATATCTTGACAGGAGTATTGTTATCCTCCTGCCCAGTCTCTCTGCATCTCCTATAGTCTATTCTTCCCAACAGCAGCCAGATACAGAGTTTATAAGACATGTCAACTCATGTCACTTTTCTGTTTAAAACACTCCATAGGTTTATCTTATCTCAGAACAAAATTCAAAGTATTTATCATGACCCAAAGGCACTAAATAATGTGATCTCCATGATAACCTCTTCTCGACCACCTTTGCCCACTCCATGCTGTTTCTTAAACCTGCCAGCACATGTCCCACTGCATAGTCTTGATACTTGCTATTCTCTAACATTTTATTTTATTAAATCTTTACAACCATTAAATGTGAGGATTATTATTCTCATTTTGCTGATGAGAAGATAGAGTATGAGGAGTATAAAGTTCTAAGTGTCTACAGTTATTAATTAGCAGAAGTAGGACTCTAACCCAGATCTCTTTGGTAATTAATTATATACTCTATTTATAGAAACTTTCTGGTTTAAACACATGCCACTCTTTATTAATCTCACATAAACCCACGAGTTGGTAACCATATGGCTCCTACTTTACGATGATGGAATAGAGGCAGGGTAGGTTCTGTTACTTGCTCAAGATGACTCTGCTGTGAGACTGGCAAGGGAGCTCTGACCCAATCTCAGAACTTCCGAATCCCATTCTCATTTTTTTCGTTTCTTTCTAACCTCTGCCTTCTTCTTGGTTGTTCTTTTTTTAAAACAGTTTCCTCTGAGAAGCTAAGGGACTGCCTTGACTGTAAGCATGTTTCCCAGTTTACTCTTGGGTGCAGGGTCTCTAAGAATACTTGAGCAGTGGAAAAGCCCAAAGGGATGCAGTGATGAGTTCATCTATGTCTGTGTATCCTATGTCATGACCCTATTTCTTAATATGTATAAGCAGATACAGACCAACGTGGTGTAGACAAATACCTAAAGAGACAGAGAGCTATCTGTTGTCAAGCACACTAGAAAAGAATATCTGTCTCAAGCTCAGGCTAAAAATAAACTGTTTACAGTACACACACCCTCCCTCACACTGCAGTATCTCAGGAATGGAGGCAGAATTTAATCATTCCATCCTCTGAAATGAAGGTCTCTATGGTTTAATATGCACACATCACAGATTTCAAATTTTGTTCTTGAAATTCAGTTTTCAACTAAAACCTAGCTGTCTCTTTGTCTTGAAATGTGTTCTAAAATGTATAATAAAGGTCTGTTGAAACCAATAAAGCATTTCTGGAAAATGCTGATTTAACCCACATAGCCAATTCCCTTTTTCATAAATTCAATTTGAATTATTTGGTTGAAGAGGCTGTTCTCTGAGCCCTGACCTAAGCGGGTGTTGAGGCTAACACTTAGGCTAGAGTGTGCATGGAAAAATCTGTGGGAAAAATCACATAATTGATCTCATTTGTTAGGTATGTCAGACCCTGCCTGGATCTAAGACTCTGCTCTCTCTCATCCCCCTCTGTCCCCTCCTCCACCACCCCCTGCTAAAAGCTGCTGGAGCAACAGAGTTGGCTCTTCTCTCATCCCTGGATCTAAGTAACTCTTGCTTGACTTGGATTATCTGGGTGTCCAAGATTATGTGGGGCTTAGGCTTCTGAGATGTGCTGTAGGGTTCCTGAATAGGCGTGTGCTGTTTGTTTCTGAGACCTGGTCTTGGTACATTTGTCCGAGTGTTGAATTTCCCATCTCCTATGAAGTCCCTGCTTACTCCCAGCTTAGTTCCTGATTCTTCACAGGATAGGGAGCATTTCCTGTTTATATAATTCTCCTTATCCCCAAATCTGGGGTTTCTCAACCTCAGCACTATTACTATTTTGGATCTGATAACTATTTGTTGTGGGGACCTGTCCTGTGCCCCCACAGGATGCTAGTAGCACCCGACCTCAATCATGACAATAAAAGATGTCTGCTGATATTGTCAAATCTTCTTAGAGGAGGTGGGAGAAAACTGCTACTGGTTGAGAACTAGTGTTTTATTCCCATCCAGGGACCAATGTACTATGTGTGTACCCAGGTATGGTTGTCAGTAACCACCAGAAAATCTTCAGTGATCTCAGTACCCAATAGAAATGTAACATGAGCGGGGTGCCTGGGTGGCTCAGTCGGTTAAGTGTCTGACTTTGGCTCAGGGCATGATCTCAATCTCATGGTTCGTGGGTTCGAGCCCCATGTCGGGTTCTGGGCTGACAGCTCAGAGCTTGGAGCCTCTTTCAGATTCAGTGTCTCCCTCTCTCTCTCTCTCCACCCCTCCCCGATCATGCTTTGTCTCTCTCTGTCTCAAAAATAAATAAACATTAGGAAATTAAGAAAAATGTAACATGAGCCCCAAATGTGAGTCACACATGTAGTGTTAAATTCTCTACTGGATATATTAGCAAAGCAAAAGGTAGACTTAATTTTGATAATTTATTTTATCCAATATATCCAAATCACTGTTATTTTTATACTAAATCTTTGACAGATACCTGATGTGCATTTTATGCTTACAGCACATTTCAGTTTGGAGTAGCCATATCTCTAGTGCTCAATAGACACATGTGACCAATGGCTTTTGTATGGGCTGCAGTGATCTAGAATTCTAAAATTACTCCTGTTCTTCAATTCACTCTGAGACTCAGAATAGTATAGCGATATAAACATGGGGCTGGGGTGTTGAATTTACCTGGCTTGAATATCCCTGTATCTTTTTCAGACATTATGACTTTGATTATTACTGAATCTCTCTGAACCTAAGTTTCAGAATTTGCATTAGGGAAATAATATTTGCTTTTCAAAGACTTGTTATGAGGGTTACATGAAATAATATACATACATAGTACCTAGAACAGAGCTGGTACTCACTGAGATAGTTCCATTTTATGTACCTCCAGTATCATCAGAGAACATTAAGTTCCTTTACTGCTAACCTCTTGCTTGAAACAACATCCATGCTCCATCCTTTGGATATCATTCTCTGGGCCTATTAGATACCTTTTGGGTATGCAAAACACTGAATCATCCCAGGAAATCCAAATCTATCCCACATGGTCCTGTCCAGCTGCTGTTAATTAAGCCTTCTTGATCTGCATCTAAAGAAAGTGACAATTAAAAAAAATTACTCAACCCTCTCAGTTTTTATTTCTATTGATATTTGTCCCATCTTTACTACAAGTCAAATAACACAGGCTGATAGAAAAAGCATTCTTAAATGCATCTTTCCCAGGAAGCAGGAAACAGGGTCACTTGTATAGCATAATCCTTTAAGACACAGTGCCATATTGCTGGAAGGTTTCATATGCAAAACACAACATTAACATTTTGGTCAAAAGAGAACAAATGACTAGACCACTTGGGATAGACCGGTGGCTACTTAATCCATTCTAATGGGTAGGATACATGAAAGAAACTCATTACCATGGCAAGGACAGCCAATATTAGAATATGTGTTGCATTTCCACAAATACTTGCTTAGTTAAGAACTCCTATCTATGAGGTGTAAACTGTTCATGATGGGAAGCTGATAGTTTTTTTGTACAGTATTTATTTTTCATGGTTTCCTACCTTGGAAGGGGGTATAATTCCTTCTTCCTGTGAATCCCCTTTTACCTGTGTCCAAGTATGCATGGTCCAACACAATGTGTTATTTAATATTTCCCATTTGGCCCTGAATTGTCTTTGTCAAAGTCTTAAAGGAGGTTGTATTTTCTCTTGATCACCGTGAAGTTATTGTGAAAAGCCTACCAGCATTAGCTGAGAGACATGTTCTAAGTGTCTACTATGTGTCAGGCATTGGGGAAGCCAGATGATTAAAGGGGTTTCTACACTAGAGGACTTCGCAGCCCAGGAGGAAACAGCATGTAAATAAATGATCACAATAAGATATGCAACTCGTGCTAATGGGACTTAGGGAATACAGACAAAGGAGCAATTTTTCATTCATTCACACATTTATTGAGCATGAACTATGGGTTAGACAAGCACAGTGTGGTAAGGAAAAGTGACACTAAAAATAAATTAAAAATAAAAGATAAGAAAGGCCTATACTTTGGCTCCCCCCACCCCCTACTAACAGAGTTGTTGTTCCTTTTCCCAGGGAAGAAATAATAATAAAAGATACTTTTATCTTTGTATTCTATCATATAAGTATTTTTTGGATGGTATCTTTTCTAACCTCTGATTTAATTCTGAATTTATGAGCATATTCAATTAAATCAGTCAACCCAAAAGAAAGTTTCAACAACTTACGTGAGCCTTTATTACTATTAGGCTTATTTCTCTGGTCAAATTAATGAAGAGAGGGCTGTAGTTAATAGAGTTGCTGCAAACATGAATAATATAATTTGATGATCAGTTTTAAGTTAAAGACTATAATGCACTGAACTTAACCCAGCCTATTTTAAAATTAGCTTAATCTCTTATTGCTTGTTTAAAATGTTCCTTAGCATCTTGCAGGGTCTTAGAATCTTCATATATATCAATAACAATGTCATAACAGAACTATTACACTATTATTCAACAGAACACAAAAGATGAAGTGGTTGGATAGAATAACTTGACCTGTTTAGAGCCTGTTTCCTGAGTCTCAGTCTTTGAGCCCAATCAGAGAATATCAGTTGGGTTTACTTAAAATGTGTCTAACTTTTTTGTTGTTTACTTATTTATTTTTGAGAGGGAGAGAATGCATGAGAGTTGGGGAGAGGCAGACAGAGGGAGACAGAGAATCCCAAGCATGTCTCGCCCTGTCAGTGCAGAGCCTGATGTGGGGTTTGAACTCACAAATGGTGAGATCATGACTTGAGCCAAAATAAGAGTTGGACGCTTAATTGACTGAGCCACCTGGGCATCCCAAAAATATGTCTAACTTTCAACGGATTTTTCTCAAATTTCTAGCCTTTTAAATATTCTAGCAACATCATTTTTATTTATCTGTTAGTTGAGAAATTTCACAGTCTGATATAATCAATCATTATTGTCTACTAGGTGTAGGATGGCCAATTACAAGACAGGCAGCAAAATTGCTTTCTTCAAGGAAGTTACAATGTAAATGATGTATTGATGTATTAAGACCACCTTACCATGGGGTAGAATAATTATAATAATTATTATAAAACCTTTTAATTGTTCTAACCAATGAAAGTATTATTGATCAGAATTCACTGTAGTTATTCCATCCCTGGTCCTAGAGTCAGTGTGACTTTGAGTTTATTTTTGTGAATGGTGTAAGAAAGTGGTCCACTTTCATGCTTTTGCATGTAACTGTCCAGTTTTTCCAGCACTATTTATTGAAAGGACTGCCTTTTCCCCATTGTATATTCTTGTTGGGGATTAGGTGAGATTGTTTGAGGGGTTTTGTTGTTGTTGTTTATTCCTTGAAGTAGGCCTTTATTCCTATAAACTTCACTCTTAGAACAGCTTTTGCTGCATCCCAATAATTTTGGACCATTGTGTTTCTATTTTTATTTGTCTCATTGATTTTTATGTTCACCCATTAGTTGTTTAGCAGTATGTTGCTTAGCCTCCATGTGTTAGTGGTTTTTTTAGTTTTTTTTCTTATAATTGATTTCTAGTTTCATATCACTGTGGTTGGAAAAGATGCTTGATATGATTTCAAATTTTTTAAATTTATTGGGACTTGCTTTATGGCCTATCCTAGGGAATGTTCCATGTGCACTTGGAAAAATGTGTATTCTGCTGTTTCTGGATGGAATGTTCTCCACATGTTTGTTACGTCCATCTGGTCTAATATGTCTTTCAAAACCACTGTTTACTTGTTGATTTTCTGTCTGAACAGTCTATCCATTGTTGTAAGTGGAACATTAAAATCCCCTACTATTATTGTATTACTGTTAATTTGTTCCTTTATGTCTGTTAATATTCGCATTATATAATTAGGTGCTCCTCTAATGGGTGCATAGATATTTATAATTATTTCATTCTTTTGTTGGATTGATCCCTCTATCATTACATAATCTGCAGTCTTTATTTTATTTTTAATGTTTATTTATTTTTGAGAGAGACAGAGTGTGAGCAGGGGAAGACAGTGAGGGAGGCACAGAATCTGAAGCAGGCTCCAGACTCTTTACTGTCCACATGGAGCTTGATGTGGGTCTCGAACTTGAAAACCAGGAGATCATGACCTGAGCCGAATTCGGCACCCAACTGACTTAGGCACCCAGGTGCCCTTTTATTTTAAAGTTGACTTTGTCTGATACAAGTATTTCTACCCCAGCATTTTTTTTTTTTTTTTTTTGCTTTCATTTGCATGGGATTTTTTTTTTTCCATCCCTTACTTTCAGTCTGTTTGTGTGTTTAGGTCTGAAGTTAGTCTCTTGTAGGCACCATTTAGATGGGTCTTGTTTGTTTGTTTGTTTGTTTGTTTGTTTAATCCATTCAGCCACCCTACCTGTTTTGATTAAAGAATTTAGTCTATTTTACATTTAAAATAGTTACTGATAGGTATGTACTTGCTGATATTTTATTGTTGCTGTTCATTTTTTGTAATTCTCTGTTCCTTTCTTACTCACTTCTTTTGTGGTTTGATTGCTTTCTCTAATATCGTGCCTAGATTCTTTTCTCTTTATTTTTTGGGTATCTATTATAGGTTTCTGATCTGTGGTTACCTTGGGGTTCATATATAACATCCTATGTGTATAGCAGTCTATATTGCTTACTTAAGTATGAACACATTCTAAAAGCAATAAAATTTTTACAACCCCTCCATGTTTGATATATATGATGTTATATTTTACATATTTTTAATGTATCCCTAGACTAACTTTTATAGATATAATTGTTTTTACTAATTTTGTCTTTTAACTTCCATACTAGCTTAATAAGTGATTAATCTACTATGTTTACTATATGTTTGCTTTTATGAATTTTTTCATAATATTCATGCTTCTAGTTCTAGCCTTTTCTTTTGACTTAAAGAATTTCTTTGACATTAAAAAAGTTTTTAACATTTATTTATTTTTGAGAGACAGAGAGACACAGAGAATGAGCAGGGGAGGGGCAGAGAGAGAGGAAGACACAGAATCCAAAGCAGGCTCCAGGCTTAGAGCTGTCAGCACAGAGCCTGATGTGGGACTTAAACTCATGAACCATGAGATCATGACCTGAGCCGAATTCTGCACCCAACCTATGAGTCACCCAGGCACCCCCCCTTTAATATTTTTTGTAAGTCTTTCTTAGTAGTGATGAAGTCCTTTAAATTTTGTTTGTTTGAGAAAATCTTCCTCTCTCCTTCAATTCTGAATGGTAATCTTGCTGTGGTAGAGTATTCTTGGTTGTTAAGTTTTTTCCTTTCAGTCCTTAGCATTTATGTCATGTCACACCCTTCTGGCCTACAAACTTTCTGCTGACAAATCAGCTGGTAGCCTTATGGGGTTTTCCTTGTATGTAACTGTTTGCTTTTTTCTTATTGTTCTTAAGATTCTTTATCATTAACGTTACCATTTTATTATTATGCGTTATGCTATGGAACTCCTTGGGTTCATGTTTTTGGGACTCTCTGCAATTCCTGAACATGGATGCCTATTTCCTTCACCAACTTAGGGATATTTTCAGCTATTATGTCTTCAAATAAGTTTTCTGCCCCCTTCTCTCTTTCCTCTTCTGGAACCTCTATAATGTGAATGTTATACATTCACTGAGTTCCCTTAACCTATCCTCATTTTCTATTCTTTTTTTCTTTTTTGCTATTTAGTTTGGTGGCTTTCCATTATGCTATCTTCAAATCACTGATTTGTTCTTCTGTATACTCTAATCTACTGTTGAGTCCCTTTAGTTTATTTTTTATTTCAGTTATTGTAATTTTCAGTTCTGACTGATTGTATTTTCTGTCTCTTTGTTGAAGTTTTCACTTAGTTCATCCACTCTTCTCTCAAGGCCATTGAGTATCTTTACGACCATTACTTTGAAGTATTTATCAGGATATCACTTATCTGTTTTGTTTAGCTCTTTTTCTATGATTTTTTTCTTGTTCTTTCATTTGGGGCATATTCCTTTGTCTTCTTATTATGTCTAATTCTGTGTGTGTTTGTGTGTGTGTGTGCGTGTGTGTGTGTGCGCGCGCGCACGTGTGTTTTCTTGTATTACGTAGGTCAGCTACATCTCCTAGCCTTGAAAGTGGTGGCCTTGTGTTAGAAGAACTCCTGTGGTGCCCTGTAATACAATCTTCCATGGTCACTAGAACCAGACACTCTAAGATTGTTTCCTATGTAGGCTGTGTGCACCCCCCTGTCCTGGCAGAGCCACAAAGGCTATGGGAATGCTGGTGGGTAGGGCTGGCCCTTAGCCCTCAGTGCAGGCACACTGAGCAGGATTTGCTCTTGGTGCTATTGAGAGGCCTAGCTGCAGCCACTGATGGGCTTTCTGGTGGGCAGGGCCTGTCCTCCTTCTTGCTGTTTGCAATTAGCTGCTGTGACAGCTGCAAGCACACAGAAAGGGCTTGTTTCCTGCACAACCAGCTAAGAGGCCCAGATGCAGGAACTACAAGTGCCCTGGTGTATGAAATTACCTCCCCTGCTTCCCAGGGCAGGAGTCACTTTAGAAGGCTGCTGGTCTTGGCCAGAGCTGCCTATTGGATGTGGTGGGGCAGGAGCCACTTTGGAGGGGTGCTTGCTAAGGCAGGCTGGTTGGGTGAAGCAGGTATGTCCATAGGGGAACACAGGGCAGGGTTTGTGGTGCTAGCAAGATAGATAGAGTGTTAGAATGGGCTCCCACAAGCATCTTGTTATCAGGGTTTGGGAAAGCAAGAACAATGGTACCCACCAGCACTTTTGTTCTTAGAGAAATCTGTAGATTCCTGCCTTTCTGGCACACATCCTAAAATAAGTCAAGAAATCACCTTCATGTATACTCCAGGCACTTTTCAAATGACTGCTTATGTGCTGTGCCTCAAGTCGTGTTTTCCAGTGTGTTGGAAAGCACTCTGCTTTCCTGGAGTTATTCCCTCTCCAATTTTTAAAGCTTCCTAGAGTTAAGTAAGACCTGCTAGTTTTCAAAGCCAGACATTATGGGAAATCATCTTTCTAGAGGAGGTCCTCAGGGCTAGGCGTACCCGAATGTCTAGGGGTGGAGTCTTACTTCCTTTCTCCTACATGCTTATGATGTCCCTTGCATTGGGGTTAATTACTGAGTTAATTACTCAGGGGAGTGTTGTTCCCAACTGTGTCTCCGCCCTTCCTATTCTTTTTGATGTGGTCTCCTCTCTAGGTCTAGTTGTGGAAGATTTGTCCTGCTAGTCTTCAGGTTGTTTTCAGCATTAGCTACAATACATGTATTTGTTGCCTTGGTGTGTCCATGGGAGTAGGTGAGCTCAGGTTCCTTCTACTCTGCCATCTTCCCTGCCACATCACTAAGATGATATTTTCAATATATGGTGCTGAATTACATGGATATTCATATGAGAAAGAAATGTAATCTGACCCCTACCTTATACCATACGCAACAGTAATTTGAGATGAAGTATAGATCAAAGTGTGAAAGGCAAAGCAATATATCTTCTAGAAGATGACACCAGAGAATGTCTTCATGTTCTTGTGGTCGGTAACAGTTTTTCAAAATATAGCTCAAAAACATTTACCTTTCCTAAAATGCACTTTATTAAAAAAAGAACTTTATCTACCCAAAGTGATCATTAACATCAGGAAAAGTAGTCACAGTTGGGAAAATTGTTGCATTGCCTATATCTGACTGAGAACTCTTCAAAATGTTTGGAACACCTACAAATCGTTTAAAAAGAGGTAACTAAAAGTAAAATGGGCAAAAAATTGAAGACAATATGCAAATACCAATAAGCATAAGAAAAGGTGCTCAACACCGTTAGTTATCAAGAAAATGCAAACTAAAACCACAATGAGATACTGCTATAACTCCACTTGAAGTCCCAAGTCAAGAGGACTGACAATATCAAGTGTTGGTGAAGATGCAGAGCTACTGAGCCTCTTATTAGTGCTGGTGGGAGTGTAAGTTGATATAACTGCTTTCAAAACTCTCCAGGAATATCTACTAAAGCTGAAAATATGTATACGTATGAACTAGTAGACATACAAAAGAAAGTTAATGATTGCTTTCTTCACAATAGCCCCAAACTGTAAACAACCTAAATGTCTATCCCTAGAATGGGTAAATCAAATGTGATATATGCACATTGTGGAATAATACACAGCTATGCAAATGATAAACTATTGCTATAGTTGCATGAACATGATTGAATATCACAGATAAACAATTGAGAAAAAGCAGCATTACATAAAAATAACACATATTATTTGATTACATTTATCTGAAGTTTTCAAAAACACAAAACACACCATCTGTCAATGGTGACAGAGGTCAAAGAGTGATTATCTTTGGAGAAGTGTATGGACAAAGAAGGTTGCCAAAAGTTCCAGAAAATGGGAGTGTTGGAAGTGTTCTGCACCTTTTCTTAGTGGTGACTATATGAATATATACACACACAAAATCATCAAGTTGTATACTTAATATTGGTACAATTTACTTCCAGTTTTATATTATGTGGTAAAGAGGAAAATAGCCTCACTGACCCCAAAATGTCCACAACCCAATCCCTGGAACCTGAGAAAATACTACCTTATTTGGCAAAGGTAATTAAGATTTTGCAGAGGTCATTCAGATTAAAGATACTGAGACAGGGAGATTAGCATGGACTGTCTAAGGTGGCCTGATCTAATCACATGAGTCCTTGAAAATAGAAGAGGATGGAAGAAGGGTGGGTTAGAGAGATGAGACATAAGAAGGACTCAACCCATTATTGCTGGCTTTGAAAACAGAGCAAAGAAGCCACGAGAAAAGGAGTGTGAATAGCTTAGAATCTGGAGAAGGCAATGGAAGAGATTCTCCCCTAGGACTTCTAGAAAGTAACATAATCCTATGACACCTTAATTTAGCCCAATCAGATTTCCGGTCTACAGAACATTTGTGTTGTTTGCAGCCACTAAATTTGTGGTAATTTGTTATAGCAGCAATACATAACTAACATAAATCAAAAAAAACTAATAGAAAAGGAAATGAAAAACAAAACACTCCTACCTCTCCTTTTTGAAAGGTCTTAAAAGCAACACTCACTTGCTTCCCCTAAACCTGGTTACTCTATCCTTGGAGTACCCACAGAACTCCATTTTACAACTGTTCATCTTATTTTGCCTTGTTTCCCTACCAGACTGCAAGTTCTCTGAGGGCATTTTTATATCATCCCGAATCCCAGGTACTAATGTATGTATGTCTATTTTATAGTAGATGCTTCATCCATGTTTGGTAAATTAAATTAAATTGAACCATTTATCTGTATGAAAGGCAGTGGCCAGGACAGGCATGATGCCGCTAATGTGCTCTTTTAGCTTGCTTTTCGCTGCAAAGATACATTAACAGTAGTAGTTCTGAATAATGAAGCTGAGGTTGTTTAAAACAGCAGGCTGGCATCAGATGAAACATTTCCATATCCTTCTCGATTAAATAAAACATTTACCATTTCATGCTTTCTTTCCTGGCAATTTTGCCTTGTCCTTCACGTTAGTGATTTGTTCCACATGGCCACTCATTTAGGATAATAGCAGGCCAAGAGGCGTGACAATGGGAGACAGGCCATACCTGATCACCAATATTCCATTATGCTTCTTTGAGCTGTGGGCCTGGTAAAACTGTCAGTGTGTTAAAACAAAGAAACTGTGCTTGAGTCTACATATTAGGAATTCAATGACTGCATTTGAAGTAATCAAATTATATAGTAAGTGAAGCCACATGGCTATAAAGGGAGGCCACCATCAAAATGAACTGTTTTTCTTGTGTCCAGTTGAACAACAAATATTTTTTAGCACCTGTTATATGTGCAGCCCTATAATAAGTACTGTGGGAGATATGAGAAAGAAGATAGATTCCTTATACTTCAAAAATGTATAATACAATTGGGAAAATAAAACATTTAAGAAAAGTAACACAGGAATGGGATCAATATGTACAAGAAAAATTCAGAAGGAGAGCACATGGCTTTGTGGAGTTGGTAGGTGTCGAAATAGGAATTCTGCTTAGGAAATGGAGGTGGAAAGCTGAGGATGCATGGTAGGTAATATGTGCTTGGAAAATCCCAGGAACAACTCCTAGCCCCATTTGTCTAGAGCAGGGTTGCTTAACCTTGGCATTATTGGCATTTTAGACTGTGTAATTCTTTGTTGCAAGGGCTGTTGTGGGTATTGTAGGATGTTTAGCAGCATCCCTAATCTCTGTCAGCTGTATGCGAGTAAGTCTCTTCCCCCTCAGAGTTATAACAACCAAACATGTCCTGTGGGGTAAAATTGCCCCCAGTTGGAAACCACTGTACGAGAGTAAAAGTTCACAGAGGGAACTCAAGGGAGTTACATTCCAAGACAAGGAGCTTGGATTTTATTCTCCCTGTAATAGGGAACCACTGAAAACATTTGTTCTAAAGATTGTCAGGCTGAAAATTGTAGTTTGAGGGTAATTTATCTGATTGAGATCCCCAAGAAAAATTGGAGGAAGTCATTGTGGGGAAAAAGGAAGAATAACCCAGATTCTATCCCAATAATCTAAGCATGAAATGATGAAAATTGGTGGCAGCAGGACTAGGGAGTGCTCAGGGCCTGCAGGTATTCTTTATGCCCTGCAACCTCAAAGTGCTTTGAAATTTAGATCAGAGTTTTAACATCACATTGCCTGTTTTATTCGAATACCAAGTTCTCAGAGACAGTTCTTTTTAGGAAAATGAAGCAGAACTCCTTGCACCCACTCATGGTCTTCCCTGGAGAGAAGAGCAGCCACAGGCAATCTGTAATCTGGAGCAATCCGTAGTTTGGGAAACTTGGCTGGGCACACTCAACTGCCTGATGGTTAGGAAAAGCAGTGTAGCAGCCCAGGACCAAGCATGTGGTGCAAGTCCTCTGGGACCATACTGCAGGCCTGTGGAGAGAAGACTAACAGAAAGCCTCTGAGGCAATGCTTTCTCTCTCATGCTCCATTCTCTCTGTAAATTTCAAATTTACACCAAAATATGGTAAAAATATATTTTAACAAGTATTTTTCTTTTTTTTCCCTAGTGATATAATGAGAGGAAAAGGGGAAATAAATGTAGACTCTCCGCTTTGATGGCCCTTTCTTAGCTCAGTGAACCTGACTGGGATGTTGGGAAAGATGTCAGCAGGGCTGAGCTGCATGGAGGGCCACTTGCTTTTTGATTTAAAAGTAACACAGTAATGCATTTACATGTAATAAAGATATTTATAAGAAAAAAGGAAACAAAATCTTAAAGAGATTAATGAAAATTGAGAAAACTTGCCAAGTACGATAACACAAAATTAGCAATTTCAAAAACAGCAAATATTCTAATTAGTAAATATTTCCATTTTCAAACTTACAGATATTAATTCATCTCAATAATATTTAATGAGAAATTTTGTACAAGAAAATTTCAAGTGTTATTATGTTTAAAAATAAACTTGAATGAATGGACACAAAAGGATATGACTAAGTGGAAAGATTAAACAAGTATTTCAGGTGTCATTTCTTAATTTACTTAATTTTGAGGATTTGGGGGGAATACAACATAATTTTAAAGAATTTGGAATTCTCATTCAATTGAGATTACCCTCCCTCAAAAGTTGTGAAAAGGTGAGAAATTGAACACAAATAAAGTAGACCTACCAAAAATTGAAACGTGAAGGAAATAAAACTAAACAAAAACCAGTTAAAAGATAGGGCTACAAAACAGATTTCTAGCATGAAATAGCTTAGAAGAATATATAGACCTTTGTGGGGTAATATTTCAAATAAAATATTTTTAAAATATTAAAAGCAACAACAACAGCAACACTGAAGCTCATTAGATAGGTGTTCATATTTAGGATACAATGATAGAATTCTAGAGATTTCCTCAAATAGATTAAAATTTCCCTGAGGACAATTACAACAGAGTTTTCATTTATTTTTCCATATCCTCATCCAGTAAAATGATGGGGAAATCACAACTTTCACTCAGGACTTGTTTGAAATTAAATTCACCATGACCCATCAGTAAAATTATTTGTCAAAAGAAGTTCCTGAATGTCATAGTAACATACCACAGGTTGAGGACATGTCCTACTCAACAGAAGTATGATGTATTGCCTATGAACTCGGATTCAGGCAACTGGGATTCAAATCCTGTCTTCATTGCCTCCTAGGTATATGACCTTAAGAAATTTTTTAAGTCCTTATCTGCATACATACATACATACATATGTATGTATGTATATGTATTCACATATGTATATATAATACATGAAATACAATACATAAATGTTTCATAAGTGGAAACTTATTGGAATGGTGAATACAAATTAAAGGGAATATTTTAATATTTTTAATATTTTGAATGTTAGTATTTTCAAAGTGCTGGCTATTTAAAGGGACCTGCTAGGAAATTTTTTAGGACATGAAGAATCACCTTCTGATTTGTATTTAGTGGGTGTGGATTTTAATATATTGATTTGCTGAAAACAAAGAGTTCCCCTTAATCATGAGTCACCTTAGGAGTCAGCAATGAGTAGATAAAGCATGATCTGGGGTCAGATCTCAGCTATGACACCGATACTTTCTATGACTTTGCTTTCTTGAGCCTCATGCCCTTGCCTATAACAAAGAGCTAATGCCTACGTCCCTTGTTAAGAGAATTAGTGTATATGTCATCTACTACAGGGTCTGGGCCACAGAGAAGTTTAATATCCCATTTACCTGTCTCAGGAAAAGAGACTGATCTGTGTTACCACATGGAGTTTGCTCTGATTCCTAGAAAACAAAAAATTGGAGAACCTCTGATAGAAAAGTTCTCATTTGCCATATAAATGCAAAAATATTTCCATTTCAATGGCAATCAGTCCCAAATACAAGTCTCTTAATCACTTTGACTTTTTCCATCATATATATCAAGTAAATGGGCCTGGTTCAAGTGGGCTGCAAAGCTTGCTGGGGAAGGAACAGCCAAAACATTAAAGAATAAGGTCCTGCATTATGATTTTTGGGAAGAGGCATATCTGCTTTGTAGCAATCACTTCCTTGGCCCATGAAACTCTCTCTCTCTCTTTTTTTTTTTATTGACTATAGAATGTAGATATACTGTCAAGGGATTTAAATCAATTTTATACAATCACTTTCTTGAACTACCATTACTCCAACAAGATTCATATCTGCAGCTGATTTGGAGAGAATTGTGACTAAAATATCAGAGCTGCAGCTCTTATTGAAAAATTCCTCTCTGTAGATTGTTATTTTTCTGGCACTTAAAAGCCTAATACCAGAAAGAAATGAAATCCCATTTTGCATCAGCCTCTTTAAATGTGGCTTTTAACTATCATAATTCCTGAGCCTGGCTTAACACATATCACATTACTCCAAACAGAACATTGGGATTAATGGTCTGGTATTAAAAGCAGAAACAAAAATGCAATTGCTTGGGGAGGCACTTAAGTACAGTAATACCTGGCAGAAGAAAAGAGTTGATATACAGCTGAAAAGCTAGCTTTGCATTAGTTATCAGTGCAACAATGTTGGAGAGTAATAGATCATTCTTCCATTTACTGGCATTCTGAAACAATGGTATAACTGATGTGTTTAACCCTTGATAAATTGGGTTCATTTACTGCAGCATTAAAAATAAGTGAAAAAGACCAATCCAGATATCTCTCCCTCTTCATCTTCTGACCAATGGGATTCCTGGTCATTAGCTGAAAGGAGCCAGAACACTCAACTCCTATTAGGTCCCCAGTATGCCTATTTAATACTGTGTAGGTACTGTGGACGCAAAAAGAAGAAGAAATGATTCTTGCCCTCACATACTATAATGAAAGGGAGATGTGATCAGTTAATAGCAAAGGTGCCTTAAAATACAAGTAATAGAAAATTGGCATTTAGTTTGAGACCACTTGGAGTACAAGTAAAGACTTAACTTCTTTAACTAGAATCTTAGAATTTTCATAAAAAAGAAAAGGAGATTAATGGGTTTCAGAACACGTTTACCAAATAAAATAAAAACATTGTGAACCAGTTTGACAATATGGTGATTTGGCCTCCGGACATGTGTTTGTGGGAGGGATGTTGGGGTGTGGCTGAAGACCAAGAAGGATAAGGAAATAAAAAGTAGACTGCAACATGAGAGGACTAAGAGGACATTGGAGGTTGCCAGAAATAGTTTTTTAAACATGTCTTTTTCCTCTCTGTTATACTGCTTTGAGTAAATTTTGACCTGCACACAGCCACTATGGGAGAGAAAATTAGCAGCCCAGTACCAGCCCAGTCCTGTACCAATCATAGGCAATAAGATCATGAGCATGGAAATGGAATGGGCATGAAGAGATGCTACATCAACAACTGAAGATCCGTCCCAGAACATCCTTCTTTTGGCTTTCTAGTTCTTCCATCTACAACCAGGGAACCCCAGATGAGAGTATTACCTGGGATCGAGGTATTAGGAGAGTCACTGAAGTTAGGAGATGGCTATGGGCAAGGTAAGAGAGATGTAAAAAGGAGAAGTTCAGCTATAATCTGAGTTAATGTATGGGAAGATAGGGTTGAGAAACTATCTCAGAGGATATTAAGACAAGATAGATGAGAAACCAGGGGCTCTAGGATATGTGAGAACTTTATCCCCAGAGAAATGACTATAGCTGGTGAATATTTTATGTAATATGTAAATATTTAGTATTTATATATTATGTACACATATACAGAAATAGATATCTATATATGTATGCATCTCTTTATTATCTATCCATGCAACCATCCAAAGAAACCACTTAATATCACTAGAAATTGTTCTAACTGCAGACAGCAAATGAAGAAGCATTCATTCAAGAAATCTAGTAAATATCAGTAAGAAACAGCCATAGTATGGCACTGGAGTCACAACCCACTCCTTCTCTAACCACACCCCAGCCTCTCTTGCTTAAAATGATGGAAACTATACTCAGGTTAAGTGTGGTCAAGAAGACAGGCCTAGCTCTCTCCTCAGCTCCTAGTCAAGGATATGGTATATCAGTGGGACAGGTAGGCCCTAAGCATGTCTCATCATCCCTAGCTCAGAGCTGCAGAAGCTAAATTCCTGGCAAATGTAGCTGAAAGGTCAGGATCTCCCTTCTTCCACCTAGTTTCGACATGTATGCCTCATATGGAGGGCAAGAATGCTGGGACCTCCTTTAACCTTGCCCAGGCTTGTATGTAGGGAAAAGGCTCCACACTGGGAAAGGTAAGCTGAAGCTATCAGAGGCTAGTGCCCCTATCCCTAGTAAATCAGGAATGCCACTCAAGAAAAGTAAGCTATTGCACATACAACCCAATGTTTATAGCAGCACTATTGACAATAGCCAAAATATGGAAAGAGCCCAAATGTCCACTGACTGAAGAATGGATAAAGAAGATGTGATATATAGGTATAATGGAATATTACTCGGCGATGGAAAAGAATGAAATCTTGCCATTTGCTGCGACGTGGATGGAACTAGAGTGTATTATGCTAAGCAAAATAAGTCAGAGAAAGACAGATATTATGATTTCACTCATATGTGGAATTTAAGATACAAAACAGATGAACATAAGGGAAGGGAAGCAAAAATAATATAAAAACAGGGAGGAAGGCAAATCATAAGAGACTCTTAAATACAGAGAATAAACTGAGGGTTGCTGGTGTGATGTTGGGTCAGAGGAAGGGCTAAAGCAGTGAGGGCATTGAGAAGGACCATTTTTAGGATGAGCACTGGGTGTTATATGTAAGTTATGAATCACTAAATTCTATTCCTGAAATTATTAAACTATATGTTAACTAACTTGGATTTAAATTAAAAATAAACAAATTTAAAAAGTAAAATATTACCAAAAAAAAGAAAAGAAAAGTAAGCCACTGTATCTACTCTCACTTCCAGACCTGTGGCTCACAGATAATTCCAGAGTAGAATAACACAAAATGAAATCCAAGTAACAAAAAAAAAAAACAAAGAAATTAATACCTAGATATATGATTATAATAATGCTGAAAGTCATGGGGAAAGAGAAAAATTTTAAAGCAGCAAGAGGAAATGATTGCTTGCAAAACAAGGAAACCTTAATAAGCTTAAGAGCTTTCTCTTCAGAAGTGATAGGGGCCAGAATGAAGTGGGTTACTTGTTCAAGTACTGAAAGAAAAGAACTGAGATCCAACAATCTTATATCCAGCAAAAATATCTTTTACAAATGAAAGAAAAATAGAGTTGTGGTACAAGATGATGGCCTTGGAATACCCTGAACTCCCCTCCTCCCATGGAGACACCAAATCTACAACTATACCTAAAATAAGTCCTGCTGAAAAAGAGCTGAAAACTAGCTGAACAGCTCCCTCCCTCCATAACAAGGGATAAAGAGACCACACCCAGACTCCAAGGAAAAACAGACATGTTCTGGTCAAAAACCACAATCCCTGCGTGCAGCACATAATAGGGAGGGATCTCACAGATCTGGAGCTTCTCCCTAAGGAGTGAAGCGTTATATATAACTTAGAAGGTGTGGTAAACACAGAGACATATTGCTCATCTTTCCCTTCAAAAAAGGACTTGAACCAAACTTAGGGAATGCAGTGGGCTAAGCCTTCAGCATTCTGCTCCTTTAGGGCCCAGCTCACTAGCTGAGAACCTTCTGCTTTTCCCAGGAGGTCATGTCTTCCTAGAGCACCTATTATCTGGTGAATGAACAAGATGGTGTATGAAAGCTTGTCTGTTTTGACTCACTGTGACTCAATATCGGTCAAGTCTGATCAGTGGTACTTATCCCAGAACTCTCTGCTGAGACAGCTGAAGCTTTAGTCTGCATAGCAGCTCAACTTCTCTCTCTCCTCTGTGCTGATTCCTCCCCTTGCCTTTCATAAGTATTGATTCCCCAGTAAACACCTTGAACACCTACCTCTGTTTCCTTTAGGTGAACCCAATCTGTGACAGAAACAAAGGTATCACTGATACAGAAAACATAATGGAATTTAATAAGAGTTCAGAAAGGTTGCTGATTAGAGGTTCCAAACTTTTTAAAAGTCAATTTTATATATATGCCAGATTAGCAATGTACAGATCAAGTTCCTCACCAATAACAAATAAAAAGGCTGGATAAAATATGGAGAACTTATGTTTGAAAGAATTAGCTGAAAAGATAGGACTGAAGGACCAGGAAAAGACAACTTTTCCTTTGATGTATTTGAATTTTTTTTTATTAGCACAGCAGTGAGGCTAAGAAGCAAAGCATAAAATGTAGCCACTAAGAGAGTCAGGAATTCTCAACAGAAATTTGAGCAGGCCCACTTTTAGGAGTGAGCAAGTGAGAAAAAAAAACCACCTTTGAAGAAACGAGGTATAAATGTCTATTACAAAGGCATAGTTAAAGAAACTGTGTGCCACTAACTCAAGAACCAATCAATAGGCGATGGAGTAAAATAGAAAGCCTAGAATCACAGCCATCTATGAATAGGAGGCCTCACACTTTAGTAGGGCAAAGAATGGATTTTTGAAGAAGCTGTATTGGAAAAGTAGGTTCACTGTATTGTAAGCCATAAAATTGTTTTTACTATCTCATCCCTGAACTCCAGATGGATTAGAAGCCCAAATGTGCAAGTATAAAGCCAATATAAGAAAAGCATAGAAGAATATTTGTCATTTGGGATGGTGAAGGAAATTTTAAGCAACACACCAAAAGAAAAATACTTGTGAGCAGAAAAATTGATGAATTTGCCTTCCTTGTCACTGAATTACTCCATAGATGAAGTTTACCAGCTTTGTGACAAGATTTGAGGGAAGTATTTGCACCATTTACACAGACAAGGGATTGATAACTATAATATAAAAGAAGACTTGGAAATAAGGAAACGAGAAAGAGAAATCTGGGGAAAACATATAAACAAGCAATTCACAGAAAGATCAAATGGCTAATATATAATAGTAATGATGAAAATATTGATACTAGTAGTCATTTTAGAAATAGCTAATACTATGTTCCTAAGAATTAAGTATGTTACATGTTAATTTTTAAAACAGTTACACTAATCCTCTGAAGTAGGTATTTTAAATATGTAAACAAGTATTCATCTTTATTATTAGTCTCATAAATACAAGTCAAACCAATTAGATACCACTTTATAAGGGCCACTAGGAAATATAAGAGGCTTTAAAAACATCAGGTGTTGTTAGGTATATGAGAAAATAGGGATCCTCATGTACTACTGTGGGAGTTTCATTTAAGGGGTCTATTACAGAAAAAAAATAGTTCAGTGTTCAGAGAAGGTAAATATGTGAATACCCTCACAACCTCTCCATTTATATCTCAGGTCCACAGTGAGACATAAACAATAAGACCCATTTCAGAACTGTTTGAGGTAAAAATTAGGGTAATAGAAAGTAGATAGTCCTGGGGCACCTGGGTGGCTTAGTCGGTTAAGTGTCCGACTTTGGCTCATGTCATGATCTCACAGTTTGTGGGTTTGAACCCCATGTCAGGCTCTGTGCTGATGGCTCAGAGCCTGGAGCCTGCTTCAGATTCTGTCTCCCATTCTGGCCCTCCCCTGCTTGTAGTCTGTCTCTCTCTCTCAGAAATAAACATTCTTAAAAACTTAAAAAAAGAGAGTAAGCAGTCCTCACTATAAAACAGGATAAGAAACATGTAATATCGCATGTGGTGGAATACCGTATAGTTAAAGGAAATACACACACACACACACACCATCATGAAAGGCAGCTGGAAATAGAATGAAATTTATAGCACACTATCTTTCAGGGAAACCAAAACACACACACATAATACCAATTTTAAGTTCATGTGTATATCTGCATAAATCTGTAAAGATGGATTTGACAGATATATATTCAAAATACTGGAATGAGTACTTAAGCAGGGAGAAGAATGAGAAAAAGATAGGAAATGAGGGGTTGCTATATTTGAAAGTGGGGGATGGGGGAAGGAGACAGCTGGGAGAGAATATTGTATTTTTATTTTGAGAGTATAATCAATTCAGTTTTATATACTTAAGGTCTCCAGTGGAAAGAGGAAAGGAGGGAGGGAGGGAGGGAGGGAAGAAATCTCATCACAAGCTAATTTAAGCAATTAGGATGTTTCTCATCTCCTATACCTAGAAGACTTGATCCAGTAGTTTTGTCTTCATTTCTCTGGGAGTTTTTTGGATGAACTGCTGCTTATAATTCATCTGGGAACTATATTCATACTGAACCTGGTAGCAAGATGGTTGCATTAGCTCCAGTCTACTTATACCAAATGATGTTCAGAATAAGACTGAGAGAGAGACAGAGAGAGAGAGAGAGAGAGAGAGAGAGAGATGACAGTCTTTGTAGCCTCTCTTAGAAGAAAGAAATTTTTTCAGAAAAATAACAATGGACCTGAACTCCAGTCTCATGGGCCAAACTTTGGTCAAATGTTCTTTCCTGCTATAATCACTGGCAAAGTGATGGGTTTATTCTTGGAAAATTAGTCCTGCCATTGGAGCTAAAAGCGGGTTTGGCTTGACCTAATGTAGTGGTTCTCAACTGGGGGTAATGTTGTCCCCAAAGGGACAATTGTCAATGTCTGGAAACTTTTTTTTTTAAGTTATCACAACAGGGGTCAGTTGCTGCTGGTATCTAGTGGGTAGAGGCCAGAGATGCTGCTAAACATATTGCAATGTACTGATAGCCTCCCTCAACCAAGTCACCCAGTTCAAATGTCAGTATTTCTGTCTTGTGGCATGTGAGCTCTCTGTGGGAGGCAGAGATTGCTGAAGAATTTAGAAAGAATCTCTAGATAGTAAGAAGGAAGAGGGAAACATATAATTGTTTCTAAAAAAGATGTTATAGCATGCCAAATTAGGGGAAAAAATACAATAGAGCAACTGAGGTATCACTCCATCTGGTGGAGAATATATGTAGGTGAATGAATATTTTGAGAATGGCTTAAGAAAGCTTTTGGGGGGATGTTTGAGGCCACAATGTTTAGAATTCTATAAACACTGGTTAGAGTCCCAACCTTGCAGTTTACCAGCTATGTAAATTTGGTGAATTATTTTATCCTTCTGAAAGTTTGCTACATATAGTGTCAGTATATAAAAATTAATTGCATTTCTCCACATACCACATATCAAAGTCAAGAAAAATAGTTTGCGACATCACTTAGAAAACATACATAATTAAATCTAGAAAAATATGTGTGTGTGTATACACACACACACACACACACACACATATGTAATGTGTATGTCTCTTGAGCCATGAAGCAGTATTCATTCATTAAGAGAACTGTTAGAATTTTCTTGGGTTAGAGCTAAGGTTGGACGCAGAGTGAGGGTATCAGAAGAGACTGAAGGGGTGGTCAGAGGCCTTTATCCGTCATCTCCCCTCACTCTTATCATACATTGCTACTTGCCTTCTTCTAGTTTTAATAAGTGGACTTGTTTTCCTTTTAACACTTATTTCTAAGTCATTTGCTAATATCCTTGGATTTTCAAAGCTGACAGGTACAACTGAGGTTGAGATGGTGGCTGTAACCACAGACTCCCTTAAGAAACATAGCTTCATCCTGCAAATTCAGTGATGGAAGGAGTTGCTATAGGTCGTATCAGAAGTCCTCATAAAGAGATCTCATGGGAAAGCTAAGTCTTGGGATGATCTATCGCTTTCAAATTCATTGCGCCCTCCCCACATGGAGATTCTCCAAGGGATACAGAAGTAGGTGTTCTTTGGAGCACAGCTGGAAAGAAGAAATAGAAACAATCTCATGAGACTGAATTAAGCTCAGTAACCTGTTCAGTTTTGAAAGGACTGAGGATGCAGATTTTAGAAAGAAACACAAAGTCACTTAAAATAATATGCCTTATTATTAGGAAGAAAGAGTTTAGTGGGAGAGAAATAAATTACTAAAGATTAATGTGTTTCATTTTTCTTTAAAATTCTACCTCATGAGAGTAAACAAAATGGGGTAAAGGCAGCAGAATGGACATTATCCTGTATTTTTTTTCCCCAGATAGTAGAGAATACAAATTTCAGAGCTGAAGGCAAAGACATTCATCCCACTGGCTCTGTGGGGGAAGGAAAGAAAAAAAAAGCAGTATGCTCTATGCTTCATTTCTATTCTAACCATCAAGTCTCCAACAGTTTCCCCTTAAAATGTAAAAATGAAAATAAATTGCATTCAAGTGCACAGTGAAAGATAAGAAGGATGTGGTTTGTTTTTGTTGTTATTTCTTTATGGTTCAAATATGTCTGTGGTTCTTTTTTCAGAATGACAAGTGCTCATGGTCTAAGATGCAGTCGGTCCATGTCCCCCCAGGGGCTTGGCTGTCAGCAAGTTGCTGAGCTGCATTCTGAGGGTAGGATGAGGTCAATAAGGGGCAGGGGCATGTTAGTGTTCTTGTACATACTGTATATGGGATAAAACATACAACCTGGTTGGGATTGAACTGTACTCTGTCACTGTCATGATGAAATGACTCATCATCCTTTGGGGCTCTCCTAGAAATAGTGCCCAGGATTCACACAAGTCCTCTCTATTTTCACCATTTTCTAAGCATTGATGTCAACCTAATTAGAGAATGGTAAGGGTTAAGAATTTTGTCTCCTTTAAAAATTTCTTCTCTTTTCATGTAATCTTCCCAGCACCTGGTTGGCATTCATGGGCTTTCCTACAGCATACATTTTGGAGGGAGTGCACCCACACTTTGTGTCCAACTGGGATGCTGGGCTACCACTTACAGAGATTAGTATCCAAAAGATACGCCTTCTTTGTTCTTCTAGGGTTAGAGACATGTGTATTCACGGGATAGATGCCCCAAAGTGGTAATCATTGCTTCTACCATTGCTATAACATGTTTACCATTGTTTGCAAAATCTAGGTACCACCTAAACTGTTTCCTGTAATCATTCATTCATTCTTTCTTTCCTTCTTTCTGTCTTGCCCTCTTTATCTCTCTCTCCTTCTCTCCCTTCCTTCCATTTTTTCTTTTATTTCTTTTTATGAATGGAATTTAAAGACTTTTTTTCACTTCCTTGACTATAAATTTTTAAAAATGAAAACAAAAAATGTTATTAAATATCAACCAGATTCAGCTGCCAACCAAGGATTTTAACCATGAGATTTGATCTTGTTGTTGTTCTTTTTTCTTTTTGTTCAAAAAAGTAAATTCATAAGTGTTCATGATATTTTACCCCTGGTTCTTGTTCTTGATATAATCAGAAGAAATGGAAAGGGAATAGATTTCATACAATGGCTCAAGGTTGACCGATGCCCTGTTCATGTAACACTCAAAAGTTTGTTATCTCTTGGAACCAGAGCAGAAAAACACTGGATTATATTTTTTTCTTTTTGTTTTTGTTTGACATAATCATAGTTGCAGGGCCAGCTCATTGCAAGTCTGTTTGTTTATTCAACAAGGTCTTATTGACCATGTACTTCATGCTGGGCACTGTTCTAATTGCTGGTGAAAAAAGTGGTAAACAAAATGGAAAAGTCACTTCCCTCATGGAATTGCATTCTATGGGCTGAGATACAAAACACACAAATAAGCTATACATACACAGTTAGAGGGAGATCCATGTAATAGGAACTAAGAAAGCAAGGATGGGGAGAGAGAATGCTGGAGTGGAACGTAGTAGGAATTGGTAAAGAATGAGACAGCAAGAGCAGCATGAGCAAAATGCATGCCTGCTCCACCAGATAGATGTTGGCAGTAGCAGAGTGGGCAGGGGGGAGCTTGGTAGAGATGGGGACAGAGGGTAACTGGAGGAGTGGGCAGATTATATGCAGACTTATGGGTCATGTTGGCTTTCACTCTGCAGAGTGCATTAACAAGCTGACCATAGCCTACCTGGATTGCATGCTACCAGCTTGCAGCTCTCCTCTCCCTAACTGATCACATCCTCACTTCCCATTTCCTCTCAGGTGGCCTGCAATATAAACTTTTGATTTCCTATGGGGTCCTGTTCTCAGGAATAGATCTGAAAAACATAAAATGAGGTAGGGGGCTGTTATGACTGGAAAGTTGGTGGGGGTGGGCAATGCTTTAAAAAACTTTTTCTCCTGTTTGGGTTTATCCCTGAATTAGGTTAGTGCCCTGCTTTTGTATACTGTTACAGAGTCAGGGAGAATAAAACAGTTTTGCAATTTTTATTTAATGTATGCATACTTGGGTGCATAGATTAGTTACCTAACCAGAAGGACAGGGGGGAAAACTAAGGAAAATTTCAGAAAAGGCACACTAAAATATCTCTAAGTTTAGGCAGAAATATAAACTAGGTAAAACTGTATACGATGAGTCAGAGTAGAGCGATCAACTTTGTGATTGCTAGGTTGAGAGGAATAAGATCCTTGCAGATACTAATTTTTCATGGATATGGGGAATGAAGATGCTGGCTTCATGTTACCATGGTTTCAGGGAAGTTGAAAGTCTCCTCTGGATGCCAAATGCATCCCATATGTTATTATAGGACAGAGAATTTGGATTGAAGGAATTAATGATAAATGTAGGTTATCTGGGAGTAGCGACTTAAAACTTCATAATCAGTAATTGATGCCATAGCTAGGACTAATTCATCTGATTGGCTTATCTTCCAGTGGGAGATTAAGACCATCATGTGTTCATTCAGATATAGGAGGAAAGGGAGAATTTTGGAAAGGTCCAGAAACAGGGACTCTCCTTATATAGGACTTCCTATTGGGAAGCCGTGGCCAAAGCAAGTTTGTGTGTGTGTGTGTGTGTGTGTGTGTGTGTGTGTGTGTGTGAGAGAGAGAGAGAGAGAGAGAGAGAGAGAGAGAGAGAGAGAGAGAGAGAGAGAGAATAAGCCCCATAACACTACAGGGTTTTGTTTATCTCTTCAATGCATAAAATGTCATATGAAGAATAACAGGTACTCAAAGTACACTTTGTGAATTAATTTACTGACTACATGGATGGTGAAAAGAGGAGAATAAGGAAAAAGTAGGATGTAGATACTTCTAGAATAGAAAGTATTTTGACTAAAGAGCAAAATGACTGCTTCAAGTGGCTTTCCTGAGAGCAAGACTGATGAAATGAAGAAAGCATGATATGTGGAAGGAGAGGGGCAGCTTAAAGTGTAGACTAAGGAAATCATGACCAAATCAGGCCTTTTTACCTTTATAAGTGCCCCAGATTTAAAGAGAAAAAACAGTTTGTCTATAAGTATCCTACAGATACTTGACCTTGATATCAGGGGCCTGAGGACCAGGCCCAGAGCATCCTCAGCCTCTCCATCATCTTCAGAGTAAATAAGGTGCTGTGATCTCATTTGAAAAGAGTATTCTTGTCAATAAAGGTACAAAAGGGTTTCATAATGTGTTCATGTTTGCAGAGAGGGTGGTGGTAGAGAGATATCTCATAGATAGTATTTTTAATAGGCTGTTAAGATGAGGAAATAGAACTGACCTGATATTTTACTATTGTAAATGAGGCTGACCCTCTCTATCAGGCAAATCTAAATTTGTATAATGCTTGTACATTTGGGAATGCATCAGAATCACCTGCGGACCTTTTGAAAATAAGTTCCCTAGGCCCGTGGTGATTTAGGTCTACTGAATTTACAACTTGCTTATTGCTTTTTGTTTTAAATTTCTCTGGATAGTTCTGAAGGTGCCATCTTGGCAATAGGAAGCTACCTTGATAGGAGTCACAGCTACCTTTGACAATTTTCTTAGACTTATAAATGTCATATTTCTCCTTTGAAAAGTGGAAGTACTAATAGTAACTTATCATATCTAATGTCATAGTTTCCAAGTTACACTGTACCCTTTTGCCTTATTATACACCAGGTCTATAACCTTGCTTCCATGTTCCTCTTAGTTATTCACACTTTTGATGTAAATCACCACTGATCTCAAGAGACAAGATTTAATGGTCAAAAGCATGGGTTTTGGAGTCAGGTATTCAGAATTCTGCACTGTCACTTACTTCCTGGGCAATTTGTTCAAGATCTCCGAAGCTAGTTTGTATATGTGTCTTTGTGGAGTTTTTGTTTCTTGTTAGTTTTTGTCTAAAAAAGGAGAATAATATCCATAACTTTACCATGGGGTTAGTAGAAGGATTAAAATAATATGATTCCTTTCAAGCACTCAGCATTGTGCCTGCCACAAAATGAGACCTGACACTTGGCCTTTGGATTTGTTGCATTCAAAACCAGAGTTGAGTGTGTGAAACAAGATTCCATTTTAATTATGAAAAGGAATGTGCAACAAGAGGAATCAGTAGGGAAGATATTATTTGAGACCATGTTAAGGTCTTAAGGGAAAGCAAACGGTAGGGTAGGGAAAGCAAAGTTTCTACAAATTTAGGGGTAGGGGGCAGGAGAAAGAGTTTGGCTATGCATTAGAAAATAGCATACAGTCAAATCCATGTTTGGAAGACGTCCTCAAAATCTGCTCAGAACATTGGAATTTTAAACCTTAAAGGAATCCAAAAGCCAAGTTCAAGCATGGTTATATAATTTGCCTGAGGTCACAGAGTGGCAGGCTTAAGATGAACTGAATTCTAGTATGTTGCCTAGATGTTAAACATAATCCAAATGAGTGAAAAATAACTACAGCAAAAGTAGTTATTGAAAATATCCACACTTATGTTTCACATTCCCAATTTTTAAGCTTGCTGACCTGCCACCATGGATAAGGCTAACTTCTTTGTTTGGTTTATTATATTATGACAGTGATCGAAATATGGGTGAGTTTCTTCATTTGTGAATGAGGGTTAAAAATGGTATCTTTCAAGGAAGATCATTATGAGGCTTGCATTCAAAGGGCTCAGTACAGTCCCCGAAGCATAGCAGTTGCTAAAATTTGTTAGCTGTTATATTAGTGCTGTTAATAGCTTCCTTAAGAAATGTATCAGTGTCATCCTCCCCAAATGTGTGCATGTAGCCTAAACTGGCACCATTAACACAAAGTTCACACCTTCTTACAAGGAATTTCAGGGCTCATCACCTGGATAGATATGTAATTTTCTTGATCAGATACTTCTTGGTATCCCTGAAATGAACTTTGATGAGTCTAGAAATCTCCAAGAATAGAAAGGAACTAATGTTTAGAATATACTTACTATGTTCTCAATGCTTTCCCAAGCAATTTATGAATATTTTCTTATATTTTTCTAACAATAGTCACTTTTGATTATCAATATCCCTATGTTACAGATGAAGAAACTAAGTTGCAGAGAAGTTAAATAACTTGGCACAAATCATGATTAGTGGTAGAGAATGAATTCAGACTGTCTTCTTTCGCTTTCTCCTTCCTTGATTTCTTTTCTTTCATCTTCTTCTCTCTTAAGTAGTTGAAAGTTTTCAAATTAAATACTTGAATTATTGTAATAATGCAACAATTGTTTGTTGGTCATTTACTCTATGCCAGGGATGGTCTTAGTCTATAGAGAGAATAATGATAAAAAACTTCATCATGTAGGGTAGGGGAGAAAGTGCTGCCCTAAGTAACTTTGGAAATGAGTGGAGTTTATAAAACTAAAAGCAAAATAAACTACATAAGCACTGTACTGTAGTTGATAAAATTGTATGCCATGGGGCTATGGGTAAACAATTCTCTTACTTCTGTGCAAGTGTTACTGGAATTGAACAATTAAGTAAATGGATGATAGATAGTTGGAGCCAGGTTTTTCACTGTTGCAGTGGGAGTTTACAGATAAGAAAGGGGGCACTATAATGATCCATGTGATAATAGAGGAGAGTTGGAGACATCAATACAAACTGATGTTTAGCTTACTATAGATAGAGATGGTTGTATATAGAAATATTTATAAATACATAATATACACTCAATAATGTATTTCTTGCAACATCAACTATAATAAATCATGTTTATAGTATAAACCCTTGATAGGATGGAATTAAAATGGCTCCACCTTTGAGGTTTTTCTCACCACCAATTACCCATAACCCAAGTGAAATCATGTTGGAAACATTAAACAAATCCCAATAAAAAGGTATTTTACAAAATATCTGACCAGTACTCTTCACTTATTAAAAATAAGTAAAGTCTGATAAATTATCATAGCCAAAAAGTCTAAGGTGATATGATGAGTAAATGTAATATGATATCCTGGAAGACATACTGGAATGGAAAAAACAATGTTAGTAAAAAGAAAGGCAAGAAAAATAAACTTTAGTTAATGAGAATGTTGGTTCATTAATTGTAACAAATGTGCCATTTAAAATTTTTTTTTCAATGTTTATTTATTTTTGGGACAGAGAGAGACAGAGCATGAACGGGGGAGGGGCAGAGAGAGAGGGAGACACAGAATCGGAAACAGGCTCCAGGCTCTGAGCCATCAGCCCAGAGCCTGACGCGGGGCTCGAACTCACGGACCGCGAGATCGTGACCTGGCTGAAGTCGGACGCCCAACCGACTGCGCCACCCAGGCGCCCCCAAATGTGCCATTTTAACCTAGCATGTTAATAATAGTGGAAACTGGGTTAGCTTATAAGGGCTCTTTGTCCTATCTTTGCAATTTTCCATAAATCTAAAACTGTTGTAAAATATAGTTTTTCTAAGAAAACAACTTAAGATGGGTGACTGGTCTTATAGAGACTAGTGGGAAAGATAAACTAAATTTGTGAGGGGGAGTAGAAGTATTTAGAGTAGTTAGTGGGCTGTTAAATAATACCTCAAAGATTATAGACATTTGGATGAGAGTGGTAGCATTATAGAGGTTGAAGAGGACAGTTTGAGATTTATTTGGGAGTTGAGCAGAATTGTTGAATGTTTGGAAGTAGCATTGGTTCAGACTTGCACAGACCAATAAATGGTGGTGGTACTGAAAAGATAGGAAGGACATATTTTCAGGTGATGACGATAGTTTTGGGGGCATATTTGGTTCTTGGTGTCAGAATAAAAGAATACAATTGTATTTACCACATACCTTGAAATCAGTGTGAAGGTCTGGTTTGGAGATATCAACATTTAAAAATCTCTGCTTATGAGTGATAACTAGATACATGGGATGAGATCAAAGAGAGAACAAATATAGAAAAGAAAGAGAGCCTAGAACAAACTTTAAAATGCATTGTCAGAGTAGAGTTACGTGAGCTTGCAAGTGGTCATGCCAGATCAAGAAACAATATTGTTGCAGAAGCAATAGTAAAAGACTGTTTCAAGGAGGAAGTAGCCAGTGGGAATATCTCTGAGAAATAAAGTGAGATAAGAACTGGACATATCTGGGGATTTAGCAGGATGGAAGGCCAATAGTGGACATTATTGCTGCTGTGCCTGGACTTCTTCGATCCCTTTACAATTTATACACCCCTCCATTTCCAGAAGGTTTATTTTCTAACAACTGACACCTGTGCTCTCTTTGGAGGCCTTGCATCAATCTGGAACCAGTTTGCACCTGTAGACCACTTTTTCCTTTACATGAATCTCTGGGAAACCATCTCAAGATAAAACCCTATTAAAAAAAATTCACCCTTATTTGAAATGGAGGTAGATGATGGGGTGCTTGGGTGGCTCAGTCAATTAATCATCTGACTCTTGATTTTGGCTCAGGCCATAATCTCATGTTTCATGAGATTGGACACTTGAGTTGGGCTCTGTGCTGACAGTGCGGAGTATGCTTGGGATTCTCACTCTCTCTCTGCCCCTCCTCTACTCACATAATCTGTTTATCTCTCTCTCACTGTCTCTCAACTAAAGAAATTTAAAAAAGGAAAATAATTGGAGTTCTTAATCTGGGATCCATAGACTCCTTTGGGGCCTATTAACAGGCTTGAAAGGATTAGTTAACTCTGAAATTATAGGCAAAATTTATATGTAATTGGATAGCTTTAATCACATTTTCAAAGTGATTCATAAATTCCTGTAAAAAGAAGAATAAGAAGGATAGGAGGAGGAGGATGTGGTGGAGGAGGAGGAGGAGAAATTACCATTGGAATTGGGATATCTGGTTTCCAGGAGTGAACCATTATAGTATAATGCAGTCACAACATCTAATAGGATACTGAATGAAAAATGTCACCAGATACTGCAATTAGAAGATCTCTTCTTGGGGTGCCTAGGTGACTCAGTTGGTTAAATGTGGGACTCTTAATTTTGGCTGGTCATGATCTCATGGTTCATGAGATGGAGTCTGGAGTCAGGCTTTGTGCTGACAGCATGGATCCTGCTTGGCATTCTCTCTGTGCTCCTCCCCTGTTCATTCTCTCTCTCTCTCTCTCTCTCTCTCTCTCTCTCTCTCAAAATAAATAAATATACATTAAAAAGAATAAAAACTTGAAATGGGTGTAGGTGAGAAATGGAATCCTTTCTGCTAGAAATTCTATCCATTTAAGCCTCTGGGGCAGTGCTATAGAACTGAAAGTCCAATATCACAATTTGTAAACTGCACTACAACAAGCCCCTTCTCCCGGAGGCCACCAAGACCTCATGAGTATTTATTAGTAAGGACAGCCACAGTACTCAATGCTCCTTCTTTATGGCAGAAGTTTGTGTATGAGGGAAGTATGGTACAGAATATATGTTTGTGTTTATATGGGGTGGCTGGAATATAGAGGGAATCATAGCAGATACCAAATTCAAAGGTCAACAAAGGCAGAAAAGAAGAAGAAAGAGAAACTTAGGAGACTGTATGGAAGCAAATGTGACTCCAGCTGCTTCTGGTATATGGTAGGGAGAAAGATGTGGGGGTTTACAGTGGCCATGTGGCACTTCCATAAACATACCTACTTGCCCACCCAGCATTTGATATGTTAGAAAAACATACACAGGTGATATGCTGGAGTGTCACACTTACAGGGGAACCTTTTTTAAAAGTCAGAATAATATCATTTGAGAGAGAAATGAGTCACTTGTAAACATTTGGAAAGATAAACTGTCCATTTATCTAGCAGAATCACATGTTTTGATCTAATCTCTCAAAATATTATAGTTTAACAAGATAAAGATCTAATCATTAGTATTTTAGGTTTATGATATTCATTATATTATATGAGAAGATTTACTTCTTAAAGCAGAATGAATCAAAGATATTCAGGCAAAGACTGCAAATTTTTTAGTTTAAAACAACAATGACACCCTATGGTAACAGAGCAATCAATAAAGTATTTTTTAGGATTAATACTTACATTTTATGCTTAATTGGCTCATATATAAAAATTTCTTTATGTTATGAATTCAGTTAATGTGTTTTAAGTGCATAGAAGATTTAAAGGGCTCCAGGGTGAGGAAAACACATAATGTAGCAAAGGCAAAGGGTGTGAGGTCATCCATTACCCTACTTACATAAACAGACTGCCTGGAAGCATTTGCAGAGGTGGTTAGCTGTATACGTATGTGATGTCAAGGGACACAGGGGTATTAGCCGCCGTGTTTTTCTCTAGCTGATATATTGTGTCTTTGATAGAGCTTAAGTCTATACAAACCTGACAATCATCGCTCTCCGTGTGCAGTACATGTTTTTAGCTAAAAAACCAGTTTCACCCACAGCCCCTGTTCAAGAAAGGAAACTTGGCTCAGGGGCTATCACTAATTGGACCAAGAGTGGATACTTTCCCCAACAGTGGCCCATCATAGGCTAATCATTAAGTCAATAGGTGTCCTGGTACAAAAGTCACTTATAGAATTTTAAGAATGATAGTTCAGTTTAGCAGCTAGCTAATTATGTCAAGAGTCTATAGGATTTTGATGGGAAAATTTTAGAAGATTTTTAGTTAAAAGGAAGCATACATGGAGAAGAAGACATGAAATGAGGGAAATCATGGTTTCTGTGAGAAAGACCTATAAGTATCCAAAGCTGTTTTAGACCCAAAAGTCTAATTCCTTAATTAAAGTCTCACATTTCAAAGATGTCTTGAGTCTCTGCTCTTTGCAAATGAAAGACCTGATAATTCAGGGAAACATTTGAATCTAGAAGGAAGAAGTGTGTACTTGGAGTTAGAATATGTGGATTTGGATCCTGGTTTGTTCTTATTTAATAAATAAGGGAATTTAGACAAATAAGTTAGTCTCCATGGGAGTTAGGTTTTCTATATAATATTACTTTTTAGGGATGCTGTGAAGATAAAATGTAATGTGTGTGGCAGCACTTGGTAAGTAGTAGATGAATGGTAAATCCCTTCCCCCCATATTCTGGTTTTCAAAGATGGAGTTTTGTAAAAGAAAATACCCTTGGGAAGGGGTGACACTGAGTATTGAGTAATGAAGTAGGAAGAAGCCAATCCCAGTCGCCATGTCCCAGAGGGGCTGAGGAAGGTTAAAGATCAGGATGGATCATGAGACTGGGTGCCTGGAAGACAAATTTACCTGATACAGTTATTTTCCATGGACCCGAGGCATGTTTATTCAAACTTTTCTGAATCACTAAGTTCATCAAAGTCCCAAGGCTATAATGTATGACAGAAGAGGGGTTTGAGTTTCTCAGTAGTCATTCCAATGTCAATCCAAGCCTGAGTTATTGCTGATAAAGGTAAGGTCTATACACATCCAAAGCTGGATAGAATCCTAAGTCAATTATGTAAGTACATTCTTTTTTTTGATTATGGTAGCATCTTTTGCTCAATCCGAGTTGTTGTTTGCCTGATTCCTTACACAGCTGTGGAAAAGTTCAAAACCATTTTTTAAATTTTATGAGAGGAACTAGTATAAAGTTTTCTTTCTGATTGGTTGAAACCTACTTAACAGTTTTCCTTTACATCATACCTCTGGAAAATCGATGAGAACTTTTGATTTGGAGGTTGAAGCTGGAGCTGAAAGCCAAAAGGCAGAAATGCAGACCTACTTTTAAATCTGGAATCAAAGAGCCAGGATAGGAAAAGCACAAATAGGGGCACCCGTACCCCAATGTTTATAGCAGCACTCTCAACAATAGCCAAATTATGGAAAGAGCCTAAATGTCCATCAACTGATGAATAGCTAAAGAAATTGTGGTTTATATACATAATGGAATACTACGTGGCAATGAGAAAGAATGAAATATGGCCTTTTGTAGCAACATGGATGAAACTGGAGAGTGTTATGCTAAGTGAAATAAGTCATACAGAGAAAGGCAGATATCATATGTTGTCACTCTTATGTGGATCCTGAGAAAATTAACAGAAGACCATGGGGGAGGGGAAGGAAAAAAAAAGGTTAGAGACGGAGGGAGCCAAACATAAGAGACCCTTAAAAACTGAGAACAAACTGAGGGTTGATGGGGGGTGGGAGGGAGTGGGTGGGTGATGGGTATTGAGGAGGGCACCTGTTGGGATGAGCACTGGGTGTTGGATGGAAACCAATTTGACAATAAATTTCATATTAAAAAAAAAAGAAAAAGCACAAATAAGTGGTCATCCTTATGCATGCTGCATTTCAAACAAGTCACTTTGGCTCTGTTGAGGCTGGTGAGTGTATTGGCTGTGGACTTAATGCAGGCTTCTTAAAGTGGGAAATTTATATTGCTTTTTTCCTTCTCAGTCTCATCCAAGGCAGTTTGAATTCTAGGTGTACCTGTTTAAGTTACTACTGCTTCCCTCCCCAAATTGAGATGATAATGATTACTGGGAGAGATAGAAGTGATGTTCTTCTAGGGAAAAAAGGAAGTCATGAGGACTCATTATAACCCAGGAGCACAGTGGTGTTGAATATGAATTTTAGCCCCCAGGCAAACTTTTGCAAAGGTTCATCTCCTTGGCATAAAATTCTCTCCATTATACAAGTCTTTACTATATTCTGTACATATCTTGTATCTCCAAGTGATACAATTTTAAGATTCAAAGAACCATCTAATTCATGTCTATACTTGCTCAGATGGGACAACTAAAGCACAAAGAAAATAATATGATATCACACAGATATTTGGAGGCATAAGCAGAACTACATTTGAGGGTTCTTAACTCTCACCCACATGAGTTGTTTTTCACAAACCATGCTGTCTCTGAAGCTCTTTCAGTTCTACTGAAAGTAGAAGTACAGTCTCTTCTACTTCTTCTCCATCCCACCCCTCTCTTGACGCATGCCAGAAGCCCCTCCCGCCTTAGCATAGTCAAACTTCTCATCCAAGGAGGGGACACATAGAGATATCATCCCAGACTCTCCTTTCTCAACCAAATAGGAGGTTTTAACCTGGATTATTTATTTAGTTTCAGGAGTTATAAATCTTCATAAATTTTATGTAGAAGTTTGTGCCTGAGTGCCTTCCGTGTAAAAGATGCACAACTTACATCAAATAGATTAAGAACTGTGGTTTTAAAATATGAATCTCAGGCCAAACTCTTGGCTTTCCTGAATATGAATGAATGGCACTCTCCCTACGTCATTTTATTAGGATGCTGTGTGTCAATTAGATACAATAAAACCTTCACAGGGAAATACAGATATTATTACGTGGCTCATTAGCTGCTATTGGAATATCTGGCCTTGAACATTTCTTAAAACTATGTCCTACTTCATGTATCTCATGGTAGTTGGCACCTTGTTTCCTGATGATGATAGATGGCAGGCAGAGGAGATACAAAAGAGAACAACACCAGATGCTCAGGTACCCACCAACTTTGAATCAGACTTGTCAAATAAGCCCTGTCTCCATGAAGTCTTTCCTGACAACACTTAGAAAACAGCAAATATAATCTGTTTCCTTGAATTTTAGAAACTGTGATGTCTTTTGCTTCTTCATTGTACAGAGCAGAGTTAATTTTTATTCTTGGGCAAGATAGTCCTCTGCACAATTAATTAACCATGCAAAATAGTAGAAATAAGAGATGCAGGGAAAATGTCCAGTTCTCTGACTTGGCACATGAAATGACTAAGGCCCAAGTCACTTTCCACTGAGTACCTCATCCTGCTTTGGGAATAGCCAAAGGGCCAAATGAGATTACTTATCAGCTCAGACCTGAGTTTAATACAAATCCTCACATTGCTCACTTTGGGCAAATCATGAGGCTAAATTCAGGAAATGGGCAGTTAGCTTGGATCAGAGGAAATGCTCAGAGTGGACTTGTGCAGGTTGAGCATCTGCAAAATCTCTGTGCTCTGATATCTCTTATGTCTTGGTCTCAATGTAGAAACAGTGTCTACATTAAGTTTAGGAGGAAATGCATTACAATAATTTATTTAATCATCATTAATTTATTCAATAAATACCTATTGGACACATATGAAGGGCCAAGCATCATGGTAAGTGTTAAGGAGCCTATGTAGTAAAAAATAAAAACATGAAAACCAAACCAAAACCATGGTCCCTGCATCAAAAATTTCATAATGTAGTAATGGTGTTTATCCCTGATATTTATTGAATACTTACTTTATGTAGTAAGGATTTGCCTAAGCATTTTAGCTTTTTATTTCATTTACTTTTTTAAATTTTATGAAATATTTTAAAAGTAAACCTTGTTAAGCAGATTAACTTTAGGCACATGTTAAAGTTTCTTTAAGTTTGATAACATGAGAACTAATAAGGATATATCTTAAGATAGCTGACACTGTTAAGGGTGGAGGGGAGAATTTCTTTACTCTATAACAATGCTGCTCAATGTACAGTCTAAGGATAAATTTCAGTCTGCAAGTTATTACCTGTCTGAGACAAGGTAGGTAAAAAAAATCGACACAAAGAGTTTAGGAACTTTTGTAGATATTTGACATTTCAGCAACATTTAATGATTCGTTGGTGGCCTCATCTCATTGAACAGGCTATAGATCATTTTGTGTTTTAGACATGTCTGGTGAATTGTTTGTAGTGGTGCACACGTGAACTGGCTTTCAAGGAAAGAAAAAGCCTTTTTTTTCCTTGCTGATTTCTGGTGAAAATACTCCCACCATGGTTGATTTTAAGCTGCCAGTGTAATGTCAGATATAGAAAAATTAACAGCTCTCTTCAGCCAACACAAGTGAGCTAGAGCACATCAGTGGGTGATGTGATCTGCATACCAGTCATGTACAGTAAGACTATATATTAATCCACAACAGATTAGGGGAAAGGACTAGTCCTTCAGAAACAGCAAGGTACAAATCACTGGCTAATAGCACATTTTTGTAAATCCTTCCTGTTTTTGATCTAGATGAACCCTAGGACATGGTAGTGCAGAGCTGTCTTCCCCAAGATGTCAGTTGTAAAGATCAGAATTTAGCATACTTACCAAGACTCATTCTTTCTCCCTCTCCATTTTCCAAACAGTTAATTTTGTTTATGTTAACGTTCATTGCCTACCTTATTATCGCTGAGTAGGTAGTTTTCACTGCTGAGCCAAAAAGTGGACTAATTTGTGGCCGGTGGCCTTTTTAATCTGGGGATTTATGACCTTTGATTCTGCTCTCTTTATTTATTTGTTAATTTCGTCTTCTCCATTTTCTCTATACTGTCTTTCTGGAACACCTAAGCTTTCTCATCATTTTTTTCTTCTACTTGAAAAGATTATTGAGGTATAATTGATAAACAAAACCTATAGATATTTAATGTGTACAACTTCATGTGCTTGGAGATAAGTACACATGTGTGAAACCATCACCATAGTCAATGCTATAAACTTAACCATTACCTCCAAAAGTTTCCTCCCACCACATTGTTTTTATTTTTGTTTTCTTTTTGTAATGAGACCACTTGACATAAGATCTACCCTGTTGTCAAAATTTAAAATGCACAATACAGTATTATTAATCATAGGCTCTGTGTTGTAGAATAGATCTCCAGAACAAATTTATTTTGAATAACAGAAACTTTGCATTATTTGATCATTATCTTCTCTTTCATCCTCCTCCTAGCCAATGGCAGGCACCATTCTCCTGGCTTCTAATGAGTTTGTCTACCTTAGATTTCACACCAAAGTGAGATCATGCAGTATTTGTCCTTCTGTTACTGGCTTATTTCTCTTAACATAATGTCTTCCTGATTCATCCATATGGTCAAAAATAGCAGGATATTCTTTTTATTATTTTATTTTATTTTTTAAATGTTTATTTTTGAAAGAGAGAGACAGAGAAAGAGAGCATGAGTGGGGGAGGGGCAGAAAGACAGGGAGACAGAGGATCTGAAACGGGCTCTGCACTGACAGCAGTAAGCCCAATGTGGGACTTGAACTCAAAAACTGTGAGATCACAACCTGAGCTGAAGTCAGATGCTCAACTGACTGAGCCACCAAGGTGCCCCAGGATTTTCCTTTTCTTAAATGGCTGAATAATATTCCATGGTATGTATACACCACATTTTCTTTACTCACCTGTCAATGGACACTTAGGTTGTTTCATATCTTGGTCAATGTGAATAGTGCTGCAGTGAGCATGGGAGCTCACCTCGTCGAGATTCAGATGATTTTGGAGAGTTTGTTTTCCAGGGTAAGCTATCAGATACACCCAATAATCTGTGTAGAATCTAATATGTGGTCGGCGTTGTGATTGTCCAGGCACATTGAGTCCTTTGTGAATTTTTACCCTGAAAGGCAAGGAAGGATCAACCTTTCACTTTCTCTAGTTTCTTCTTTGCCTCTGATCAGGACAAATAACCAAATAACAAATAAGCAAAAGCACAACTTTATCAAAGATAAGGATGGCAAGTGAGTACAAAACCTTTGTCATTAAAGATGTGAAAATAAAAACCATGGTGAGTGTTACTACATACCTGCTAGAATGGATGTGATGCAAAAACCCACAGTGACATCAGCTGACAATATTGAGTGCTGGCCAGGTTGGTGAACACTGTCATATGCCTAGTTGGAATACAAAATGGTACACTTGGGAAATGGCTTGGCAGTTTCTTACAAAGTTAAATCTACACTTACTATATGACACAGCAGCAATCCTTTCTTAGGTATTTACCTGAGAGGATTGACATTCTAAACAAAAATCTGAACATGAATGTCTATAGTAGCTCCAGTCATAATCATCCCAAACTGAAACCATCCCAAGTGCCCATCAACTTGTGAATGAATTAAAAAAAAAAAAAAAGGTGGTATATCCCTGCAGTAGGATACTACTCAGCAATTTAGAAAAAAAAAAGTGAAAGAAGCTGGAGGAAAAGATTGTAAGATACTATAGGATTTCATTTATATGACCTTCTAAAAAAGGCAAAACTACAGAGACAGGACAGTGAACATGTGGTCCAGGACACATGTCACACAGGACAGTGTGACCATGGTTGTCAATGGCTGGGAGTGGGGGAAAGTGCTGATTTCAAAAGGACGTGGAGGAATTTGGAGGGGTGATGGAAATATACTGTATTTTGTTTGTGGTGGTGGCTACATGATTAAGTAAATCTGAAAGTGGATATTTCAGCTCCAGTCAAGCAGCCTTGAGATGACTGTAGCCCCCATCACTGCTTGACCACAACTTCCTTAGAGACCTTGAGCTAGAACCCCAGATTTTTGACCAACAGACACTATATGATTATAATTGATTGCTGTTTTAAGCTACTAAGTTTTGGGGTAATTTGTTGTGCAAATATAGGTAACATATAAATATAAATACAGATATAAATATGATCTATTACTTATTCTATCATCTGTGTATCTTTATTAGAATACAGTCTGCATGGCTTGGGATCCACTGAAAGATATACCCACTGTCTTGTTTTAAACAGAATACTTACAATTTAAATTTGAAATACTATCCTTTGTATTATTTCTGTTTATTTTTTTCTTATGATTACCTTTTATCTGCCTCACCTAAAGGGCCTGTGAAAATGATTCCCTCTGTAACTAATAACTTTCTTCAATATAAATTCTAATATTTATCATAAAAACCTGTAGTTTTAAAGTGCTTATAATTTTAAAAATAGCCATGCATGGGCCACTGGATGACACAGTCGGTTAAGCATCTGACTCTTGATCTTGGCTCAGGTCATGATCTTCCAATTCCTTAGTTTGAGCCCTGCATCGGGCTCTGCCTCTGCGTTGATGGTGTGGAGCTTACTTGGGATCCTGTCTTTCCTTCTCTCTGTCCCTCACCCACTTGTGCGTGTGCTCTCTCTCTCCCTCCCTCTCTTTCAAAATAAATACATGAACTTAAAAAAATGGCAGTGCATTCATTCAATAACCACTTTTTGAACACCATTTCTGTGTAAGACATGAAGCCAGGAAGAGAGGTTACATTGCTATAAGAGATCAAGGTCGTCTTCACCTTCATGGATTTGCTTGTAGTCCAGAAGGGAAAAGAGACATTAAGTGAATAATCCAACAATTGAATACAATTGTGATAAAACACTATGAAGGATATATATAAAATTAGAAATGTTCACTTTCAAAATACCTACAGTCTCCATCGGCATCTCTGTATATAGGAAAATTTTAATTGGTTCCTGACGATAAACATTTATAATTGTAGATATAGAACAAAGAAGAACAAAGTGCTCTTAGAGAAAGACCAAAGTGTTCCTTATAGAAAAACAAATGAAAAACTCAAAAAGGTTTGGAGAAAAAACTGAAAATTATATGAGATGACCTTGTGCTGTTTTGAATCTCCTTTGTCCATGGAGGCAATTCCTCTCTTTTCTTCAGTGGGAGGAACTGGATTTGTAGCTGACCCTGCATATGAGATTCCTCATAAGCACCAGCTGCTACATTGTGACCTATATCCTGCCCACACCTTGGATCAGATGAATTAGACATGTTGATCCTTCTGTTTGCAGCCACATGGGTCTACTAACAGCAACCTACAGCCATTTTGGGGGGCCCTGAATGGCCTTGAAGTTGTTTATGGGGTTGGTGTGAGCTGGTGCAGGATGATGAGGAATCAAAGGGGTGGTTGCCCTGGGACTGAGCTGCTGTTGTCTAGGCAACTTTATTAAGAACCTTCTGTTCCTCAGAAATTGAAGCCTAAATTAACTCTTAAGTTCTTACAAGTAAGGCTTTTCATTTATAAACTGGTCTTTGGTATTTGGAAACTTCCTGGTCTCCTCAACTGAGTCATTTTCACCTTGTTTGAAGCCCTAAAATATTCATTAAATGACACTGGTTGTAATAATCTCTTTATTCTTGCATTACAAATAAAAACAAATGATTTCACCATTCAGATGCCAATCACTGCATTTCTAGAATGAGTTTTAACCCCAAGTTCAATGCCCAAAATCTGATTTGGCCTCCAATTCTAAGACCCTCTACACGCAAATAAAATTCATAGGATGTGATTTTTAAATGCATGTTTCTTTACCTAAGTACAATGTGAAAAAATCATGTGTATTTCCCAAGTTTTAGCGGTAGAAGCCTCACAGCTAAAAGACACAGCATGAAATAAATCATGTGCTGCATTGGGAATCAAAGTACCTTCTTTCAGTATTTCTAACATGAAGAGTTTTTTGTGTGTGTGCATGTCCGAACAGACAGCTATTTTTTCAGTGGAGCAGGAGGCATTAACAGTTGATCCTTACAGAGGTACTTAAGGTTTAGGCACTTATTTATTATTTATTTTGTGCAGTTTGAAGATATTAACTCATTTAATCTTCACAACAGCCTTCTGAGACAAATGTGTTAGTGTCTTTATTTTATAGACAAGGAAATTTAGGCCCAGAGAGGTTAAATAACTTGCCCAAGGTCATAAACAGTAAGATTCAGAATCAGGGTTTAAACTCAGGCAGTGAGGCTCCAGAGGCTCTGCTTTTAATCACTCTTATAGCACTTCCCAAAGTGGTCAGCTTGTGCTTAGGAGTCACGGTATAGGAAATATTGCCATTTTTAAAGCTGGAATTACACTTAGCACAACAAAATGCTCACACTTAAAAGGCGTATACAGGAACTGAGACCAAATTATAAAATTGCAGGCTACAGACTCACACTTTCAAGATAGTTAATTTAGCATCAGTAAATTTCTCTGTGTGTGCATGTGTGTGTGTGCGCGCGCACACAGGCATGCTTGAAAAACAAAGGCTTTAAATTCCAGTTTGAATTTTGGCTTCATTGTACCTATTGTTTGTCCTTTTATACCAGTCCCTAAGCCTTTTGTTTTCCTTACCTATAGAATTGGTCCATTATTACAAAGTTCAAAGAAATTAAAGTATATGAATTCTATGTAAAATATAAAGAAGAAAGAATTTCAGGGATTGATTTTTATTATCTATATGTTGAGTAGGTGACCATTCATTTGACGTAATTTGAAATCTTCCAACGTCTTGCTTTCTCGAAATATCTCTCATTCTAATTTTTATAAGTGCTTGAAATCCCACTAATGAGTGAATTAAGTTTTGAAATTTCTATTGGTAAAACTAATTGCTTAAATGTTTAAGTTGTTTAAACCAGTGGGAGGTGTAACTCTTATTAAACTTTTTCTGCTAATTCACTTGGGATTACCTAACAGATATTTGTCTATCTGCCCCTGTGGGGATGAGACAGGTACCAGACCAGGAAAAATGTGATGGGACATAAACACTTTGCAGATAGTATACTGTTGCTAAATCTCAGCCTTCAACTCTTTGAAAGCCAGATCTCTGTGCTCTTTTATTAATGATGTTGTTACCAAAATATGATAATTTTTACAATTACAGCAAATTTGAGCATAATACTCTCCTTATTAGAATCCTATTTCTGCTCATTTATTTATTCTTTATATACTGAGCACCCATTGTATAAGATAGAGCACATATATGGTAAGACAATGTCTGGTGAGAAATAGGGGATTCAGACAATAAACATATAATCATGGCACAGTGTGATGAGGGCTGAGAGAGGTAGCAAACACAGCATGCTCTGACATTACATTGGAGGAAAACCTACCAATACCTCTAGAGGGCAGGGATAGTTTCCTAGAGGAAAATATATCTAACCAAAGAACAGAAGCAAAAGAAAAAATTAGCTGGGCAACACTGTGGTGGGGGGACAAGTAGGAGATTTGTGTTTCAGATCAAGAGAATGGTATATTCAGTGATTCTGAGTGGAGATAGAACAATGCAGATTCAGAGAATTGAAAGGTGTTCCAGAAAGCTTGAGCACAGAATGTGAAGGTACGAATTAGAATCAAAGGGTAAATGAAGATAAGGTCAACAAAAGCCTTGTAACTCATACTAAAGAGTGGGATTTTATCAGTATTTATATCAGGGTATTGACCTGGGAAGCTGGATCAGATTTTGCATTTTTTGTGGTTCCAGACCCTCTCTGATCTCATCTTCTGCAACTTTCCCTCTCGCCCTTCTGTGCTTCAGCCAGATGCACTCCTACCTTGTCTCCATGACTGGCATTCTACTTAAGTAAGACTTGCCTCAAGATTCCCATCCCCTCACTTCTTTTAAGCCTTTGTTGAAAGGTAAGCTCCTCACTCAGACTTTCTTTATTCACCCAATATTTATAAGATCAATCCTCTTTCCTAATATTCTCTACCCTCTGCTTCCAGCTCCCTCCCTCTTTTATAGTATTTGTCAATATCTTATATACTGTGTAATCTATCTATATCATCTACTTACCTGTTCCTCACCCACCCACACTAAAATGTAACTTTCATGAGAATAGGAATTTGAGTTTACTTTTATATCCTTGCCACTTAGAATAATGCCTGGCATGTAGGAGAAGCTAACACATACCTGCTAAATGAAAAAATAAAAGAATTTTAGAGTGGTCATTCTAGCCTCAATGTGGAGATAGGATTGGTGTCAGGGCTGGAAGCAGGAAGTCAGCAAGAAGCTGTTACAGAAATACAGCCAAGGGCATGATAGTGATCTGTAACAGTGATTCTAGAACATTTTAGAAAATGCAATGTATAGGGCTTAGTAACTGATTGGGAATGATGATAGTAGAAGTGGTGGTAGGGTATTGATAAAGAGAAGGAGTAGTTAATAATGATGCCTGGGTCTGATAGATTGAGTTATTTGTAGGGAAAATACTTACATCCCCACTGATGTTGGATTTGGCCATGTAATTCACTTTGTAGAATATTAGGAGAGCAATGTGAATAAGAGCCTTACGTGTCCTTGAGCAGTTTGGACTGGATCTTGCACTCTATTATGTAGTGTCTGAAGGTAATGCTCAGGGTAGCTATTTGGCTTCTCAGCCTAGGCACCAGAATCTACATATGTGAAGTAGACCTGGACCCAACCTATACCTTCAGCCAAGCTAGTTGATCTGCAGCAGGAAGCAGAGCTGTTCAGCTAAACTCACACAAGATCAATCAATGATAGTTAACTTTTAGACCTAAACGCATGAGAATAAATAGTTGTGATTGTAAGCCACTGAGTTTTGAGGTAGTTTGCTATATTGTATTATTATGTCAATGGCTGATTGATATGGTCTGGTTTAGGCTACTTGGAAGACAGTTGTGCCTTCTATAAACATGGGGAATCTAGAAAAAGGAGCAGATGGGGGGGGGTCAAGATATTAGTTTAAGTGATTATGTCAGGTTTGAGGTACCTATGTGATATCCAAGAGCTTTGGTCTAGTAGATGGACAGAGCATTGTGTCTATGCCCACGAGTGAGCGCTGACTAAGAACTATGATTTGGGAATCATCACCTAGAAAATGATGGGAGCAATGAAGGAGTACAGAATGAGATCCTAGGACAGAGACTTGAGAGACAGTTTATTTTATAAAGGACATTGAAGAATCTTTAAAACAGCTGGAGTTTATAAGCAGGTTAAAGGCAGTGGGTCATAGGTGAGAGGAAGATATTGCCCAGTCCTGGTTTAGGGGCTGATTCAGCAGGTGTGTCCCATACCCAGAGTTCAGCCCTAACTAACAGATTCTCTGAGTTTGCTTCCATTCTGTTTTCCACATGCTCCACAGCTCTCATCAGAAACAACAATAACCCCAGAGGACTCAGAAGACCATTTCATATTGCCCTTTCCCAGGCCACATGCAATGGCCATTTCTGAGCTCTTCATTATGGAAACACATAACAAGTTACAAGTTCCCTCTGATTATGGAGAAGGGCAAGGAAGGGCAGAAGTGTTCTTCTCTGCTCAATGATCCATGCAGTTCAAGCAATATCCATCGTAGGCAAATTCAAGACAGAGATAAGTTGAGATGTACAGCCCAGCAGCTCTCATAAATGAGTTTAGTTCAAGTTGAATTAAGGTGATCTGTGAAAATGTGTTCCAAAATGATTCTCTTCAATACTGGGAACACCAAATCATTCTGAAAAATGGTTTAGCACTTTTGGTAAATGTTTCTATTATAGCCTTATAATTCTACAGAAGTTAGACTAGAGGCCTCTAATGAGCTTATGGAAACAGTGAACACTAAATGCTATTTAATATTTGCTGTCACTTGTCGGAAGGCAAAAAAGACTTCTTCATTCTGTTTTTGCTGACTGCTTCAGCAAAATTGTGAATGGGTAAAAAGACCATGTTTACCAGGCATGGAAAAAAATAATCTGTTGAAGCTGGAAATCACAAATTATTATTCTTGGTGAGGAATGGTGACGGCGTTTGAGAGAGACGGGCTTTTCTGTTGGAGAATCCTACCAGCAGCATTTTCAGATTTTATGGGAAGAACCAGTCAGGATTCTGACTTCTTTCATGGCTTACTTAGCAACCTTACTAAACTCAACTCAGAACTTGCTGAATCCCAGTTCACAAAGTGCTGCAGGAGGTGAGGGACATCAAGGAAGCCAGAGAAGGTTTCCCGGAAGGGCCACATTTGGAGGAAATCTGAAGGAGTATAATGGCTACCAGAGGAGGAGGGATTAGATCTCTATATTCAGTACAATGGGGGGGCCGTTAAGTATCTCAAGCATTAGGGGAACGTAGTAAGTTTAGTTTAGGAAGAGATCACTTGGATAACTGATTCAAAGAAAAAGTTTGTAAAGGTGGATCAGTTAGGAGGCTACTGCAGTGGAGTTGTCCAGATAAGAGATACTGGTAGGTAGAATTAGGGTGATGGTGGTGGCTATGAACATGAGAAGATATATTTGAGAGATAATTAGAAGGTAACCTAAGCAGAACTTGGAAGTGAATACAGAATGGTGAAGATAGAAGATGGAATCAACTTGGTTTGGGGTTGGCCAAATCCTGGAAGAGAGCCAGTTTATCCTATTTAGTTAGTTGGGACACACAGTGACAGGAGCTGCTACTGGAAGATCATTAATTTGGTTTTTGACATTTTAAGAATGAAGCGTCACTGAGACATCAAAGTGGAGGTGCAAGTAAGCATGTGGATATATTGATCTAGACCATAGAGCAAAGTCTGCCTGGAGATAAAGATGGGTGTATAAATTGCATTGGTGGCGGTTAAAGCTGAAGGCATGGATAAATTCTGGTAGGGTGAGGATACTTGGGTGGGTAAAGTAGAGGGTCTTGGAAAGCACTCACTATGGAATTTAATGCTTGGAGGAAGGAGGGTGAGATGTTAGGACAATACAGAGGGTTTGGAGGAGGCAGAGAAGCAGAACAATGAGATGTCTCAGTAGCAAATGAACATAATGTTGTAAGAAGGGGAATGTGGTCAGCAGCATCAAGTAGAATGGGGATTTAGAAATATCCACTGAATTCAGTGATAAGGAGGGAGTCATTTGGTAAGCAGTGAAGAGAAGAAACCACATTAGAATGGAGTGTTGATACTGAATACATGTAAGTCCTTTTAAAGTTTGACTTTCAAGAGGAATAGAGAGATATATAGGGTATTAGATGACCCAGGAGGGAAATAGCAGGTCAAGAGAGTTTTTTGTTTATTTGTTATTTATGTGAGAGATACTTGATCATGTCCAGAGGTAAACAGGATGATAAGGATGGTAATAGTGTGCTGAGAGATAAATTGTTTTGAAAGGGCTATAGTTAAAGGATATGGCAAGGTACACCAGGGAGTGTGCACAAAAGATGGAGTGGCAATGTAGGTCACTGGAGGAGGAAGGGATCAAGGAAATGAATAATAGTCAAGATATTGGATAGGGAATCCATGGGGATGATGAAGTGCTGAGATTTACAGCAGGACTTGGACTGGAGAAAGGGGTCACAGGCCAAGTGCCAAAGTCTATAGACTTTAAGAAGAGGGCCTAATCAAGAATGTGATTGATGACAGCAATGAGGAAAGAGGGAGGTGGTGGTAATTGCTGTAAAGCCTAAAAATGAAAGCAGCAGAAATTTTCTTGAGGAGGTGAGAAGTAGTGTTGAAGAGTAAGGAGGGCATCAACCCTACCTGTGATCTTGAAGGTCACAATTTGAGAGCGCTGTATTAAAAGTAGGGTCCTTAAGGGTGGAGCATGTTCAGTTAAAACTAGGCATCTTGGAGAGTGGTGGGGGTGAGCTTATGGTGATTTTTGTTGGATATGGGGTAGCAGATCCACTGTAGACCGTGGTAGGTTACACATTACCAAAAATAATAATTGATTTACTTATAAAATTTCTTCATTAAGTACTTAAAATTTAAATACTGAAAACAAGACAGTAAATTTTTAAAAATGAAATATCTCCAAACTTATCTAAATTTCTCATATTTTCAAATTGGTTTTTTTTTTAATTAAAACATTTTTTTTAATGTTTATTTTTGAGAAAAACACATTGCGAGTGGGGGAGGGGCAGAGAGCCTGATGTGGGGCTGAACCCTCTAACCTGGATCTCATAACCTGAGCCAAAGTCAGAGGCATAATGGACTGAGCCACCCAGGTGCCCTTCAAATTGGGGTTTTAAACTAATAAGGCATATTTCTTTTTAGACTATAATTAGGAAGCAAGTAGTTTCTGGTTGGACTATTAGTGATTTCACTATTTTTTAAATAATAAAAATAACCATGATTACATTTCCCCTCAACATTACATGCTGAATATCCCATCGTGCAGCCAGGGAACTCACCAAAGAGCCACTCTAACAAAGAAAGAGCAAAACTTTTTTTTGAATGGGGATTTTCAGTACATACAATGCCAGTGTGCACAATAGTGCTACAAAAATGTGCCACTTGCAAGGCTGTGCTTCACCTTGAGTGCAGTGAGTCTTCTACATGGATAAAATTTATTAAGTGTCCAACAGCTCACAACAGCCACAAACAGTAGTCCTAGCTTCAAGAGCTTTTACTGACTCAACCAAGCAGGACGATTTCAAGTCAAGTGGTAGCACCCAGACAAGCACACTTTTTATGTTACTCCTGTGTCTGTCTGTATTCATTTTTATGCCTTGGAATGTGCTCAGCTCTATTTTGGGGAGCTTAGAGAATCTTATCCTCGCATCAGAACGTTGATAAAGAAATGAGAGATAGTGAGTAGTGGACAATTTTGATTAGGGGCATTTTAGTAACACAAAAAAGAGGACAGAGTTTGTAAAATGAGTTACTACTTGAACCAAGAAGGGAACCAGAGATTTCTGAATGTCAATTTGCCAGTTAGCTTTGGGGCTTAACGCACCATATAGTGTCATTTTCATTTCCATTTTAAATGCCCAAAGAGCTTTATTCATAGACACCTATGTTGCCAACTGTCTTTTTAGAACCTGGCTCCAATTTTTTTTTCCCTTTCTCCAATACATAACAAGCATGCATGCTATAAAATGCCAAAAAAGAAATGGGCACCCATCCTTATAAGATTAGCTCTAAAAAAGAATGCAGCCATCACAGCCAATGTTAAAAATTCCTATTCCTAATTGGCTACAATAGGGAGTAGGGCTATGGTTCTTGAGACCTGAAAGTCACACAGACATGGGAAAAGTGAAGAGAATGGTAATTTTCCAATGTCCCTAATTAAAGCCATCTGTGCTTCCCTAGTGCTGTTCCCTTAATGCATTCTAATGCAAAATAGCCTCTTCTCTTGTTTATTTTGGAACACAGCTGTTCTCTTAATGGAGCCTAACAGATAATGGAAGCATTGTTGCTCCCCTCACCCCCTTGTCCAAACAAACTGGGATTTGAGGGAGATGGGAAGGAATCCTCTTTGCTTTTGGGAGTCTGTGTGTCTGCTGTAATACTCCAAATGTACTTATTTATTTATATCGTTAAAAAAGGGAAGTGAAAACATCTATCTTTGTACACATATGTGTGTATCCTATTTCTCGTGGAATTTGAACTTCAGATATTTGCTTTTCCTTGTAGTCTTTTGGTAGATTTCCCCCTCAACATTGTTAGCACATAATATATCCGTAATTAGGATTGAGCTTTCAAAGAAAATCTTTTTCTTAGTGCTTACCTTCTCCAAAGGAGAGAAGATGCCAATGATAGAATAGATTCTTTTTCTCTCTTCTTGTCACCTATCCATGCCCCTCTATCCCTCCCTCAGAAAAATCACTGCATGCTGCTTTGAGCAAGTTAAACTGTTTCATACTCTATTGTTTTTTTGATCTCCATCAATTTACTTAAATATCATTATAGGATATTTCAGATTTCTAAAATGTACATTTTGTGGGGCATGAAACCTGTACACTCTTGTGAACTCTTGTTAAGGAAAAGAATACAACTTTTAAACACTGACAGCATAAAACTCACAAATTCAGAAAGATAGCAAAATATTTTATTAATTAACTGCGTAAAATACCTCTATGAAGTCTTTATATTTTCTCTACATATTTTGGCTGCATACTTTTTGATTGTCTCTTCATTTGATAATGGGTTTAAAATATTATTTTGTATTGGGAGAATAAAGAGACAATTCAGTTTCTTTTTTTTATATTGTTGGTAGTAGCATCAGTTATTTGTGATACATAAAACATGTGAGTTCACAGTTACACTTGCTGTTTACAACATTGCTACAAGTCTGTGTCCTACAAATACAGAAGGTCAAAAAAAATCATATTTTGTTATACTCATCAAAAAAGAAAAAAAATAATGTATGGAGTTTCTGACCATCACGCAAGCAGTTCTGGAGTTGATGTCTTGGCTGTAAACTCTAGCACCAGACCAAATGTGTTAGCCAGTGGTTTTCAGGCACTGACATTGGGCAGGACTGGAGTATCTGAGGGTGAGCCTGACATTCATCTTGGGTCTATAACAGTTACCTGATTCTGACATAAAGGTGGAGCCTAAGCAAAAGCATGGCTGCTGAGATATTGCTGAGGTTGGAAGGCAAAGATTGGATTTTGGAGCTTCTGAAGCATAAAGAACTTGTAGGGCAGGTTTCAGGAAAGGAGGGAATTCTGCTTGTGGGGAGGGTGTAGAAATTGGTGTGGAATTTTCCAGGACCTTCACTGAGGCCTGGGCTATAAAGGTGTAACACCTTGAGTCCTAGTCCAGAACAGCTGCCATGGGGTGGAAAGGAGAGAAAAAGACACTAGGAGTCACAGGGAGAACTAGGTACTCCAGCCCAGCCAGAATGGAGAGACCTTGTGAACACCCAGGCTTTTGTCTAAGACCAATCCTTTGCATTAAGAACACCCTACCATAAGGACAACTCTAATGAAGCCTAAAATCAAATCTCAGCAGGTTCATGGAGAGTAGTCAAAATATGAACTTCCTGCCAAAACAAACAAACAAACAAACAAGCAAACTCAATACTCTTTAAAGGAAGACAACATAATCCAGCCTCCTGATAATGTATTATGCACAATATCCAGCATATAATAAAAAATTCCAGATATCTGAAGAAGCATGAAAAGGTATCTTAAAAGGGAAATGATTGTTTAGAGCTGTAGCAGCATCCTGCTAAGTTGAGATTTGTACTTCAAGTAAAATTAAAATATATGTGACAATAGCAAAAAGGCTAGGAGTGGGTATAAATGGAATTATAGTATTGTGAGTTGCTTACATTTGTTGAATGTGAAGATGGGTTGAAAGAATGAAATATGAGCTGGTTCAACATTGATTCTTCTAGACTGTGATAAGTTGAAGATGCAATCACTAAAAAATAATAAAAGTAGTACAGGTAAAAAGTCACTATAGGGAATAAAATGGAATAAAAAACGTGTTTAATGAACCTAAAGATAGCAAGAAGGGGGAAACTGTAAAAACAACAAAACAAAACATATGGGATGAATAGAAAAACAACAGCAAATTGGTACATAAATGTAATAAACGAAACACTCCAATTAAAGTTAGATATTGTCAGACAAGATAAAAGAGCAAGGCCCAAACATATAAAAGTGAAGCACTTTAAATACAAAGACACATATGGCTTGAGAGAAAGAGTTTGGGGAATGATGTGCTATGTTAAAAGCATAAGTAACAGAGTGTTTCCCATAAAGATGGTAATTTTATAACAATGAAGGGGTCTAGTCAATGGAAAGACAATTCCAAGCTTGTAAAGTAACTAAATAATATAACCAAATATAAATATAACTAAATATAGAGATAACTTAAATATAACTAAAATTAGAGTTTCAAGAGTTATAAAGCATAAATTGACAGAACTAAAGAAAGAAAGAAATCCATAACCAAACTTGGAGATTTTAGTATTTTATTCTCAGACATTGTTAGACAAAGTTGACAGAAGCATATGCAAGGATATAAAGGATCTGAATAACACAATCCACCCAGTGAAACTAATTTATATTTATAGAATACTAACCCCAACAATTTTTAAAACAAATTTTAAAGTCAGTTTCACTACAATTGAAGACACTTAAATCTTATAAAATATGTTCTTTAACCCTAAAGGAACTAAATTAAAAATTAGTAGAGATTTGTAAAATTCTCACATAATTAGAAATGATAAAATATGTCTATTTATAATTCACTTCTAATAATTCATGGGTCAAAGAAGAAACCACTTGGGAACTTAGAAAAAATTTCAGACTGAATAAATAATGCAAACACAACCTATGACAATTTGGAGAATGCAGCTTAAGCAATTCTTAGAGCTATATTATAATTATAAATGCATATTTTAAAGAAAATTAAAATTAAGAATCTAGGTTTTTACATTAGGAAGCTTAAAAAAGGGGAATTGAAATCAATGTAGTCAAAATAAAAAAAAAAGGAAATTCAAATAAAATAAATGTAATCAAAAATAATTTTATCAAGCAGAAAAATAGTGAAAATTGACAAAGATAAAGTTTCATGCTTTGAAAAACTTAATGACATTGAAAATCTCAAGCAAGCCTGAGCATGAAGAAAAGAATGAAAATACAAATTACTTATATGAAGGAAAGAGTATCATTGCAAATTTTAGGGCCATAAACCCAAAAGTATAATAAAACAGATAATAAAAATATTATGAATAACTTTATGTCAATAAATTCAATAACATAAGGTAGAATGGACAAATTACTTGAAAACATTTCTTGTCAAAACTTATAAAAATGAAAAAGGATCTGAATATTATATTTAAGAATAAAAATAAATGCATAATTAAAAATTTTCCCGTAAACAAAACTCCTAGACCACATGGTTTCATTAGTAAATCACACTAATCATGTAAAGAAGAAATCATAGAAATCTTACAAATCCTATCAGAAAAAGGAAAAGGAGAATACTTGCCCATATTTTTCATTATACAAAAAAACTGGCAAAAATATTAAAATATTAAAAATTAATACCTCTCATAAACATAATAAAATACATTAAAAAAATTAAAAACTGGGGACACCTGAACGGTTCAGTTGGTTGAGTGTCTGACTCTTGATTTCAGCTCAGGTTATGATCTCACAGTTGGTGAGTTTGAGTCCCGCATCTGTCAGCACAGAGCCTGCTTAGGATTCTCTATCCCTGTCTCCTTCAAAATAAATAAATATTAAAAATATATTTTAAAAAGATTTTAAAAATTAAAAAATGAATCCAACAATACATAAACAGATATATCATGATTAATCAAGCAGGTCTTCAAGTAATAAAAAAATTCAACATTTGTAAACCATTCATGGTAATGAATACATTAATAGAATAAAGGAGAAACAGTTATATAAATGTCCTAGAAATGCAGAAAAAAAATTGAGAAAACTCACTCATGATAAAATTCCCAGAAGATTAAGAATAAAAGATAACTTTGTCCATTTAATAAAGGGCATCTAAGGATAGAGTGAATACTTTCTCCCAGGAGTGTGAAAAAGGCAATGATGGTCACTCTTTTCATTTTTTTCAGTATTGATTTTGAAGTTCCCATTACTTATATTGGCAAGAGGAGTTGTAAAAACTGGAGGGTGGGGGTGAGAGGGAACATGATTTTTTTTTAATATTATTTTATCTTTTTTTTTCAATATATGAAATTTATTGTCAAATTGGTTTCCATACAACACCCAGTGCTCATCCCAAAAGGTGCCCTCCTCAATACCCATCTCCCACCCCCCATCAACCCTCAGTTTGTTCTGTTTTTAAGTCTCTTATGCTTTGGCTCTCTCCCACTCTAACCTCTTTTTTTTTCTTAATAATTTTATAATTCTTTAATATTTTCTATATAAAAATCATATATGAACATGATTTTTATATAGAAAATATTAAAGAATTATAAAATTAAGATTAATAAGTGAATTTATAATGTCACAGGATAAAGAAGTCAATGTACATAAATGATCTAACAACTAGAAATTCAAGTTAAAAATAAAATCCTACTTACAATAGCAACCAAAATATTGGATACTTAACAAATACTTTAAAAAGTATGTGTTAAACCTCTACACTAAAAGCTATAAAATATTGCTCAATTTAAAGATGATCTGAAAAGTAGCAAAATATGCCATAATTGTGGATTAGAAAACTCAGTATTGTTAAGATATAAATTATTCTCAAATGTACATATCTATTCAATACAGTTCCAGTGAATATCCAGGTAGGCTTTTTAAAAAATGGGAGCTGAGTTTAAAAAAAAAAAAACAGTTAATCTACATAAATAAGGTAATAAATAGACATCTTCTGTGCTTTAAGAAAAACATACACACATAGTAAAAGTCCAGTGAGAAATGACAATTGACAATAGGTCTTGTTTTCTGGGAAACAGCATAGTGATAGAGTCTGTGTGGAACTGGACAGTCTGCTTGTCTCAGGAAGGCAGTACCTACTGAGCTCGTGGTAATTGTTACCATGTGGGAATGGTGATGGTGGGGATGGTGATTGCTAGAGCTTCTGAATTTTCAGTAGAAGCTAGAAATTAGAATATTTATGTGAAAACTTCTCACTGTCAATTTTTGAAATAATTCAGTCCATTTTCTAACCATGAAAATGGGAAAAATAATTCATCTGAGGATCCAAGGGTCATATTCTGTCCTTAATGCTCTGATATAGACTTTAAGACATGGTAGTTCTATAAAGAAAATGGCCAATGGGGAACAGAATGGGGTGTGGGTTTGAACATTTAAGCTCATAATTTTGGATATTTGTTGAATACTTTCTGTGTCAGGCATTAACTTCAGGGAACTATTTGTATTCTTGATGAGGAAACTTTGAGTCTTTAAAAAGTTGAGTAGCGTATACACAGAGGAGCTGGCATTCAGCTCATGTTTGCATGATTCCAGAGCACCATTCATTCTCCAGCTCTGTGTCTCATGCTGTTGTTCAGTGCAACCCTCTCTCTATATATCCTGCCCAAATTGGAATAGTTTCAATGGCAGGACTTGTCAATTATCCACAGTTGTTAGCAGTCACTGACCTCCACTCCTGAGAAATGCATTCACTTGGTCCAAACTCACCCTTGATAATTGGCATGTGCCTTCCTAGGAGAGTTGCCAGACATCTGGTGCATGACTTTGCACCTTGATGGAAGGTCCGACCATTTGTTACTCCATGCCTCATCTGAATTCTGGCCCCTCTCTTTGCCCTATCTCTTTGCTTCATTCTTGCTTCCTCTATAATCTTTCTTGGATATTCTTGTCTGCTTTCCCCTGCAGACCCCCTGGTCCCCAAACTACTTTTCTTATTTACAGCTCAGATACTGGACTCACCTCCTTCTGTTTCCCTCCTGGATTTGCCTTAAGGTTTGACTTGACTTTTCTGTTTTCATATACTCTGGTATGAAATGAATGACATTTTGCTAATTTACATGATAGGTGTTTATGTGTTTTTATTCCTCTGGTCTTTGCTCAGGCAATTCCCATGCTTTATAGAATAAGAGATGGGCTTCACAGTCGGATAGGACTGGGTTTACATCACATTTGTTAACTGTATGTCCTTGGGCAAGTTACTTAAACTCTTGGAGTCTTTGTTCCCTTACATGTGAGATTGTTATGATGACAATACCTGCACTACTTAAGTCATGGAGCTGTTTTAAGTAGTTAATGAAACAAGGCACATGAACCATTTAGCACAGCGACTAAAACATAGTAAATTTTCAGTAAGTGTTACTTATTGTACCACCAGCCACCCAATCACACATAACAGATCTTCAATAAACATTGTGAAAAGTCAACATGGAAAATAGCCAGAGAAGTCAAAATGAGAATACACACAAAAAAAATCCATGGTAGCTGAAGTTATATTTTATAAATCAAACTCATTACATATTTTATGCTCCACTTCACATATTGTTTGGGGAGTCCGTATGGTATACTGAGTAGGGGACTAAGAAGAATCAACTCACATACCTGTGATTTATGCTCCGTTAAAGGATGGAATGAGCCTCAATCATGCTGGTTGGCTGTGCAGGGATAAAGTCCTGAATTTGTGAGATCTGCCACCTTCGGATGCACAAATACAAAATGCAACTACATAATGCAGTGTGGAAATTAAATATGATATGTTATATCAGTTCTAGGCACATTAGCAGAGATTGAAATAGTTTCACACTTAGACATTTTCAGTGGATGACAAATAGGGTTAATGGATTGTGACTGAAACACTCCTGCCCTCTTAAATCTTTCAGGAGGCTTTTAAAACTGGTAAATACATATTCTTCATGATAGTTGGCAAAAATCTGCTCTAATTCAATTTTGAGCTGCTTAGGACTGTGCAAAAATGCAAAAACATGCAGAAACATCCAAGCCCTGGCACTTAAAAAAAAACAAAAACAAAGAGTGAAAATGACACTTTAGATCATTTGGCTTTCCATTCTCTTTTGAAGTCCTGCACATTAGAGTTTGCCTAATGTTAGTCTTCTTTTAAGAATAAAATTCAAGGACAGTGTGAAGCTTTGGAATGCTCAGGACTGATCTTTGAATTGATTTGTGTAAGTGTCCATTATAGGAAACAGAAAAAGGAATTTGGGGTCATGGGTCTTGTCATCTAGTGGCTGCAATGTCCCCCCACTTTACCATAGCTAGCTTTCAGGGAACGAAGCTGACTTGAGCCAGAGGAAGAAATTGACTGGACAGCTAGGATTGTGACTCTGTGTGGAGTTAGCCAGCACTGCTGCTCTACCGTAACTCCAAAGGCTTGACAGATGCATTCCCTGAATAGTTTGTGATCCAGTAGTCTTCAACAAAGTGCTCTGTAGGTATCTGCTGTGCTGTCCCCTAGTGATAATGGGAGAGGAGAGGTGGAAGGAGCCCCATGGCTGTGGCATCTCAAGGTGACAGATCAAACTCCAGGAACAAAGAAGCAATCTGAAGTAGCAGTAGTGTTCTCTGGGAGCCAGTGCACCCAGGGCACTGTGGCTGTTAGGAAAGCACAGGTGATGCCAGACATGAAGGACAATTCAAGCTGAGACCAGAATAATATTTCTAAAGCATATCAGTCTTGAGGGGAAAAGGGAGAGAACCACCCACTTTAACCCACATTCTGGGCATTGGAGTCATTCCACTGCAGGAGCGACATACTTGTGCTCCAATGAAGAGTATTAGAATTTGTGTAGGAAACCTGCATTCAAGCCACTTACTAGCTGAAGATTTGTTCTTTTGAAAAGAGGCATAGTCAAATCTACCTTAAAGGATTACTTTTCTCCATGACATGGGATAGAAATATTTTCTAAACTTTAGAGTCCTACATAAGTGTTAATTATCTCCAGTAGCACCATCATTAATTTCTCAGGAATTTATCTGACGAAATGGAGCTTGCTTCTCCCAAAAGGGTGTCACATCCAGAGACTTCAAACTACCATGACTACTGATTCCTGGTGAATGGACAGGGGAAGCAAGTTCCCCTCACTCAAATTTACATCTTACTTTGACATAAGAGGCCTCCATAGTAAGTTAAATAGAATAAATATTTCTTAAATGATTTAGTAATAGTAATGATGAATCGGATGTCGATGTGTTTTAAGCTTTACCTCCAAAGGATTTAGGAGAATGGATGGCTAGTGAAGGAAAGGAGCCAGGCCCAGGACCACATGTTATATATAAAATAGAAGTCCTAACTTTTCTTTTTGAAGAGACCTTTAATATTTAGACCAACCTGGGTAACTGATAAGGTGTCTTCAGTGCTTTATTTGAACAAGTAAGGACAGTAATACAAAACAAAAAACTACCATATACTCTTATTTCATAATGGAAAGGCTATTTTAACACTTAGCCTCCCATAGTTTGAAAGAGATGATTATAGTTTTCTTAGGTAGCATTAAGAAAAATATACCTAAAATCCTTTTCATGTCCTAATAAAGTCATAACATTGTCAAGACCAGTGGGATATGCACACATGCATTTGGAGACTATTTATATGTCTGTCTCTGGAGATATCAGTCTTCTGAGACCTCTCCCAAACCCACTTTCTCCTTGCTTCCTCCTCTCCTCTGTCTAAGCAGTTATGCCATCTTCAGAAGAAAGAGGGACAGATGAGACTATAATATTCATATTCCCAGAAGCTAGTAACTCTTATTATGACACTTCCTGGAATAATTGATTCCGCATTGCACTGGGCATTTGACAGCCACACATTTTCCCTTGTATGTCTTTCATCGTGGACATAGAAAGCAAACCACCCAGGATAATGGAATAAAGTACCACATTAGGATCTGTAAGCATATGTGCATTTATTCATAACAATGCTGAAAAGAATTTAAGGCATTTAAATCAATTGTACATGTATTCACCATATAATTTAATTAGCACTTATGGAAGGCACCATAAGAACTTCTATTACACTGTTTCTATTACAAATAATTACCAAAAAAAAAAAAAAAACTTGTAGCATTAGGGATGGTGTTCTCTTTGTGATTACAGGAGGGCCATTTGTTTAAAAGCTTCAATGACGTCATGTATACAATAGCTATTTGTCATTTGAGCAAAAAGCAATAGATAAATCTTTGCCAAAGGAAATTGTGTTTGTCATTGTAGAACTTCACACTATTTAAATATACATAATGAAGTATAGTAGAGTTAGGTAATCCCTAACTACTTAAATTGTCTGATTTTAAAATCAAATTTCAGAAAAAAGGAGGGAAAATAGTAACCTCAATATTTGTATTGACAACAGTAATAGCTGTCACCATTTATTGTGGGGTAGGGAACTAGATTGAATACATACAATGCCTCCAATTCTTACAAATAACTCTAATTCTTACAAATGATCTCAATTTTACTTAAGAGGAAGCTGAAACTCAGCCAGTTCCTTAAGTAAATTGTACAGGGTCAAGTTAGAGGCATCAAGAAATGAAGTTGTTTCAGAACGCCCCTATTATTTCCAGCAGAGAACATTGTTTTTACTAAGGTATAATGCTTTAGTATAAATGATAGGTGAAAATCCACTGTGACCTGCCTTTGCATTTTCTTGGAAGAGCCAAGGGAGTTTAAACTATTTGCTGGTATGTACAGACAAACCTATAAATAGTGAAGTGAAATCAGACCAACTAGATTGTTTGCAACTTTCATCGCAAATGAAAGTTTTGACTATCTTAGTGGAAGAAAACAAAAATACATTCCTTCCTAAATATTTTTCACAAGAACAAATTATTTTTTTTCTTCCACAGTAAGAGACCAAGATATAACCAAAAGACCTTCTGAGTCTTTAAGATACAACATGACAGAGGGAACCTTAGTTTTGCAGAGTAATGCTGAATTTAAGAAAGTCAGTACAGACATTGGTTACTTCCTATCTTCCCTTACAAATATTTTTGATGACTTCTCAAAAACATAGGGTTCACTTCCCAATCCATTTCTTCAGAGACAGCATTAGTTCATTGGGTAGACATGACTGATAAGTTTTGTAATCTGGTACTTTAAGCCCTTTAAAAGTAGACAGCCTTGAAACACTCCATTGAAATTGCTTATTAGTAGAAAATTTCATCTCTAAAGCCATTATAAGAGTGATAGCTACCTCCACAGCTTGCTTCTTTCTGTAACTCTAAAACCATTGTTAGTGTTGTTGGAAAGAATATACCATTCTGATATATTGAATTGTAGATTCATTTTCTCCAGGACTAAGACTTTATGTGGAATGCTATCATTGTAAGAAAATACTTATCAGGGAGTGCCTGGGTGGCTTAGTCAATTAAACGTCCAACTGTTGGTTTTGACTCAGGTTGCGATCCCATGATGGTGGGACTGAGCCCCACGCTCTGCATTGACAGTGTAGAATCTGCTTGGGATTCTCTCTCTCACCCTCTCTCTGCCCCTTCTTCCTTCTAATGTGTGTGTGCTCTCTCTCTCCCTCAAAATAAATAAATAAACAACAACAACAAAAAGAAAATACCGATTGAAATAGATCAGTGTTTTTTTCCAACTGGTATAAAGTAAATAAAGGCCTCTTGGAACTTTTTGTTCTTGTTGTTCCTCTTTAGAGAATCGCAGTGTATATTAGCCTTATAAAGTTTCTGAGAAATTCTTCAATAAAGAAACCTATTTAAATTTCTTTAACTGAAGGGCACTTGGGTGGCTTAGTTGGTTGAGTGTCCGACTTCAGCTCAGGTCATGATCTCGCAATTCGTGAGTTTGAGCCCCCCCGTGGGGCTTTGTGCTGACAGCTCAGAGCCTGGAGTCTGCTTCGGATTCTGTGTCTCCCTCTCTCTGCTCCTTCCCTGCTTGTGCTCTGTCTCTCTGTGTCTCTCAAAGATGAATAAATGTTAAAAAAAAATAAATTAACTGAGCAGTTACAGAAGCTACTGCAGAACAATTAGAGTAGACTCAGAGATATGCTATCCAGATACTTCTTCAAGGAAGGACTTCTTGTCCCAAATGTCAGTTCCTTTAGGGTTTGCCTCAGTCACAGAGAGCCTTACCCAAGATTTATACTTGAAGAGGGAGTTGAGCCCGTATCCAGGGGCTAGCCAATTTGGCCAAATGTAAGATAGCTTTAGTCAGCTCCACAGTTCCCCATGGGGTGGGATGAGGTTTTGTTGAGCCTGAATGGCAGTTTCATTTCCCTTAACCTGGTTTCTTCTCCCTTTCTTTCACATGGTTAATCTCAATAAGTATCTTGAACACAAAGTTCCATCTCATAACTCTTTCTACAGAAATTCATTTATGAATTTATTAACAGGAGTGTTCCAAGAAAACAGGTCATGAGGTGAGATTTTAGAGCTAGATAACTCACTACCCAACAGGCAGTGGAGATCCCATTATAATCCTTGTATGGGAAGCACAGAGGGCTCTTGGCACCAGATGGCAGTGGAATCATTTAGATTCTCATGATCTGTGAATTGGGATGTTGTACTTGGGTAAGAGAAAACAATAGTTGGTGTGATTTTTCAGGTGTGTGAGAAATCCAGAAGAAATGGTATCTATATGGATGATGGGTAGTGTGATTATTGCTAAGTACCACTAGTATTCCTAAAAAGGGTAACAAAAAGTTGTGATTGGTTACCATACAATTAAAAGCCAATTTTAAAAATCAGAGTTACAACTTAATTACTATTTAAAAATGTAAGTTACAACTTACATCATGGGGCAGGTCCAGCATTCTCTCATAAGATGGAGGTGACGTTTCATATGGCTGGAATGATGCACTTTTGTCATGAGTGGGGCTCAGACCAACTGGTAACTTAGACTCCCATATGGTAACTGGTAGACTCCCAAATTGGTAACTTAGACCCCAGTGGTGCTCCAGAGTTCCTTCCTCAGCTCACACCTATGGTCATATGAGCAATTCATTAAAATCTCAATCAAAAAGCCTAAGTTTTGTTTTAAGATATGTCAGCTTGGTTTATGAATGCAAGCAAAATATGGATAGCAGCTGTACAGAGACCTCATTTAGGAATGCCTGTAAAAACAGTGCTAAGGGAAAATATTCTCAAAGGGTGGAGTGGGGTACCAGGTTCTCAAATTGTATGTAAAAAGGAATGGCTTGGGGTTATATATAAACTTTTGAGCAGTGGTAAAAAGCTTGGCTAGCTGGCCAGGAGCTTGAAAGAAGAAAATTTGGAATTTGAGAATGAGGTAAGAGCTAAAGATATGTGGAAGAACATTTAGGAATGAGCATGAAGTGGGATCTTTGTACCACTAGAAGGTACCCAGCAGGGAGGAGACACTAAACACATAAGTAGACAAAAAGACTTAAACACTGTTATCCATCATCCTCAGTTTTTGCATCCCCCTTCCCCACTGCAGGGTTGGAACAATAAGCATATGAATGAAGTGGTCATGGTTGGAGAGATTGTCATTAAACATGAGCCTAACAGCATGGTCTTCTGTTTACAAAGGCTGATTTGGCTACTACTACTTCTAATTACCCAACCTGCCAGAGACAGAGATCCTCAAGGAGACCAAACAGCCAATTGATGCCAAGTGGACCATATTTGAAACACTTCATTCCTATAAGTACCAAATGTTTGTTCTAACAGTAATAGATTCATATTCCAGTTATTGGTTTGGTTTTCTGACTGTGGCATAAGCCAGCACCACTTTTCCACTGGGTTATAGAGTGTTTGATCTATCCACATGGGGTCCCATATAACACTGTCAGACCAGAGGAGTCCTTCTACGACAAAGTAAATACAGGAATGGGCCATGGGCATGGGGTTCACTAGTAGAATCCCATGCTATATCATCCAGAAGTTGCTTTCCTAATAAAGAATCGGAGTGATCTTTGAATCTCAGCAGACATGGTAGCTGAGAGTGAGGGGGATTTAGAGTGAATAGTTGAGGAAGGAAAAATGGGCATCAGTTGAAGCTTGAGAAAATATACAGTTGCAGGGACTGTAGTTCACTTCACTAAATTTTTTATCCAAAATTTGACCCAGAATGAAAGGCCCTCTGGAATACTAGAGGTGCTACTTGTGGAACAAATATGGAGTGGATCTGATCAGCACAAAGAAGCAGACTGAGAGATACAGCGTTGTGCTGCCCTGATCCACTTTCAAGAAAAGACTTCTTTCCTGAGCTGTTAATTTCTTCAGGGTTTGCCTTAGCCACAAAATACTGTTTCTCTCAAAGGCTTGTCCTTCCCATAGCAACTCGTATGCAATGAGTGATAGAAATATAAGGATTTAGCTGATTCAGATACATGCAGGACAACTCTGATGGGCTGCATTAACTTATAAATCTCCTCCAGGGGAGGCTTTGCTAATGTGACTCACACTTCACCTTCTTCCTCTGCCCATTCTGTTGCTTTCATTGCCTTTCACAGATATTGATCCCTAATATAGACCCTGAACTCCAAACTACATTCTGAGAATTAGCTTCAGGAAACCCTACCAATGACAAAAAAAAATGTTCCATAAAATACTGATTTGGGAAAAGTTATACTAGAAGATTACAAGAATGAGTTATATCCTTCTTCTCATTAATCTTTTAAAAATACCAAGTATCTTAAAAATTATCACCATCTTTCTATCTTAAATCTTTTCATTTTCTCTTAATTAGGCGTAGGATCATTAATTAAGTGTATACAGATTAAAGCAAGCAGAAAGAAAGGAAGAAATAAAACATTAAGCACCTTCATGCTGGGCATTACTATGCCTGGAAACTATAAAGGATATTGTGCCCATACAGGATTCCATGTTGACTATAAGTGGCTTAGAATCCTATTGAAATGCAAGAAACATATGAAAAAAATAATAAGAATAAAAGATTAAAAGCAGTTCATCTTATAGTGCAGTAGTCATAAAGCAATGCATGACCAACTTTTCAATGAAGGAATATAGGTAATATATAGGTAATATGTGCTCTGGAAGCTACCGTCACAAAAAGGACATAGTTAAAATACTAACAAAGTGTTAAAAATAAGAAAGACAGTTCAGTGGGAAGTTTTTGGCATCTTCAGAGAAAAGAAGGGATTTGAACTGAATTGGTCCCTCCCTTCTGCATATACCTGCTTTTTAGAATATACCTGTATAAAATAAAAATGCTCAAAATAATAATTTGAAACAATTTCCATATTTGTGAGGCATAGTGCTATATTCCACAGGAAGAAATTGCTTTGGGCTGAATTGTTTGCCCCCAAAATGTACATATAGAAGCCCTAATCCCAATGTGACTATATTTGGAGACAGAGCTTTTAGGAGGTTAAATGGTTAAATGAGGCCATAAGAGTGGGGGTCCTAAAGTGGTAGGATTGATAGCCTTATGAGAAGAAGAAGAAAGGGAATGAGCTTTCTCTCCACATGCGTACAATAAGGGAAAGCCATGTGAATGCAGTTATGTGAATATGGTAAGAGCTCTGTTCATTGTCCTACAAGAGAGTTCGCACCAGAAACTCAATCTGCCCACACCATGATCTTGGACTTTCCAGCCTCCAGAACTGTGAGAAAATAAATTTCTGTTGTTTAAACCACCCAGACTATGGTACTTTGTTAGGTTGAGCCCAAGCTGATTCAGACAGAAATTATCCTGAAAGGAGAGGTGGCCTCTTCCCTGTCAGATTCTATATCTTGCCAGAAAAAGAAAACACTGGCAAGACCCATGTCAAGAAGGGAAATGTTCCAAATGCATGTGTTGTGTATAAGTAGGAGAGGAGGAAGATAAAATACACACATATATCCCACTTTATTTTAGTTTGATATACCAACTTTACTTGATTATGAGATATTTATAATTTTGTAATCCAGTAAGTACAAAATGAGCATGTTGGGTGAGAGACATAAGGGATGGAAAATATTCTTTGAGCAGGAGCAGAGACCCTACAGAGAATGTATGGCAGTTTTGAGGGTGGGGGTGGCATAGGGTGAAAATTGGTGATACAATCTTTTGATTTAAATAAGACAGAACAAGTAAAATGAACAGAAGCCACTGCACCTAAATGCAGAACCTCATTTACATAGAAACAGGAACAATTTCATGTTTAAGAAATGTCAGTTTTCTATAAATACGGAGGTTCGCTCATTACCACCAGAATTATTCATTATACTATGATTCAAAACAAGATGAATATACTGGGCCAATATTAGGACTCCAATCCCTAAAGCAGCCTTTCATGTATTTTTCAAAACTAGCTGTGTCCATCCAAAAATAGAAGTGTGCTGAGTATGTGGTAAGGTCGGGGGGAGGGGGAAAAGAAAGAAATGAATTCATTTCTTTCCCAAGTCAAGTGAGCAAGGAATAGTCATTAGAGACATTTGGGACATATACCTGACATAATTCTCATTTCCTTAATTTTTTTAAACTTAAAATTTGGCAATGGAAGAATATTAGCCTCTGAATTCTCATTCCAGTTTTCTCTGTACCGCCCCCACCCACATCTTCAACCACTTCTCTTTTCTATTATTTACCTACCTCTATCATATCCATTCTTCAAGTCTGCCTGAAACTCTTCTTCCACAATGTCTTTTTTTATTTATCATTTCCTTTAGGATTTTCTGGGGGAGTGTGTGTGTGTGTGTGTGTATGTACGTGCACACGTGTGTGTGTGTTGCATGTTCAAATACACATGTATACTCTTATCTTGCTCAAAGTTTAATGGCCCTTTTAAAATTGAAATCTCATACCTGACCTCAATTTCAGTATATTTTAGTCTGTTGTTCATTTCACAGTTTTATCATCACTGCCTTTGTTCTCTCAATCTTGAACTCTTTTTAGACACACTATATAAATCTTGAATATATGCTCCTAGTTTCTGAATTTTTCTTTCCTCTGTTTCATATCTTCTGTATTTGACTCCACATTTGCTTCTAGATTACACATTTTGTCTTCAACAGTGATCATTCTAATGAGTTACAAAGATGTATTTGTATTTAATCTCCACTTTTTTTGTTTTCTGTTATTTTATCATAGAATTTTGAGTTTATATTATGTATACATTACCTTCTCTAATTTCATCGAAGCCTCACACAGTTGTTTCCAAGTCTTCCTCTAACACCTCAATTATGTCTATTTCCTCCAGAACCATTCTTTCTGTGTGTTCACCTTGTTCTTATTTTTTCATGGTGTTTTACTCAAATGAATGGTAGTCTTTGGTGGTCTGTTCATGTTCATGCATAAACTGGCTTCATGGAATCAGGTGGCATGGGATTTCCCTCAAGTTCTTCCATTCTCTTCTTTCACAGTCTTTGATCCTGAATGGAAGGGCAAACTTAGGTTCTGGGTATATAATAATCATCTTGTTTCAACTACCTAGAAAAATAAATAGTTACAAGCTACTTTTTAGGTGCATAGTCATGGAGTTTCCTCAGTTTTGATCTCCCCATTGCCAAGTAAGAAGAGCTTTATTCTGGTAGCAGGGAGCTGTACTATGTTTCTGTCCTCAGTAGAGCTGCCTTTCATTACCTCTTTTTTCTTTTCTCTGTCTTCTCTCTCTCATAGGAACTTGGAATAAGCCTTCAGATCAAGTCTGAACCCTTCCCAGGTGGTCAGAGTAGTGTCTTCACTTTTTGGATTTTAGCCCAGGGTAAAAAGCTTCTGCAGCCCCACTGCTCAGTGTGTGTGTGTGTGTGTGTGTGTGTGTGTGTGTGTGTGTGTGTGTGTGTGTGTGTGTGTGTGTATGTGTTTGCATAGAGACCAGAGATCTTTAATGAAGACCTCTGAAGGATTGCTCCAGAAACCCATTTTGTTTTATTTTGTTTTGTTGCATGTGTTTACTTTGAGCTTGATATTTCTCTCTGTGTTTATCTTCAGGATGACTTTCAGCTGCTCATAATTGATGCTGTGTTTTATCCAGTTCTATCAGGCCCAATCCATCTGCTTTTTGTGTTTCAGGACTCTTTTACAATAGCTTATATTTTTCCCATCTGTTATGAACCCATTTTTGTTTTGTTTTATTTTTAAGTTGAACTGAATTTACTGAATATAATTCTAATTATTCAGCATACATAAAACTTCAAATTTGAACAAGGTGCCTATCAAATCACACATATTTAAAAGCATATTATTTTGAATGTCAACCTTTCATAGCTAATTGTTAAATTGAACTAATATACCAATAACTTTCTCTTTTATGTATATATAGCCTGTTTGGGCGTACATAAAATCTTAAGAAAAGCATAAAGATTGCATATCAGAAGTTAACTCAAATTCCTACTTTTAAAATCAGATTTAACTATGAAGATAACTTTTTTTGACTTAGTCTTCATCTTGATCTAATTTTAAGATGTATATCCTGGCAATTTTATTTACTTTATTGACTAGAAAAATGTAAATGAAAAAAATGATACCTCTCTCTTTCCACTAAAATGTTAATATCTGGGTATATTTGAAAATAGCAACAAGAAGGCAATTTTTAATCTTTTTAATGCAGAATTAGATCTTGGCCATACCTTAGAGCTACTTGGAGCCTTGGGTTGTTCATTACTGGTTTAAGATGTTTCCACTTCCAGGGGCATTTGCAATTTAATAGAGAACTCTTGTAGCACAAAAACCTTCAAGACCAAAAGAAATTAATCTCTAAAAGTAAAATTTGAGATATTATGAGAACTCTTGGGGCAAAGAAGAGAGGGGAATTTTTAAATGGCAGTCTTTACTCCCACCTTTAAATTATATCATACCTATCATAAAACAAGCTTTAGTAGGGAAAGGCAGTAATTCATATAACCCCATATTTCCCATAGGAAGTAAAATTTATTTTAAACAGTACAAAATATTAAAAGACTGTAAAAAGTGCATAAAATTTATGTATTTTGAAAAATATACACAATGGATCTTTTGATATAGTAGACTATTGTATGAAATGTTACTTTGAACTAATAATGACCTAGCCAAATAATCTCCTTCCTTGTTATCCCTACCAAACAAAAAATTGATTGAGACATTTTATGTAAAGTATATAGAATTAAATGACATCCATGCATGGATGTGGATATAGTGCCTGGTATACCATTGGATATTTTAGGAGTAAGTAATATTGATGATAGTGATCTCTGAGTTGAGCACGTTGCCAAAATTCAAGATACCCATAAAGAAGACCGAGTTCATGATTCAAAAACTTGTAATTAAATTTGATGTCCTCAACTGAGACACAATGGATCAGATAAATCACATAGGCAGGTAATTATAGACCCTAGGTTATCCAGTAGTTTTCTTTTACCCCACCATGTACAAGAGTAAGCAATTTTGGTTTTCTTTTTCTCCTTATTGTCTTGTATTACCTACTTCTGAGCCTACAGTTATGTGTAAAAGTTAGCAAGTAAATAGAAATGGTGAATAACACCCTCAAATCCTAGAAATAAGTGATTGAGACTATAGAAAATGAGTGCCATATTTTTTTATTTTGTTTGAAGAAATAAGAGAAAAGTTAATCAAGGAGAAGTTAGAAATAAGAGTCCAATATCCAGCCAGAAGAAATCTAAAATGAATTTTGACCCCCACACAACTAGAACAATTGCTTAGTGACAATGTGGATATGCTGTTTTGCAAACCAGGTTACATTTTCCTTTCGTTTAAGCAACATAGTTGTCTTTATTTAAAAACGAAGTGAAAACTGGAGAAAGAGGTTTTTAGTTCTCATTACATAACAAATATCACCTGGAGTATTTTAATATCCCATCCATTAAATAGAAGAAAAATGATACAGGAAAAATTATGTAGCTTCAAATATTTATAAAGACAAAAATTCTGGTGACATTAGACAATCTTCTCTCTGAATACCCTGAATCCTGATCATACCACTTTTATATTTCCATTGGTGGTAGTAATAACTGATTTCACTCCATTTAGTAGCCATTTTCCTAGAAAAGCATCCTTTCTGCAAATGAATGCAATATTTTTGACCATCAGAACAACAACTTAAAACTAAGGTTTTAGGACTATTGTTCCTTTTTAGCTTAGAAGAATGTTATCTATATTGCTTTTTTTTTAACTATAAAAAAGATTATCCAGACTCTTCTGGAAATAACAGATGTCACAGACAAGAAGAAACTCTTTAAGTCATGTGTCGCAGAAAGAGCAGGTGTGCCCTCAAGGCAAAAAACAATCTTGTTTTCAGGCAATTATCTTTTTTAATGAAAATAAATGAAGTAGAAAAACTCACAAGACCATATCAACATCAGTATCTTCTCTTTTTTCCCTTCCCAAGCAGTTTTCCCTGAAACTAAAGCAGCTCTTTAACCTCATCAATTCTTGAATCATCTACTAAGTAAGCACTCATCAAGATAAGTACTGAAATCTGAAAAGAATCTTACTGATTGGGTTTTAAAAGCAGCCATTCAACTTCACAAGAGTAACTTTTTTAAATTAAGAACTGAGCAGTAGGTAGATCACAAGAACATGGTAGAACAGATAAAGGAAGGCATTAGAAATGCAGAGAATCTTAGATAATAAATGGGAGAAAGCATTCAAAATACAGTGGTCCCAAATGCATTTTGTGCTACAAATTCAAGAGATCAGATGAGAAGAAAATTAGAACATTATAATCCAGAATAAAAAATTAAGATAGTTGGATCAGAGAAGGGACTGAAGTATTTCATAATTGCACTCTTGTTCCATTTATATAAGAGAGTACAATGGGAAGATTGCAGTTGTTTGGAGAGAAGTGTAAAACCAGCAGCCTTAGAAACCAGATGGCTCATACTATGAAAAATTTGAGTGTCAAACCCCCAATGAGACTAACCTGTCCATGAGTGAGTGGTGAAGTGCTAAGAATTATACTCTTCATTTTCTTCTGTGCATTTTAAATGGTCTCACCTTTGCTCATTTATTCTCCCTTCAGGAATACTCACTTCCTTCTCAACAACAATTGTTTATATTCTACTGTTCTACACTTCCTATCTCTCCTCTGAATACTACTGGGTTTTTTTAGGCAATGGTATCGAAAACAAAGGGAGGGACAATAACCAGGAATTTATTTCTCACCCATTGAATGCTTTAGGTAGGTGTTTTAAGTAAGCAAATAAATACTATTAGTCTGACCTGAAGACTAGCACAAATGTTCTTTTCAAATGTAAGCATGTGAGTTTGAAATTATTAATTATTACAGAAGTCAGAAAAAAGGGGGGGGGTGTAGAGTGATTAGGAAACACCAGTGAGAAAAGATGGGCTTGAGCTGTGTTTTAAAGAGTAAGAGGGAGACATACAAGAAGAGGGACAGAAAGGTGGTGAATCAAGTCAGTAGAAAGAACAAGACCAAAGGCAGAGTAACTGGGGTGTGAGGTGTTCTTAAGGGGAAGATGCAACTAAACTTTAAAAACTGTAAGTTGGGTCATGGCCCTCCTCTTCTTAAGACTTTCAGTAGTTTTTCCTCACAACAGGATGAAAATGTAAACTATCTTCACGTCGTTCAAAGCCTCCTTTGATTTAGTTGCTATCTACTGTTCAGATATCACTTCCCATTGCCTTCTTTCTTGTTTATTTAGATTCCACCACTGAATTCTCTTATGTTCTGGGCCACACCAAATTGTTGCCACGTTAAGTCTCTGTATCAGCTTTTTTTTTTTTTTTCCAACTAGAGTGCTCTTCCTTTTCCCTATCTTTACATGACTGGCTCCTTGATATCGTTCAAGTCTCAGCCCAAATGCTACCTCCTGTAGAGCCTTCCTCAAGTTTCTCTCCATCCCATTAATTTTGCCTTCTTCTTAGCACTTATTACTCCTGAAATTTACTAAGTGTTGGTTAATGTCTCCTTTTCAACTCCAAACTCAGGTAGGAAGTGAACCATATTAGAGAACAGACCTCTTCTGTATTGCTCAGTGTTGTGTCTTTAACACCTAGCACTCATTCTAGCATGGTGCTACATAGAGGAGCTGGCCTGTGAAATGGTCATTACCAGTTTGTCAAAAAGTGTATCACCAAACTACTCCCTTTATCAAGAAAGTTTTTCTACCAAAAAAAAGTCAGCTAAAGTAAACATATGTCTAGTGACATAGTTGATTTATATTCTGGCACAAGTTTCCTATCTGCTCATGGATCATTAACAATTTGTGGACTGTGCTAGTCTGTACATCATACTTTGAGGAGCGCTGGTTTAACTTATGGGAAAGGCTGGAAGGTTTTGTTCCAGCAGAAGCAAGTAGGTAATGAAATGTGGGTTGTTTGTTAGAATATTTGATAATTTTGACAGATCATTCATAATTGTCTTGCAGGTATTATATTCAGTGATAATTTGTTAGTATGAAAGAAGTGGGGAGTGATTTCATCAAAAAAGTTGATGTGGCTCCACTAACAGGTACTAAAGCCAGGAGAAGCCAGAGCCTAGGAGGAAAGGACAATTCATTGGAGCAATTGGCCAAGCTTAATAGCAGAAGTCATTAGGGATGGGATTTTCACTTAGCACACACAAAAGTTACCAGAAGGTAGAGAAGACATAGGAATGTTCTAATGACATCTAGGGGCAATGTTGTTTTGTTTTCCTAAGAAAGATTACTATCCTGAGATAGAAAATGGACACTACACTCAAAGAAATTAGGGTGCTTGGGAACCACCTTTGCTACACTTGAATAATCAGAGGTGGTAAATGAAGATTTCCAAAAAGGAAAATCAGAAGTTTAAGATTTCAGTAAGTTTTAAAATACAGTCATTACAATTACCTACATTTGTGGAGTGCTTATTATGTATCAGATATGATGGCAATCTATTACATCAATGAATTCTCTCAACAATCCTTTGGAGGCAGATACTGCTGTTACCCATTTTTTTAAAAAAATTTTTTTAATGTTTATTCATTTTTGAGACAGAGAGAGACAGAGCATGAATGGGGGAAGGTCAGAGAGAGAGGGAGACACAGAATCTGAAACAGGCTCCAGGCTCTGAGCTGTCAGCACAGAGCCCGACGCAGGGCTCAAACTCACGGACCGCGAGATCATGACCTGAGCCGAAGTCGGACGCCCAACCGACTGAGCCACCCAGGCGTCCCTGCTGTTACCCATTTTAACTGAAGCTTAAAGACATAGCAAGTGGCAAAATCAGTATTTGAACACAGGAGATCTTAAATGAGAGCCAATGCCCTTAACATCTGTACATACATCTTCCTCATATAAGAAGCTCAACTGAGAAGATTAACACACACACACACACACACACACACACACACACACACACACACCGGGTCCAGAAAAAATTCTAAATACTCAATTGTCTAGGTCACAGATGAGGTATGATATTGAGACATAGTGATAAATGGTACAAAACAATTTTCCACCACCTGACTGTCCAATCCTAAATGTCTACAATCAGGGATTCCTTTCTTTGGATATCGAAAGCTTTTCAGTTTACCAAGGTGTCAAAATAAGAAGAGAGAGATAAAAGCTTTCCAAACTTGAGTCCTACTATATCAGAATCTCTGAGCTTGGAAATCTGCATTTTTTTAAAGCTCCAGTTATCCCCAGTGAACAGATAAGTTCAGAAATCATTGCCTTAAGCTAATCTCTTATTAAGAAACAGTTGGAAACCTCGATGTCAGACTCATTCTTCATGTCAGAATAGTAGGAGAAAAGTAAGTGGAAAATAAAACATTGGAAACAACATTTTCTAACATTGTGGCCCTGTTAAGGAGAATTCTTTTTCACACTGCCTTACCTCTTCTAAGGCTCAGAGGGGTCTAACTTGGTACCTTGGATGAGTAAGTGTCTTGGGGATTGATAACCTGAATGAATACAATATCAGCCTTTGGACAATGAGCTGGAAGCCAACTGTAAGAATCATCACGTGTTGAACAGCACAAACAATGTTACATTAAAGTGAATATATGTGACCTCATCAGTAAGTTCCTCATATCAAAATCACATGTATTAGTGATCTTTTTCTAATGATGAGTTGATACTCTGCCTGGTATTTTGGCATGTCACTGTGACTCTTGCACTTATAAAACAGAAAAATGTAACTATGTAGCAGCAACCCTTGGAACATGAATAAATACTGGTAAAATATCAGAAAGCAAATGGATCTCAAGTCAAAGATCATCTTCATGTTTTCTGTTCGCCCATTTGTTGCTTTGTACACAGCTTTGTTTTATATCACCTTGTGTTCATTGGTCATATATATCTATTGAAATGGGCCAAGAGAATCATAATACCTTATATAATATTATCAATGTCCATTATCTTCAAGTATTGTTTTCAAGTTAATTTCATCTAAAAGAATTTAGGAAGAGCAGCAAGACTGTTTTAAGAAGTAATCATAATAATTATAAGATTATTTATTTCTTTATTTTTAGATCTGGATACAATGCAAGACATCTTGGGTCATTTATACCACGAGGTAATGGTGATGCTGATAAGAACACATCACATTTGATGAAAGTAAATCTTAAATGAAAGTATTAAAATAACAGTCCAGAATAGTTATAGTTTCTACTGAGTTTACGAGTAGTTACACAAAAATTCCTGTTACCTAACTCATAATTATAAAAAGTAGAAATGAGAGGAGGCTGTTACCAGATATTTTCTTAGGGTTGGCGTAAATTCATTGGAGGCCTATGAGGAGTTTTTATTGATAACAAATCTATTATCCATTTATTTTTTTAAATGGTAAAGGTCAGAAAAATCTACTTGTCTCAGAATATGTCAAATTCTTACTATTTGCAAGGGAGCAATAAGAAGATTTAACTGTGAACAGTTGGTAAGAAAGGATAACATTAGGATATAATATATAGGAAAAGTGAGTGAGGATGTTTCCATGTAATAAATGTGCACAATATCATGTTGCATGATACTGAATGTATAAAATGTGAGATTCATTATAATTAGTGTGGGTTAAATTCAGATAGTGATACTTGGTGCCAATAAAATTTGGATGCTTATCTAAAATTCATGTACACAATCTGTGCTTCATAATCAGCAAAATGGTGAAAAAAACTCTAATCAGTTTCTTTTGGAACTGCTGATATATTTGCTTCATCACAAAGGAGAAAGTAGTGGTGGGTTCATCCACCAAGTACGAGGAAAGATTGACAAAAAATAATAGATAAACATTTGTAAACTTGGCAAGTTTGTCAGAGGTTTGGTGAAAGTGAAAGACAGTTTAAGGTCATTTCTCACTTCATCCAAATAAATCTCCTTAGACTGAGTTATACGTTTGGGGGGGATATAATCTACAAAATGCTGCAAATCACTTAACTTTCTTTCACCCAGATGAATTTAGTGTGGCTGGAAGGCTCTGTTCAGGAAATGAAGGTTTCCAAATTGTGGCTGGCTTTATCAGAGGGTAAATCTTCCCTTAGAGAGAGGATCAGACATGTGAGGAAAGGTCCTGGCCAGCAGCAGTAGCCGACTCTGTGTCACAATGCTAGCAGTGGAAGGAGAATTGAAATCTAAAAATGAAATGTGCTTTTCGAATGATGCATCCCCTTTGTCTTTTCCCCAGATACAGTCTGTTCTCATTGGTTTAACATACTCCTTTGGCTTGGCTTCCCACAGTAAGGATGAGATCTAGAAAGGAAAACTGAAACTTTGAGCTAGTTCATAAAGTGTATAATTATTAATGAGACTCTTTGGTTCTTAGTGCTTTATACATGATTTTGGAGATGATGGGTCTCTGTGTCTTGTGTCTGATATCACTGCCTAAGCAAGCATCCATCCCATACCAATTTCTCCAGTGGAGAAATGGAATCAAAGGTGAAAAGCAGCATGAAAGTGATTTATTCTAATGAAACCTGGGCAACACATCCTGGTCATACTGTCAGCTGTCAAAATGCCACTGGCCTTTTTATCTACTTGTTTCAGCACCTACTCATGGAGATCATTAATCTTTTTTAAAAGTTTTTATCTAAATTACAGTTAGTTACCAGACAGTGTAGTATTAGTTTCAGTTGTACAACTTAATGATTCAACACCTCCATAAAACACCCAGTGCTCATCACAAGTGTCCTCCTTAGTCCCCATCAGCTATTTAACCCATCCCCCTGCCCACCTCCCTCTGGTAACCATCAGTTTGTTCTCTGTGGCTAAGAAATCTGTTTCTTGGTATGCCCCTCCCTCTTTTCCACCTCCCCCTTGCTTGTTTGTTTCTTAAATCCCACCTATCAGTGAAAATATTTGATATTTATCTTGCTCTAACTGGTTTATTTTGCTTAGTATAATACTCTCTAGCTCCGTCCATAGAAATCATTAATCTTTGGAATTGGCACTTGAATTAAAACCTAACAGGAAGTGGTTGGCATGAATTTATGCATATGCGTAAGTGTATGTGTATGTGCACACTTGTTTGGAGTTTGTACCTGCGTGTGTATGTTAACATATGCAAAATATATACATATTTCCAAGTGTCATTATATTTTATGCACTTAGGGTTTGTTTAAAGACATGTTTGTGGTTTTGGAAAAACTTGTAATCACATGGATACACTTTGGAAATTGTAATAGATGAGCTTATTTTTGAAAGGAGACCTATTGTAAGCTTTCAGAAACAAATATTTCTTTGAAAAAGAGTGAACAATATCCCTTTTTGTAAGTTTTCTAAAGCTTATATGTTTATAGATTATATTTATTGCAAATAAGAAAACTGCAGATGATAGTATTGACTCTGGTCATGCAAAAGAGCAATTAAATCTGAGGATATTCTCAAATAGACCAACGCCTAGGAAACCAGCGTGTGTCTCTACCTATCTGAGATATTCAGTTAACCAGTCAGATTGCTCCCTTCTGGCACCTAGTTGGATATGTCCTCTTCTAAAAGAAGCTTCTGTCTATAAACTCCAAACCCCATTAGACATCTCCTTTCAAGGAACTGTCTTTAGTTAACTATCATGTTGGATGATGTTAAATCACTGCGAAGATTATATGAGGAATTCCTTTTAACTAGAGCACAGCCATGACTTCCACAGATGGTTGTCCAGTGAAATGTCAAGTTCCAGGAACATAGGGATACACTTAAAGGAAAGAACTAATCACTGTGTTTCCAGGGAGTTTTCACTCTTTATGGGTTATGTCCCAACAATGCAAAGAAGTATGTCATGTTTTCTGCAAAAGTGCAAAAAAAAAAGTATCTGATTGTGCTCTGATTTCATTAAGTTGAAAGGCCAAGTTGACTATTTGTCCCCACTGTGCAGTTTTTATACCATGAAAATTCAGCAAAATCCCTTATGCCTGCTTTAAGGGACCCTTTTTTCAACAAGCCATAGTCACTTTTGTGTATTGGGAGAAGAAAGGGTGAATCTTGAGAGAAAAGTTCCAGGCCAGTTTTATTGAGTCAAGAATAAATAGAGACTTTTATGATTACCAAGAAAGGACTCATCTGCAATCAGAGTGTTCTGGACCACAGGATTTTCCAAAGGTAGGGATATATGATATGTTGGGAACATCAACAGAAAAAGTAACTCAGAAGTAGCAATGAAGTGGTGGACTGTTTTGCTCTGTATTTCTAGACTGAATGAGGAAGAATAAATATAGCTTGTTATATATAGTCCCTCAGTCTCTACTGTCTCCCATAGATGGATCATATTAGGTAAATTGTGGCATCTTGGCAATCATCACCTTGCCAAAAGATGCAGATAGGTTGGTATGGTGAAGAATAAGGAGGTGGGAGTGTATCACTGTCTGTGAGACTGGCTTGTATGAGATTGGGAGATGACAAGTGAATATGGTAGTTTTCAGAGTTAGAAGATAATGAGAGAAAAATCTCATAAAAGACTAAGGAGAAGACTATTGTAGGGGCTCCATTGTATCAGTTTGCTAGTGTTGCCCCAACAAAATACACAGACTGGGTGGCTTAAACAACAGAAATTTATTTTCTCAAAGTTCTGGATTCTGGAAGTTCAAAATCAAGATGTCATCTTGTTTGGTTTCTTCTGAGGCTTCTTTCCATGGCTTCCCTCTTGCTGCCCCCTCAAATGGTCATCCCTTTTTACACACATGCCCCTGGTGTTTCTTTGTGTGTACAAATTTCCTTTTTATATAAGACACTAGTCAGATTGATTAAGGCCATTCTAATGGCCTTATTTTAACTTAATAATCTCTTAAAGGGCCTATCTCTGAATATAGTCACATGCTGAGGTACTGATGGTTAGGGCTTCAGTACATGATTTTTGAGAGAACACAGTTCATCCCATAACAACCACTTTACCATATATTCCTAAGTGCTATTATCACACCTAGAGCTTAGTTTGGTCTTGGTTATCTACACAGATTTTCAAAGCTCCGCAGTTGGTTTTTGTATTTCTCTAGGATTTCTGGGATATTATTCCATGAATCTGCGATTTCTTCCCATTATACTACCTCTATTTGCAGTTATATGAAGCAATTGATATTAACCACCTCTGGAATATAGCTTTCTAGTCAAATGTTCATGCCCCTTTGTTATTTGGTTTAGAGAGGGAATCACAAATTAAATGCCTAAGGGGAATGAATAGGGAACACAAATGATGAAGCTAGCCCATCGCAGGGTAACAGCAATGTCAGGAACTTGGGTGAACTGGAAATAAGAAAGCACATGACTCTTTAAAGGGTACAGTGCTGGAGAACTCTAGATGATTGAAGCCATGTGAAAATCCCTGGTATACCAGAATTTCTGATTTTCCTAGAAAGTCTGAGAATACAAATGTTAATTGAATGCTTACAATTTTTAAATTTTGTGAACTGTTGCACATAAAATACAGTGTCCTTCCCTATTCAATACTGTCTCTTCAAGATTGTATCTTGCACCTATTACAGATGCTATTTCAGAGCCAATGATAAAAATGGAAATTCTCATAGAGACTAGGAAAGACTAGAATAGGGTATTCATTCATGGAAGGAGATGGAGACATTTTTATTTTCCAGAATCCATCTTAGGTGATGCACTATGTGTGCTTCATTGAAAAAATGCTGCTTAGAGTAAAAGGAAACCTACAAGGCATTCTCAAGCAATAAAAACATATTGCTAAACTATAAGTCACAAGAGGGAAGAAGGCTAAAGGAAGAAGAGAGCAGGAGAAAGTAAGCAGAGACAAGTGAGCTAGTGAGATGGTGTGGCGGGGGCGGGGGGGGGGGGGAGGGGCGGGGAAAGGTTGTGTGTCAGAAGTGAGGAAATTGTCTAAACAATTAGAAGCAATCAGAAAAGCCTCATGGAAGTAAAAGTACTTGAGCTGGGTTAAATAAATAAATAAATAAATAAGCAACTTTTAATTTTACGATGTGGAAAAGGTAGAAACAATATGTTATATTTGCAAAATAGTAAAGATTTTTTAATAATCTTAGAATGGAGGCCACCCATCTATAAAGTTAAATGAAATCAATTGGTATCTCTAGATTGGTATTATTTCTGGTTGAATTTCCTAACCCTAGGATCTTTGTTTAACTTAAAAGAACAGGCAAGAGGGGCGCCTGGGTGGCGCAGTCGGTTAAGCGTCTGACTTCAGCCAGGTCACGATCTCGCGGTCCGTGAGTTTGAGCCCCGTGTCGGGCTCTGGGCTGATGGCTCAGAGCCTGGAGCCTGTTTCCGATTCTGTGTCTCCCTCTCTCTCTGCCCCTCCCCCATTCATGCTCTGTCTCTCTCTGTCCCAAAAATAAATAAAAAACGTTGAAAAAAAATTAAAAAAAAAAAGAACAGGCAAGAGAAGAAATAAACACTAAAAGAATCTTTTTCTAGAAAAGAGGTCCACAGTCTTTGTCTAAGGGCCATACCATCTATGTGCAAGCACTTGGCACTGCATGAAAACAGCTATACACAAAACATAAACAAATGAGCATAGTTGTGTCCTAATAACACTTTATGTGTAAAAAGAGATGGGCCAAATTTGGTCTACAGGTCATAGTTGGCTGAGTCCTGATCTAGAAAGAAAAGACACACTAGTGTATGCCTAGGGGTAGGAGAGGAAGGAGGAAACTTCCAGAGAGTGGTGCCAAGCACAATACTGAACAACCTTACAATGATTAATATGTTTTGTTGAAACTCTGTGGAAGTAAAAACAAGAAAGGAAGGAAACTGTGGGAAGGAGATGATGGATTAGAGAGATTTCAAAATGCAGATAGAAATATGTGGCACTATATAGGAAAAATAAGTTCTAAATGAAATGTGAGACCAAGTCTATTTGAGAAGGCTAAACCAAAGAAGAAAAGCCAGAGCATGAGGTCAAATCATTCAGAGAAGTATCAAACATCAGGGTGGAAAGGATCTAGTTGGTGTAATAATAGGCAATGATACAAATCCACTGCAATAAAAGGGCTGGTAAAGGGGATTTGGGCTCTTAATTCTACTGGGGCTACTTTTTTTGAACCAGGAGCCTATCAGCTCATTACAAACGTCTGCTTTTTCTTTCAGAATCCACTCCAGATTTCTTGCTTTATCTCTGAACAATTACCCCAATGTTGAGAGGCAGATGAAAAAATAAGAATGAGAGGAGAGAGTGGAGAGAGGGGAGAATGGGCCTCTGTTGATGTTTCTGTGCCCCTCCTCACCACTAGGCCCAGTTGTCATCTCTCCTAATTTCTGAAAATCTGTCTATTCCCATGAGGTATGGACAATCCCATAGGCACAGTATGGTGTTTATAGAAAATTATGCCTTACAAATGTCATTAAGGCAAAGTTACCAGCTGATAAAGTGAATGCAGCCATCAGGAGACCCAGAGAATTGAGTTTATCAAGGGCATTATAGTACTCTTGTTATCTAGTTTAACATTTTGAGGATCACCAAATCCCATATCATCATCATCCCTTTTCTGCCAATGTTTTCTACATCTCTTTCAAGACCTGCCACTGAATCATTTCACAGTATGCTTTAATGAGAGTGGATATGGGATTCACTGTGGTTTCATAATAAAGCTACAGCTGCCAGGCTTGTCTAAAGAATTACAAGGTCTCTTTTCCAAGCACAATGAAATGAATATCACATCAAAAATAACATCTAGGATTTAAAAATAAAGGGTACTTAGATACAGCTTATAATAACCAAATTATCTTTTAGTTTTTCTTCCATAGAAATTCCTAAGCCCTAAGATGCCCTATGAGTGAAGTGGAATATGAGGGGAGGATTTGGTTAGGATAGAGCTAATCATACCTGTGGCGTCTACAACAAAACCAGCTGACATCTTACTCAGATCCATGTGGAGCCAGGACCTGGCTCAGTGCCTCAGCATAGGACATGCTCTCTATGTGGGTGGCAGGTTGAACAGATGAGTAATTACAAATGTCTTTTGTGCTTCTCAGGTCTTGGGAGGGAACTGGTTAATATTCTCTTCTCTTATTTTGTCTTTACTTTGCAAATTACCATCAGGTTTGGGATGCATTCCAAAGAGGGATTTTTTTATTGAGCAGTATGAAAACCAGGCAACCTACTTTCTTGTTTTCAGTCAAAATGTGAACCATTGCTGAGGAAATATTTTGAATTGGTAGACAGCTGGATATTATTTCTTTATACCACCCTATGAATTGGAACCTTGAGTTATTTTTCCATTGGGATTGTTAATGTCTATGCTGTGGTTGGTACTAATCTCAAATTGACTTGCTTTATAATTACACAAGTACCGCCGTGTGGTTAGGTATTTTCTCACACTGTAAAGCACGTAGGATCTTCTTGATCATACCTTCTTTGTGCTCCTCCTTTGTTACCTCTCTGCTTTTTCTCCAGGTAATTAAAATACATAAAATTCAGGACTGACTCCAATAGTTAAATAATTTATTGTATAGTTAATAGACAAGCCGTACTCTTCACTTATTGAAAGTACAATTAAAAACACATAAAACTTTAATTCATATAATGTTTAATTGGTAGGTTTGATGCCAATTATGGTACCAGTGTACTCTTATCCCAATTTTAACTCCTACATTATTTTTCATTAAAAATGTTAAATTAAAAGAAATTGTCATTAAGTACCAGGAAAAGCTGTCACTGAACCTAGCAGGTGGTATCTGTTAGCAAAGCTAGGTTCACTTAGGGAAATAGTTTCAATGGAATTATTTCTTAATAACCACTGTCAGGCAACATGCACACACACACACCTGCAATATTCAATACTAAAAGGTTAAGCAGATATCCAAGTCAGAACATTGGCAAATAACAAAATACGAAAAAAAAATCCATATTGAAATAAACATGAGTTAACACAAGATGATAAAATTTGCACTCTTGAAGACAAAAATGCCTTTAAGACACAGAATTACTCAGCTTAAAATTTTAAATGCTTGCTGTCCTCGTTCTTGGTCTTGCTCCATTCCAAAGAGGTCTTTTGCAGATAAGAAAAAGTTTTAAAAATCAAACCCATTGGTAAGGTTGAACCCCTTGTCTGAGTGATAAAATTTATCTCTGACCCTTTCTGTTTCAATATATTCTAGGAGGGGGCCATAGTTACCATTTACAGTCTTAATCAAAGGAACTTTAAAAATTGTAATCCCCTCTCCTTTTTGTTTTACTCCTTTTCTCTATTTTCTATACTTCTTTATTTTATTTTATTTTATTTTATTTTATTTTTTTAAAGAAATCTTTCTAGAGTTTATTTTTTATTTTTAAAATATTTAAAATTTTTTTAACGTTTATTTATTTTTGAGACAGAGACAGAGTATGAATGGGGGACGGTCAGAGAGAGGGAGACACAGAATCTGAAACAGGCTCCAGGCTCTGAGCTGTCAGCACAGAGCCCGACCTGGGGCTCGAACTCACGGACCACGAGATCATGACCTGAGCCGAAGTCGGTCGCTTAACCGACTGAGCCACCCAGGCGCCCCTAAAATATTTTAAATTTACATCCAAGTGAATGGATAAAGAAGATGTGGTGTATATATATATATATATATATATATATATATATATATATATATATACATACATACAATGGAGTATTACTTGGCAATCAAAAAGAATGAAATCTTGCCATTTGCAAAAACGTGGATGGAACTGGAGGGTATTATAGTTCTTTAATTAAAGGCCCTGAGTGAGAAAAAAAAAAATCACTCGTACTGGAGAGTGAAGACTGTGCACAGTTGATGTAAGATGCTGTCCCAAGGAAAAAAATCAAACATCTCATCATTCTGTGGGCATATATGGTTTTCCTTGGGATGGTGTTTTCTAATAATTTCTTGTGAATGGATCTGAGAGTTGTATTAGAACTTTAGTTCACATTACTGAGTTCAATTCACCTTTCAGGGCTTCCCATCTAATGTCTCTTTCATGTGAGTTCCATGTTGCAAGGAACTCTAAGTATTTTACTTTATATTTCTTCCAAGGTGCAGATCACCTTTCAACAGCTCTACTGTGTCACCATTTGCCTTCTGTTTGAAAATTTCAAAGGGAAGAATACTTGCTCTTCAGCAGGCATCACATTCTACTTGTAGAAGACTTCAATTTTAAGAAAGTACTCCCCTGTAACTTCTAGCCCTTATCCTGGATTAGGATCTAGATGTAGAAATAAGGTCGTTTTGTTATCCAAGGGCAGGATTTCTCAACCTCTACAGTACTGATGATTTGGGTGGGATAATTCTGTTTGGGGTGGGAGGTGCTTTGCACTATAGGATCCCTGGCCTTTCCCACTAGGTGCCAGTAGTATCCCTCCCCCAACCTTCTCACTCTCCTTGCCAGCTGTAGCAATAAAAAATGTACCCTGAAGGGAGGAATTAACTCTGGTTGAGGTCAACTGTCTAGAGAATGAGAATATAGCTTGCTTATGGCAAACCCAGGCTTCTTTTCTTTCATTTCTGTACTCATTTAGCACAATCATTTAATAGATGTACTGGGTGGCTCAGTAGATTAAGTCTCTGAAGCTTGATTTCTACTCAGGTCATGATCTCAGGGTTAGTGAGATCCAGCCCCACTTGGGATTCTCTGTCCCTCTACCACTTGTAAATGCTCTGTCTCTGTCAAAATAAACAAACATTTAAAAGAGATTAGGTGTATGATGACAGGGATTGGGATCTTCTAAGTGGGTCTGTGTGGTACCACCCAATATCACTCAGTGGGCCTGTTTCTACTTTTTCATGAACAAAGTGCTCCCCAGACTAGTGAATTGGACTAGATCTATAAGAGTCTCTCTTCACTAAAATTCTGTGAACATAAGTGTTACATAATAAAAAGATTTAAAGGTAAGACATCACATCACCTCTGCCATGGTTTGGCGTGGCCTGTTGCTTCTCAGACTCCTCGGATTCTGGCTTTTCATTCGACATTTTGCTAATTTCACACCCTGCTCTCCTATACCCCATCACTAACTTTGAAAATACGTGTATATTTTTATAAGGATTGATATTGGTGTTTTTGGTGCTTTAACAAGCTTCCCTTAGTTTTGAGTAGTCTTCCTGAATCACATTTTTTTTCCCAAGAGCCCTATTATTTTTAGTGATCAGTTTTGTGAAATGTAAGGTTTTTTGGGTTGCAGATACTATGTTACAACTGTTGTGACTTGTAGTTTAAAGAAATCAAATAATATCAAAAGGACTATAAAAATAGCCCTGGATTTCTGTCTCAAAACCTTTAGAACCTTTTCTTCATCGCTGGTGCTCTAAGACTTCAGGATGTGTCTTTCTGTGGGTCTTTTTTTAATTGATTTCACTGGGCACCCAGTGGATGCTTTTAATCTGAAGTTACATGCCTTACACTTTGGAAAATTTTCTAGTATAATTTCTTTGATAATTCTTTGCTCACTATTTTTTCTAGTCTTCTGTTAATATAAAGAAAGCAGATTTAAATGAAACTTCCGCAGTTATGTAATACAAGCTATAAAAATAGAAGTGAAAGGAGGCTGATGCCAGGTGTTAGCCTAAGAGTGGGCATGTATTTGTTGAAGGTTCATTGCAAGTGAATCTTGCTGTTATTTGTTTAAAAGCTAAAAGTCAGAATAGCCACACACACACACACACACACACACACACACACACACACACACACACACAAAACCCAAAACAAAAAACCTTAGATCATTCCAAAACTTATTTGCACAGTGTGTCTGAGAGAAAAGAAAGTAAGAGTACTAAGCATTATTAAGAAATGATCAAATTATTCTGCCTAATGAAAATGAATGAGAAGAGTATATTTGGGCAGTCTGCTCCTTACCAGCCAATGTGGCCATCCTCTAGTTGCTAGGGGTGTGGGCTAGTAAGTCATGGCATTTCTTTCTCTAGGGACTTATCCTGGCCAACTAGGAGCTGCCTCTTCTGATGGCTATGCACCTACCCCTCTGGGCTCAGACCTCTGACAATAACTGACTGACATGGGAGTAAAAGGGCTGGAACCTTGCTTCAAAGTGGGATTGATTCAGTGTTGCAATGTATATTCTCAGTTTTTCATAATGGGACAAGACTGAAGGAAGTCTTATGAGATCAGATTTTTGGGTAGGTTTTTTGGCATATCCTATCCTGCTTTTCTCCTCTTTCCTGAAAGCTTTCCCTCAATCTATCATTTGAACAAGAATTCCCATCTCAGACTCTGGTTGTAGGGTACTCAACTTAAGATAGCAATTATGGATTTAAATTCAAGGGGCTCTTTTTCCGCCTCTGATTATTTCTGTTTATAGTATCCTGTTCTTGATACCTGAATGTGCTATTTTTAAAGGTTTGTTCTGTTTTCTGCATCACCTGTATTTTCTTTTTATCTGTTTGCATTGGTCTCTCCTTCACAATAAAGGCTTTCCTGAGATATCTGATATTTGTCCATCCATTACTATTTAAGGTAGGGACACCAAAAAAATGGTTTGTAAATTCTATGTGGATGATGGACTTGTCTCTAGTGTACATCATTTGTAAGATAGTTTAATGGCCACTGGCTTATCATTAGATATGCCCAAATATTTTATCTTTGAATGGTTCATTTTCTCTGGAGAAGGGTTCCCCTCTCTCTGTCCTAGGGAATACATGCTTGGTTCTGGAGCCAATGGGGGGAAGGGCCTACAGAATCATTTTTTAGTGAGCAGCTTTCACTTCATCCCCTTGTTAAAATCCAATGGTTCATTCTTCCTTTGTTTTTTAATTTTAACTCAACATGTTAACTAATAGAAAATACCCCAAATGAAACCAACACTAAAAAAGTATGGGGATGGGTGGGTGGCAATAACAGAATAGAGTATGTAAATCTCCAGTACCTTCTTGAATGGATTAACATGGGTTTGCCCCCAAAATACTTACATTGCTTACACTTTTATTATTTGTATTTTTATTACTGAAATATAGTTGACATGTGATGTTATATTAGTTCCAGGTGTATAACATACTGATTCAGCAATTTTATATCTTACTCAATGCTCACCACTATAAGCGTAGTCACCATCTGTCTCCAAAAAATGTTATTACAACACTGACTGTATTCCCTATGTAGTACTTTTTGTCTCCATGACTTACTTTATAACTGAAAGTTTGTACCTCCGAATCCCTTTTATTCATTTCACTCATCCCTCCCCTCAGGCAGTCACCAGTTTGTTTTCTGCATTTGAGTCCATTTCTCTTTTTTTTGGTTTTAGATTCCACATATAAGTGAAATCATATGGTATTTGTCTTTATCTATCTGATTTATTTCACCTAGTGTAATACCCTCTAGCTCAGCCATGTTGTTGCAAATGGCAAGATCTCAGTTTTTAAATAGTTGAGTAATATTTCATTGTATGTATATATATATCACATCTTCTGTATCCATTCATCTATCCATGGACACTTAGGTTGCTTCCACATCTTAGTTATTACAAATAATGCTGCAATAAGCATAGGGGTGCATGTATCTTTTAAAATTAGTGTTTTTATTTTCTTTGGGTAAATACCCATTAGAAGAATTACTGTATCATAAGGTACTTCTATTTTTAATTTTTTAAGAAAACTCTATCCAATTTCCCATAGTGGTTGCAACATTTTACATTCCCACCAATAGTGCAAGAGGGTTCCTTTTTCTCCACATTCTTGACAACACTGGTCATTTCTTATCTTTTTGATACTCAGCATTCTGACGGTATGAGGTGTTAACCCACTGCGGTTTTGATTTGTATTTCTCTTATGATTAGTGAGGTTGAGTATCTTTTTATTTGTCCCTGGCTATCTGAATGTCTTCTTTGGAAGAAATGTCTATTCAGGTCTTCTGCTCATTTTTTAATCAAATGTATATTTTTTTGGTAGTGAATTGTGTTTTTCAAATATTTTGGATACTAACCACTTATAGGATATGTCACTTACAAATGCACTCTCCCATTCAGTAAATTACCTTTTGTTTTGTCAATGGTGTCCTTTGCTATGCAAACCTTTTTTATGTTGATATAGTCGCAACAATTTATTTTTGCTTTGGTTTCCCTTGCCTGAGGAGACATATCCATACATATGTTGCTAAGGCCACTGTCCAAGATATTATCACCCATGTTTTTTTCTAGAAGTTTTATGGTTTCATGTCTCTTATTTGGGTCTTTAATCCTTTTGAGTTTATTTTTATGTGTGGTTTCATTCTTTTGCATATAGTTGTCCATTTTCCCCAATACCATATATTGAAAAGACTATATTTTCCCCATTGTATATTCTTGCCTTCTTTTTCACAGGTTGACCATATAAGTGTGGGTTCATTTGTGGGCTCTTTATCATGTTCCATTGATCTATATGTCTGTTTTGGGGCCAGTACCATACTGTTTTGACTACTGTAGCTTTAAAATATTTCTTGAAATCTGGGATGGTAATACCGCCAGCTTTTTTCTTCTATCTCAAGATGGCTTTGGTTATTCAAGGTCTTTCTTTTGTGGTTATACACAAACTTTAAGATTGTTTTAGTTCTGTGAAAAATGCTATTTGTATTTTGATAGGGATTGCATTAAATGTATAGATTGTTTTGAGTAAGGTAGACATTTTAATAATATTTGTTCTTCTAATCCATGAGCATGGAATGTCTTTCCATTTCTTTCTATTTTCAATATCTTTTATCAGTGTTTTATAGTTTTTGGAGTATAGTTCTTTCACTTCTTTTGTTAGTTTTATTCCTAATTATCTTATTATTTTTGGTGCATTTATAAATGCAATTCTCTTAATTTCTATTTTTGCTGCTTCATGTGACAGTCTTTTTTTTTTTTAAGTCTATTTTATCTCGTATAAGTATTGCTAGTCTGGATTTTTTTTGTTGTGGTTGTTCCATTTGCATGGAAATCTTTTTCCATCCCTTCACTTTCAGTCTGTATGTGTCTTTAGGTCTCAAGTGACTCTATGGAGCTGGCATATAGATGGGTCTTTTTTTTATCCATTGAGTCCCAGTATGCCTTTTGATTGGAGAATTTAGACCATTTATTATTTTCTGGTTGTTTTTGTAGTTGTCTGTTCCTTTCCTTTTCTCTTGTTAGCTCCACTTGTGGTTTGATGGCTTTCTTTAGCATTATGCTTGGATTCCCTTCTCTTTATTTTTTGTGTATCTATTATAAGTTTTTCATTTGTGATTACCATGGTGTTCATAATCTTATGTGTATAGCAATCTATATGTAGTTGACAGTTACTTAGGTTTGAACACATGATAGAAAGCACTATTTACTCCCCACTCAATGTTTTATGTATGTGATACCACATTTTTCATCTTTTGTGTATCCCTTGACTAATTTTTGTAGATACAATTGATTTTACTACTTTTGTGTTTTAGCCTCCATAATGGCTTTATAAGTGATTACTACCTTTATGTTTGCTTTTACCAGTGAAATTTTTCCTTTTATTATTTTCTTCTAGTTATGGCCTTTTCTTTCCAGTGAAAAATTCTTTTAACATTTCTTGTGAGGCTGGTTAAATAGTAATAAACTCTTTTAACTTTTGTCTGAGAAGCTCTTTATTTGTCCTTCAATTCTAAATAATAACCTTACTGTTTAAGGTATTCTTGCTTATAGGACTTTTTTCCTTCAACACTTTGAATATATCATTCCACTCCCTTCTGGCCTACAAATTTTCTACTAAAAAATCAGCTAATAGCCTTAGGGGGTGTCCTTTGTATATAACTGATTTTCTCTTGCTGCTTTTAAGGTTCTCCATCATTAACTTTTGCCAATTTAAATATTATCTCTTGTGGTGTGGCTTTTATTTTGTTCATCTTGTTTGGGGTTCTTTGTAATTCCTGGACCTTTATGTATGTTTCTTTCCCCAGATTAGAGAAGTTTTCTGCTATCATGTCTTCAAATAGGATTTCTGCCTCTCCTCCTGGGATCCTTATAATGCGAATGTTATTAGGCTTGATGATGTCACAGAGGTCCCTTAACCTATTATCATTTTTTTATTCTTTTTGCTCTTCAGCTTGATTGCTTTACATTATCCTGTCTTGTAGATTGCTGATCTTCAGCATCCTCTAATCTGCTATTGATTTCTTGTAGTATATTTTACATGTAAGTTATTGAATTCTTCAACTCTGAATTTTTCTTATTTTCTCTTTGTTGAAATTCTCACTGAATACATCCACTCTTTTCTCAAGGCCAGTAAGTATCTTTATGACCATTATTTTGAGCTTTTTATCAGTATATTGCTTACCTCCATTTTGTTTAGCTTTTTTATTTTTATTTTTTAGATTTTGTCGTGTTCTTTCATTTTGGACATTTTCCTCTATGTCCTCATTTTGTCTGTTTCTTTCTATGAATTAGATAGGCCATTTATGTCTCCTGGTATTGAAAGTATTGGGGTTGTGTGGAACAGGTCCTGTGGTGCTCCTTGGTCACCAGAATGAAGTACTCTAGGGGCATCCCTTGTGTGAGCTGCTTGCACCCTCTTATTGTGACTAAACTACAATTGCTGCAGACATTGTAGTGGGTGGGGCTGTCATTCAGTTAAGCTGGTTGAATGATCTATTTCATCTGCTTCAGGTGCACTGGGCAGAGCTTATGCCTGGTACAGTTGAGAGACCTGGCTGCAGCCACCATGGGCTTGCTGGTGATTGGAGCCAGCACATAGCCTAGATGTCTGCAGTTGGCTTCTGTGACAACTGCAGGTACAGGGAAGGGCAGAGCTTACTCACTGTGCAGTCACTACGAGGCCTTAATATAGGACCTGTGGGTGCCCTGGTATGTGGAGTTTTCTCCCCCTATCACTATGGAAGGAGTCAATTTTGAGGAGCACCAGTCCTGACCAAGTCTGCCTACCAGGTATGATAGGGCAGGGCTGCTTTGGAGGGGTGACTGCTGAGGCAGGTGGGTTGAGTGGGATAGGCATGTGGTGTTGGCAGTATAAATGGAGAGTGTTAGAACTAGCTCCCTCAAGCATTTGGCTATATGCTGGGGGAAGGCAAGAAAAATGGCGCTTAGCAGCACACTCGTGTTCCTGAAGTAATCTGTAGATCCTCTGGCACATGTCCTAAAATTAGCCAGTAAATCTCCAGGTATATCATAGATGCTTTTCAAACTGATGCTTCCGTGCTGTGTCTCAGGTTGGTTATTTAGCCTGTTGGCTCTTTAAGTGTGGGGACTTGGTTTCCTATCTTCTTTCTCCTCTCCTGGAGTTAAGCTCTGCTGATTTTTAAAGCTCGGTGGGTTTAGAGTTAAATCCATTGATTTTCAAATCCAGACACTATGGGGACTTGTTTTCCCAGTGCAGGTCCCCATGGCCGGGGTTGTCTGGTTTGGGTTCTGATCCCTTTGCTCCTCCTTGCTTGTGATGTCCCTCTTGTTTGCGGTTGGTTGTGCTGAGGGTTGGGTTCCCACATGTGTTTTTGCCCCTCCTTTTTCCCATGTGGGCTTCTCTCTACTACTAGCTGTGAAAGATCTGTCCTGCCAGTCTTCATGGCATTTTCAGAGCAATAGATGTAGTTGTTGGTTTGGTGTGTCTGTGGGACAAGGTGAGCTCAGGATCCTCCCACTCCACCATCTCCTCATCCTTGCCCAGTTTAAGCCTAATATTTTTGCTTCCACAGCCTTTCTGGTTTCATTTTTCTAGAAAATAAACCCAATCATCTGACAAGAGTGAGGGTGGGGAGGAGGTAACTAAATGTCTAATTCTTACTATAGGGACTTCTGGATAAACCCATGTGTCATTAGCCTTACCACCCTAGTCTTCCTTCCTGCATCGGCTTCTTTTTTATTATCCCAATCATTACACATTATTTTTTTTAGAATAGATGTTTCAATGATATTTTATTTACTTAAAAACTTATGTGCTGCTTACTATATGCTAGTGTAGGCATAAGCCCTCTGCAAATAAAACTCATTTCTTTTTAATTTTTTTAACGTTTATTTATTAAGAGACAGAGCGTGAACAGGGGAGGGACAGAGAGAGAGGGAGACACAGAATCAGAAGGAGGCTCCAGGCTCTGAGCTGTCAGCACAGAGCCCGACGTGGGGCTTGAACTCACAAACCCCAAGATCATGACCTGAGCAGAAGTCGGATGCTTAACCGACTGAGCCACCCAGGTGCCCCAAAACTCATTTCAATAACACAATAATCCTATGACATAATATTATTCCCATTTTATAAGCAAGGAAACTGAGCACAGGGTAACTTGCCCAAGTTTCATAGCTACTAAATGGCAGTGGTAGATTTTGAATTTAGGCAATTTGGCCTCAAGGTTTTTCTTCTGAGATACTATATGACTGTTGGCTCTACTGTTGGGTCCCTCATGGCTTGGGGTTATGAACATCTGAGTTTTACTGAAAGTAGAATTTGTTTCCAATTTTTTTGTTTTGGGGTAAATTTCAAGAGGAGATTACCACGTTTTTTTGAGTTCCTCCTGTGATTGAAGTTTTAGAGTAGACATAGTTATTTTCCTTAAAGTCCTAACAACTGGTTAGAGAGACAGTAGTATTATAACACTATAAGTGGGAAAAAGTAAAATGCAGTCTTCTGGCTGCATGTTAAGTTTCTGGGGATTTTGACATCCTCTCTGAGAAAGTCATCTCGTATATTTTTTTATATATTTATAAATATATAAATATATGCGTGCAAGTGGGGGAGGGGCAGAAAGAGAGGGAGACAGAATCCCAAGTGGGCTCTGCATCATCAGCACAGAGACCGATGTGGGGCTCAAACTCACAAACTGCGAGATCATGACCTGAGCCAAAATCAAGAATCAGATACTTAGTCGACTGAGCCACCCAGGCGCCTCTGATCTGTATACTTTCTAATAGCTTTATTGAGTTATAGTTGTACTTAGAGTTACATAAGTAAACCATAAATAAACTATATATTTTAAGGGTAGTATATGATAACTTTTGACAAATAATGGTGAAATCACCAACAATCTAGATAATAAGTATATCCATTAAACCAATAGTCCTCTGCTTCCCTTTGCAGAGAACTATCCTGCCAACTTCCCCTTTCCTGGGGCCCATCCCCAGGAAATTGATCTGCTTTCTGTCACTACTGATTACTGTGTATTTTTGAGATTTTATGAAAATGGAATCATGAAATGATAAAGTATGTACCTTTTTTTTGGTCTTATTTTAAGAGAACCATTCATATTTTTTATGTATCAATATTTATTCCTTTTTATTGCTAAGCAGTGTTCCATTGTATGGATAGGACTCCTTTTGTTTACCCATTCACCTGTTGATGGGTATTTGGTTAGTTTCCAATTTTTACCCATTACAAATAAAGCCGCTATGAACATTTGTATGTAAATATTTCTATGAACATTTTTATAATTTCATTTGGATAAACTCCTGGGAGTGGAATAGAAAAAACATAGGATAGATACACATTTAACCTTATAAGAAAATACCAAGTTGTTTTTCCAAAGTAGTCATGTCATTTTACATTATCATCAGTAGTATGTGAGCATTTCACTTTCTCTATACCCTCATCAACCTTTGGTATGGTCAGTCTTTTAATTTTAGACATTCTGATAGGTGAAGTTCATTGTTTTAATTTGCATTTCCCTAATGACCGAGCACTCTTTTTAATGTGCTTATTTACTGTCTATATATCCTTTTTTGGTGAAGCATTGGTTGAATTTTTTCCCCCATTATTGAGATTTGAGAATTGTTCTTGTAAAATCTAGATGTGAGTCTTTTATCACATAAATGATTTGCAAATGTTTTCTTTCTATCTGTAAAATCAAATTTACAAACCTATTGCTCATGTTTTAGACTGCATATTTGGTTTTTGATCTAGCTCAAGATCATAAGATTTTCTCATATTCCTCATGTTTAAAATTTTTCAATGTTTATTTATTTTTGAGAGAGACAGAGCACAAACAGGAGAAAGGCAGAGAGAGAGGGAGACCTAGAATTCAAAGCAGGCTCCAGGCTCTGAGCTGTCAGCACAGAGCCTGACGCAGGGCTTGAACTCAGGAACTGCAAGCTCATGACCTGAGCTGAAGTCGGACACTTTGACTGAGCCACCAAGGTGCCCCCCTCATGTTTTAAATTGTACATCAAAGGCTATTACCCATTTTTAATTTATGTTTATATATGTTGGAAAGTATGGATCAAAGTTCTTTCTTTTGCATATGAATATCAAGTTGTTTAAACGTCATTTTTGTAGAAGCTCTACTGAATGCAATTGTCAACAATCAATTCAACATATATGTGGATTTGTCAACTAGTCTGTTTCATTAATCTCTCTTTCCACCAATACCTCACTCTTTTCATGACTGTAACTTTGTTCTTTTTCAAAGATAATTTGATTAAAATAGATTCTTTGCATTTCCACATAAATTTTGAGGGAATCACACAAAGGACTTTGTTCTATCTAGTCTTAAGTCCCCTCCTAGAGACTACTTGACAGTACTTTTTTGTTCATTTTTTGTAGGCTTCAAGGACTCAATCTTCTTTTCTGTCTTGAAATTGCTAACACCCCTCTACCTCTTAGAGTCTTTATCCTTGCAAACCTGCCTGCAGAGTGAGAATCTATATTTCTTTCTTTCCTAATGTCTTAAAGATAAGCACACAGACCCTTTTTATTTTAAGAAGGTTAGTGCTAATCACTATGGGGAAACAGATGGTAATAGCAAAAATAGCATTACCAGGAAAGTTACAAAGGTTCTAGAAATTTTACAAAATTCTTACAGTTGTATTCTCTGATCCATGGTTCTGCGCTCCCTGAAAAGGGATAACAATCAGCCTTTTGTTTACTATTTTTATCATTTGTAAGTGGAGTTCCTTATCCACTTTTAGCAAAGAATTTTTCTTCTACATGTGACAATCTTTAATGACAGGATGTAGTAAATCTAAAGATTCAATAAAAGGAAGCACTGTATTCCCTCAAGTTGGAAGTTTGTATCTCTGTAGATATTCAAACTTGGTGATAGCTGTAGTCTGTCCAAGAATGATTGATTAGGTATTTCAACACAATGACTGGGGTTACGCAGGTGAATCCACATGGGAAAATCCTTGGAAATAAATGTCAGAATGAAAGTTCCATTAGGAAATAAACAGAATTCAGAATGAGTTTCCAGAGGCTAGGAAAACGGAGACCAACTCCTAGAATTCTCAGAAATTTGTGGGTAGGTGTAGGGTTTTGCTGTCTCTAGGAGTCCAATGATGGGGAGCAAGTAAGGAGTAGGAACCAGTCCAGGGTCAAGACAACCAGGAAATAAAAAACGAAAACAAAAACAAAAACACACAAACAAAGAAACACCTACATAGTAGAGAGTGATGGATGGAATCAGAAACGAAGTGGTGATTGGAATCAGATAAGAAAAGCCAGTCTGAATGGTTAGCACTGAGTTGAATAGCAGTGAAGGCAGAAGTCATTTGGTGTCACTAATTGTAAAGAGTTGCGTCAGAGAGTCATGCCAGCAGCATGGCACAGTGTCCTTGAAAGTTTTTGAGATTTAGCTACATGGGGTTCTGACTTTTCTTTCACCTGGTCTATCTTAAAGATGACTTCCTTTGCCAATTATCTACTTCCTTATGTGGCCTCAGTCACTTGAACCTGTTATGTAAGTTCATAGAGGTGGCATAAACACTGTGTGATCGTCTACGTCAACCTCCTCATTTAACACATAATGAAAAATATAAACATTTATTTTTTTAAAGTGAGACAAGTGTGACACTGTAATGGTCCGTGAGGTATCAGGGAAGAGCATCCAAACAGATGTCGATAGGCCTTGAGGAGATTTATGCTCAAGTTCATTCTGCATTGTGGATCCATCCTCTCTGACATCTGTCTGCCTTGTGCAGTTGCATAGTTTCACTATCAGAGGAGATGATACTTGTGAAGGCTCTTTGCAAATTGAGAAGACAGCAGAAAAATAAATTCATCATTGACTGAGTCTTGGACTTCAAAAGTCCCACGAGCCAGAATTTAGAAAATTTGTAGAAGATTAAGTGTAGGCACATATAAGGAAAAAGAAGTGACCAGCAAATATCTGTAAGCTAGGGGATATGGGACAATTAAACAACAATTACCATTTGCTGCATATATACTACATTTTCATCTCATTTCATTCTCACAATGACCTCTGCATGATTCCCTCTATTTTAAGAATGAGGTGACTGAAACTCTATGAGGTTAGGTGTACTCTCAAAAGCCAAGCAGGCAGAAGAAGCTGAGGCAGAACGGTAAGCTCATGTGCATAGCTAACCACACTGTCTGACCTCCTTAATAAAAATACAAGTTCTTGGAAGATTTTTGGGCATACTATGTTGTAAAAGTGATAGCCTACAGCAATAGGTCTGATTTTTTTCCTTACCAAGAGATTTCTAAGAAGAGGTGAGTAGGTACTTACCAAGGTGATGCCCTAGGAGAAAGTGAGCATTCAAAGAACAAAGTAGGCTCTCCAGTGGAAATCCCAGTCAAGGGATGAACTAACTACCCAACTACCTGCCATCAGCAAATTTAAGAGGAAGATTTCCTGTGACCTACTGTTTGGAAAATAGGATATGAAATTGCCTCATTAAAAGGGGATGGTAGAGCTTTGCATTTTACTGATAATGTGTTTATGAGGACTGCAGAGGCACTGGTTGCACTGTCAGTCCAGAGAGCTAATTAAGCTTGGAAATGGTCTTAATGGATTGGAGAAACACAAAAAATATCTTCTCTTTCCTAAGCTCCTAACTCTCATGCAGGAATAGCTCATTAACATCAGAGTTCTGATTATGTAAGACCCAGGGATTTGCTGTTGAAGGGAATGTAGCAACTATTTTGAGATTCCAGTGGGAATAAAGAGGAATGAAAAATTGCTGCAGGTGGGCCTCAGTTTGCTAACAGGAGAAACCGGAACTAACAGATTTTGACAGGAACTGATTTAGACCCCATTACTAGATTTACTGAAAGGAGATTGGAATGAATCTGGAGGCCTGAAGAATCTAGCTTGGGGCTTGCATCCTGGGTTGGTTGTGAATATTGAATGACTTAATGCAGTGATTCTCAACAAAGGGCTATTTTGCCCTTCAGGGGGTGTTTCACAATGTCTTGAGACTTTTTTGTGGGTCACATTTTTACTGCCAGTAGGGTGCTGCTGGCATCTAGTGGGTGGAAACTAAGGATGCCACTAAGCACCCTATGATACACACTCCCCCAGTCCACACACATACACAAAACAAATAATTATCCAGCCCAAAATATGAACAGTGCTGAGATTGAGAAACCCTGCACCATAAGACAAAAAAACAAACAAACAAACAAAAACCTCTCAGGACAGTACCTGGCACAGAGCTAGCTCTCAGTAAGTGTCAGCTGTTGCTTTTATTACTACAGAGCCAGCACAACATAAAACTGCTCTGGCAAGGAAGCCACTCCTGCTGCCATGAAACAGTGGACTTTTCAATGGTCCCAGCTGTTTAGCCAGGAACTCAGTCTGGCTGTAACTACTTCAGTTTCCAGGGACAGACTCCTACAATGTTTCTGATTCTTGGCATCGTTAGGTCCTGGGTCAAAGTGGGTTGGTGTGTCTGATTGATGAAATATGGATCACCAATCATGTTTGCACTGTAAGGAAGGATGCAGTTAATTCAAATTTTCCTCTTCTGTAATGGGAGGTAGGACTTACTTCCCCCCAAGTTTCCGAAAATGGAGAGTCCCAGAGGAAGAAATTCACTGAGAGAAAAAGAATAACAAATACCCATTACACTGTAGTATGGAAGTCAATGATTCTGAGAAGTGTTCGAGATTCAGTATCATGGAAACCACTGAAAGAAAGGAAAACAGTTATCTTCCTATGTTGTTCTTAAACAGCAGAATGTTTAAACTGAGGAGTACATCTAGAAGAGATGAAGACTCCTCAACTGTTCTTTCAATCCACTGTAATGATTAGTCCACAAGTCATTCTTAGCACTGCAATAAAATGGTTAGTTCTAACCTATGTCTTAATAACATCTCAGTAGTATTTGATACTTTTGACTCCCATATTATTTAAAATTCATTATTTTTTTGATTTCTGCATTGCCTTATTGATCTCTTTGGCCGGGTTGTTTTCTTCTCTTAAATCCTGAAGTTATCTAGGGTTTAATCCTTGTTTTTCTTTTAACTCTGCACACTCACTAGTTGATCTTGTCTGTGTCCATGGATTCTAATACCAGCTCAGGCTGAATGATATTTACATTTTATGCCTTGTTACAATTCTCTCCCCCAAATGTTGATCCATATAGCCAATCACCTACTTATCATCCTAAATCTGAAGGCATCTCAGCATCAATCTGTCTAGGATGGACAAATTTCTTTATCTTTCTCCTCCACCTATTTCCCCCCATATTTTCTATCCTATTCACCATTGCCAATATTTGTCAAAACACTCTAGTAAGAAGGGAAACATTCTATATTCCTCCTTTTTTGATGCCAGTATCCAACCAGCAATTAAGTCTTTTCAATCTTTTCTCTGTAATATATCTGCTTCTTTCTCCCTAAACAAAAAACAAAAAATTTAAGTACACTCTACTCCCAATGTGGGGCTTGAATTCACAACCCCAAGATCAAGACTCTAATGCTCTGACTATGACAGCCAGGTGCCTCTCCAACCAAACTTACTTGTTTACATGTTTTGTCCACTACATTACACTGTAAGTCCCTTAAGATCAGGAATATGTCCTATTCAAATTTATATCTGCATAACTGAGAAGTGAGAGAACCTGCCAATATGACTTTACTGTAAAAATAAAAATATAAACCAATAAAAAATATAGTTTCAGAAAATTCTGGCAAACATTTATTTAGAGAACCAGATTGCTCATCCAGGAAAACATTTATCTTGTTGGACAACATCCTTCTCATTTGGGAAACAACCCATTTATCAGACAACTGTTTTCTCATCAAGAACCTTATATTTGTATATCCACTTATCTTAAGCAATTGTGTTATGCATTTTTTCCTATTCTAAAAACCTCCCCACCTTGAAAGGTACACACTATTTGAGTTCAAACTGCAAAACCCTGTAACTATCCTTCCCTATCTTCTTCTTTGAGATACTAAGATTATCAATATAGTTTTCTCCCATGCTGCAATACTTCTAATAAATTCAGCTTTGTGTAATCAACAGGGTATTTTTTGGGGGGGGGGTGGATATTCTAAAAGGGCCAAAAATCATTAGGCCCAAACATAGTCCCTGACACACAATGTTAACTCAACAGAGGCTTTTTTCATTAAGTAATAAGAAATTTAGGTAGGGTGTTGTATAAGAGAAATGTGGAAAGGAAAGATGGGTGTTTCTGCTCATTTATACTAAAGGGATCCTGTGTGACCTGGCAGAAGTATTTCATGAAATAAGAAATTGTTGATCTCATATTAGCAATAATAAGCCCAAGTGCTAAAGGTATTTGGCATAACCTATTGCCCAATCTGAAATAATTATAGACATAAACACTCAGTATTCCTTATTTTCATTTCTCCCTAGGCCTAGCTGTAACAAGCAAATGAGTCCTTGTCGTTCTCCTAATTCCATTTTCTACTTGATTCATCTGTCTCTTCCCAATGTCTGTGCTTCTAAGAGTCTAACCTTTTCACCAACAGTCAAGATTAGAGATTGTTCTGACAGGCTAATCTACACTAAGGTATTAGTAGGAGAAGTTTGAACATAAAGGTGTTATCATGTTTGGAATGAATAAACCAAACAATAAGCTTTATTGAATGAGCAAATAAGAGCTTTACAGAGGGTAGGAGAAAGGAAGTGGATAAATTATACATAGTTGATCCTTGACATTCTGAAAGGGATTATTATGAGACCCTAAATCTCTGAATTCACAAACATAAACAGGCTTTATCAATCTCTCAAGGTAACAAATAGTGGATACAGTTAATTCCCACTGAAATGCAGATGAAGAGTTGATGAGAAGTCTGTTTGGCTAACTTACTAGCTAAAATATTCCTCTTCCACCCCATTCTTCATAGAGATCCCCATACTTCATGCATCAGTAAAATTACAAATTAGTCTATGCTATAAACTTTTGAACACATAATAACTATTGAAACCTGACTATTAAATCTGGGAATGACATGGTTTTAATGTGCAGGACTTACTTTCATTTACTCAATTACTTGATGGTAATTTTTCTGAAATTAGAATGCTGAACTTAAAATGGCTTTATTTTACCATTACAGAAGGCATGATGCCAAACAGAGTAGGTGTTCAATTCAAGTGTTTACTGAAGAAATAAATTAATTTCCCCTGGTGAGGAGAAATATAGAGCATGACAATAAAATGCCTCAGATCATACAAGGAGTCAATGGTGGTGCCTGATATGGTGACTACACATGGATTTTTCCAAGAACGTCCCTGTTGATATCCATTTTCCCATTCAGTTCTACTTAGCATTTTCCAGAACAAAAGTATCCAAATTTGGATGGTAAATTATAAGATCACCCTCTGTCTAACCCTGACCTTTTCTCTAAGTTTGAAACTTATTAATTGGTTGTTTTCTTTTTTGTTTGGAAAATATCTTTCCTGGAGCTTAAAAAGCAGTCTTTAGGCTGACTTGTTTCCCTGTAACTGACAAACTATTGAGAGCCAACTCACATTGTGAGACGTTCTCTCAACTTAAGCCAGTGGGCACTTTGCCCTGAAATTCAGAAGCTCAGTATTTCATATCCATGAAATACCAGAACATTTAAATTAAATGTTAAATTAAATAAACTGAAATTTAAAAACACTTTTCTCCCCCACACTCACCAATCTTCCCTGTAGATGTTTCTTCCTTTATTATCTATCAGGTTAAAGGAATGGAAAGGGCCCTCAGTTATAGCATTCTTAAATCTCAATGAGATTGTCAATTCATGAAGTTGGTCAACCAGCACGTGTACATATATATATGTTCATTTCTGTAAGAAGAAACATGAAATTACCTGATAGGTCTTGCCAGAAACAATATGAACTTGTCAGTGTTTTCTGTTTCTAGACGAAAAGCTTCTTCTGCACTTTGAGCTTGTGCTTAGGCTCAACATTTGCCTGCATGGGCCAATAGCAGATAAACATTTATTCATTCATACATGCAGTGAATATTTATTTGAAATTTGTTATGTAATAAGCACCATTTCTGTTTCTAGCAGACACTGAGATGGATAAAACAGAGTATCAGTTTTTAAGCATCTTTTGATATATGGATAGAGCTGAAAAGCTAAAGTTTTATTTTCTCATAGAGAAGTGAAAGGAAATAATATTTTAAGCCCTCTTAAAATTGTGCACCTCTATGTTCCTAGGTTTTCAGATAATCTCTTGTTGACCTTCAAAGATACCTACATAAGGCAAAAACATCTTTCCTGGAGGGTTCTCTTTACTTTTTGTACAGATTCATATTATTTACAAAACCTGTGTGTCTTAAAAATTATTGTAGATTGCACTTTTGTTCAGAGGGAAAAACAAAACCATTTTGTTTGTTTCAAGGAGTAGAACATCAGGTGATTCTTAAAATGGAAAATCTTTGGATATCATTTTTGTTTAATTATGGCCTTTACCAAAGACTATATCTATCAAGCCCAATTATTAGTACCACTCTCCTGGGTGGTAAATCCTAAATGCCACTTGGTCACTTAGCTTTTAAAGGCACTAAATATTTGGTAGGAATAAATCTCCTTCTTTATGTGAATACTAGGCCCTATTCTCTTGTTTTTGGCTCAAAAGAGAAGGAGGCAATATGACTGCTGTCTCAGGAAAAATGGTCTTAAGGCTTATGCTCATTAAACCACTGGCACAGACACAGACTGAGGTCCATAAGACACTGAATTATACCTCAGGAAATAAAAGATGCTTGCAATAAACAGAAAAGGAACAATTTCAGGCTATATACAAGCCAAAAGTGTGTCAAGGCAAAAAATGTGCCATGAGAAGAGGAAGGCAGAACAGCGCTCTTGGAGAAAATGAGACTTGGTGGAAGGCACTGCCCACAGAGGAAAGCTGGACAGAAAGGAGAGGTCAGGAAGCTGGGAAAAGAGGAGTCTGGGCAGTTTCATAAGAGGATGATTTTTTATGGCAGGATTTAACTTTAGGCTGCATATGATCCCTGTTAGGAATAAATAAAGATATTTATTAAGTAATTACGGTTAGAAGAAGACATTCTTATTAAAGAAAATATAAATACATTTAAGATAGAACAACAAAAATTACTTCTCATTACATCATACCCCTGCAGCCACTATGGATGTTTTAGTATCAACTGATTCCAGACTTAATCTGGGCATTTTAAAAGTATGGTTCCAATCAAGTCTGTATCGTGTGGATTTTTTAAATTTAACTTTACAACAATAAGCATTTTCCACATTAATTATGCATTTATTTTATTTCATCAAGTACATCTACCATAGTTTCATTTAATAATTCATATATAATTATACCTTTGAATAAGCTCACATTCATTATTACAAATCATTTTGCTATTAACATCTTTGTCTTAACGCTACTTTTCCATCATGTTGTCACTTAGAGAGGGAGAGGACAAAACACAGACTGTGGATATGATTAGATAAGATTTTAAATTCTGCCACTTACAGCTTGTGATATTAGGCAGTGTGTCTGACTCCTCTTGAGCCTTGGTTTCTTAAAATATATAATGTGCATCACTATGGTTACTTTGTAGTACTATTTTGAGAATGAGAATTAGTAAGTGTGAAGTGCTTAGAACAGTTGCTGGCACGTAGTGCATGCTCAATAGATAATGGTTACTCAATATTGTTGTTAGTATGAAGCTTGATATTATATGGCTCTTTGGAGATAATGGGGACTCCAGAGTAAAACTATCTCTTGGAATGTGGGGAAGTTCTGTAAGGAAAACATGACAAATAAATTCAAAGCAGTTTATAATCTGACTTAGGGCCAGGATTTGAGCAGACCCTCCAGTTTCCTAAGTCTCTAGAGGTTCTCCTGCCTTTCCCCTGAGCTGTTTAGGATTCTAGAGAAAGGGAGTGTTTAATTACTGATTTCTTAAAAAAAAAAGTGCTTTCATTAAGTCTTTTTTCCCCTTCAGGTTAAACAGCCCCAATATTAATAACCTTTCCCTGTCAGACCTTATGTTTCTCAGACTAATGCTTTGAATTCTCCTTTTAGTTTTCCACTTAAATAGAAATAATTTCTATTTAAGGCTGTGATGTGATTCCTCTACCCGCCCCCCCCCCCCCCCTGCAGTCCCTACCCCAACATAAAAAACTCCTAGTTTGGGTCAGAAAATAAAAATTTGAAAAACAAAGGCAAAGTAAAACTTAAAACTGTCAAAATGTCAGAAAAATAAAAACTGTATAAGTGAATCCCATTCCAAATCTTTTTCTGGCACAATGAACTAAATGGCCAAGACGTGAAAGGAGACTGGATAAAATACTTTGGTAGGTGTTTTATTACTGAAATCTTTATTGAATACATGAATATGTGTGTGCGCACACACACACATTCATTCCTGTAAGTCCTTCAAAGATTTATTCTCCAATTATCAATCAAAAGAACTCATAAAGGTAGACCCAGTGGACCAGGCAAGATTAGAACTGCCTAGGAAGACAGATGCACTTGCCACAGCATCTGAGCTTTAAACAACCTCACTCACTGCTCATTCCTGGACCAAGTTACAGCTGACAGAGTGGCTCATGATGAACCATTTAGATTTTTTAAAAGCCACAGTCTCTGCTTCTTAGGTCTAATTAAGATTGAAGCTAAATGGCCTGATTTCTTAGTCTTGTTTGTAAGAAATCAGAAACCTGTTTCCTTTAAAGAAAAAAAGAACTAAGAAATGAAACGTTCAAAAAGTTATTGAGATGTGTTTTGTTACTTTTCAGAGAAAAAAAAAGTCAAAGAAAGGACATCACCTTACTCAAATTTTGGCACCTTTACTGAAATCTACAAACATTGTTACTGCTTGGAATTGGAAATTATTTGGCTTCCTTCTTAGGAAGGAAGGGCAGTTGTGAAAGGTTTTTGGGTTTTGTAATATTCTCAATGCAGGCTTTGAAAGGCCTTGTCCTCTCTGCATGGATTTGCTTTTCCACGGACAATATCACAACTGTCATTGAAGTAATTAAATTATGTATTAATGTAAATAATTATTTAAATAAATTATTATATAAATTTAATATATTTTTTTATACATATTAAAACAATATTAGCTTAGGCAATTAATAAAAAGTCATAAAATGCTTGTTTGTAAAAACAAAACTTTTTTTAATACTGAAATAGAACTTCATCATTTTTTTCTTAAACTCGTCTATTGCAGGTGTGTCTTAAAACTTTAGATTTGTTTCCCTGCCTTCCAGTTTATCTTGCCATCTATCATTAATTATATGTAATTAAACATTTAAATACAGTAAGGGAACTTGTATTTCAGGCATTCGATATTGAGTTCATCTTTAATAAAGAAAGTGAGGGAAGAGGGACCAGAATAGGGCACAGGCTATGTAAACTGAATGAGGGAAGGGGCAACTGTTTGAGGGTTTAAATTTGATGTTTAAAAGGAGCCACTGCTAGGGGTTATGTTAATGCTGTATGTGTTTTTCAATACCACAGATACACTGTATATCTGTTTCATGCTATACGGTCATCTATGCTTTAAACATAAAAATAAGACTTTTTTCCTCTTCCCTCTCTTGTTTACTCTCATGGGGATGAGGTGGGAGGATGTACTGCTTCCATTGAGAATCCACGTTCTCTGTGAGCTTACTGTGACATAAGAGGAAATGTGTATATCATAATGAATAGGCAGGAGTGCCATGTGATGCAGTCTTTGAATGGAAAACATCAGAGCTAAAGTCCTTTGGTTTGGAGGAGGAAATCCCATTGGTATTTCAGCTGGAACTCCCTGGTGCTGCAGTGGCAGTGTGAGGGTAAGATTGAGTTCAATTCCTTTCCACAGAAAATGGGCTTTACATTACCCATGAGATTCACTCATTCATTCCATTAAGACTTATTCATCAGCTTCCATGTTGGGGGTTAAGGTAGTTATTGTGTATCATCTGGCTGTGGAAAAGTGGACACTTTCTGTAAAATAAGAAATACGTTGAGTACTGGTATTAATATAGTTTTCAAACTAGTCTTTTGCTGGTATCTTTTCATATGATCTGTGTCAATTATGACAGAGATCTTTTCAGTGATCTTATATTCCAAGTTAAACATATTCCAAGTAGAGGGTTCCTTAAAGAGTTAGAGGTATGCTTTAGGTTTGCTGTATGTTATAAATTAACCTGTGACCACGCCCCACCAAATGATATGTTAGAGTCCTAACCCCCAGTACCTCAGAAGGGAACATTATTTGGCTATAGAGTATTTACAGTTAAAATGAATGACTGGTCTCCTTATTACAAAGGAAAATTTGGACACTCTATTAGTCTGCTTGGGCTGCCATAATAAAATACAAGAAACTGAGTAGCTTAAAACACGGAAATTTATCTTCTCACAATTCTATAGTCTAGAAGTTCAAGATCAAGGTGCCATCAGGGTTGGTATCTGATGAGACCTCTTCCTCTGGCTTGTGGCCATCCTCTTACTGTGTCCTCAACACAGCTTTTCTTCAATATACATGCAGAGAAAGATAGAGATCTCTCTTACTCTTCTTACAAGGACACCATGCTATCAGATTAAGGCTCCACTCTTACAATCCCATTTAATCTTAATTAACTGCTTATAGGCTCTATCTCCAAATACAGTTACACTGTCAGAGCTTTAACATAAGAATTGGCAAGGGGCACAATTCAGTCCACAATATACACACATAAAAGAAGATGATGTAAAGAGATGGGGAGTGAATATAAGAAAGAATCCAGCCTCTTGACATCTCAGTTTCAGATTTCTAGCCTCCAGGACTATGAGGCAATACGTTTTTATTGTTTAAGGCAGCCCTAACAGACTAATCCTGCATGCCCTTCATGATCTCATAAAGTAGACGTGATCTATGTTAGTCTCATGGTCATTACACTCAGACACTTGAGGCCTACTCAAAGGAGCAAGAGAAAAGTAAATTAAGCCTAGGTCTTCTGAAAGAAATTTTGAAAGCTTCTATCAGACCGATATCTGGTACATCATTCTCTTTTAGGCAAATACATTCAGGCATTGCTGTTCCTGTGAATAGCTATCCACCTCTCAGGCATTTTGGAGCAATTGTTCTGAGGGTAAAAGGCAACTGTGGAAGCCTAGATTGAGAAGCCAGATGAGCATCAACAAAGCCAAGATGAATATTTCTGGAGAGTCCAAGACAGTGACATAGAAAGGCCCTGAACTTATGCCCTCCATAGACACACCAAATATATACCTGTTTATAGAGCAATTCCTCTTGAAGAAGAACTGAGGTATGACTGTAAAGATTCTGCACAACCAAAATAGACCACATAGAGAATGGCAGGAGAAACGTGGTAATTTCTGGCACAGAGACCATGAGCAGATTTGTCTGCCCTGGGACATAGGAAAAAAAAAAACACAGTTTAAAAGGGCAGCTAGAATAGAACTCCACCATATGGCAAGTGACATCTGGGAACTCTTTCTAGGTTGGAGGGTTGGTAAATGCCACAGTTTTACATGTCACCACCACCATGATAGTGTACAGGAGGTAGGCCTACTGCTTCAGAGAGCCCTGGTTTCCTAGCCCATACCGTATCCAGCCACTCCACTGTGGTGTACAGTGGAACACCCCTGGTCAGCACCCATTATGGCTCCGGCTGTCTCGCGAAGGTGACACAGGTGCAAAGCACTCTGGAACACTCCAGGCAAGGCCCATCCCACTTCGGCTCCAGATGACTTGCCAGGGCATTCCAGTACAGAATAACTGGGAAGACCCCACCCCACCCAGTGTGTGCTCACTTCAGGTCTGGTCAACCAAAGTCACCAGGCCCACATACAAGTCTACAGCCATACACAAGACCATTCCTTCAAGTTTTGGAGAAGTAGCTGCTCTGCCTAATTCATAGAGACAAACACAAAAGTCAAAATAAGGAGAGACAGAGAAATATGCTCCAAATGAAAGAAGATAAAATCTCATGGGAAAAAAATGAAATGGAGATAAGCAATTTGCCAGATAAAAATTTCAAAGTAATGGTCATAAAGATAATCACCAGACTGGAGAAAAGAGTGGATGAACTCTGAGATGGAAAGAGAACCAGAGTTGTATACAATAACTGAAATGAAAAGTATATGAAACAGTATCAACAGTAGATTAGAAGATGCAGAAGAATGGGTCAGCAATCTGAAAGACAGAGTAATGGAAGGCAACTAAGCTGAACAGCAAAAAGAACAAAAAGAATTTTAAAAACTGAAGGCAAGTTAAGAGATCTAACGAACACCAAGCAAGCAATTATTTGCATTATAGGAGTCCCAGAAAGAGAAAAGAGTGGTAAAGGGGCAGAAGAAATAATAACTGAAATTGCATAAGAAAATAGACATCCAAGTTCAGAAAGCAAAGAGAATGAACCCAAAGGAAAGTCACACTGTGGCACATAATAATTACAATGTCAGCTATTAAAGATTTAGAAAGAACTTTAAAAGCAGCAAGAGAAAATACAACTAGTTACATACAAGGGGAGACCCCATAAGGCTCTCAGCTGATTTTTCAGCAGAAACTAGCAGGCTGAAAGGGAGTGGCATGATATATTTAAAGTGCTGAAAGGACAAAACCTGCAACCAAGAATACTCTACGCACCAAGGTTATCATTCAGAATTAAGAGAAAGATAAAGGGTTTTCCAGACAAACAAAAGTTAAAGGAGTTCATCACCACTAAACCAGCATTACAAGAAATGTTAAAAGGACTTCAGGTGGAAAAGAAAAGGCCTTAATTAGAAGACAATTATGAAAGGAAAACATTTCCTGAGTAAAAGCAAATGTACGGTAAAGGTAGTAATCAACTACAAAGCTAGTTATGAAGATTAAAAGACAAAAGCAGTAAAATCAATTATATTTAAGTAAGGGTATTCCAATAATAAAAAGATGTAAAACATGACAACATATATGTACAACATAGAGGGAGTAAAAATGTTTTTAGAAAGTGACCATGAACTTCATGTAGACCACTAAATACTTAGAATGTTATATGTGAACCTTATACTTACCAAGAACCAATACACACAAAAAAATAGCCAATCATAACACTAAAGAAAGTCGTTAATCGTAGTGAAAGAGAGCAGGATAATGAGCAAAGAACTACAAAAACAACCAGAAAACAATTAACAAAATGACAAAAACATTTATTAATAACTACCTTAAATATAAATGGTCTAAATGCTCTAATCAAAAGACATAGGGTGACAGATTGGATAAAAAAACAAGACCCATCTGTGTGCTACCTACAAGAGACTTACTTCAGACCAAATGACACATATAAACAAAGTGAAGGGATGGAACAAGATATTCCATGTAAATGGCAATAAAAAAAATAGCCAGGGTAGCAATGCTACATCAGACACAATAGACTTTAAAATAATGACTATAACAAGAGACGAAGAAAGGACTTCTGTAATGACAGAGGGATCAATCTAGCAAGAGTATGTACAATTTTGAATATCTATTCACCCAACATTGGAGCACCTAAATGTATAAAGTAAATATAAGCATAAGGGAAGAAATTGACAGTAATACAATAAGAGTAGGTGACTTTAGACAGACACAAAATCAATGAGGAAGTAGTGTCTTTGAATGATGCATTAGACTAGATGGATTTAACATATATTTAGACTATTCCATCCTAAAAGAGAATACACATTCTTTTAAAGTACACATGGAACCCTCTCCAGGATAGATCACATTATTTAAGAAAATAGTACAAAACTAAAAATCAGTTACAAGAAAAAAACTGGAAAAAACACAAACACATGGAGGCTAAACAATGAATGGATCAATGAATAAATCAAAGAGGAAATTTAAAAATACATGGAGACAAACGAAAATGGAACAGTGCTTCAAAAATCTTTGGGCTACAGCAAAAACAATTCTAAAAGGGAGGTTTTTATCAATATATGCCTATCTCTCAAAGCAAAATTTCAAACAATCTCAACTTACACCTAAAGTAAGTAGAAAAAAAAAAAAAGAACAAAGCCTAACGTTAGTAGAAGGAAGGAAATAAACAAAGTTGATAAACCTTTAGCCAGACTCATCAGGAAAAAAAAGGACCCAAATAAATAAAATCAAAAATGAAAGAGGAGAGTAACAGTGGACATCACAGAAATATAAAGGATTATAATGAACTACTATGAAAAACTATATACCAACAAATTGGACAACCTAGAAGAAATGGATAAATTCCTAGAAACATATAATCTTCCAAAACTGAATCAGAAGAAATAAATAATCCAAACAGACTGGATTACTAGTAACAAAATTGAATCAGTAATCAACTTTCAACAAACAAAAGTCCAGAAGCAGATGCCTTTACCTGTGAATGCTACAAAACAGTTAAAAAAGAGTTAATAGCTATTCTCCTTAAACAATTCCAGAAAATAGAAGAGGAAGGGAAGCTTCCAAATACATTCTATGAGACCAGCACTACCCTGATAGCAAAACCAAAGCCTCTGCAGAAAAACCTACAAGCCAATATCCTTGATGAACATAGACATAAAAGCCCTTAAAATATTGGCAAAGCACATTCAACAAGGTATTAAAAGGATTGTTCACTATAATCAAGTGGGATTTATTCTGGGGATGAAAGAATGGTATGTATCAAAAGAAAATGAAATTATTTGAAAAAATACATGTGTCCCTATATTTTTTGCAGCATTATTTTAAATAGCCAACTTAAAAAAGCAACCTAAGTGTCCAGTGATTGATGGAGAAAGAAGATGAGGTATACATATGCAACAGAATATTAATCAGCCATAATGAAGAATGAGATCTTGCCATTTGTGACAACAAGGAAGGTAAGAGAAATACTGTATGATTTCACTTACACATGGAATCTAAACAAACAAAATCAGAACCAGATCCATAAATACAGACTCATAAATACATTGACATCCACCAGTTTATTCAGAGTGGGGGAGAGGGAGATACAGGCTTGCAGTTATGGGATGAATACATCATGGGAATGAAACGCACAACATGGGGAGTATAGCTAATGGTATAGGAACAGTGTATGGTGACACATGGAAGGTACACTTGTGAACATTACATATACAGATGTTGAATTACAGTGTTGTATCTTGAAAATACTTTAACATTGTGTGTTAACTATACTTTAATAAAAAACAAACAAAACAAGGTGGAGAAGAAAGAATGGCTCAAATAATGAGGCTGCATGAGCAGAGTGGGACTTCAAGATAAGGTTGACTTAAGGATGTTAGTGAGATAAACAACCTTTGGATGGAGAATGAATCCTGAAAAGTGTGAATTACCTCAAAGAGTGGTAGGGAGAGGAAAATATTTTATTTGTAGAAAATTTTCAGAGAGCATGGAGATCTAGTGGTGAGGAATGGGAAAATCAGAGATCAGCAAGTGAAACACCTGTTGAATATCTCCAATAAAGATTATTTACCTCTTTCAAGAGCCAAAATTCCTAGCTCCCCATGAAGCTAAATTATGGGGATTCTTGATCTCCCTTGAGCAAAGTATCTGCTTTACACACTTTTTGGTTAAAAAACAATTTCTTAAATACTTAATCCTACACTGTCACATTAGTCGATTCTGGTTCCATGATTAACAGAAACTGACATAACATCACGTGGATTCAACGATTTGAAGAAAAAAGAAAATGACTTTTAGTCATCTTAATACAACTCATTTTTTTGGTAGTAATCTTTACAAGTCTTTTCGAGATCTCCTAATTCCCTTTTTCTATGTCTGGTAGAAAATATGTCACTTTTTTTTTTTATAACATTTTGCCAAAGATCCAGATGTCTACATCTTATTATGTTGTCAGACAGCAGGTTTTTAGCCTTCTATTTCAACATGTTATATTTTCAACACTCAAAGTAGCTTTTTTTTTTAAATGGTGGTTGTTGCATTAGGACATAATGGAAGCTGTTTGCTTTTGTTAAAGTAAGAGAAAAAAAATGGAGTGAAATGAACCGTGTTTTTTTGATGCTAGTTTTTCCTATGAAGATTGTTACTGATGATATGGCAGAAAACATACTCCTGTATTAACAAGGTCACTCAGTCACAAAATCCTATTAATGTGGAAAATGATAGAACCAAGCTGTGTTTACTGGCCTTTTACTTTTTTCAAAAGTAATGGTAGCAAACTAAATCAAGAAGTATTTTCTAATTTATAATTATATAAAAGATTTATCTAAAGAAGTACAAAGGAACCTACTGAGTAGAAAATTTGAAAATAAACATATATATTTATAATATCCCTGACATGTTTACTTTTTTTAGAACTAAAAGCACCAAATAGTCATTTGCATTTTGAACGATAGCAAACACATTTCAGATTTAGTTGTCAATTTAATGAAGCCTCAAATATTGATTTTAGCAAAACAGTAAAGTAGGAAATAAAAATAAAAAGGATCATTATAATGGTACCCCAGAGGGAATAACTATGGTCACTTCAGTCAATGATAAACTGATTTTAGTGGTATGGACTAGACAAATAAATATAATGATTGCCTTGACTTAGCTTAAGCTGAAAAATCTTTCAGGTTTATGACTTCATAAATTGTTCTGAATGTTTAACATCCCATGAAAAAGAAGCAAACAATGAAGATACTTCATTCAAGAATACAAAACCAGTATCCTCAGGCAAAGGCTTGTAATTCAGATTTAGCATCTTATCTGTGTTTGCATTGCAGAAGAGCCTCCTTTGACTATGCTCAGAGCACCTCCATGCACATATTACCAACGATTTTACTGTACATTCTAAACATCTAGCAGTCTTCCTGACTTCAATGGTGTTGTAGCTAACTGAAACTTTTGTATACTAGATTATTTCTTTTAATGCTTCATGATCCTTTGTTGATTACAGATAAATTCTACACATTGTGAGAATAAACTAGTCTTGCATGTAGTGGTAGCTTAACTGCTTGGATCCATCAAATATTTTCCCTTCTCATTGGAAAACATAAAAAGTCCAGTTAGATAGTTATTGACTATGAGGCTGACATAAAATAGGATCATGAAAAAATTAAGTTTTACATTTATTTCCCAGTCAGTAATAAGCCATGCTATGGAAGTGTTGTCTTGAAACCTCAGAAGGCTTCAATCTGTCTTTAAATTGAACTGGAAATTTCTCAATAAATACAGCATATGCTAGACTCTATAGAGGTTAAATCTGTATCAGCCATGTTCTCATTCTATATTTAAATAGTATTTATGGAATGAGAAAGAGATTGTATTAGAGCTTTTGTTACTTTTACCTATGTCACAGCCTCAGTTACTTAATTACCCACTCTGATTTTTTGTTTAAAATGTGTAGTATATCTTAATAGAACTCCTGTTATTGCTCCTATCTGGAATATTCTTATCATCATGGTAAACTTACCTGAAGTCTAACCTTCCCTATAGACGGATGTGAAAATGTGCTTAAGTGACCCATGATACATTTCCCACCTCCAGGGCCAGTAATGACTTACTCTATTTCCCTAGGCCACTTATATTTGCCCTTGTTATAGACTCACTTGTCTTATTTTTTTTCCCCTAAGGTACATACCCTTTAGTTCTAGCCTACTGTATAAGACCCTCAACATCAAGCATTTCAAATACACAGTTCTTTTCCACAAAGCAGCATACACTACATACTCTTTTAATAAAATATTTTAATTATTCTTAAATTTTTCCTTTAGTTATTGAGAGGTTCCAAACTAAATTTACCTCTTATATTTATAAATATATGAATTCCCATCCCTTTAAAATTCCAGTCAGTTTTTTCCTTGGATTTTTCTGATTTGTATTTTTCTTCATGTGACATTTTAACCTATTAAAAACATATGGTATCTCTTTTTGAATCAAAAGCTAGATGACTAAATAAAGTAGATTAATACATGCTTGTCAATGGGTCATTTAAAAACCTGTTGGCTACTGTGCTAAGTTGCTACAGAAGTTGGTTCCTGTTTCCAGTAAGTTCAATCTGCCAGGAGAAGCTAGATATGTACAAAAAGTTCAGATTAAGAAATCGTATTTTATGTGTAAAAGTAAATGATTGTACTAATGGATTCAGCCTAAAAGGAGAAGAGTGGTTTCATGGGGACATGTAAAATGGGTCATGAAAGAGTATGGAATTTGCCTAGGTGAATTTTGGTGAAAATAATTTGTGAGACAGAGTAAACGTAAATCAAGGGAAAGAGAAAAGATCTTACTTACAGTTTAATGAGTTAGAACCATTCCCAAACAACTGAGGATATTAGGATTGGTTGAAATAGATATTATTTAAATAAAAATATCTTCAAATGAACTATGAATTACTAGATAGAAGAAATGTAAAACTTATGAATAAATTTAAGGACTTTTTTTTTTGAGAACAATACTATAGATAAACCTCTTAGAAAGAAAAGGAGGGAAAAGAGAAATTTAAAAAAGTTCTAGAATGAGGAAGTGGATACAAAAGAACTTATTTCAATGAAAATAAGATACCATCTGTTCAACAAGAAAATAAATAAAATTATAAAGTTGCAGTAATTAAATGGAGATAAATTAGCACAGGAATAAACATACGGACTAATGAAACTGGGGAAAGTAGCCATTAGGAAGTCTATATACCATATAAATTTAATACAAATAGAACAATTATTCAATAAAAGTGGTCAAGCAATTGGCAGATCAATGAAAAGAATAGATATTTTTTCTCATACCATACAAGATGTAGGAAAACGAGTGCAGCTAAAAAAAAAAGTGGATTTAGAGGGAACATACCTCAACATAATAAAGGACATATATGAAGAAACTATACCTGACATCCTCGGTGGTAAAAACCTGAAAATTTTTCCTCAAAGATCAGAAACAATACAAGGATGTCCACTCACCACTTTTATTCAACATAGTACTAGAAGTCTTAACCATACAAATCATACAAGAAACAAAAGGCATCCACATGGTTAAAAAAGAAAAATGTTACTATTTATAGATGACATATAGAGAGAACTATAAAGATTCTACAAAAAAAAAAACTATTAGAAGAAAAGAACTTTGGAAAGTTGCAGGATATATAATGAATATACAGAAATCTGCTGAATTTCTATACATTGATAATAAAGTAGAGGAAAGAGAAATGGACAAAACAGTCCCATTTACAACTTCACCAAAAATAATAAAATACATAAGAATAATTTTAACCAAGGAGATGAAAGACCCACACACTGAAGGCACAAATGGAAACATGTACCCTGCCTATAAAGTGGAAGACTAAATATTGTTAAAATGTTCATATTGCCCAAAGCAACTACAGATTCAATGCAATCCCTATTAAAATACCAACATTTTTTATAGAACTAGAAAAAAGAATCCTAAAATGTACATGAAACCACCAAAGACTGGAATAACCAAAGCAATCTTGAGAAAGAACAAAGCTGCATGTATTACAATCCTAGATTTGAAGATACACTACAAACCTACAGTAATCAAAACAGTATCTGACAGAAAAGTAGACACACAGATCAATGGAACAGGATAGAAAGCCTCGAAGTAAACTCATGCTTATATGGTCAGTTAATCTATGACAAAGGAGGCAAGAATATACAATGGGGAAAAGACAGTCTCTTCAACAAGTGGTGCTGGGAAACTAAATGCAAAAGACTGAAACTGGAGCACTTTCTTACACCTTACACAAAAATAAACTCAAAGTGGATTAAATATCTAAATGTAAGACCTGAAACAATAAAAATCCTTGAAGAGAGCACAGGCTGTAATGTCTCTGATATCAGCCATACCAACATTTTTCTAGCTGTGTCTCTTGAGGCAAGGTAAATAAAAACAAAATAAACTGTTGGGACTATATCAAAATAAAAAGCTTCTGCACAATGAAGAGACAATCAACAAAACTAAAAAAAACAGCCTACTGAATGTGAGAAGTATTTGCAAATGACATATCGAATAATGGGGTAATGTATAAAACATTTAAGGAACTGATAACAACTCAACACCCCCAAAACAAAAAATCCAATTAAAAAATGGGCAGAAGATATAAACAGACATTTCTCTAAAGAAGGCATCCAAATGGCCAACAAACACAAAAAAAAGATGCTCAAGGTCATTCATCATCAAGAGAATATAAGCCAAAACTAAAGTAAGATATCAACTCACACCTGTCAGAATGACTAGAATCAACAACACAAGAAACAACAAGTGTTGGCAAGGATGAGGAGAAAAAGGAACTGTCTTGCACTGTTGATAGGAATGCAAATTGGTGTAGCCACTGTGGAAAGAGAATGGAGTTTCCTCAAAAAGTTAAAAATAGAATTACCCTCTGATCCACTAATCACACTATTGGGTATTTACCCAAAGAATACAAAAAAGCTAATTCAAAGGGATACATGGACCCCGATGTTTATTGGAACATTATTTACAACAGCCAAATTATGGAAGCAGCCCAAGTGTCCATTAATAGATGAATGGAGAAGGAAGATGTGGTATGTATGTACAATGGAATGTTATTTAGCCATAAAAAAGAATGAAATCTTGCCATTTGCAACAATATGGATTGGGCTAAAGAGTATAGTACTAAGTGAAGTAAGTCAAAGAAAGACAAATAGCATATGATTTCACTCATATGTGGAATTTAAGAAATGAAACAAATGAACAATATTAAAAAGAGAGAGAGAGAGAGAGAGAGAGAGAGAGAGAGGGAAACCAAGAAATAGACTCTTAACTATAGAGAACTGATGATTACCAGTGGGGAGATGAGGGTGATGGGTGAAATAGGTGAAGGGGATAAAAGAGTACACATCATGATGAGCATTGAGTTATGTATAGACTTGTTGACTCACTATATTGTACACCTCAAACTAATAACATGGCATGTTAACTATACTGGAATTAAAATAAACTTACAAAAAAATCTAAACTATATGGCATCAACATGGAATACATACATACATACACACACACATTTGTTTTTGGAAATGTTTTTGGATGAATGTGTATATATATAAATTAGGGATATAACTGTGTACGAATGTACAAATATATCCCTAAGAGCCTTTATTTACAACCAAAAAAATGATTTTAATATAAATACAAGAACAAAGTTTGGAAGGCTACTGGATGGGTCATCAATTCTCTAGGAAGCTTGGGCAATAAAAGGTCAGGAATGAACACTAAGAAGGACAAATCATGATGCTACAGAAGCCTTCTTCAACTGTCACTCCTGCCTCTGGAAATGCCCTCACTGCCAGTGCTGGAAGGAATGTACTTCTGTCCTCTCCTCTTTGTATCATATCTGACTGGCCAAGTCTGCATACCAAGGGAGTTACCAAGAGAGTAAGTGATAACAGCTATTTGTGACGTATATAGGAGGCAATACCGACTCTCACAATGACTTATCCCTCAAAAACAGACATGGATTTGCAGATTTGCATGTGAGTATCCTACAGCAATGTGTAGCCTGGGAGATAAGACTAGCCTATATGAAATATCTAAGAAATAAGACAGCATGCATTAAATTTTATAATTATTGATACACTTGTTTTTTGCTAGAAAACCTTGGAAAAGAGAGATTTAAATGATTAGAATGGCTGAGAAGACTTTATAGAAAAAGTACTGACTTGGAATGGACTTTAAAAGATGGATAAAATTTGTTACATATTGCCTGTGTCATTGTATAAATATATATGGACAAGTATATATGCATGAATAATTATGAATGTATCTTCATCCTACATAGGGTACACTTAGTTGCTTAGTACACTGAACGTCGCTCGAGTCATGGAAGGATTCAATTTTTCTCAAATAATCCACTAATTTTTATGATAAGATCCTGACCTCATTTAACTCCAGTTATCTTACAAATAAAACTTTTCATGAATATACATAACTATATAGGGTGTAAATTATAACTGTATACTTCTTGATAAATTTTCACGAATTGAACAGATCATATAACCAGCACACAGATCAGGAAACCTAACATTTCCACATCCTAGAAGTCTCAGTTGTGCTGCTCCTCATCACTGCCTTTGCACAGTTTACTAATATCTTGACATCCCTCACCACAGTGTTTGGTTTTTGAACTTCACATAAATAGAAACATACAGAATATTTAATTCTGTTCTAGCTTCTTACAATCAGAATTATATTCATGAGATTTATCTAGGCTACATGAAACAGTGCTTATTTTCCCTCGTCACTATGTAGCTTTCCATTTTAGGAATATATCACCATTTATTTATCCATTCTATTCAGTTCATTTTCAAGGTTTCCAAACTTTGGCTCTATCAATATTGCTGCTGTGGATATTCTATTTGGGAAGATATGGACGCTTATCTTTAAAGTAAACATTTAGAGGTAAAATTAGAGGTAAAATTTCCAGGTCATAGTGTATGTATGTTTTAACAGATACTAGCAAAGGGTTTTCAAAAATGTTTGTTAAAATTTACACTTCCTTCAACTGTGTATGAGGACTCTGGTTTTCCAAATCTTCTCCAGGGCTTGATATGAGCAGTTCTTGTTTGGTTTCTCACTGTGGTATTAACCTGGGTTTACTAGGGTGATTAATGAGTTAAACCACCTTTCCATATGTTGATTACATATTTTATATCCTTTACTTTTGGTGTGTGTGAAATTGGCTGTTCAAGTCTTTTGGCCATTTCATTATTTGGTTGTCAGTTGGTATTGCTTTATAGTGCTTTCTATATTCTGGATGAATAATTTTTCTGTTATTCATATTGGGAATATTTTCTACTTTCTAGTCAACTTCTCCCTTTCTTAACTGTGCTTTTTGATTAATAAATTTTCAGTTTTATTAAGGCTAGTTTATCAATCTTTCCCTTTATGGTTAATGCTTTTTGTATGTATGTCCTACTTTAAAACATGGATATCCACTTGACCAAGCATCAACTATTGATAAAATCATAGTATCACACATGTAGTACAGTACAGGATTTTTTCCCACAGGTATAGTGACTGTGCTTTTTCTCTTTTTAACTTCTCTGTTCTGTAGCCAGTTTATGTATGCTCGCCAACATAGAAAACTACTACCCTCTGCAAATGGCAAAGGATGATAAAGGCTCAACTTCCAGGCAAAGATAAAATTTAGTGTGCTTCCAGAGAATATGGTCTAAAGATAATGCCAAAAGTGTGGCTGTAAAGTCAGTATCTCACCTTTCCCTCTAATCAAGTGCTAAAGATCTCAGATTTGTATTATCTTCATTCTCATTGACTCTGACAGTTCAAACCCAGGTGAGCTCTTGCCTAGGTTATTTCAATGCTTCTCACTTTTTCTTCCTGCTTTCCCCCAGTTACCAGGATGATCACTCCTTTTAGTCCTTCCAGTTACTTCCTTTCCTACAGGGTGTAGCCCAGCTTCTGAAGATGAGAAGCAGGGCCACTGCCAACATCACTATTTTACCTCTTTCCCCTCTTGCATTTACCTTACAGCAGAATCGATAGCAATTGGCTAAATCTTCAGATTTAGCTATAGGAACCTGTGCCTTTATCCTTGCATTTCTTCTGTGAAGAATTTTCCACTCCTCTCCTGACAAGCTCTTACTCATTCTTAAAGCTCCAGCTCAAATTATAAATTCTATGTGAAGCTATTTCTCATTCCTTATGACAGAAATTAATCATTTACTTCTATTTACTTGGTTCAAACTGATATTATTTCTCTGGTATCATATCCATCTTCATATCCCAAATACCTGGGAACTATTAGATGCTTAATAAATATTGGTTGAATTGAATCAAGTTGATGAATTTTGATCTTCCTATAACATTACTCACCCCCTTCCACACATACACACAAACCAAATGGGTTGGAGTTAAAAATTAAACATTAAAGCTTAGACATAGTACAAGGTAAAATCGAATATTTAACTTCAGTACTGAGAATGTCTACTTTTAGAATACTTATTATGAAAGTTTTTTAGCGAAGCTTTTTAAAGGGAGCACACTGAACATTCACATGCCCATCACCCAGATACAGTTATCAAGATCATGTAACATTTGTTTCATCTATCTCTTTTTTACTTTTTTTTCCTTTGCTGAAGCATCTTAAAGCAAATCAGTGAACGTGGGTCATTTCACTTTTAAGTATATCAATGTATTTTGTAATTTTCTTTTAACATTTATTGATTGAGACAGAGACAGAGCATGAGCATGGAGGGGCAGAGACAGGAGGAGACACAGAATCTGAAGCAGGCTCCAGGCTCTGAGCTGTCAGCACAGAGCCTGATGTGGAGCTCAAACTCAGAAACTGCAAGATCATGACCCTAGTGGAAGTTGGATGCTTAACTGACTGAGCCAGGTGCCCCTCCAGTATGTATTTTTTTAAATAGACTCATGTTCTTAGAAAACTATATTGTCATTATCATACCTAACAAAATAAACAATTCTTTTTTAATGTCACCTAATATCCAGTCTATAAGCAAATTTCCATGATTGTGGTCTCAAAAATGCCTTATTAGAGTTGGTTTGTTTGAATCAAGGGAAAAACAAGTTCTCTTCATTTCATTTGTTCTTTAAATCTCTTGAATCTCTTTTATTTTCTCTGTAGCCTGTCATGCTAGTAAAGTTTTGCAAAAACAGGATTAGCGGTCCTAAAGAATATTTCACATTCTGGATTTGTTTATTTACTCCTTTTCAGTGTCATTTAACTAATTGCTATTTATCTCCTACAAATGAAGTTAGCTGTGGATCTTAATTAGATTTAGGGTTAAGGTTTTTATTTTGTTTCTTTGCTGTGAAAAAGCACTTTATAGGTAATGTGGGTCATGTTGAATCACATTTCACAACCATAATGACTGCTTGTTTTGTCATTAGCGATGCTAAGACTAATCAGTGGATGCAGGTTCTGGCAATTTGATCCTCAGGATGAACTATCTCATAACCTTTCATCTACTGTTTTCATAAATTGATGATAATTAACTAAATCCATTATTTATTTCATTAGGACTTCTAAAACAAAGATTTCTTATTTTGTCATTCCTTCTACATCTCTAGCTGGAATTCTGCAGCCCAGGACAACTTTCCCCCTTCAATTCAAGAGATTTGGTTATCTTAAAATATGCTGAACACAGGAAAGGCGAGATAATTAGTGTCCTTTTTTAATGGTCAGTTTTCAGAGTTGTTGCCTTAGTTACTTACAAGGATGTCCAATGAGACACATTTTCCCCTTTCTCTTTTGAACTCCAGATTTTTATGTATTCAATGTTTTTTTTTTTAAATTTTTTTTAACGTTTTTATTTATTTTTGAGACAGAGAGAGACAGGGCATGAATGGAGGAGGGGCAGAGAGAGAGGGAGACACAGAATCGGAAGCAGGCTCTGAGCCATCAGCCCAGAGCCGGATGCGGGGCTCAAACTCACGGACCGCGAGATCGTGACCTGAGCTGAAGTCGGACGCTTAACCGACTGAGCCACCCAGGTGCCCCTATTCAATGTGTTTTAATCTTCAGATTATTGGTGCTCAAATTGCTCTTTCTTAAACTAACGCCTCCCTTTGGTTAATCTCCTGTTTTTGGTTTGTTTGCTTGCCTTTGCCCATTCTTCTTGAAACTTTCTTCCTTCTGGCTCAAGATATATCAACATAATCCTGTATGTATTTCCAGCTCTAGACCTGGAATCAAGTATTCCTCCAATGAACCCTTGGTACACAGTTACTCATTGCTAATGGGTTGTCATTGATTCCAGCTTTTTTCAGTGGACAAAGCTTGAAAATACAGTTTTCAAACAACACAAAATAACTGACATCCCATACTGATATTTCCAATTCATATGTAACATTACAGTATTTTTACTTGATTTCTTTGATTTGTATCCTTATATCTATTTTTTTAATACTTAAGCGTTTGGCTCCTCATAGCAGAATACAATTTCTAACTTGCACTTTTCTACATTCTACATAAAATATATTTTGGGGCACCTGGGTGGCTCAGTCAGTTAAGCATCCAACTTCACTCAGGTCATGATCTTATAGCTCGTGAGCTCGAGCCCCATGTCAGGTTCTGTGCTGACAGCTCAGAGCCTGGAGCCTGCTCTGGATTCTGTTTCTTCCTCTCTCTGCCCCTTCCCCAGCTTACACTCTGTTTCTCTCAAAAATAAACAGTTAAAAAATAAAAAAATAAATAAAATAGATTTTAAAATTACATTATCAGGGGCACCTGGGTGGCTCAGTTGGTTAAGCATCCAACTTTGGCTCAAATCATGATCTTGCAGTTTGTGGGTTTGAGCCTCATGTTGGGCTCTGTGCTGACTGCTCAGAGCCTGGAGCCTGCTTCAGATTCTGTCTCTCTCTCCGCCCCTCCCCCGCTCACACTGTCTGTCTCAAAATGAATAAACATGAAAAAAATTTTTAAAAACATAAAATTGCAATATCATTACAATTATATTGCATAATGAAATTTAATAAATATACTACTAATAATGTAAAAATGAAATAAGAATATATAGTATAAATACTGTGTTCTAATGTCAACTGAAATAATTCTTATCTCTGTGTGTGTATACTGCAACTTAATAGAACTCCAAACTCTCAATCAGGCATGAAGAAAGAATTGAGGCATTCTTGACAGAAAGAGACAGAAAGTTAACTTCCCATACAGTTTATATGAAGGAAATTCTTGAATATTTCCCCCAGTAAAATAAAATAAATTAAAATAAATCAAAATAAACCAAAAAAGGATATAGAAAATAGTGCATTACTTTGAGAGCATACAGTGGAGACTTCACCAAATGGCAAGCAGCTGGAATGCTAGCCACCAATGCAGGAAAGGAAAGGATCACCAAGGTCTTAGGGAGAGGGCTAAAACAAAAATATGTATTCTATGAACAGTTCCAATAAAATGCTCAAGATATTGAAATAATTTAAAGATATAATAAAGGACTATATGGAAAAAATTGGGAAAGGGACTTAGGAAAACTAAGAGCTCTGTGAGAAAGAAAATATGATTACAGAACTTACATTTGTTCTGCAGTAAGCCTCCCAAACTCATAGTGATTTGCTGTTGTTTAATGATTTTTAAGTTCTAGCATCTATGCATGGATTAAGCACAGGAGATTTAATTATGGTTATGCAGGAGACTATATATATTAGCAGCATTGACTATGGAAAAGCACATATAGCAGAATTTAGAAGGTGAATAAGTGGAAGACTGGCAAAGGAAAACAGGTGTATTAATATCCTTATCCTACAAAGAATGAAATCAAGAGATACTACCTATGATATAAAGATTTTAGTGTATTATTTAAACACAAAAAAGAGTCATAAAAAATTGAGGCAAAAACTATTAAAACTTATGCTCATTGGGGAAGCAGGATTAAGAATAAGGAGTGTAGGGCAGGCAGATAAGGGTTACTTTTTTTTTTTTTTTTGGGTAAGCCATTCTGTAGTAATGGGTTTATTTAATAATGTTATGGTATACATTGATAAAATGCTATTAATATTTACAGTATTAGTATTAGATGGCAGAATTATCACTTCAAGTAATGCATCTCGCCATATAAAACGGGATTATCTCCTAGGGTGCCAATTTAAACTATAAAAAGTAGTGAAACAGGGGTACCTGGGTGGCTCAGTGAGTTAATCCTCTGACTTCAGCTACAGGCGTGATCTCGGGGTTGACAAGTTCGAGCCCCGCATCAGCCTCTGTGCTGATGTGCTTCAGATTCTGTGTCTTCCTCTCTCTCTCAAAAATAAACAAACATTAAAAAAAATTTTTTTTAAAGTAGTGAAACAATAATGGTCAAAATGGAGGCTGGAAAACAGGAACATCACCTGTCAGTAATTTGTGTGACTGAGTAGAAAGAAATAATATAAATGAAATAGGATTTGTTTTAAAAGAAGAAAAATGTCCATGCCTGATAGAACTGTGAGTCCGAAGAAAAAAATGGCTTACTCATAATGAGAAACAAATTTTATAAAAAGCAATACTTCGGGTAGGATCGTAGGAAGATGGCGGAGTAGGAAGACGCTGGGCTCACCGCGCGTCCTGCTGATCACTTAGATTCCACCTACACCTGCCTAAATAACCCAGAAAACCGCCAGAGGATTAGCAGAACGGAGTCTCCGGAGCCAAGCGCAGACGAGAGGCCCACGGAAGAGGGTAGGAAGGGCGGCGAGGCGGTGCGCGCTCCACGGACTGGCGGGAGGGAGCCGGGGCAGAGGGGCGGCTCGCCGGCCAAGCAGAGCCCCCGAGTCTGGCTGGCAAAAGCGGAGGGGCCTGACGGACTGTGTTCCGACAGCAAGCGCGACTTAGCATCTGGGAGGTCATAAGTTAACAGCTCTGCTCAGAAAGCAGGAAGGCTGGAGGACAAAGGGAGGGAGAGCTGCTGAGCCCCCGGACGACAGAGCTCAGTTTGGTGGGGAACAAAGGCGCTCACCAGCGCCATCTCCCCCGCCCATCCCCCAGCCAAAATACCAAAGAGAACCAGTTCCTGCCAGGGAACTTGCTCGCTCCGAGTAAACACCCAACTCTTCGCTTCTGCGGAGCCAAACCTCCGGCAGCGGATATGACTCCCTCCTGCTGCCACAGGGCCCCTCCTGAAGTGGATCACCTAAGGAGAAGAGAGCTAAGCCTGCCCCTCCTGCCCCTGTGCACCTTGCCTACCCACCCCAGCTAATACGCCAGATCCCAAGCATCACAAGCCTGGCAGTATGCAAGTAGCCCAGATGGTCCACGCCACCCCACAGTGAATCCCGCCCCTAGGAGAGGGGAAGAGAAGGCACACACCAGTCTGACTGTGGCCGCAGCGGTGGGCTGGGGGCAGACATCAGGTCTGACTGCGGCGCCGCCCACCAACTCCAGTTATACACCACAGCACAGGGGAAGTGCCCTGCAGGTCCTCACCACGCCAGGGACTATCCAAAATGACCAAGTGGAAGAATTCCCCTCAGAAGAATCTCCAGGAAATAACAACAGCTAATGAGCTGATCAAAAAGGATTTAAATAATATAACAGAAAGTGAGTTTAGAATAATAGTCATAAAATTAATCGCTGGGCTTGAAAACAGTATAGCTGACAGCAGAGAATCTCTTGCTACAGAGATCAAGGGACTAAGGAACAGTCACGAGGAGCTGAAAAACGCTTTAAACGAAATGCAAAACAAAATGGAAACCACCACGGCTCGGATTGAAGAGGCAGAGGAGAGAATAGGTGAACTAGAAGATAAAGTTATGGAAAAAGAGGAAGCTGAGAAAAAGAGAGATAAAAAAATCCAGGAGTATGAGGGGAAAATTAGAGAACTAAGTGATACACTAAAAAGAAATAATATACGCATAATTGGTATCCCAGAGGAGGAAGAGGGAGGGAAAGGTGCTGAAGGGGTACTTGAAGAAATAATAGCTGAGAACTTCCCTGAACTGGGGAAGGAAAAAGGCATTGAAATCCAAGAGGCACAGAGAACTCCCTTCAGACGTAACTTGAATCGATCTTCTGCACGACATATCATAGTGAAACTGGCAAAATACAAGGATAAAGAGAAAATTCTGAAAGCAGCAAGGGGTAAACGTGCCCTCACATATAAAGGGAGACCTCTAAGACTCGTGACTGATCTCTCTTTTGAAACTTGGCAGGCCAGAAAGAATTGGCACGAGATTTTCAGTGTGCTAGACAGAAAAAATATGCAGCCGAGAATCCTTTATCCAGCAAGTCTGTCATTTAGAATAGAAGGAGAGATAAAGGTCTTCCCAAACAAACAAAAACTGAAAGAATTTGTCACCACTAAACCAGCCCTACAAGAGATCCTAAGGGGGACCCTGCGAGACAAAGTACCAGAGACATCACTACAAGCATAAAACATACAGACATCACAATGTCTCTAAACCCGTATCTTTCTATAATAACACTGAATGTAAATGGATTAAATGCGCCAACCAAAAGACATAGGGTATCAGAATGGATAAAAAAACAAGACCCATCTATTTGCTGTCTACAAGAGACTCATTTTAGACCTGAGGACACCTTTAGATTGAGAGTGAGGGGATGGAGAACTATTTATCATGCTACTGGAAGCCAAAAGAAAGCCGGAGTAGCCATAGTTATATCAGACAAGCTAGACTTTAAATTAAAGGCTGTAACAAGAGATGAAGAAGGACATTATATAATAGTTACAGGGTCTATCCATCAGGAAGAGCTAACAATTATAAATGTCTATGCGCCGAATACCGGAGCCCCCAAATATATAAAACAATTACTCATAAACATAAGCAACCTTATTAATAAGAATGTGGTAATTGCAGGAGACTTTAACACCCCACTTACAGAAATGGATAGATCATCTAGACACACGGTCAATAAAGAAACAAGGGCCCTGAATGAGACATTGGATCAGATGGACTTGACAGATATATTTAGAACTCTGCATCCCAAAGCAACAGAATACACTTTCTTCTCGAGTGCACATGGAACATTCTCCAAGATAGATCATATACTGGGTCACAAAACAGCCCTTCATAAGTTTACAAGAATTGAAATTATACCATGCATACTTTCAGACCACAATGCTATAAAGCTTGAAATCAACCACAGAAAAAAGTCTGGAAAACCTCCAAAAGCATGGAGGTTAAAGAACACCCTACTAACGAATGAGTGGGTCAACCAGGCAATTAGAGAAGAAATTAAAAAATATATGGAAACAAACGAAAATGAAAATACAACAATCCAAACGCTTTGGGACGCAGCGAAGGCAGTCCTGAGAGGAAAATACATTGCAATCCAGGCCTATCTCAAGAAACAAGAAAAATCCCAAATACAAAATCTAACAGCACACCTAAAGGAAATAGAAGCAGAACAGCAAAGGCAGCCTAAACCCAGCAGAAGAAGAGAAATAATAAAGATCAGAGCAGAAATAAACAATATAGAATCTAAAAAAACTGTAGAGCAGATCAACGAAACCAAGAGTTGGTTTTTGAAAAAATAAACAAAATTGACAAACCTCTAGCCAGGCTTCTCAAAAAGAAAAGGGAGATGACCCAAATAGATAAAATCATGAATGAAAATGGAATTATTACAACCAATCCCTCAGAGATACAAGCAATTATCAGGGAATACTATGAAAAATTATATGCCAACAAATTGGACAACCTGGAAGAAATGGACAAATTCCTGAACACCCACACTCTTCCAAAACTCAATCAGGAGGAAATAGAAAGCTTGAACAGACCCATAACCAGCAAAGAAATTGAATCGGTTATCAAAAATCTCCCAACAAATAAGAGTCCAGGACCAGATGGCTTCCCAGGGGAGTTCTACCAGACGTTTAAAGCAGAGATAATACCTATCCTTCTCAAGCTATTCCAAGAAATAGAAAGGTAAGGAAAACCTCCAGACTCATTCTATGAAGCCAGTATGACTTTGATTCCTAAACCAGACAGAGACCCAGTAAAAAAAGAGAACTACAGGCCAATATCCCTGATGAATATGGATGCAAAAATTCTCAATAAGATACTAGCAAATCGAATTCAACGGCATATAAAAAGAATTATTCACCATGATCAAGTGGGATTCATTCCTGGGATGCAGGGCTGGTTCAACATTCGCAAATCAATCAACGTGATACATCACATTAACAAAAAAAAAGAGAAGAACCATATGATCCTGTCAATCGATGCAGAAAAGGCCTTTGACAAAATCCAGCACCCTTTCTTAATAAAAACCCTTGAGAAAGTCGGGATAGAAGGAACATACTTAAAGATCATAAAAGCCATTTATGAAAAGCCCACAGCTAACATCATCCTCAACGGGGAAAAACTGAGAGCTTTTTCCCTGAGATCAGGAACACGACAGGGATGCCCACTCTCACCGCTGTTGTTTAACATAGTGCTGGAAGTTCTAGCATCAGCAATCAGACAACAAAAGGAAATCAAAGGCATCAAAATTGGCAAAGATGAAGTCAAGCTTTCGCTTTTTGCAGATGACATGATATTATACATGGAAAATCCGATAGACTCCACCAAAAGTCTGCTAGAACTGATACATGAATTCAGCAAAGTTGCAGGATACAAAATCAATGTACAGAAATCAGTTGCATTCTTATACACTAACAATGAAGCAACAGAAAGGCAAATAAAGAAACTTATCCCATTCACAATTGCACCAAGAAGCGTAAAATACCTAGGAATAAATCTAACCAAAGATGTAAAGGATCTGTATGCTGAAAACTATAGAAAGCTTATGAAGGATATTGAAGAAGATTTAAAGAAATGGAAAGACATTCCCTGCTCATGGATTGGAAGAATAAATATTGTCAAAATGTCAATACTACCCAAAGCTATCTACACATTCAATGCAATCCCAATCAAAATTGCGCCAGCATTCTTCTCGAAACTAGAACAAGCAATCCTAAAATTCATGTGGAACCACAAAAGGCCCCGAATAGCCAAAGTAATTTTGAAGAAGAAGACCAAAGCAGGAGGCATCACAATCCCAGACTTTAGCCTCTACTACAAAGCTGTCATCATCAAGACAGCATGGTATTGGCACAAAAACAGACACATAGACCAATGGAATAGAATAGAAACCCCAGAACTAGACCCACAAACGTATGACCAACTCATCTTTGACAAAGCAGGAAAGAACATCCAATGGAAAAAAGACAGTCTCTTTAACAAATGGTGCTGGGAGAACTGGACAGCAACATGCAGAAGAATAAAACTAGACCACTTTCTCACACCATTCACAAAAGTAAACTCAAAATGGATAAAGGACCTGAATGTGAGACAGGAAACCATCAAAACCTTAGAGGAGAAAGCAGGAAAAGACCTCTCTGACCTCAGCCCTAGCAATCTCTTACTCGACACATGCCCAAAGGCAAGGGAATTAAAAGCAAAAGTGAATTACTGGGACCTTATGAAGATAAAAAGCTTCTGCACAGCAAAGGAAACAACCAACAAAACTAAAAGGCAACCAACGGAATGGGAAAAGATATTTGCAAATGACATATCGGACAAAGGGCTAGTATCCAAAATCTATAAAGAGCTCACCAAACTCCACACCCGAAAAGCAAATTACCCAGTGAAGAAATGGGCAGAAAACATGAATAGACACTTCTCTAAAGAAGATATCCAGATGGCCAACAGGCACATGAAAAGATGTTCAGCGTCGCTCCTTATCAGGGAAATACCAATCAAAACCACACTCAGGTATCACCTCACGCCAGTCAGAGTGGCCAAAATGAACAAATCAGGAGACTATAGATGCTGGAGAGGATGTGGAGAAACGGGAACCCTCTTGCAGTGTTGGTGGGAATGCAAATTGGTGCAGCCGCTCTGGAAAGCAGTGTGGAGGTTCCTCAGAAAATTAAAAATAGACCTACCCTATGACCCAGCAATAGCGCTGCTAGGAATTTATCCAAGGGATACAGGAGTACTGATGCATAGGGGCACTTGTACCCCAATGTTCATAGCAGCACTCTCAACAATAGCCAAATTATGGAAAGAGCCTAAATGTCCATCAACTGATGAATGGATAAAGAAATTGTGGTTTATATACACAATGGAATACTACGTGGCAATGAGAAAAAATGAAATATGGCCTTTTGTAGCAACGTGGATGGAACTGGAGAGTGTGATGCTAAGTGAAATAAGCCATACAGAGAGAGACAGATACCATATGGTTTCACTCTTATGTGGATCCTGAGAAACCTAACAGGAACCCATGGGGGAGGGGAAGGAAAAAAAAAAAAAGAGGTTAGAGTGGGAGAGAGCCAAAGCATAAGAGACTGTTAAAAACTGAGAACAAACTGAGGGTTGATGGGGGCTGGGAGGGAGGAGAGGGTGGGTGATGGGTATTGAGGAGGGCACCTTTTGGGATGAGCACTGGGTGTTGTATGGAAACCAATTTGACAATAAATTTCATATATAAATAAAAAAAAAAGCAATACTTCGATTGATACAGAACAGAGATGTGAAATTAAAAAAAAAGAGATTAAAAAAAGTTCAATCAGGCTTTTAGGTTGACTTACAGAGACAAAGAAATTGGGCTGTCCTAGGACTTCCCTTTCTTAACCTTTGGTGAATATATGTGAATATCTACATAGGGTTGAACAAACAAAAATAGTGATTCAAGAAAACAAAAAATAATCTCAGATATTCAAGGGTTCAGAAAGTACCCAACAATGAAATCTGCATTTTCAAAGAAACCCTTAGAGGGAAGATAGATAGCATGGTGTGAATATTAAAAGGAAGGGTTTGAAACCATTATCTCCTCGTTGAAATGTTGATTAATTTCAGTTCCTGGTTACATGAGGCTGATCTTATTTCTAGAACTCTTAGCTGTCTGCCTGAAGAAAATAGATTTCTTCTCTACAAAATAATCACATAATTAAGCCACAATTTATCTCTAGTTTATATGAAATATTAAGCACAAAATGAGGAATAGCCAGGATGAAGCATGAAAACACATTTACACACACAAACATTTGCAAGAAGACTGTAATAGACAGAGATCATAATGAAAAAATCTAACACATATGTAACTAGAATCCCAGAAAGAGGGCACAGGAAGAGTGGTAAGACCAATAGTTGAATAAATAACAGCTGTTTAATTTGCTTAGCTTGCAAAAGACATCAAGTCACGGAATCAAGAAGCATTACAAATACCAAACAAGATAAATACCAAGAAAAGAACCCTTAGGCTAGCATAGTTAATATGCCAAAAGCCAAGTGGAAGAGAACATCATGAGGAGGACAGAAAAACAAGATACATAAAAAGAAGAGATAAAAAGCCTATTAGGTGAGGTCCAAAAGGAATGGGGGAAGGCGGATTGTATCCTCAAAGTAGCTGATAGAAAATAGCTCCCAACCTATAAGTCTGGGCTCAGCAAATACACTCTATAAAAATGATGGTGAAAAGACCTGTTTTTCAAACACTAAAAAATTTGAGAATAAACCACCAGCACATCTGTAACAAAGAAAAGTACTTCAGGCAGAAGAAAAATGATCCCCGGTGGAAACTTGAAGGTGTAAGAATGAATGCAAAGCAATAGAGGGTAAATTTAAATTATCATAAAAGAACATTAAATATGTAAAATAACAATAATCCTGTTTTTGAAAATTTAAAATGTAGAGAGAATTAAAAATCCATAAGCCATTACTGTTATTGAAATAAAGCTGGTCCTTAGTTCCTGAGTCAATTTTTTCTTTACTTTTATACCTGACGTACAGCTTGTCAGCACCTCCTCTTTCTGGTGAGAACTTCACTCTAATTTTTCCCTCCCAGGAATCTTAATTCTGTTGAAATTCTCTTTTTCTCAGCCTTTCAGCCACATCTTCTAGATCAGTAGGTTCCCAGAGGGTAAAAGTGGTCTCAAAAGCTGCAAACTTTCACCCCCTTGGTTAGTTATCCCAATTCTTCATTTTATTTTCTAAAATTTGGCCCAGCTTTTCTAGGTGTTTTCTATAGGCAATTTGGTCTAAATTGCATAGTCTACTGTTCCCAGAAATGCTATGTACATTTGAAAACTTAATAATTATCCTCTTTATTATTAAAATTTATCTTTTCCAAATCAATAGAGTGTGAAGTAAATATAACATACAATCACCAAGAGATATGAAACTAGAGGAACACGGCAACATACGAATACAACATAAAACAAAGCAGTTGAGGTAGCAAAATAAAAGGCTATCTGTTAGAGTGAATAATATAAACTGCAAAGCTAAGAAGAATAAAGGTGAGCAGATTAAAAACATAAGTCCATCTAAATACTTATAGGAAGTATACGTGAAGTACAATTCATGAAGTTTATATGAAAAAAATGAAAAAAATATAAAACACACACATATAATTAGAAGACAGAAGAATTTGAGGGGTGACTGGGTGGCTCAGTCAGCTAAGCATCTGACTTCAGCTCAGGTCATGATCTCGTGGTTCATGAGCTCAAGCCCCATGTCAGGCTCTGTGCTGACAGCTCAGAGCCTGGAGCCTGCTTTGGATTCTGTGTCTCCTTCTCCCACTGCCCCTCCCCGGCTTGTGCTTGGTCTCTCAAAAATAAATAAATATTTTAAAAATAATAATAAATAAATAAAAGACAGAAGAATTTGAAATATTTTTCCTTTTTAAAAAATATTTTTGGGGCACCTGGGTGGCTCAATTGGTTAAGCATCCACCTTCAGCTCAGGTCATGATCTTATGGCTAGTGAGATCGAACCCTGAGTCAGGTTCTGTGCTGTCAGTGCAGGGCCTGGAGCCTGGTTTGGATTCTGAGTCTCTCCCTCTCTCTGCCCCTCCCCTGCTCACATTCTGTCTCTCTCTCAAAAATAAACATTAAAAAATTAATATTTTCTTAAAGTAAAATATATGATTAAAAATAAAGCATTAAAGCAATTAAAAATCTGCATGAATGATTAACTGTCAAATCATATAACTGTGCTGAAATATTTAAGGAAAACTGACAAGAAAAAATTGTAACATAAATAAGTGGGAGATTTTAACATGCTTTCCTATTTTTAACAAAAAATAAAAAAACAGACCAATACAAAAAAGAATGTGAATCAGGGGTTGTAAAGCCTCAGAGTATCAGCATCAGTATCAGCATCACTTAGGGAGCTCTGAATGTATAGATGTTGGCCACACCTCCATAGATTTTTTTGCAATTGGTTTGAGGTAGGTCCCAGACAGTGTTGGTCTATATAAAACCTCCCAGGAGATTGCAATGTGCATCCAGGATTGAGAGCTGATAATGTAAAGAATCTGAGTATTATTTTAATAAGGTTAATATCATAACTATAAAATTCTGTATCCTGTAGAGGATACCTTTTTAAAAGAATACCCACAAATTATTTATAAAAATTGCTCATAAAACCACAAAGAATCTTTAGTAAAATCTATGATGTAAAAAAGGTGTAGTGTATATTGTTAAATAATTTTAACATATATAACATTGGAAATAAAATAAAAAATATGTTTCAACAACTCTTGACTCAAAGCAAAAATTGGAAGTATTATTTAATACAATGTTTAGAAAACAGAGATAAATTATAATTATTAATCATATAATATTGATTAATGATTATAATTATTATGAGCACATATAGAATATATGGCTAACATATATCTAACAGAGGAAAATTAATACTAAGTTATTTCATTACTAAATAAGATAGAGAATGGAGAGGAAAGAATGCATCTGGCTCCTGATTTATTCACTCCATTTAGTGGAGAGACGCACCCAGAGGGGGGAAAAAAGCAATTTATCTGGTTAATCTCTTAAACTAGACCTCTGATTAAACAGACTAATATTTGCAAGGAGAAAGAACCTTATCTATAGAATTCCCCTTAGGAGAATGCCACAAGCTAAAGTGTTACTCAGAGTAAATAAAGACAAAATCTATGGAGATATGTGCATGGCTCACTGGAAAAATGGCTTATAAACTAATATAATTCTCTGGGTATAAAACAGAGATTTTGCCTAATTTAAATGCTCCCCCTGCTATTTGAAGTAATTTGTGAACTCTGTTGAAAGACATCACCTATTTTTAGGACCAGAAAGTGTATGTTTGACATGAGAAGAAAGTGTGTGAGAAATTGTCCTTAATATCTCAGACCTTGGGGTGCCTGGGTGGCTCAGTTGGTTGAGCGTTCGGCTTTGGCTCAGGTCATGATCTCATGGTTCACAAGTTTGAGCCCCGCATCAGGCTCTGTGCTGACAGCTGGGAGCCTGGAATCTGCTTGTGATTCTGTGTCTCCCTCTCTCTCTGCCCCTCCTCCACTCATGCTCTCTCTCTCTCTCTCTCTCTCTCAAAAATAAATAAACATTAAAAAAGTTTAAAAAAAATCTCAGACCATTGTCCGAGTCCTTTGGAGTCCTATATCCTTAAAATTGCTAGTAAAGCTTAATCCTGAGCAAGATTTTTGATCTGGGTACATCAGATATGACAATCCAATTATTTTTATTAGCTCAGAAAATAAATGAAGAGAAAATAAATGAACTATTATTATTTTCAAGTTAATAGAAATAATGTATTAAGTTTAAGGAAAGTGAGAAAAGAAAAATAATGTGAAAATTTCTAATATTTGTGAATAAGAAATAAATATTAGGGGTGCCTGGGTGGCTCAGTTGGTTAAATGTCTGGCTCTTGATTTGGCTCAGGTCATGATCCCAAGGTCATGGGATTGAGCTCTGCGTCGGGCTCCATGCTGAGTGTGGAGCTTGCTTAGGATTCTCCATCTCTCTCTCTGTCCCTCTCCCCCTGCCTCTCTCCCGTGCTTGCCTGCTCTCTCTCTCTCTCTCTAAAAACATTCATTCATTCATTCATTCATTCATTCATTCATTCATTCTATATTTAAATAAGAAAAAGAAAACAAAAATTAGTTGCACTGATAAATCCAAGAGCTATTCTCTGAGGAAAATTATTAAAGTAATGAGTGATCTACTTACTGACTCAAAGGGACCACTGTGGAATTCTTTTTCTGTGTAGTTCCTTTATCTCTGCCCTTCAGATTTCAGCTGCCTCAGTTTGCCCAAGCTGTGATCTCTCTCTGTTCAACTCAGCTAGTCATGCTCTGCTTGGCTTCTCCGTCTCTGCGTTAGGATCTAGAAAGTCCCTCCATGCAGTAAGCTGGGCTATCTTGGGACTGGCCTCCTCTGCTTCCTTTTTCTCCCAGCACTAAGTACTTCTGTCCAATGTCCGAAAACAGAGGTTTCATTTGCTTTTCCAGTTTCATAGTTGTTTATGATGGGAAGATGGGTCTAGTACCATTTACTTATTCATGGCATGAGAAAGTATATTAAAAACAAGAATAACATAAAGAAGGGAGCAGGAAAAAAAAGATCTTTTGGAAAAAAAAGGAAAAAAAGCAAAAAAGAAAAAACCCTCAAATCCAGTAATGAGTAAAGTATAAAATCACACATTCTAATGCAAATAAAGGAGTAAAAAATGCCCTCAAAAGCAAAAAAAAAATGGGATTTAGAAATTCAACTCAAGGGACACATGCACTCCTATGTTAATAGCAGCATTATTGACAATAGCCAAACTATGGAAGCAGCTCAAGTGGCTATTAATAGATGAATGGACAAAGATGTGATAAACCTATATAATGGGATATTTTTCACCCATAAAAAAGAATGAAATCTTGCCATTTGCATCAACATGGAGAGAGCTAGAGAGTCTAATACAAAGTGACATAAGTCAGTCAGAGAAAGACAAATACCATATGATTTCACTCATGTGGAATTTAAGAAACAAAACAAAGGAAAAAAGAGACAAACCAAGAAACAGTGTTAACTATAGAAAACAAACTGATGGTTACCAGAAAGGAGCTGGGTGGAGGGATGGGGGGTACTGGGGGGGGGGAATTAACAAGTACACTTATCATGATAAAAATAAAATAAAATGGAAAAATTCAACTGAAAGTACATTGCAAAAATTAATAAAATAGATAATCTACCACTTACTGTCTTAAAAAAACAGAAAAGAGAATTTGAAAAATAGAGGAAGATATAATAGCTGATATATGAAAAATCTTTTAATTATATATTTTTATAATTCTGTATTTATTTAAAATGTGGATAAAATTAATTTCTACAAAAATACAAATTTCCAAAATTAACCCAAGAAAGGGTAGAAATACAAAAGTAACAACCTTGGAAGATACTGCAAACATTATACAATTTTTCTAAAAAACCAGAAAAGCCTATGTTCTTATCCCTTCCATTTCCTTAACATCATAATCTCAGATTATTTTGTAGACAACTTCATTCAAACCTACAAAAGAACTCCAAATTTTAATCAATAGTTCAAATGAATAGGGAAAAAAAAATGAAAACTCAAGAACTTATTTTTGCAAAGCTAGTAAATATCCAATCATGGTTGATCACTAGAGTAAAATGACTAAGCTATCCAAAATTCATGAAACAGAATAAATGTAAAGGTTTAGTTGGGAAATTTTACAAAACAACAACAGGGTACTGACTAAAATTCTTAAAGTATATATTAATTCTATAATAAAAAATACTGCATATAAATAATGTTAGAATATACAAACTCATTAATGCATCAAACTTGTGTATCTTGAAAGAGACCTAAAAATACTTATAGAAATAAATTAAGAGTGACATTTTTTAAACAGAAAAGAATGAATTATTCAAAACTGGTTTGAGACTAGGTAACACAAAATAGGTACAAAAATCTCATCTCACCTCATACTTTACAATAAATTCCTAATGGGTTAAAGATTATATTAAAAATGGAGTTTTTGAAGCTCTAGGAGAAACAGAGGAGAATATGTATATAATTTTTCAGGCATCTGATAATCCTCACATATTAGAGACATACCTTGGCTGTCTTGTTTGTAAAACTCGGTTTAGGGATGGCAGTCTTGGAAACTGACAAATATTTACAGAAACTGAGTTAAAAGGATTTCCCTTTGTGAATAAAGCACAGGATGTATTTAGGACTTAGACTTTTCTCAAACCTCATCCTAAAGAGCAAGTTTTCAACCAGAGGGTTACTGATTATTCAAGAAGTGGTGAAAACTACTAAATAGCTTAGTTCTGGGTCAGGTCTCTTTGTATTGCAAGGGTCTTTAACCTAACACACTACCAATGGATATTTCTTTACCTGTCAAGTGCTGATGCCAAGGTCAACTGATGAATAGCATTGGGTTGGGGGGAATGGGTAACACCCAACACCTTAGAAAGTTGCTTTTGGTGAAGTCAGTTTTGATACATGTGCAATTTTTCAATGATCAAAAAGAGAAATGGCAGATGTTCCGTAACTGCTTGAAGCTTTTAGTGTTTCTGGAGGCATGTTTAATGACTTCATCAATTTAAGTGGTGAAATACATTATTAATAAATTTTCAAAAATATTAATATGTACAAGGAATACATAAACAGAGGTTATAGGCAAAATGTAAAATAACCAAATTGGGCTCAAAAAGGGTACATCCTTATAAGTTACCAATACATTTTTTTAAAGTAATTTCTTCTAATATTCAAGTAGTTTTCATGCTATATAAAATTGCCTTTTCACACATGATATCTTATTATTAAATAATTTCCTATTTGACATTAATCAGTGATAGCTCTTTCTCTTGATAGATACTGTCCAGATTTATACCGCAATTAATGAAACATATACTCTGCTCTCAGTGGCTCTACAAAGGGGCACATGGTCAATTCATTTTAAAGAAATATTATACAAAATAAAACCACATGTGGATAAGAATTAAATGAGCTTTAGTCTTCTCACATACTGTGTTTATTTAATTAGTGAAGAGAGATACATATTATTTTTCATGCTTTAATTATCAGTCTCTTCTTTCTAGGATTAATCCTTAATGAAAAACTTATGAAAGAGATAATTTTGAAATACATGGTGAACTCATTTATTTTGTCTTTGAATACAGATGAGGTCAAAACTCATCCTGTATTCTAGAAATTTTGTTTATCAACATCTTCCTGTATGTTCCTTGCTGTTCAGGTCTATTGCCTATCAGTAATAAAGTTGTGCACTAAACAGACTTAAGGCTTTTTGTTTCCTTAGCTCTGAAAATAAACAGTGATTTTCTTTTTTCTCCTCAAGAAACATGCTTGCCACAAGATAACAGTTTTACAATGTGAGAAGTAAAATCATTAATTGCTTCCTACCTCCCGTCTTTGTAACAGGTACAAGGGAAAGAGATATTTGAAAACAAGGCAAAAAGAAAGTCCCCTGATGCAGAGTAAGATCAAGTTCAACTGACTAGGGTGTCTCCCACTTGTTTTCTATAAAAGTATTTTCCCTTCCAAACTTATCAAGAAATGCATCCCCCCTAAAAATCTATCTCCTACTTATGTCAGACTCAATGTATTTTTTGCAGTGAGAGATGTTGGAAAAATTGAAAGTCAGAATTAAAAGGAAGGAAGGAGGGAAATTAATATTTTTCCTTTAGGATCATTCATAAAATCTTTGCTTCTTAGCAGAATTATAGAAAAACAGTTTTGTTTCACAGAATAGGAATTCAATATCAACTTATGTTCAATGCCTTAGAAACAACAGAGAGGACAAAACCATCTATCACGTATAACCCGTAATAAAACTTTTAAAGTAATAAGAAGAGCTTCTGCTCAGGTAGTCATCTGAATGGGAGCTGAAAAATAAAGAGAAACTTGAACCGATCACTAAATAAATAAGACTAATGCTTGCACATCAACTTTTTAAATAACCAAATGCCACTTAAACCATGTCTCTGGAAAATTGCTTCAGAATTAAAATCTGTGAATCCAAACAAGCAAGAAATCAGAAAGCCCAGACCATCTGAAAATGGTATAATTTTAATACTACTACACTATAATAAAAAGTTCCACAAAAAGAACCATAAGTAAGTCCTTTCATGACACTCAAGTCATTTTATAACATGCAGTGTGCATTATACTCTCGAAACATTGTTCTTGAGAGTACAGAACCTCAGCTTCTATTGAGGGGAGTTTGGTGATAATTAAAACAATCATTTCTGCCCTTACATTTTGATTTAGCAATCCCACATCTAAGTATTTATACCAAAATATGCTGGAAAATCTATGAAAAGACTCATGCTCAAGTATTTTATTTTGCTATTATTCATAAGACTGGAAGATTGGAAACAAGTCAAATGTGCATGAAATGGACAATGAACAAATTAATGTACATTAACACAGTGAAACACTATGCAACAGGAATGAAATATACAGAAATGAAGATCTCCATGCACAAGGTGATCTCCATTATATACTGTTAATTGAAAAGAGCAAAGCATAGAATAGCATATGAAATATGCTACCTTTGGTGAAAGAAAGAAGTTATATATAAATACATATAAGCATATTTTTACAAAAATGAGCACTAAGAGCATGAACCAAAAGTTAGTATGGATGTTAACCTATAGAGAATAGGAGGAAACATAGTAGAAGGAATAAGTAAAAAAGTAAGATTGAACAACAACAACAGACTTGTTACATAGTTTTGCATTCCTAAGTGTTTTAAAACACCTAAAATACTAAAAATTAGGAATTTAGGATCTAAAAATTAAAAACCAAACCGAAGATATTAATTGTAATAAACCACACAGGGATAAGAATTAAAAAATAATAATTTTAGAATACATTATTTTGACTGTATAGACTTAGTGGAAAATGTTTAAAGGACAAATAGAACTACAAAGAAATCTTGGACTTTAGTCAGTAGTCTAATGCAGAGTAGCAATATTGATATTATAATTTTGAAACTTCTTTATATACATATAGATTAATGCAAATAATTTTTGTTGTTGAGAAACAAAATTCAGCTTAGAAGAAAAGTGATACAATTGTAAAATCCAAATGTTGAACAAAAGTACGACAATATTAAATTTGAATTGGAAATATTAAGTATGAACTCTTGACATTTTTTATTTCTCAAGAATACTTAGGACAGCTAGCTATTGCAATAGCAATGAGCACATATAGTGCCCACATTGTGGTCTTTAATTACCACGAGAAGCCAGAGATCCTTGGAATAATTCTTGGAATGTTTCCACATCTGGTTGAAAAATGCACAAGGTGAGCTTGAAATATCTAATTGTAACAGAAAACAAGAAAACTATCAAAGAAAAATGGATTCTGTCAAAGGCATGCAGGAACAAACATAGAGGGAATGTCTTGGCCAAGTTTAAGACAATTTGCACATAAAAAGAATGATGAATGCAATTAATTGTAACAGATTAAATATATAAGAATTCATGTGTTCCTAATGTTACTTCAGGGGGCAGGGAAGACAACATTGAAAACAAAACCACCAAGGACACAGCTGGAAGCAAGTAGGTGATCAGCCCCTTTATCAGAAAATTGACAAAAGTAAAAGTTTAAATATTTATTCTGCCTTTTCATTACCAACTGTATTTCTTAGGAACCAAAAAGCCCAAGCCAATGAGGGACTCTGTATGTTGGGGTGGGGGGTGGTGGTAGGGTAATGTGGAAAGAATTAAAAGAAAAATTAGAAAATGATCATTATCATTATCAACAGATGAAAAAATATGAAAAACTGATAGTGAACCTCATAATATTGGGATCAGTGTACTACCACCTGAATCCACTGATCAATCTTAGCATTACGCAAAGTGGGGATAACAGATATTGCTTTTCTCTATATAGGAGACAACATAACTGAATGAATTCATAACATCAGTTTTGAAACATTATTGACCAAAAAAAAAAAGGAAGCGGATCTAATCTTGATTCTATCATTAACTGCTATGTGTAGGAAATTTAAAGAACAGAAACAAATTAAACCACAATGAAGTTAATGGACAAATCTAAATAGCAGACACTCAAATAGGGAAACTGATTCAGCTTCTGTGAAGAGACAGTAACATGGCTAGTGGGGGAAGGGAAGAGGCAGGAACCAGCTTTTGATTATGACACATGAACACTATTTTCATCTTGATTGGAACCAACAAAATTTCCTATTTAAAAAAAACAATTATAGAAATATGAGCATGAATTACACATTAATATTAAGAAATTAAGACTTTTTTTATGTTCAACAATGGCATTGTGATTATGAAAGAAAATGTCCTCATAGATGCATACTGAAGAATTTATGGGAGAAATGTCATGAAGTCTGTACTTTCAAACACTCTAGCAAAGAATGAAAGAAAAAAGACAAATGAAGCAAATATGGGAAAATCTTGATAATTGTTGAATCTGAGTGATGGATACATAGGAATTAGTTGTACTAATCTATCTTTGTGTTTGTTTTTAAGATTTCACAGCAATTTAAGTTGCAAAAACATTAAAAATCAATGCAACTAATTCATTTTTAAAATGTTGCCATTGATTGGGTATGGTTAGATAAATTAATGAAAGATCTGGAAAATAGTGATGCTCATATTTTGGGCTCAGTTACTGTGCCATTCTTTGTTCCAGGTGAAGTGAAAGCAAAAATGTAGATCTCATTTAGTAAGCATATAAATGGAAGTCTGTGTTCAAAATTTCTCACAAGACAGAGACTGTCAGAATTTCAAGCAAATTGGTTCATCTTATACATTAAATACTAATATGGACAAATAAATATGCAAAAAAATGGACTACCCAAAGAATCACATGATAGAGGTAAAAAGATTTTTAAGTTTTATTTTTGAAAAACGTTCTGCCTTTCTGATTAGTAATTAATGTACCAACATAGAAAAACTGAATGTTATCCCAGTATTACCTTCAAGAAAAGAATCATGAATTTAAAGCTATAACAACTTAATAAAAACACTTATTGGGTGTCTACACTGTCTCAGGGACTGTTATCAGCCTAGGAAATACATAGATAAGTATTTTGTGGTGTCTACACCAGACAAGCTAGTAATTTGATGGGGAGCACAGAGATCTGAGCATTTAAGATGTACAAACTGAGTCTGGACTAATGAAGAATAGATGGACAACTTAAAGAGACCTGGTGAGTGTATTCCCAGGAGGAAAAAATGTGTGAATAAAGAAATGCATAAAGTGAAACTCCAAATAGGAATTTATGAAGTTATAGGAAAAGGTCAGTGTGGCCAGAGCCACAAGGCAAGTGCCAAGTGGATTTTACTTTGAAAGAAAAGACAGCATCAAATGATTAGAAAAGAATTGTGAATTTGTGAAATAATGTGATCACAGATAATGATACCAAACAACCTAAATTCATTGACCAAAAAGAACAAAAAGGCAAAACACACATGAGTTAGGTACATAGTAATACATTATTGAAGAAAATGAAACCATGTTAAAGTCAAATGGCTTTTTACAATTTTTTCTATTAAATTCCAAACATTACATAAGTGTATTGGTTTGTATATCCAGAATACATACTTTGTGTAATAAAATATGGAACTTAGATACTCAGAAAAGTATGCCACTGCCTAAATAATCACATGATGGCTGGGGTGGAGGTGTTTTGTACTTTTAGTACTTCCTGATCAACCACCTAAGTACTAAACTCCCTATTTTGAAAATCATATGTTTATAGATGTGTTTATAAAAATGAATGAGTAGGTATTGTACTTCATTGTTTTTGAAATTTTTGCGTGTTGTATAACCTTCGAGCACATTTAAGAAACCATCATATTTTAATGAAATTCTAGGGTGTATAAATTTTGCAAAGTTAAAAATCCTATCATACTATAAATGTCTAACCTTTCTCACACATTTAAGATAAGTTTATCTTTGCATAAAATAGATTTTCTTAAGTTGTTTCCACCTCCACTAATAATTAATTGGACATTTGTTCAATTTTGCAACTGTAGGCAACTTAAGACTGTACATTTCTATACTCACATAAAAAGCTTAGGACATAAGAGTTGTCACAGCACTGGAAATAGTTATTAAATCTCAGAAGGCAATGTTCCAGAAGTTGGTTTTCTAACCAATTAAAGCTGACATACAAAAATATTAACTGATATGATAACACTATCAATTTCTTCAAAATACCAGTATGGGATTTTTAACATGGAAGCATAGTTAGGAAAAAGGTAGAAAATCAAGAAGCAAGAAATTAGGTATTTTTTACAGCATGAAAAACATTTTTAAGTAAGGATCTCTTAAGGTATATTTTTATTATATTTAATCTTTTATCCATTTCATATTATTGATTGTAACCTTTTAAAGATGACAAATTCACACTGAGTATAAATTTCTCAAATTCTAGTCCTATTCACAGAAGGCATTCAAGCAATGGATTACTTGGCCTAAATCTCAATAAGTTAACTATAAAATCATATTGATAACTAATGTTTTCTACTTAACTCAAATATTCTTAACATTCAGTCTACAAAGAGTACAGTAGTTGAACATGTATTCCTTTGTTTTTTTTTAATTTTTAAAATGTTTTTATTTATTTTTGAGACAGAGACAGAGCATGAGCAGGGGAGGGGCAGAAAGAGAGGGAGACACAGAATCCAAAGCAGGCTCCAGCCTCTGAGCTGTCAGCACAGAGCCTGACGCAGGTCTCGAACCCATGGACTCGGAGATCATGACCTGAGCTGAAGTCGGACGCTTAACTGACTGAGCCACCCAGGCACCCCAAACATGTATTCCTTTGAATGAAAGGATTTAGCAGGTATATTTAGCAGCCTTAATATAGAAAGAATAGCTATACATTTAAAAAAAACTCATTGGGTTGGTTGGCATCAACAACTGAGAAGAACATTAATGTAAAAGATGAAGTTAATGGCTTAGAGGAATTCAGTTGAGGGAGAAGATGGAGAAGGAAATTAACATGTAATAAAATTAAGACACTTAGGATCAAATGAATTTTGTTGTTTTTACTTTATCTTTGCTATGACTATATAGGCTTGCTTTCAACATTTTACACAGAATTGCCAGTAAAAGTTTTAGTGCTTTAATATAAAAAGCCTGTGGTCTAAGATAAACCATATATTGGTGATAAAATAGTGAGCGAATTTCCAAATGAACCTAATGTTAACTATGAGATAGTATGTTTTGCTGCATGCAAAGGCATTTACAGGTTTAATATATTTGTTGTTGGATGTCAATCTTGTGAAATCGATCATTGTAAATTATCTCACAAATGTACCTGCAATTCAATGGCAAGCCTCAAATGCAAAACTAGCAAGTTTTATTCAACAAAGTAACAAAGAAATTTATCTTATCATTGCTCAGAAAGGATTCTCAAAGAATATTTAAGGATGCCCAGCTATGATAACCAATACTCCTTACACTGAGCTTCCAGTGCCTCTATACAGTGCCAAGTGGACTCAATAAAGACTACTTACTTTTTTTAATATTTTATCTTGAGAAATACACAGAGAGTGAGCGAGGGGGTGAGGCAGAGAGAGAGAGAGGAAAAAACAGAATCCCAAGCAGGCTCCACACTGTCAGCACAGAGTCTGATGCGAGGTTCAATCCCACAAAACTGTGAGATCATGACGTCAGCCAATATCAGGAGTCAGATGGTTAACTGACTGAGACATCCAGGTGCCGCAATAAAGACTAGTTATTAAAAAGATTTTTAAAAACTTGCTAGATGCTGCTCTTCCTTATTGTAAAACGGTTTCTTCAGTCTGACAATTCACAGTTCTCTTCAATGTAAGCTTCTGGAACATCACTACATCCTGACAGAGAGGAACAATTTTCATACTCTCATGAAAATAAGAAAAAGTTCTATTTCTAGTTTTCATCTGTAGACTTCCATTAGCAACAAATCTTTTAATGGTGAATAAAGAGTGCAAGGATATTCATGGTACCTTGAAATGATACATGTATGGTTCTTTGATTTCTGGGGAATTCAAGCTAAAAATTTCCTCAGAAAAGAGGAAAACGGCCTCCCCTGAAAATGGAATGACTCCCTTCCTTCCCCTCTACCCCAGGCTTCAATGCCTATTCATTTTGCCTACTTATCAAACATCTCAAAGGCCTCATCAATATTCTTCAACAACATTCCTGAAGGAAGCCACTTCTGTTATGAAAATAGAAGTTTCTTGATGAGAGGAATCCTTTCACAGTGTATACAAATATCAAATATCTTGATATACACTCTAAATACCTTACAATGTTATTAATACCTCACTAATTCCAGACTTTTGGGGAAGATGATGGAGGAGGACACTATCTCTTCCCACAGATATAACTGGATAATGCCCACACCAGTGTAAATAACTCAGAAAACCATCCAAAGACTGATAGAACAGACTCTCCACAGCAAATTGTAAAGCAGAGGCCACATCAAAGTGGGTAGGAAGGGCAGAGACTTGGTCAGGAGCTAGATGGACCAGCAGGACTATCTGTAGGAGGTAGGAACTTCATAGTGGCAAGAGAGGAAAGAAACAGACCTGCACTGGAAGATAAATCTCCATAACATTTGGCTTTAAAAACCAGAAGGACCCAACAATCAGTGTGGCTTAATACCTATATGTGGGGAATAAGCTTAGAAATTCCCTGGGCTTACACCAATGGGTTAAGAAGGCATAAAAAATTACAAAGCCATAGGATGCCCACACCCAAGTTTGGGTAAACAAGATTAGGCAAATAAGTATAGAGAAGATGGGGCAGAAGGCCCAGTATAGAGAGGGTGGGGCAAAGGCCCCAGTATAGAACCTAGGGATATGAAATAAACAAGATTAGGTATTCAGGGTGGAAGCACCCCCCAATTTAGTACTATAGCAGAATACTGCTTTTATGGAAGGAAGGACCAAGTTAGGTAAACAGGTAAATAGGGCTCTAAGACCACTGTGCTGTGGGTGAAGCTGCCCAGAGTGGAGATGATTAACAAAAGAAAGGTGCCCTGTTAACCCTGAGGTCATATGTCCTATCTGTCTCATCACTTAGGCTAGCTAAGATAAACAGATGTGGTGGCCTCATGTCTACCGTAAACAATATCCCCCCCCACCACCAACCTGCTGCCTGGCTCCAGGATTTTGTTTTTTATTAACCCAAACCCCTAACCCCAAATATCTTCAAGACCCCCTTTCCCTCATGTCCATGAGTTAATGTTCACAGATTTATCGTCTCTTTGTGCACGTCCACCACCATGTTTGTAAGCCTTCTGATGGTAATAAAAATGGGGCAAGGACACTTATTTGGAACTCTTGTCTTTTCCCGGACATTAGCCATCTCGTGCATTTTAATTGTGCATCCGCTTTCTTGCTAGACAAGAAAGAACTTTAGACTTAGATCTACGACACCTATAACTTTAAAAATTAGCAGACCTGGCTCTGGAAGAGCCAGAGAAGTCAGGAAAATGAGTCTCTGCCCTTAAAGAGAGAGTACAACAGTCTCACTGACATACACCATAAACGTAGCAGTTTGAAAAATACCTGGGCTATACAGGAAGGTTTGTTTACTAATCTAGATCTTGTGCTAGAGGGGCAGGGATCCTTGGGAGACTTCTCCAAGAATGAAAGAGCTGGCAGGGCCATTTCTCTTCCCTGCCCCTGAGCCTAGATACATGGACACCTGTGGGAGCCAGCACAGCTCCAACATTTGCTACCTTAATTGTTAATACCATGCCCTGCCCCTGTGTTTTCCTGTGGACATGCCCCTCTGACCAAGCCAGACTTTGGCTCTAGGTCCCCTCCAACAACAGACCTGTACAAACCTTGCTAACACTGCCAGCATCTCCCCAGGTTCTTCTGGGGACCTAACCCTTTCAATATACTCTTGGATAGAGCCTATCCAAAGTGGTACCATAACCAGGCAGGGCACAAGCAGGTGCAATAGGAACCAGCACCACTCCCAAGTGACTCTTGCCCCAGGGAGAGTGTTAGATAACCACATGTACCAGTCCTACTGAAGCCCCAGCAGTGTGGTGGTGGCAGACATAGGGTATGACTGCAGGGCTCAACCACCAAAGCTTCTCAGGACAACACAGGGCAAGTGTTCAATGGTTTGTTGCTACCACATCTCTGGCAAATGCCTGGTCTGATTCACTTCGAGCCCAACATGGCCCCAGATTGGCCCACTAACAATACAGAGACTAAACCCTGGCCACAACAGGAAAAGGGAACCATTGCAGACAACTGGAATGAAGGCAAACATGGCTCAGCCATAACAGTAGAGCATGTGCAACATACATAGGATATACCCTTGAAGAACTAGGTTCTGATGAATATGGGACATTTAATTTCAGGGCACCACAGGACCTCTTCTTCAAAAGGCCACTATTTTCAATACCAGGAGACATAGCTGACTTTCCTAACACACAGAAACATACCCAGAGGGTTAGACAAAATTAAGGAGACAGAGGAATATGTCCCAAATTAAAGAACAGAACAAAATCACAGCAAAAGACCTAAGTAAAAACAGAGGTAAGTAATATACCTGATAGAGAATTTAAAGTAGTGATTATAAAGATATACGCAGACCTGAAAAAAAGAGTGAAGGACATGAGTGAGACCCTTAACAAAGAGATAGAAAATATTAAAAAGAATTAGAGATGAAGACACAATAATTAAAATTAAAAATACACTAAATGGAAAAAATAGTAGAGGAAGCAGAAGAATGTATTAGTGATCTAGAGGACAAAGTAATGGAAAGCAGTCAAGCTTAACAACAGAAAAAAGTAATAGTAAATGAAAATAGACTTAGGGAACTCAACAACAACACCAAGTGTAAAAACATTGGTATTATATGGATCCGAGAAGGAGAAGAGAGAGAAAAAGGGACAGAAAATTTGTCTGAAGAAACAACAGCTAGATACCTCCTAGAAACAGTAATCTAGATCCAGGAGGCACAGAGAGCCCCCAAGAAAGATCAAGCCAAGATCTCCAAGATCAAGCCAAGGAGATCCACACCAAGACACATAGCAATTAAAATAGCAGAAAGTAGTGATAAAGAAAAAAAAAATAAATCAGTGGGATATAAGACAACAGTTACATACAGATTCCCCTAAGGCTATCAGCTCATTTTTCAGCAGAAACTTTGCCACCAAAAGGGAGTGGCATGATAAATTCAAAGTGCTGAAAGAAAAAAAAAACCTGCAGACACAAATACTCTATCCAGTAAAGCTATTATTCACAATAGAAGGAGAGATAAAGAGTTTCTCAGGCAAACAAAAATTAAAGGAATTCATGATCACAAAACCAGCCCTACAGGAAATCTCAAAGGGGATCTTTGAGTGGAAAGAAATAACATAAGATGAAGTAAAAATAGGAGGAAGCATAAAAACAGTAACATTAAGTATGTCTATAAAAATCAGTCAAAAAGATTCACAGAATAAAAGGATGTAAATTATGACATCATCTACCTAAAACATGGGGGCAGGGAGAGGAAGGAGCAAAGAATGGGTTCAAACTTAAGCAATCATCAACTTAATATAGACTGCTACATGTACAAGATGTTATATAGAAACCTAATAGTAACCACAAATAAAAAACCAGTAACAGATATACAAAAAATAAGGAGGAAGGAATTCAAGGATATCATTAAACAAAATTAGCAAATTGTGGGACAAGAGAGCAAGAGAATAGAGGAACAGAGAACTACAGAAGCAACTATAAACAAGTAACAAAATGGCAATAGGAACATACTTATCAATAATTACTTTGATTGTAAATGGACTAAATTCCACAATTAAAAGACACAAGGTGACCAAACGAATAAAAAAGCAAGACCCATTTATATGCTGCCTACAAGAAAGTCATTTCAGACCTAAAGACACATGTAGATTGAAAGCAAAAGGATAGAAAAGCATTGATCACAAAAATGGAAAGTGAAGAGAAAACTGAGGTGGCAATACTTTTATCAGACAAAATAGACTTTAAAACAAAGACTGTAACAAGAGACAAAGAAGGACACTATATAATCATAAAGGTAACAATCCAGCAAGAAAATCTAACAATTTTAACTAGGCACCCAGTATAAGAGCTCACAAATACATAAAGCATCTATTAACAAACATAAAGGAAGTAATCAATAGTAATAACAAAAATAGTAGGGGACACTTATCTCAATAGATACATCATCAAAACAGAAATCAACAAGGTAACAGTAGCTTTAAATGACACATTGGACCAGAAGGATCCATCAGATATATTCAGAACATTCCATCCTAAAACAGTACAATACACATTTTTTTTCAAGTGCACACAGAAGAGTCTCCAGAATAAATCACATATTAGGCCACAAAATAAGTAGCAACAAATTCAAAAAGATTGAAGTCATATTGTGCATCATTTCTAACACACTATGAAACTAGAAATCAATCACAAGAAAATAACACAAATACATGGAGGTTAAATAACATGGTATTAAGCAATGAATGGTCAACAAAGAAATCAAAGAGAAAATAAAAAAAAACATAGAAATAAATGAAAATTAAAACACAACTGTCCAAAATCTTTGGGATCCAGGAAAAGTGGTTCTAAGATGGAAATTTGTAGCAATACAGGCCTGCCTTAAGGAATAAGAAAAGTCTCAAATAAAACATCTAACCTTACACCTAAAGGAGTTGGAAAAAGAAGAAGAAGAAAAAAAAAACAGTGAAAGGAATGAAATAACAAAGATTAGAGCAGAAACAAAGTAGAAGCAATAACAAAAAACAAAACAAAACAAACACAACAGAAATGACCAGTGAAACCAGGAACTCTTTCTTTAAATAGACCAACAAAATTGATAAATCTTTATCCAGACTCACTCCCTCGCCCCGAGAGAGAGAGAGAGAGAGAGAGAAAGGACTCAAACAAAATCAATAATAAAAGAGGAAAAATAACAAGCGACAGCAACAGAAATACAAAGGATTATAAGAAGAAATGGATAAATTGCTAGAAACACATAACTTCCCAAATCCAAATCAGGAAGAAATAGAAAATTTGAACAGACCAAATCCTGGCAAGGAAATTGAATCAACAAACAAAAAATTCCCAACAGAAAGTCTAGGACCAATAGCTTCAGAAGTGAACTCTACGAAACATTTAAAGAAGAGTTAATGCCTATTCTCAAACTATTCCAATAAATAGAAGATGAAGGAATGCTTTCAAATTCATTCTATGAGGCTAGTATTACCCTGATAACAAAATCAGGTAAAGATACTACAGAAAAAGAGAACTACATACAGGTCACTATCTCTGAGGTACACAGATGCAAAAATTCTTAACAAAATATTAGAAAACTGAATCCATTAATACATTAAAAATCATTCACCATGACCAAATGGAATTTACAGCTGGAATGCAAAGGTGGTTCAATATTCACAGATCAATCAATGTGATCACATCAATGAGAGAAAGGATAAAAACCATAGAATCATTTCAATAGATGCAGAAAAAGCATTTTACACAGTGCAATGTCCATTTGTGATAAAAAACCCTCAACAAACAAAAAAGGTTTAGAGGGAACATACCTCAACATAATGAAGACCAAAGATGAAAAACCCAAAGTGAACATCATACTCAATGGGAAAAACTGAGTTTTCTCCCTAAGGTCAAGAAGAAGACAAGGATGTCCACTCTCACCACTTTTATTCAACATAGTACTGAAATTCCTAGCCACAGCAGTCAGACAAGAAAAAAGAATAAAAAAATCATGTAAATTGGTAAGGAAGAAGAAAAACTTACTATTTGCAAATGACATGAGACTATATACAGAAAATACTCACGAATCTAAGAAAATACTAGAACTGATATATGAATTCAGTAAGTTCACAGGATACAAAATCAATATACAGAAATCATTGCATTTCTGTACATTAATAATGAAATAGTGGAAAGAGATATTAAGAAAAGAATCCCATTTACAATTGCACCAAAAATAATAAAACACTTAGGAATAAATTTAACCAAAGAGGTGAAAGACCTATACTCTAAAAACCATAAAACATTGATGAAATAAACTGAATATGACACAAATGGAAAGACATATCATAATCATGAGTGGAAGAACAAATATTGTTAAAATGTTCATCCTACCCAAAGCAGTCTACAGATTTAATGCAATGCCTATTAAAATACCAACAGCATTTTTCCATAAAACTAAAAAATCCTAAAATTGGTATAGAACCACATAAGACTCAAAATAACCAAAGAAGAACAAATCAGAAGACACCACAATCCCAGATTTCAAGATATGCTACAAAGTTTTAGTAATCAAAACAGTATGGCACTGGTATTAAAACACATACATTAATGGAACAGAATAGAGAGCCCAGAAATAAACCCATAATTTATATGGTGAGTTAATCTTTGACAAAGGAGGCCAGAGTATGCAATGGGAGAAAGACAGTCTCTTCAACAAATGGTGCTGGGAAAACTGGACAGCTACATGCAAAAAAACAAACAAACAAAAAAAACCAAGAAGATGAAGAAGGAGGAGGAGGAGGGGGAGGAGGGGAAGGAGAAGAAGAAGAAGAAGAAGAAGAAGAAGAAGAAGAAGAAGAAGAAGAAGAAGAAGAAGAAGAAGAAGAAGAAAAAGAAAATGGACCACATTCTTACATAGTACCCAAAAATAAACTCAAAATGGATTAAGGACTTAAATGTGAGACCTGAAATAATAAAAACCTCTGAAGAGAGCACAAAGAGTCAATTTCTCTGACGTGGGTATAGCAATAGTTTTCTAGATATGTTTCCTGAAGAAAGGGAAACAAAAGCATAAATAAACTATTGGGACTACATCAAAATAAAAAGCTTTTCATAGCAAAGAAAACAATTCACAAAACTAAAAGACAGCCTACTGTAATAGTAAATGACATAGCCAATAAAGAGTTAATATCCAAAATATATGAAGCATTTATACAACTCACCACCAAAAAAGGAAATAATCCAATTAAAAAATGGGCAGAAGACATGAACAGACATTTCTTCTAAGACCTCCAGAAAACCAACCGACACATGAAAAGATGTTCAATATCACTCATCATGAGGGAAATGCAAACCAAGACTAAAATGAAGTAGCACCTCACATCTGTCAGAATGGCTAAAATGAAAAACACAAGAAACAAGTGTTGGGGAAGATGTGGACAAAAAGCAACTTTTGTGTATTGCTGTAAACTGGCGTAGCCACTGTGGAAAACAGTGTAGATGTTCTTCAAAAAAGTAAAAGTAGAATTACCATATGATCCACTAATTCCATTATTAGGTATGTACCTAAAGAATACAAAAACACTAAGTAAAAAAGATATAAGTACTGTATGTTTATTGACATATTATTTACAATAGCTACATTATGAAAGCAGCCCAGGTGACCATGAATAGATGAATGGATAAAGAAGAAGTGGTAAAGATATACAATGGAATATTACTCAGCCATAAAAAAGAATGAAATCTTACCATTTGCAACAACATGGAAGGAGCCACAGAGAATAATGCTAAGTGAAATAAATCTATTAGAGAAAGACAGATACCATGTGATTTCACTTGTTTATGGACTTTAAGAAACAAAAGAAATGAACAAGGGAAAAAAAAAAAGACAAACCACAAAACAGACTCTTAACTATAGAGAACAAACTGATGGTTACCAGAGGGGAGGTGGATGGGAGATGGGTGAAATAGGTGAAGGAGATTAAGCGTACATTTATCACGAGGAGCACTGAGTAATGTATGTAAGCACTGAATCAGTATATTGTGCACTTGAAAATAATATAACATTGTATGTTAACTATACTGGAACTTAAAAAAACACCTCAATCAACCTGGGAGAATTAAAAATTATATTTGGTTTTTAAAAATATATATAAACATAAGATTTTCTTTCTCCCACAAAAACATAAAATATATGTGTGTGTGTATATACATATATATAATTCTGTATATATCTTATTAGTGTAGCAAATATTACCTTTCAATTCATTGTCTTTTGTACTTTCCCTTAAAATTTAAGCTGATTTCAACAGAAGATTTATTTCAGATTTGGAATGAGTATTGAACCCTACTACTACTGTGAGTTCTTTCACCTACGTTCCAATTGAAGAGCAGCCTTGGCAAAAGCATGCATATTCATACAATGACTCAGTCTAGGTGTGTGTGTGTGTGTGTGTGTGTGTGTGTGTGCGCGCGTGCATGTGTTTGTAGTTAGACTTAAACTTTCTATTTCCCTAATGTGTAAATCTCAAAAAGTAAAGGCAATAATAAATATGACTCTCCCTTGGTATGCTTGGTAATGTAAATATTAAAAAATAATTATAGTAACACAGTAATGAAAGACATCTTCTTCGATCAACACGGTGACATACTCTGTCTGGGTGTTCGACACTGTTCATTTCTCCATGTGGCTTCCATTGGGAACTGGTGCCCCTGGAAGTCAGTAAGAGTCTTCTCTGGCTGAGATCATGTTCCTCTGACATTTCAAATGGTCATCTAAAATGGCTGTGTGTTGGGCTGGCCAGGTGACTCTTGGTATGCAACCTCTTTTAGCCTATTACAAGCTAATTTTAACTAATGGGCTTTCATATCAATCTGCCCTTCTAGGCTGCCTCCTCTTCCTACCCTTCTGCACACCTTGCACCCTGAATTCAAGTCATCAAAGCCAAATAGTTAAAAACATTATGATACTACTTGAAACTACTTACATTTTAATTTTGTATAAAACTTTTATGGACAACCTAACAGCCCAACTTGGCTCCTGACAGTATCATAATAATGTACAATATAGCTAAAAAGGAATTCCATTTTTTTCTAATTGGCCTTCATAGGAAAATGAGGTAAGGCTTTCAACCCACTATATTATTCAGTGATGATAGTATGCATTCTCTAAATTTATTACTCTTGGCTGATCTATAGTTTTAAACATAAAATAAATGTTAGAATCTGAATTCAAAAAGCAGTAAATAAAACTGTCTTTATCAACTGTGGCTATAAAGAAAATTCCATTTTCATAATTCACTGACATTGACTATATATCAAATTTATTTTGATCAAAAGTTTAACAAATAAAGTGAGAGAAACATGTCTAACTAAAATAGCATTCAGTACACTAACTTCAGGACCATGTGGGGGCAAGTAATCACATATTTTTGGTTAATTACTTCACACATATTCCTGTTTTTAACACTTCTGCAGCCAATTAGACAATACTACTAAATGTGTTATGAAAGTTATGTCAAAGATCACATGTTCCATTTAGTTTTTGCACAACTGAAATGTTTTTTAAAGATAAGCAAATGTAGTAAGAGTAAAATCAGATGCAGAAAAGCAAATTTTTAATTTGACCAATGCCTTCACCCTTTTTTGAAATTATTATTTCAACAATTAGAGATACTTCCTATCATATAGTCCAACAGTTTCTCAACCTTCACATACTTTAAATTACTGCATCCTCTTACAAAATTGTCTTTTTTCCCTCTTGAGGCTTTTAGTACGCTCCCTTAATAATGATGATGATGTGACAATAGTAATAACAAAAACTATAAAGAATATTTATTGAGCATTCGCTATGTATAATGCATTGTGTTAGGAGCTTTACACAAATTGTCTTTTGTAAAATCTTTACATCCCTATAGAATTATAATTAACCCCATTCTACACATGAAGAAACAGATCCAGCAGCTAAGTAACCTGACAAATGTAAGTTTATGAATTCATACAGAGACACCTGGCTTTACTGCCACACACCTAGCATTTTAAAACAAGTCAGGTATTATTACTCCTGCTCAGAACCTTTTACCAGTTTCTCACCATGCTTAGAAAATCCAGTCCCTTGCCATGTCCTACAAGCTTTATGATCTCAACAAAATAAGCTTTATGTGTTATGATCTTAAACCTTGTTTCCGACTGTACCTTCTCCAATCTCTCAATCATTCTCGTGCAAGCTACACTGGTTTCCTTGATTCTACCAACATGTGAAGCATACTCTGACCTCCGGACCTTTGTATTGCTGTTACTTTTGTCTGAACCATTTGCCCTCATAAATTTGCTTGGCTCACTTCCTTACCTCATTCAAGTCTCTATTGAAATGACATACAGAGAGGAATTCCCTCAATACCCCAACTAAAATGCTACTTCACTCCTACTCTTTACCTTTATTTTTCTTTTTTGGACTTCCTATCTGTCATCATGCTACATGACAGTATATATATTGTTTTTCTTTCCCACAACAGTGGACGCTCCAAGAAAGCAGAGACTTTGTTCTGTTCGCTGCTGTATCTTTGACACCTGGTGTAGTACATGGCACATGGTGGGTTGTCAACTAACTGTGCAAGGAAGCAAGCGAGCAAGCAAGCAGGAAGAGAGGAAATAAGTTAGGGATCACAAGCAGGATATAACTTTGTACCCAAATCAAAGCAGTGAATCAAATTCCTCACAAAATAAAGCGCGCGCGCACACACACACACACACACACACACACACCAAGAAACCAAAAACAACAACAAAAACCATGACTGTAATCTTAAGAAAAAAAAAAAACAAATCCAAGGAAGAAACTTTCTCAAAGCACATGATTATTGCTTATTATTATGTATACATTCATAACACCACATCTGGGTTAAAGTAAAAAAATATGAGATTTATAGTTATTTAATTTCATAAACCTAAGAAATTGTTGTCTGGGAATTGTTAATTTAATTGTCTTTTGAAATTGATTGTAATTCTACTCTAAGGTTGCATATATATGATGCTAGATGTTTACTTGGAAACCATAATACTTAATCACTATCCAGAGGTTTTCAAAGAAATGCCCCAGATGGTAGACAGTGTGTCTGAAAGATCCAGTTTGGGAAATTTCAGAATTTTTATTAAGCTAAAACTTCTATCCAATGCATAAAACCAAATAAGAATGAATAGTATTCTGTTTTCATTTTTCCACCTGATCTTGCTTCTTTCTAGCTGGCACCACCCTAAATCAACCTTCTCATGTTCCATTTGTAATATTGTGATAAACATTCTCTCAACCATTCACACTATCATCTCTAATCAACTCTTCAAACTAGCTCCAAATGGAAGATACACTGTCTTTCTAAATCCTCAGACTTTCCATTGTGTACAGCATAAATTACAAATTATTTAAAATTATTTAAACCAACTTTAAAGGCTCTAAAAATTGGATATTACCATGCCTATAAAATGTTATCTCTCAGAATCTCCCCAAAGAAGAAGCAAATGTATTCATTGTTCCATATAACCTGAGCTTAACTCTTAGGTTAGGTTAAAGTATGCTGCCCCCTAAACCTCAATACCTTATCATGGATCAGCTGTGGCTATATTCCACCATATCTTTCTTCTGAAACCAAGGTTTCTAGAACTGTCCTAAACATTTCAGGGTGGGTCTGCATAGGTCACAGGGTCAAGCCTGCTGACAATAAGAAGTGGAAGTATCCCAGTGAGAGGCAGTGAATAATTTGAACAAGAATACAGTCTAGCATAAAGAGAAAGTCATTGTTACTTTTCTGTAGAGATAAAACAAATTACTCAAAAGACACATAAAATTCTCAGGTGTATTGTTCCTGAGGCCCAGCCCTTTTAAGACAAGAAACAAATTCCCATCTTCTTGGCGATTTCTATAGTTCCCTGACTTTTCTTCCTACCTACCCTGTAACACCTAACACTGTGTTTTCCACATAGCATGTACCGAAAGCCTGTGTCTAAACTGGAGTGACTTTACCTATTAGCTTGTGGTAAGATACTGTGTTTGAAAAGTATATCCTTGGTGAGTTAATTTTTTTCTTCCTTCCTTCCTTCCTTCCCTTCCTTCCCTTCCTTCCCTTCCTTCTTTCCTTCCTTCTTCCTTTCCTTTCCTTTCCTTTCCTTTCCTTTCCTTTCCTTTCCTTTCCTTTCCTTTCCTTTCCTTTCCTTTCCTTTCCACCTTATCATTTTTCCCCAAAATAAAAATTACCTTTAGAAATCAATAAGAAAAAAAAAGGCACACATCATAAATGAAAACAAATGGCCATGGAGTTCACTGAAAATAAATACAGAATGCTAATAAACATGAAAATATGCTCAACTACTATTTTAAACAAATTCAAAACAAATTGGGAAAGTTTCTACCTTTAAGGTTATCAAAAATATAAAAATTTTATAAGGCCAGTATTAGGCAGGATACAGGTATGTGTGCACTATTGAAGGCAATATAAATTGCTGTAACCATTTTAGAAGTATCTTGGCAATATCTATCAAACATTTTAATAGATATATATTTAACTCAGGGCTCCATAGCTAGTAAGGTGACTGTGCAATATGGTTGACAAGTGATCCCAAAACAAATAAACATAATGTTTATGTTAGTACAGTTTATAGATATAAAAAACCAGGACTACCTAAATGTCCATAATGGGTAAAAATTAGAAACAACCTAAATGACCATCAATAGGGATATACCATACAATAACAAAGTGTGCATTTAAAGAATACCCATTACCTCCCTATGCACATGTATTTAAAGATTTCTAAGATACAATGAAGTGAAAAAACAATCCATACACAAACATAGACATATATAATGTAATATACATAAAATTATTTGCTGGCTTTACATATATGAGAAGTTGTGACACCAGGGGTTACCTTTGGAGACAGGTGATGGTATAACATTTTTACATGTTATTTGTGTATTTCTGTTGCTTAAACTTTTGATTTAAAAATTTTTTACTGTTTATTATTGAGAGACAGAGAAAGACAGAGCATTAGCATGGGAGGGGCAGAGAGAGGGGGAGACACAGAATCTGAAGCAGGCTTCAGGCTCTGAGCTGTCAGCACAGAACCCGATGCGGGGCTCGAACTCACAAGCCCCAAGATCATGATCTGAGCCGAACTCAGACGCTTAACTGACTGAGTCACCCAGGTGCTCCTGTTGTTTAAACTTTTAAAGAACTAGTTTGATTTAAAAATATGTCACCAGACAGAAGGGAGGTGGATGAGGGGATAGGGATTAAGGACTGCACTTGTGATGAGCACTGGGTGTTGTATGTAAGTGATGAATCACAAAATTCTACACCTGAAATTAATATTATCCTTAACTAATGGGAATTTAAATAAAAACTTGGAAAAAATAAAAATAAATAAGTAAATATCATCAGATATTATTTGTGTGTAGGATTTATAGGCCATTATCACATCTTTTTTACTGTTGTTAAGTCTTTAAAAAGTTAGTGTTATAAATATAGAAATAGATTTATTGTTTTGTTTATTTGTAAATATATCCTTGTAAAAATAAACCAGGCAACAGAGAAAAAAAAAACAATGAAAAAGAAAATAAAACTAGCATAGAATCCCACTACCAGGATTACAGTCTTTTGAAAGTATAGAATATACAGAAGAAGAGTATCAATTACAGGTTAATCATGCAAGGTAGTAGTGACAGGAACCGATGACCGGTGTATCCCTGACTATAGAATATATGCACCTGTACTTCTGGCTTACCTGATCCGTGTGTGTGTGTGTGTGTGTGTGTGTGTGTGTGTGTCTGTATGTATATATACATACAGTGATGGAGGTAATGGGAGAAAGTTTGCTCAATATTATCAGGCGGCCTTGCTTAAAATACCTAAATCTGAGGTTCAGATTTTATGTACTCTTGCCATTGGCTTATAAGAAAATCATAAAAGATTATGCTTATGGATAGTACTCAGGGATGACAGTAAGTGTGGGCAGCCACCTCTTGAACTAACTGAAAATAAGCTAGGAAAGTCTGTTCTGCCCCAACGTTTCACCTAAGAACATTTAATCCAGCTGTTATCTGTCATTAGGACTATAAAATAGATTTGTTTATCATTTCTTTTCCAAAGAATCACTGAAGATATATGAAAAAAGAAATGGTAAGCTAAGGGGAGGTTAATATAGGCATGGAAGATTTTTTGGTGCACTTTTGGTGATGGTATTTCTGTTTCCATCCATTATTTGGATGGAAAGCATTTGATTTCTTTCTGACAATGAATTCACTTTGTTGTAATTATGACTAATCCTTATTGCATATACCTTTTCATTTTCTCACTTTTATTAATGTTCCTTTGTCTGAAGTAGGAGAACTATGCAAATTTTAGGTTAAGCCCTGCAGTGTGCTGACAGTGAACTCATTGAGCCTAATGCTTTGCCAAATAAAAATGATGAAGAGAAATATACTGCATTCGGATTGGTGGGAGTACAGCCAGGCCCACCCACTGGGTAAATGTGACCACCACCTGAAATCCAGAGAATTCTGATGAATAAAGATTATTATGAGTAATTCTGCACACCTTGCCTGGTTTGGAGCATATGGCAGTGGTCGTGCATTGCCAAGAAAACACTGTTTCTGCCTGCATAAATTCTGATGTTTCACTCAGAAGCTTTACCTACATGTGACACAGAAATATAAGAAGGAGTTAGATGCACAAAGCTGACAGAATCTCCTATAAGAGTTGTTATTCTAAACAAACTCATCAGGAGTTTCATGGAATTAAAATGTATTCTGATGCTGGAACTACAAAAGTAGTTCAAATATGTACACTATTTCTAAAGACTATGCTTTTGTGTACACAAACGTGAAACACTGATGACCAGCAGGAATCAACTGCTTGACTTTCTTCCATTAAATTATTGGAGAATTTTTTTGAAAGTTTATGTTTTTCTGACTGACTATTACTCATTTTTTCCCCTCAGTATAGGTTTCTTCCTGCTGTTAGGAAATACTCATTTTGGGGAGATAAATTAACTCTTTCATTTTACCTATTCAGAACAATGAAGTAAATAAAATATACACTCACTCACTCCCCTGTATTCTCTGCTCAAACCCTCCCTCAGTGTGACTCCTCCCTATGTGCACCTAATGCCCTCAAACTACTCCATACTCTATTAGCTTCAACTAGCAATAGTTCATTCTGGCAGTGCCTCATGAGCCCCAACTTTTCCAATCACTTGTGCCTTATCAAAACATTACTGTTTTCTGTCTCAATTCCTTAAGACTCCCCTTCATTAAAGAGATAGAGGGCTCATTTTATCCAGTAATGATAAAATTGTGAAAGATTTAACCTCTTATTCCTCTCTGTTAGGCTGTTACTGTTCCAGTAATGCTATATAACAAACTACTCCCTGAACTCATTGGCTTATAATAGTGAGCATTCATTTTTCTTACAAATCTGAGGATCAGCTGAGGTGTTTTGCTTCAGGGTAGACTGGACTTGGCTCTGCATTCTGGGAGGGTTTAGATCTGCTTCACCTAACTTACTCTGGGATGGTAGCTTTCAGGGACATGCACTTCTCATGACAATCAGATGACCACAAGATATGAAGTCAAAATTGTGCAAATACATTTAAGGCCTCTGCACACATCATGTCCACAAGTATTTCTTTAGCAAAAGAAGTTGTATTGCCAGTATGGCAGGGTTACTGAAATATGCTCCATGCATTAGAGTGCACTGCTAGGTCCCGGGGGAAAATAGTGAATTGACAATCTACATAGCTTCCAAGGAAACATATTTTCTCTTTACTGGGAATTTACTTGAGATAATACTGTACCTTAAGTGAAAGTAGAGCTTGTATTGATGCAAAATGATATTATTGAAATTTAAGAGACAGTTGAAGAAATGTAATATCCTATGAATCACATCCAGTAGATGTTCTTCTATCGACTATATAATGGAATAAAATCTAACATGGTGCTAGGCAGTTTTAAGGGGTTTATCTCATTTAATTACTAAAATAACCTCATATATTAACAACTCTTCTAATTCCATTTGGCAAGTTAGAGAACTGAGGCACAGAGGTTTACCAGTTTGCCTAAGGTCACATATTAGTAAGGTTTGTACTCTAGCTCTGGACACTATGCTTCTAACTGAGAGATGAAATCTGCAAATAGACAATGAGACCATATATAAAAATAGAACCCTGACCCACAACTTGTAGCAAGCTGTCCAGGAAGCCAACCTATTATCTACAATAACCAGACTAGGAAGCTAGCTTGCTATAAAGGAGATCTATAGGAAGTCACAGTACTATCTTGAGTAGCAATCCAGGAAGCCAAATAATAACCCCTGCAACAATCGACCCCAAAAGGCTATGATTTGACAGCTTTCCAAATATTTATTCCAACTGCAAGCTGAGAACCATCCAGAGAAAGCCAAGCATGTACATAACCAATCACATAGAATGCCCTGTTTCTAGTTAGTAGACTCACAGCATCCCCAATTGCAACAACCTCCAATCAAGGCATACATGAAGCCTTCCTATTTTATCACCATAAAACTTTGCTGTCTCTCTGCCTGCCTTTGAGTCTCTGCCAAAACATAAGTGATGGTGGCTGACTCCCTTGCTATAGCAAACTCTGAATTAACAACTTTGGCTTTTCTCATTTGTTTAGTTTTTATTTATTTCCACATAGCCAGAACAATATCCGTTATAGCTAATGTAATTGAATTTGTGCATATCTAACATAGATTCTAAGACTGTAGCTAAAACTGCTGAAAGGCCAATAATCAACTCATTTCATCACTTCATTTTTGTAATATGGCCCCACTAGTATTTGGGATTTAGAGGATTTCATATATCTATAGAAAGTCCGAGTTAATGATAATCACAATAATAGTAACAAAGTATAAGTCAATGGTAAGAACAATAGTAATAATAAAAGTAAATGTGTTATTAAGTACTTATAAACACCACACACATTATTAAAAACAGTATTTAGATTAGTTTGTTGCATGCTCAAATTAATCATATGAGCCAATTACTGGCATATTTCCATTTTACAAGGAAACAGAGACTTAGAGAGAAGAAACTCGCCAAATATCCACATTGTTTACATATTATACAAACATCATTTAATTTTGCCAGCTTACCTCCAAACTTTAATTGCATTTATATTTAGTTCAATACCTGGCACACAGTGTGAATTCAACTTAATAGAGAAAAGAATAGATTACTTAGATAATAACCAAGATTCAGTAAAACCTACACTAACCCTAAAGACCTATTCACCAAATTTTTTGGAACTTCCTTAGGTTTTCCTCAGCAGCTTTTTTTCTACGTGAAAAAATACACATGTATAAAATAACTACATTTCCCATTTAGATAAGAGTGTCTTAAGAGCATACTATCATTTTTGCTTTTTCTCAAGGTTTTAAGTGTGTGCATGCTGTGAACACTCAGACAATGCTGGAGAGAAACAGACACTGTGCTACCCACTTGCCTATGTGCCTGGTGAATCTACTGTCAACTGTTGATAGCAGTAACTGGCCCCTAACATCACCACATCCAAAGGTCTATAATTTCCCTATTAAGCAGCCATCAGATACTGGCTGAGTACTATGTATGTGAAAAATTATGGTTAGAGTGGGAGAGAGCCAAAGCATAAGAGACTGTTAAAAACTGAGAACAGACTGAGGGTTGATGGGGGGTGGGAGGGAGGGGAGGGTGGGTAATGGGTATTGAGGAGGGCACCTTTTGGGATGAGCACTGGGTGTTGTATGGAAACCAATTTGACAATAAATTTCATATATTGAAAAAAAAATTATGGTTAGGCAGTGACTTCCTGACAACCAGGTCTCATGAGAATACTCTCAGCAAAGAAATGTTGGAAATAACCTGTTTTTCAATTCTTTAGCGGGACAGTTAAGGGGGTTGTAAACTTGAGGTACATATGAGTAGAAGGCCTAATCCATTTCCTTCAAAACACTTGAGATCCTTATAAAATGACAATGAAATTACAATACAATGGAATACAATACAATGAATTACAACTTAGAATACATTTCACTGATAAATACCAAAGCATGACATAAAGAATGTATTCAAGTAAAAAATGTTTAAAGATAAAAAATATATATCTGCAAAAATTAAGATATTGGCAATTATGGAAAATGACTATGGGTTTAACTAAAGGCAAGGAAGGAGAGAACATTCCAGTTGTGGGGAATAGTGTGGCCAAAGACAGTTGTAGGAAAAAGAGACACGTGTAGACATGCATGAGTAGATCAGTCCACTAGGAAAAAAAAAGTGTTTATGTAAGGAAATAGTGGCCCTCATTTCTGTTATGCCTTAATGTACATGAAGAATGTCTGACCTTTAGTGGAACATTGAAGACTAACAGGAAATAACACAAGTACTTATTTTGCAACCAGAAGTTCCCAATGGCAATTCTACAATTTACATTTTAGAGAATGAGTTATCATGACTATATGCCATTTTTATTCATATGTGGTATCTGTTCATGTGACAACACATTTTATAAATAACACATTGTACCATCCTATACTCTTCCAAAGGAAATATTCCTGCTGTCCACCCCACTTCTTCCTTGATATGTTATACCCCTCAATAAATTATGCACTATCCAAGGAATTATACTCACAGTTTTTTGTCTTTTCCTTAAAAAGGCCATGAAAGAGTGAAATCTGTCTAGTAGACCATTGAACTCCCAGGCCTCTATTCTGAAGTCTCATGGGTGAGCTCACAGTCCATATTATCATAGAACCTGGGAGGATTTTTTTCACTTGTTAATGCACTGAAATCATCCCTTTATTAGCCTCTTCCCATCCCCACCTTTTTTTCTACTTGGGTTATGATATGTCTCACAGCATGCATCACCCTATTATTATCTCCAGGTTTGTTGTCTGGATTTATTTTCAGTCCCTGGCAGGGTATATGAATATCCATGAGATATTTCCATAGACCTGGCAGTGGACTACTCAAGTGCTTCCCTCTGGGAACAAACACTGGAGACGAAGGCTAGGAGTGTCCTCCTCCATTCATACAGCCTGTATGGCAGAATGGCCTGAGAGATAATTTGGGGGCCAGTTTATCATGGCCTGTAAAGAGTTTTACACAGTAATTGTTCTTATCTGCCTTTTTTTCACAAGACCTTGTGTTAGGTACTAGACAATGATACTGTACTTGCCATCAAAACCTTAAAGTCTAACATAAAATCAGATCCTAATTGTATCAGAGAGTGATAGGTTTTCTAAGAAAAGTACAGAGAAGGGGGCAATGGGAGTACAAAGAAGAGGATTACTTCTTACTGGTGAAGGGTCAATCATGCTTTCTGGAAAAAAAAAATGCAGTAATTTATTTCTGTCCTAATAGTTAGGCAGGGAGCACATGACAATAAACCTTTACATCTAGGCACTTAGAGCTATAGAGAATTGGTCAGTATCATCATTCAAACTTTATTTTCTGCTTCCTAGGAGCCATTCTGTTTAAGTTCACTGCACCTGATCCCAAGGAGCTCAAGTAATGTAAAATATCCTGCTTGATTAAGTTAATTTCAAGGTTTCATTTCTGATATATTGCCTACAACCATTTTATTCATTGTGATAACTGCATAAAAATAACCTAAAAAAAGAGTTGAGTAAGTAATAGTGCCACAAGTTCCTTTCCACTCATTTCATCATAAATCTTAAATTTGCCTTGCGACACTAATAGCACTTTAGTGAGCATGAAATGTGATTATAATTGTGAAAGTAACTGGAAAAGAAAACATCGGCTTGCTAGATACGTTATTCTAAAAAAGAAATGCATAGGGATGAGGGAATCTCCAATATGGAAATGAAAAGATTCTGAGGATATGAAATTCATTATCTAGTTGCCGAACTTTTTTTTGTTACTTCTGTGTTGCATTAAACTGTATGCCTCTATTATGAGATAGCCTGTACTTTTCCATTTCAAATTTTTTAATACGTGCAAAGTAATTAACCTTATAATAGCTCTAATATTAGATGTCCAAACTGCCCTTTTTCTTATTAGTCATTTTAATTTGTTCAACATGTACTGGGAAACTGACAATAAGGAGTCCAAATTATTATTTAAATAGACTACCATCTGCGCAGAAGAGAGAACTGTCTTGATATGCAATAAAACACTATAATTTTTTAAATGTATGTGTATTGCTGAGTGGTAGAATACCTGTAGTTCACCCATTATGATCATTTTTTTTAAAGTTTATTTATCTATTTTGAGAAAAGAGAGAGTGCGAGCAGTGAGGGCAGAGAGAGAGGGAGAGAGAGAAACCCAAACAGGCTCCATGCTGTTAGTGCAGAGCCCCACACAAGGCTCAAACCCATGAACTATGAGATCATGACCTGGGCCAAAATTAAGAGTTGACGTTTAACCAGTTGAGCCACCCACACACCCCATCATGATCATGTTAAACAAAAGTATACTATCATTATTTTGTACATTATAAAAAATATCACCCAATACACAAAATTTATTTTTTTCTTTTCTTCTAGCACTACAGAGATATAATTGACATATAACATCGTGTAAGTTAAGGTTTCCAATGAGTTGATTTACTTATTTATTGCAAAATAATTACCACCATGGTATTAGCTAACACCTGCATCATGTGACATAATTACCATTTCTTTTTTTGCAGTGAGAACATTTAAAATCCACTTAGCAACTTTCAAGTATATAATACAGTATTACTAACTATAATCACCATGCTGTACATTAGATCCCCAGAACTTACTCATCATAACTGTAAATGCATACTTTTTTTTAATGTTTATTTACTTTTGAGACAGAGACAGAATGCGAGTGGGTTAGGGGCAGAGAGAGAGGTAGACACAGATCTGAAGCAGGTGATGCATACGGGCACTTGTACCCCAATGTTTATAGCAGCACTTTCAACAATAGCCAAATAATGGAAAGAGCCTAATGTCCATCAAATGAAGAATGGATAAAGAAATTGTGGTTTATATACACAATGGAATACTATGTGGCAATGAGAAAGAATGAAATATGGCCTTTCGTAGCAACGTGGATGGAACTGGAGAGTGTTAATGCTAAGTGAAATCAGTCATAGAGAGAAAGACAGATACCATATGTTTTCACTCTTATGTGGATCCTGAGAAACTTAACAGAAGACCATGGGGGAGGGGAAGGAAAAAAAAAAAGGTTAGAGAGGGAGGGAGCCAAAACATAAGAGACTCTTAAAAACTGAGAACAAACTGCGGGTTGATGGGGGGTGGGAGGGAGGGGAGGGTGTGTGAGGGGTACTGAGGAGGGCACCTGTGGGAATGAACACTGGGTGTTGTATGGAAACCAATTTGACAATAAATTTCATATTAAAAAAACCCAAGCAGATCTGAAGCAGGATCCAGGCTCCAAGCTGTCTGCACAGAGCCCAATGCGGGGCTCATACTCACGAGCTGTGAGATCATGACCTGAGCTGAAGTTGGCTGCTCAACCGACTGAGCCACCCAGGTGCCCCTTAATTTTTTTTTTTTTTTGAAATGCATACTCTTTGACCTATGTGTCCTTTTCCCCCCTCATCTGACAGCTCCTGGTAACTACTTGTCTCTGTTCCTCTGAGTTTTGCTTTTTTAGATTCCACATATAAGTGACATTATGCATATTTGCCTTTCTCTGTGTGACTTATTTCACTTAACATAATAACTTTAGGATCCATCCATATTGTCACAGCAGGATGTCCTTTCTCATAGCTCAAAAATATTCCATTTACATATGGGAGTTCAGTTATCCCTTGAAGAATCTGTTTTCATTTCCTTTGAATATATACCCAGAAGTGGGATTGATGGATCGTACAGTAATTCTGTTTTTATTATCTTGAGGAACCACCATACCGTTTTCCATAGTGGCTGTACCAACTTACATTCCCACCAACAGCACTATATAAATATGCTCTTTCCTCCTCAAACCTCTAGTTATTAATTTTAGCATCCATTGATGATTGTTGCCTGAATCATCAGTTTTTACTATTTGAATCATCAGTATTTACTATGATGGTGGCCAAGTGGTGCATTTCTTCTCTATTTATCAATTGGCATTTTATTTAAAAAAGAGTTTTTTCATTTATCTATGTATAATTTTTTTAAAGAATCAGTTCTCTTTTTTAATATTTATTTATTTTGAGAGAGAGAGAGAGAGAGAGAGAGAGAGAGAGAGAGAGAGAGAGAAAGTGTGAGCAAGCACACAAACAGGGGAGAGGCAGAGAAAGAGGGAGAGATAGAGAGTCCCAAGCAGCCTCTGGGCTGTCAGCACAGATCCTGATGCGGAACTCGAACACATGAGCTGTGAGATCATGACCTCAGCCAAAATCAAGAGTTGGATGCTTAACTGACTAAACCACTCAGGTGCCCCTATAAAATTTTTTCAGTTTGGATTCATGGACTCATTTTAGTTAGGTAAGTTCTATTTTGTGTGATCACAGAAATGTACCATTCAGATCTTTAACAAGAATCTGTTCTGAGAATGTGGGTGTCTGACAGCTTCCAGTTGCTGCCCCTGAAGACCTGATCGCTGTATGTTCTGCCAAAGCCTTGCTTCCATAGGGCTGCTCCTGGTCAGTGCTGGGCATAGGTACTATAGTTGGGGTGTTTATGCCCAGTACTAAATTCTCGTAAGTATGCAGTCTTCTTCTGGGCTGGACATGAGCCTGGACAAGACTTTCTCAGAGCTGCACTGCAGTATGAGACTTTCCATCCAACTCCCTTCCATCTCCCCTTCACAGGAGTCAGTTTTTCACTGCATGTGGGGTTCTCCCTGCCTACTTCTGCTCTGTCTCTTCTTTATCCTTCCTAGGTACTTCCCCTAATAAACTATTGCAATTTTAATTCTGTATTACTGTTTCTTGGAAGACATATTCTTTTACTGTCATTATTTATTCTGGTGTTTGAATAATCCCAGATTTGGCCAGTAGGAGATATTTCAAGCTGGCTTTTACGTTCTCTTTTCTTTATCTTTTTATTTAGAAAGAATTTCAGATTCACACAGAAGCTCAAAATATAATATACAGAGTTCGTGCACTAGAGCCTTCACTCAGCTTCCTTCAAGGATAACATATTCCATAACCATAATACAATTATCAAAATCATAATACCGGTAATGGCATACTAAATATACTGCACCCCTTCTTCAGAGTTTACTTGTTTTCCCATGCATTTATGTGTATGTGTGCGAGGGTGAAGGATTCTATGAGATATAGATTTGTTTAATCACTACCGCAATACGGATCCAGAACTGTCTGATCAGCTTAAAGAAACTCCCTTGGGCTAGTCTTTTGCAGTTCTAGTATCCTTCCAAAACCCCTGACCCCTGGAAACCATTGATATTTTCTCCATCACTGTAATGCTGCCATTTTGAAAATGTTACCTAAATTGCATTACATAGTATGTAACCTTTTGACATTTGGTTTTTCTTTCATTCACTTAATGCCAATGAGATCCATCTAAGTAGTTGCATATATCAACCGTTCTTTCCTCTTAATCGTTGAGTAGTATTCCATGGGATGGATATGCCACATTTTGTTTATCCATTCACCCATTGGAGGGCATTCATGCTGTTTCTGCTTTGGGACTATTTCAAATAAAGCTTCTAAGAACATTTACTTGCAGGTTTTTGGAATGTGATCTTATGTTTTCAGTTTTGAGTAAATACCAAGGAATTATATGGTAATATGGCAAGCATATGTTTAACTTTATAAGGAAGTATAAATATATATTTCACCATCTTTCAGTTTTTTTAGTCCTTTTCTCATTTATTTGGAGGAGCATTTCATATATTCTGTATTCCAGTCATTTGATAATTAGGTTTTGCAAATAGCTTCTTCTAACTGGTTACCTTTTTTTTTAACTTGTTAAATGGTGTATTTGGGTGGCCTAAAATAATTAATCTACTTACACTCACCACTTTTTAATTATGTTTTATCTTTTCTGTGTCTTGGTGAAGAAATTCTTCTCACAAAGGTATTTCCTTAAGTTATATTCTAACATTCACATTTAGGTTAGACAATCACTTTAAACTCATTCTTGTTATTATATGAACAAATTCTATTTTACCTGTATGTCTTATATTATTCTACAACAATTTTCAAAATCCTTCCTCCAATTAACTGTGATACCATTTATTTCATAGGTCAATTTTTCATATATGTGAGACTTATGTTATTGGGCTTTCTATTCTATTTGTTTATTAATCTACTCTTCTATCAATGACCCCCTCTTCATTAAAATGGGTTTATAATAAGATTTATTAAAAAGCAAGTCCTCCTACTCTGTTCTTCTTCAGGAATGTCTTGTTATTCTCGAATTTTTTTCATATTAATTCTAGAATCAGCTTGTTCAATTTCATTAAAATCCCTGTCAGGATTTCTTTGGATTTTTATTGAACATATAGATTACTTTAATGAGAATTGCTACTTCTATGATATTGAAACTATTAATGGACATGATATTTCTTTTTTATGTAGGTCATCTTTAATGTCTTTCAATAAAGTTTTATGATTTTCTCCATAAAAATCATGAGCATCTTTATTTATACTTATTGTTATAATTCTTTTATATTTGGTGCTGCTAACAATGATAGATATGCTTCTAATGTTTAGATTATTATGATTTGCTGTAGGGTTTGTAAATATACTTTACTAGGAAAAGAAAATTTCTCTTGGTAGCTTCTTTAATTTTTTCTTTTCTACTCATGAACTGGTGTTAAATTCTATAGAATGCTTTTTTTATAGCAAATATTGAGATGATCATGTGTATTTTCTCTTTTAATCTGTTTATATGGTAAATTACATTAAAAGATGCTTAAAGCTAAATTCAACTCTTCATTCCCAGGATAAAACCAACATAGTTTTAAAATGTATTCCTAGATACAGTACCTAATATTTTGTTTAGGAGTTTTGCTTCAATATTCATGAGTGATATTGGCCTAAATTTTCCTTTTCAGTAAGTTCTTTTCTGTTTTGGTTTCAATGTCATATTAGCCTCATATAAAATTAAATTCTCCTTCTTTCTATTCTCAGTGCCTGAGTCAGCCTCAATGTGACTACACTTTAGACAGGTTTATTCTTCAGTATTGGCCCCTGTCCTTCCTTTTTCTAAAGCAATTGCTTTAGAAAGGTACAACTGTAAATTCTCTCCCTACCCCTTTGAGCTGTAAATTCTCTGCAACCCAAAAATGTCTTTTTCAAGAACCAGAGAGCTATTTCTTTGAAATAAAATAAATAATAAGCTTATATCGATGCTTCTTTAGTCATCAATTTTCAACATTTATAGTTAATCTATGCAAATTCCCCAGTACCATTTACTCATATCACTTTTCTGGTCTTCTCAAAAAATTGTATCAATTTTGGAGAGGTAAGATTTATGAAACTTTTGTTAATATGGCCAAACATCAAGTTATCTCCATATTCTGCTACTTCTCTCTCTCTCTCTTTTTTCTTTTGGATCATATCTCTAGAGTCTTCCAACCTTGTGTTCCTTCTTGTCTGGTTGCTTTTTAGGTCTGATGCACAAGTGGTATCCTGAGTGGGTCTTCTCTTTCCCTTCATCTGGAGAATTCCTCTCCCCAATCCTCTGCATCAGGGACCCTGGTTCTTAGGACCTGTGCTTTCTCTTCCTTGACTTGCAATAGCTCTGCCAAAGGCATAGCCACAACTTCAATCAGGAAAATGTTATTTTATCTTCCATAATTTCTCTAAGGAAAGGTTCTTGAAACAAAGAGGAAACTAATTCCAATATTGCCTATTGATCTATGAAATAAGCTTAGGGGGAATTTCATTTGCATATCTTACTCAGGGGCTCTGTCACTATGTATCAGCTCATTAGCCATCCATTTCTTCCCTCTGCCCTGGGCATGTGTATTTCAGACTGGGTTTAAATTGATCATTTCCTTGTTCAACTCACTCCAGTTCTAATATTAATCACAACTAGAACCATCATATTGTGAAATTATAAAAACAAAGTGAAGGGAGTCAATATTTAGTGAAAATCCACTATGACCCACTCTACTAGGTACTTTACATCCACTATAAATGATTATATCATCAAACAATCCTACTAAGTAGGTATTATTTTTGGGGCACCTGGGTGGCTCACTCAGTTGAACATCTGACTCTTGATTTTGGCTTAGGTTATGATCCAGGGTCATGGAATCAAGCCTCTCATTGGACTCCATACTGAGTGTGGAGCCTGCTTAAGATTCTCTCTCTTTCCCTCTCATCACCCCTCCCTTAACCCCTCCCCCACATACACATGCATGCTCACTCTCTCTCTCTCTAAAAGTAGGTATTACTCTAATTCTCTAATTTTTCTAACTAGAAACTATGGGCATAAGGAACAGGGTCTTACAGATAGTAAGTTGTGGTCCAAATATTACAATATGTTTCTATTACTTTAAAGCCCATGTTTTATCCTTTTCATAGCCTTGCATCAAGGTCAGCTTGAAGTAAAAGACTTTAATTTCCCGAGTAACCTCTTGAGGTCTGACTAATTTTACAATCTGCTCATGGCTTCTTATGGGAGAACTCTGTACCCGATGAATGAAATGAACCTTAATTTCCTTGCCTGAGCAAATGGAAAAGTTATAATTCAGTTTGTAAAGACTACAAGAGAACTCAAGAAAAATCTCTGACAAATACACCCCCCCACACACACACCACCTTATCCCACAAAGCAATTTATTATAGTGGATTTGAATGGGATCTTCTTTCTGTTCTAAGGGCAGAAACAAAGACACGTGGTAGATTCTGGCTGTTGTAGATTAGACATGGTCGATTAGACTTATGTTCTCTTCTTGTCTTGTGTTTACATCATGAAAAATATTAATAATCAATCTTCAAGTTATTATAAAAATTTCAGTGAGTAAGGTAGGAGCCAAAAAAGAAAAATCCTAAAAGTATTAGTGCTGTCTATAAGTATTGTTAGATTAATATATACTAATGCTTATTTTCCCAAGGCTCTCATTGATAAGTAAATATATTAAAATATGCATATATGTTTATTAGCAAAAATAATAATTTTAAAGCATAAATGATTTTATTAGTGAACTTACTCCTCAGTTTCTGGAAAGGCCAAGAAACACATTACTAAATAAGCATTCTCTTTTCATTCAAATCTCTCCCCTAATGCCCTATACTTCTTTGGCAATGAAATTGCTGGTACTTTTGGCACCTTCAACAAGTTCAATAAGACAATTAACTAGGCCCACTTCTCCTACTAAATAATAATTTTATTTAAGTTTTTTAATGTTTCTTTTTGAGAGACAGAGAGAGACAAAGTGTGAGCAGGGGAGGGGCATAGAGAGAGAGGGAGACACAAAATCCCAAGCAGGCTACAGGCTCCAAGCTGTTGGCACAGAGCCCCATGCAGGGCATGAACCCAGGAACCACAAGATCATGACCTGAGCCAAAGGTGGAGGCTTAACCAACTGAGCCACCCAGGCACCCCTAACTAATAATTTTCTCAGAGATGAGTGAATTAAGAATGAGAAACTAAGTTGACTACCCACATTTGGTTTTATTTTTTGGTGGAGAAATAAGAAATATCTAAATGGCCTTTTGACCTACCTCCTCTTTATTTAGGTAACAAAATCAAATCGTCTAGGTTGTGATGCATCACCTAAAAAATGCACATCAAGTTCACGTTGTTTAACTATGAAGGAAAGGAAAACACAGACACACACACAAATGCACAGATGTGCAGACACACACACACACCGAGGATTTAAGTCAACTGAAACTTGTAAAGTCAAAAATATATTTTAACAGAATTTTTCATAAGATGGAGATCATAGTTACAGGAAGTACAGATGTTTACTCAATTTAGTAAGAACAATCATTCTATAGTTTTGCTACTATTGTCTTAAAATTTCATAATTTTTAAACATTCTATTAGTATGCCTGTATTTGATAATCTAATCTCAATTTTTCTAAGAATAAAATGTTCTTTTTACTCAAAAGTGAAATTAACTTTGGAAGTAAATAGAGATATATATACCTCACATTCAATTTATCTTTATTAAAAGATATTAATTTTTAAGATATGACTATGACTTTGGCCACTAAGAAATGTTACATTTATGTCCTGCTTTAAATCTTCAATCAATCTCTCCCATCTGTCAAATTTTTATAGCTACTAAAAGATAAAGGCTCTGTTGCTATGGTAATTATTCTATTACCTAGGTGACAGTGTTCCAATGATGTCATTGTTAGTGATCTAACTCATAAAACATTTTTTAGTTTTAGTATAGTTACACAAGGGGGAACATTACCAATGATACAAAATCAAGAGGGTCAGAAGAATGCTGCTCTTCTTAATAAACAGGGTACTCACAAACGAAAATTAGAAGGTGAACGCTCAAATGAATTTCTCCAATTATCTCTGCTTTTAGTTGGGTCAATGCCCTCATCAGCATTTTAGAAAGCTGAATGAAAAAGAAGAGTTTGTGTGTAGAGAAAGATAAAAAGAAAGCAAGGTGTTCTAGGGGAAGAATTGTGGAAATGGCATCCCATTGAAAAAATGTATTTCCTTAACTCTTTTCAGTTGAATCTCAGGCTTGATCATTGGCAAGGGGAAAAAATGCTGTGTGCTTTCATTTTAGTGTCATAATCTACTCCTTAACCAGAGAGCTGTGTACAAAGAAATGCAGAGAAAGATATAAAGGAGGAATTGGAAACAGGAAATTAGGTGGAGAAGATAGCAAAAAAGATCAGAAACTGAGTTGTCGGTCACTATTCAGATTATGATAAAAGAGGAATTAGGGGGAAAAAAGGTAGCAAGAAGGGTGGATAAGAGTTTGAAAAGTTTGTCCAACTTCAGTTGGACTTGTTAAGAGGTGACTTCCCTGTGCTGATGCTATCTCCTTCTTATTTAAAAGACTTTCAGATGTTGGCAAAGACATAAAGCATGCCACTCTCCAATATTACCTAACAGATGACAGGGAAAGTATCCTTTGAGTTCAGAGGATTCTATAGGCATCCACGCTCTAATGACTCCAGGTGAATTATTACCCATCAAAGAAAAATGAAACCAACATCTCCTTTATAAAGGTAGTAAAGCCAATTCTTGAAAATCCTTTTTTCTCTTTTCCTCTTTTCACGTCTTCTACATATTTGCCTACCCTATTCTCTCATACTGTAAGACTTGAATTAAGCTTGAAGAGAATGAAGAAATCCTAGTAGTCTATTTTATAGGTAAGGCAAAGGTTCAGAGAGTTTCATTGACTGATGCAATGATAGAAACTCAGAGTTGGAAGAAAAGTGTATAGTATTTAGTGGACTCATATCAATTCAATTCCTGAATGCTTGCCAACATCCTCTAGACTCTTGTTTTGACACCTCAATGTAGAAGAATTCACTACAGCTGGAGGCAGTCCATCCCATTTTGGCCAAGTTGACATAATTCATTGAGGGCAAAATATTACATAAGCCTGTGAAAACTTCATCTGTTAGTCTCCCCTACTGCTAAAATTTTTTAGCAGGAGCATAAAGAGAGCAAAACTATTTCCAAAGCTCATGTGGCAGAACTCCAGACATCATGGTATTTGGGCTGGTGTTGGGAGGATGGGTTTGGGGGAAGAGCAAATGCTCCTGCAGACCCCACAAATCACACAACTATGGGCTACTGCCCTCCTTATTTATGTGTAAGGCCAGTTTAGGGTTTTCGTTTCCCTTGGGATGTACACTCTGTGTACATATGCATTTTCTGGCAACAGTATGAATCAGGCAGAATAACCTAATGATAAACCACAAGCTCAACCAGGGAAGCAACAGCTGCTAAGGCATCACCTCACTTTGTGAAAATTGGTAATGGACCTATTAATTGTGGTATTTTAGGCAACTCCCAAAGCAAACATAAAGCCATTCCACAATTAATAATTTGTCTTTATTCAATTAACAGTTTCATGTGTCTTGTTCTTAGTATGTATTACACAACTTGACATTGCACCTAGGAGAGAGTTTTTACAAGAAAATGTGGTATGTGAATAATATTACCCCGTTGGTTTTAGATTCTAACAGGTTTCTTTCTTTCCCCTAAGGGATGGGGAAGGAAATACCAAAGGCTGGAATGTAAATGTCTAAAACCCAAAATAACTTGTCAGATTAAACCACCAACATCATAAATCAAGCTCATTAACAGCAACTGATAAAGCTTATCTGCCTCACATCACCAGGGAGGCACTTGCTAGCAGGGCCTTTGCAGAGAGAATTTTCAGTAGATATCATCATTAGAGCTCAGTGAAATAGCCATCTACAGGAACAGCTTGCAGCACTAGCTTCCATATCATAATTACAGAAATGATTACAGTAGCAAATATTAAAAACTGTGCAGTTATGCATAATTTCTACAACATGCAATCTAATTTACCAGCAGTAAAAACAGTAATAAAAGCATTGCCCAGTGATGGGACAAAGCAATTTTCAGTCAAGATGCCTAAAAATAACATACGTTTTCTTGGAGCTGGATTCATTGTTAACATGGTATGCTTAGCATCCTGCTTGAGGGAGTTTAATCATGACCAGGGCAGTAACCATGTTAACTAATGCATGATACTAATACACTTTTCATACAAAATAGTAAGACTTCTGGCTTCCATGGATAGCTACAGTTTTGGTAAAGGCTATCCATAGAGGATAATAAAGTCTCAGAAGGAAGGGGCCCCTTCCTTTATCCACTTACATCAACATTCCTTATTCCTTTGAACCCCCATTTCCCTCCCTGGAGCTTCATGCTTCTTTTAGCATTCACCTGTCTCTCTTCTTATCCTACTTATTTGTATCCATATCAATACCCCTGTTAATTTAAGCTCTTAGATGGAACAGACTATAACTGATTCATATTCTTAATCTTTTCCTCCCCAGGGAATCCATCCCCGTGCTAAGCACAAAGTAAATGATACCCAAGTTTGTCAAATTAAATTGATGGACTTAAGGTGTCAAGTTGTACAATATAAATCCAACATCACTCAGAAACGTCACAGTAAAGAAAACATAGTCTGCTATATCTGAGCCCTGGCAGGATTAAGTTTGCTCATTTAAAGCAATAATTTTCAACCCTGGCTGTAAGGCTTTAAGAAAAACCTAGCTGCTAGGTACTACTCCAGAACATTTTAAAATCAGAATTTCCAACAGTGGGATCTGGACATAGGGATTTTTAAATATGCCCAAGAAGGAGCCAGGGTTGAGTCTCGCTGATTTAAAAGGTATGAGTAAACACACACTGAATGTAAACACGGAAAATATTTGATTCACTAAAGGTAAAGAACTAGTTTCCTTTGCTGTGTTGTCTTTGGGCATATGCTTCATACTCAGGGCTACATTTGGTTCCTCTATAAAATGAAGGGAGTTAATGATACATAAAGTAATCCCTGAATTACTTTTCATAACCAAACTGCGTAAGTACAAAACAATGCCAACACCAGCACCACCAGGTCAGTGAGTCAGTTATGAGTCAACTCCCAATAGTGGAGAATGGAAGTTCATATACTTTAAAAATTCTCTAAGTCATAACTTCTCTTTGGACAAGGATGATAGGAGGATGACCTTTCTGGTTTGTTCTTAGAATACAAGATAAGCAATGAAAAACTGTTTTCAAAAAGCAGGGTCATCAAGATCTTGATTGTTACATATCATTCTCCAACACAAGGAACCAGAACTCCTTGGAGAAATGACTAATTCTAGGGCAGGGGAAGAGACTATACAAGGTGAGCTTGGAACATCCTGTAGGGTTATACAGTAATGAAAGTGTTAAAAAAGCTAAATGATTTGGGCATGCTAAAGGGAACAGGAGCCCACTAAAAGAATTCCCAAAGACCAAACATGAAACAATTTGATGAACAAAATAAGACGGTATTAGATTAAAACCTGAAGTATAAGATAGATATCCATGAGTCCATATGGATATAAATTTTTGAATAAATAAATAAATGGGGGCAGAGAGACAAATCCTCCTTAGAGAAGAATTCCAAATAGTGTACACAGATATCTCCTATTCCAGGAGGTGAGGCATAATGTTCCTTACGTTGGATGTGAGCTATACTTAGCAACTTCTTCCAAAGAACAGAGTATGGAAAGGAAGGATAATCACTTTACAGTGGAAAATTATGGCAGATACTACCTTAAAAGTGATTATGGTTAACATCATCAGTGAGAGGTCGTGTTGCTATCACAAATTCCCTGATAGGATACCACAATTCCACTTCACTTCTATGGTCTTTATTTCTCCCAAACCCATAACCCCAAAGTGATCATGAGAAAAACAGACAAAACCAAGCTGAAGAATATTGTATAGAATACCTGAACAATACTCCTCAAATGCTTGAGATCATGCAAACTGAGAATGACTGAGCAACTGTCACAGAGTAGGGAAGCCATGATGATTAAATACAGTGGTATCTTGAATTGTACCCAAGAACAGAAAACAGACATTTGTGGAAAAACTAGTGAGTTTAGTTTAGTAAAGTCTGTAGTCAATAGCAACATGCCAATGTTAATTTCTTACTTTTTACAAATATAAAATATAAAAATGAACATTAGGGAAACTGGATGATGGATACATGGGAACTCTCTGTGCTATCTTTGTATACCTAAAAATATTCTTAACTTTATTACAAATTGTACATAGAAAGAACATATAGGCATGAAAAGAAAATATAATTATAAAAATTTCTTATCTTTTGATTAACTATATTTAAAATGTTCTCAGACATAAAAAACTTTGCTACTGTTTCCCTGTTTGTTCAATAATGAAAAATACATTTAATATATTATGTATTCAACTTTAGTAATTTGCCTTTCTCATTAAATCAGTCTGACTTAAAATCTCCAGACAGAATTAGCAAAATGTACATTATACTTGACATGGTATCAGAATGCCTTCCTGAACTACTTACCAGGAACCTTTAACGGAAAGCACATTTCCTCATGTAAGAAATAAACCATGTCAGGTACATCTAATCAAGGGCCCAAGAGGAGTATCAACTTTTTTTTCTTTAATTTTTTTAATGTTTATTTATTTTTGAGAGAGAGAGACAGAGTGAGAGTGGGGGAGGGACAGAGAGAGAGAGGGAGATACAGAATCTGAAGCAGGCTCCAGGCTCTGAGCTGTCAGCACAGAGCCTGATGCGGGCCTCGAACTCACAAACTGTAAGATCATGACCTGAGTTGAAGTTGGGTACTTACCCAAATGAGCCATTCAGGCTCCCCAAGGAGTGTCAGTTCTGAATGAACTCACTGTATGGCTGCAATGTGATGTGAACACTTCATAATGACTCACACAGTGTATTTTTCTTGGGGCCTAAATTTTATTCAAGAGCAGAACAGCACTCATGCTTACTAGTTTAATTTTACAAAGTTAAAATTTCTCCAAGCAATAAGGAAATCTGTTAGCCAAAGATGTGATGTGTAAATAAATACAAATTAGAAATTCGAGTTGCTGATTTTTGCTGGTTTTACTTACTAAATGTTTTTGGGATGTGGCCTTTCCACTCATTTTATTCGTTTAGTCTCAAGTCTTTTAATGGGTCTTTCTCTGCAGTATTCTGCTTCTTCCCCATCTCTAGTACATCCATTTCATTCTACCCAGAGTGGTCCATTCTAAGTTGCAAATATGACTTTGCCACTTCCCTCAGTAAAACCCTCTCATAGTTACCTGATTATTATATGTTAAGTTCAAACTTCTCATCATGGCACACCAACTGTCCAGCGCATGGCCACAGCTAACCTTCTAGAAGCTGTGCAAAGGAAGCTGTATACTTTCCCATTAGAAGAAGTTATGCTCTAATATTACTGAAGTAGTTATTTTCTATACACACCCTACAGCTATATGCTTTAGTGGCTTCCCTCTTGTGGTTCGTTTTTTCCCCTTCTTTAAATGGTAAATCTCTCATTATATTTCAGTAGTCATTGGAGGTGTCCTCTCCTCTATGAGGTTTTCCTTAATAATACTTTCCCAGTCGTCTTCATTCCCCTGAAAACAAGCACTGTCTCAGTGTTCGGTTTCTATGTCATTTGATATACCACTATCCTAAGAGCCACCCAACCCCCTTTGCCCTGCACTATACAAGTGTCTTGCTTTCCACTGGCTCTAAGCATCCTTATTACTCATCTTTGTCCTGGGGAAAAGCAAAGGGCCTGTATACAGAAGACACTAAAAATGTTACTGAGCAGCTATAAACAGAAATTCCTGCTCATTTAAATTAAAATAAATATCCCTCAAGGGACTAATTATGGAGTCACAGTATATCTGCAGGGCTCTCTCTTCACACACCCCCTCTCTGTAATCAACAAGGGTTCCAACCTGTATTACCTGCCAGCTTTTTCCACTTATTGTCAATCTCACATTTGTATTTCTACCCGGCTGTCTGAGAGGCATCTTTAAAAAGATCCATTTTTATAATTCTTTTTCTGCTTCTTTCACCATGCTCTTGTAAATGAGATCTTCATTTGTCTATATGCTAGGTTCTATCTTGTGAGCTCAGCATACAAAATCAAGTAAGATAAATTCCTGACCTCAGGGAGCTTATAGTTTGATAATGAATTACATGGAGGGAGTTAAGCACCAGATGCCACTGGAGAAGAGGGGCAGAAATCCTAAGTCAAGGAAGGTTTTTTCAAGAAGATGGTGCTTAAGCCAGGATTTGAAGGATAAATGGAAGGTACTAGCTGAGGAAGGAGGCGAATGGCATCACAGGAGAAAAGAAAAACAGCTGGGAAGGGGCTCCAAGGGAAGGGGTGGTGGCCAGAGGTAGCTCAATATGTTTGCAGATCTTAAAGCAGTTGATATACATGGGATGAGGATGCATATGAGATGGTGCAAGGAGATTAGTGCAGAGGTAAACTCTGAAAGCCCTGTGACTAAGATTAGGTATTTGAATTTGAAGCTTGCAGAAACCAGAGAAAACTAAAGAACTGTAATCACATTTATGTATTATAAAGGTCTCTGCAGATCCTGAGTTGGGCGGGGGGAGGTGGAGAGGAGAGGAGTAGGCATAGAGAAGACAAGTTATATGGCAGCTACGATTATTCAGTCAAGACACTAAAAGCATGAGTAAAAAAAAAATGGTAAAGGGTGTAGAAAGTAGGAAAAAGGTAAAATTTAGAGCATGTGGTCACTAGGGGGTGAGCAAATGGGAGGTGTCCAAGATGACTCTCAGGTTTCAGATGTGGACAATGGGGTCAATTGGTGTTCTTATTTCCAAAGACAGGGAACAAAGGAGGAGGAACAGGTCTGAGGAAAAAGATAACATCAGGCTTTAAACATGTTTGGATTAAGTGTACATTTATCTTGATGAGCCCTGAGTGATATATAGAACTGTTGAATCACTATATTATAAACCTGAAACTAATTTAACACTGTACGTTAACTACACTGGAAGTTAAAAAAAATGTTTGGATTAAGATCCATCTGGGCATTCAAGCAGAAAAAGCAGTTGGATACTTTCTAGGTTTAGTCACGTGGTCCAATTAAAAATAACTCATTGAGAAGCTATGCATTTAGGTAAGACCACCCCCTACCCAACAGTGGAGAGGAAAAAACAAAAAAGGGAAGGAGAGCTAAGGATGTAGACCTGATGAACACCAAGATTTAAGGAAAGAGAACAGAGTGTGGTGAGAAGGCAAAAACAGAGAAAACCAGGACACAGTAAATTAGGATCCAAAATGTAAATATAAATAGCAGTTTTGAAAATGGAAGATGTGTAGCCAACAGTGTCAGAGATCACAGAAAAGTTAAATAAGTAAAGGCTAAAACTATTCTCCAGTGACATAATATTTTAACCATTTATTGGTTTGTATAAAAAAAATAGTAAGCATTATTCAAATTTTGAGATTGGCTTTTATCTGATATGTATAATGGTGTTTATGACTAGAAAGGAATTAATGTCATTAGTTTTCTCAACTCACTATAATCTAGACACCTAGCCATACCTTAGAGTTCCCACTGTTGGTATGTGAGAAATCACTTAATTCCAAATCCCAGTTCCTATGTATTATGTATCCAAAAAATGCCTTCCTAGAGAGACTGACAGAGGGGTTTATTACACTTCAAATCATTCTAACCTTAAGATATCCCCCTCTTTTTTTATAACCACATTTCAGTCAGGAAATCTGTATTTTAGACCTAAAGATGTTACTAATTGTGTGCACTAGGGAAATCACTTATACTCTTTGCACATTTTTATTCATAGGTAAATTTATAAGATTGGGGTCTTCGGTTATGGATAGATTGAGATAAATCATGGTCTGGGAGAGCTAACACATGCTTCTATACTGAACTTTCACTGGGTACATATATCCTTTCTTAGAGTTGCCTTTATACTTTTGGTATGAGTGGGCCTTTTGCCAACACAGTTTACAATGCCTGACTCCTAAATGCTGGTTTCATCTTTGCTTCACTCCTCCTACTCTATGTGTTAGTCAGAGTTCCTTCTTCCTCTGTACTTCCAAAACATATTTCATAAACCTCTATTATAGCATTTAACACATTTTACCCTAATTACAAGATGATGTGGTCCTTGGGACACAGAGTTTAATTATATTTAATGAACATCCCAAACATACAGACTGTGTCTGACACCAACTATTATTTGATAAATGTATAAGAATTCTTCAAGCAAAGGAACCAGGTAGATCATGGTGTCTTCAGCTGGAAGAGAAGTGGCTAGCTTAGTTCATCCTGAACTCTGAATGAAACTGAAAGTCTACACATGTGTCACAGTGTACAGAATGGCAAGAGCTCATGTGGCTCAGGACTCTACAAATGGCTTCCAGAGAAGCTTCATTGGGAAGTTCTATTTAATTAAATGGTGAGGCAGGATCACCAACAATGAAATCCTAGAGGACAGCCAGTCTATCCACTTTGAAGCAATACTTACTGAAGCATAACTCTTCTGGGTAGGGCAGATGGGGAGATGGATGATAACAGAATACCTAAACAACTGCTGGCTGACAGGCTCAAAGGCAGCAGGAAGGATGCTTTATTAAGTGCCTGCCACAGCACAATTACAAACAGGGCAGAATGACTGTGCATACAAAGAGCAATGACAGCAAGCTGGCTTACCTAGGGAAGGTCTGAAAGGCACTAAGAAAAAGCCCAAAATGAGATCTACCAGGCTAAACAAAGGCAGCCTTGACATGCACATGCTATTTTGAGATCATTCTTTTCTTGATCATTGCTACAAGACCCCAGGTGGTAGATGGATACCTCCTTGTATCAATGCATTGTGCATTGTCGTGTGTATATCAGGCTGCTAATAAATGTTTACGCATGATGATATACTTATCTGTTTTATAACCCCCATATAAATAGATAATAAACTTTATAGTGTTATTTTCATATGAACAATGGCATACTGAATAGATATGCCATGTGAAATGTAAACTGTGAAACAGATTTAAGAAATATATTACAACCTTCCAATTCTTGATTATTTCATCAATTAGAATTTTATTTACCAATAAACTGAAATAATATGAACTCACTTCTTCTCATAAATATTCTCATATATGTCAGGTATATTTTGGCTATAATTGGAAATCTAGTTACAAGGACTTAGTTCTTTAGATAATTATTTGTAATTAAATATCGCTCTCACTATAAAATGAATTCTGGTTAATCAAAATATTAGTCAATCTTCCTTTTATTTATTTTTTTAGCGTTCATTCATTCTTGAAAGACAGGGAGACAGAGCATGAGTGGGGGAGGGGCAGAGAGAGAGAGACACACAGAATCCGAAGCAGGCTCCAGCCTCTGAGCCCTTAGGGCAGAGCCTGACGCGGGGCTAGCCCCACAAACCGTGAGATCATGACCTCAGCCAAAGTCAGACACCCAACCAACTGAGCCACCAAGGCATCCCTCAATCTTCCTTTTAGAGAGAATTTATAATGATGATAATGGAAACATCTTTAAAATACTAATTATAACAATAAGATCAATACAGAAATAAACACAGTCAAATCACTTAATAGATCTTGAGCATCTGCCATAGCCAAAAGACTGCACAAATGCAGGAAAAATGTAAAAATATCAATATATGACCTCAATGTTTACTAGGGAAGAAAAAGCTGGAGTTGCAAATAACAGTGATACAAGGTAGAATGAGGTACACGTGGTAAGAGCTATGACAGTTTGCTAAGTTAATAGTGTATCAAGTTACAGTGACTATGTGAAGTAGTATAATTAGGAATTAGGTAACCATTCCTAGTTAAGCATTTGTTTCCAAAGCAATACACAAGACTGTGGGATGAGACTTGAAAATATGAGACTTATTCTCATCCTTCAGAGACAAATTTATCTTGCAAGGCCCATTTTAATAAATAGAATCCCCAGGAAGTAGTCTTGATGCTCTAAAATTCTGGAAAATAGGAGACAGATGCTCTGTTTAGAATCTAAGCAATATTTATTGAATATTACTTAACCCAGGAATTATACTAATTTCCAGAGTATTAACTCTGAATCTCACCCCATATAAAGTAGTTTAGCAGAAAAAATGAATAAGATGCCATTTAACACAGGAAGTAACAAATATGTAAAACTTGATACCCTGACTAGCTATGAAATGAAAATATTAATAAATATAAAAAGGGACTTGACCTAATATACTAGAGCAGAATACTGTACCAGCATATGGCAAAAGAATGAGATTTCGCTCAGGGATCACTGCTTATCATTATCTCCCCTTTCTTTGTATCTCAAACCACACTTTGTGAAGGAAAATACCACCCAGTGCTAATACACCTGCTCTTTGATTCTAAGGATCCAGGGAAGTTCAGCATTAAAAATCAAATAGGCAACATTTCCTTTTTGTTATTTTCAAAGAAAGGGTGACAATTCTACCTCTTCCTAAGAGCTACTCAGCTGCAGATAAAGACCGTTTCAGACCAGGGGATAATAATTACCACTTCTAATCTTTTGACAGCCCAGCCTGCAGCTAAAATGACTGGCAGAACTCAATTTTTGGCTGCAAGGTAGGAGGTTCTCATACCAGTCTATACTCAAGCTGTTCTACATGACAACCCAAGATCTGGAAGCAACCTGGAAACTATATTCAATAAGGCAGATGTTTTTCTATCTGATCTGAAACACTCAAAATCTTCAAAATACTATGAAATTAACAAAGTTTCCCCCCATCTTCCCATGTCAGGATCATTTTGTAGACTTGTTGTAAATACTGGTTCCTAGGTTCCATCTGATTTCTACTAAATCAGGCATTCTAAAGGAGGAGACCAGGAAGCTGAAATTAATCTGCTTCATATGTATAAATTTGGGACTCACGCATCTAAGTTGGGGGATGTGCCATGGAAAGATCAAAAACATCCAGAAAATAATTGGAAAATTCAAATAGTGTTGTCAACTAAGAATGTCAAAAATCATATGCCAATAGCAAGCAGTTATCATTTCTTGAGTATTACTATATGTACAACATTGTTCATATAGAAATGACCCTCTAATTACATTGCAGATAAACTAAATTGGAAAGGGCTCCTTAAGAGACTCATGCTTATGAAATAGAAACACTGCCACAATGAAGGAACATAATAGATGGTTTCCACACATAAATATGGTTAATTACTGCATCAGAGCCTTGGAGCCTGTGAGGATGAAAAGAAAATCTAACAATAATCCAGGATTTCACACAAGCTGCCTTCTGACACAACCAGAGCTCACCTGCCAGGCCCCATTTCTGTCTCCTCAAGATCTTACTTTTTATATCTATTCTGAAATCATCACCTTCTACAAGTGGCATCTGACTATTGCCTGCTGGGATTTTGTGGTCGATTCATAAAGAGTATATGGAGAACTGTATTGTAAAACTTACAGGGTTTATAAGCTACTTTTGAAAAGTAAGAAACTCAGACTATTTCAAACTATGCAGGAATAAATTTCCCTTATGATACTCTGAGAAACAGGGAATGGAAACAAGTGAACATCTCATCACATCTCAGCAAAGCTCCACTAGGTAAATGCTTTCTGTACAACACCATTGTGAGAAGACCCTGTGCACATGAACTTGTCCTTAAATTTAGGATCTGGAAAGGGGTAAATGATATACTTAGGTAGGACTATCTATAAAAATGAGAGAATAGGGGCACGTGGGTGGCTCAGTCGGTTAAGCATCCGACTTCAGCTCAGGTCATGATCTCATGGTCCATGAGTTCGAGCCCCGCGTCGGGCTCTGTGCTGACATCTCAGAGCCTGCAGCCTGTTTCAGATTCTGTGTCTCCCTCTTTCTCTCTCCTTCCCCACTCATGCTCTCTCTCTTCTCAAAAATAAATAAACGTTAAAAAAAGAATTAAAAAAATGGGACAGAATACATTCACCCTGAAATTTCAAATAAACACTGCATACATATATTTTTGTTCTTCATAAGGAATAAAGAGAAAAAGGAAAACAGCAACATGGAAAATGTAAAAGATTTTATAATAAAAAAATGAAGGAAGTTGTATAGGATAAGCATACTGGAGAACATGATCTACAAGAAACCAAAGACAATTTTATATATGCTTTGCATTCTTAATGAAATTCAGGAAAAAATTAAGTCTAGTAAATAACACACAAAATCTTACATTAAGATGTTTTCAGAATTAAGAAAATAATGCAGGAAAGCCAAAAGCACCAAAGGAGACTTAAAACTCTGTATTATGTATATTACAAAGAAATTTCTTTATTAGAGAAACTTAAATCAATAAGGAAAAATTTAATCTTTCAATAGTGAAAGAAAACTTGAGAAATGTACCTGTTGTGGGTCACCTCAGTCTCTGAGAGATCAATTATCCCAAAGATAAATAAGTAAAAGATAAGTACAAGGTATAATGAGAAGCTTTACCTTGCTGCATTATCATGATATGCTGTAGACTAGGAGTCAGAAAAATAAGTCCAAATCTGGTTTGACACCTATTTTTATAAATAAGGTTTTATTAAAACAGAGGTTCACTTATTCATTTAACTATTATCTATGGCTGCATGTATAATACACTAGCAGAGCTGAGTAGTTGTGATACAGACCATATGGACCACAAAGCCTAAAATATTTACTATCTAGGGGCACCTGGGTGGCTCAGTCAGTTAAGCGCGGACTTCAGCTCAGGTTATGACCTCACGGCTCATGAGTTGGAGCCCTGCTTCAGGCTCCGTGCTGACAGCTCAGATCCTGGAGCCTGCTTCAGATTCTCTCTCTCTATTTCTCTCTGTCTCTCTCTCTCTCCCTTCCTCCCTCCCTCTTCGGCTCATGCTCTGTTTTGCTCTCTCAGAAATAAACATTAAAAAGAATTAAAATATTTACTATCTATTTCTTCACAGAAAATGCTTGCTGACCCCTCCCCTATCTCCCCTATACCACTGGATAAATAGAAATGTTAGTAAAGTAGCAGATCCTGAGTTTTCCTAACTTTTAGATGTCACTCTGTCATATACGTGTCTTACAAAAACATTGAAAGTGTTTATTACCTACTGCCACCAAATCTAATCAGCATATCACCAATATGGTGGTGAGAAAAATGTCCTTCTGGATATTAACAAAGATCCTGTTGAAATTGACTATCACATAGACTGGGAGAGTTGGCATAGTTCTGAGGTAAAAAAATAAATAAATAAAGATAAATTGCTGTTTATGCCAGTTAAAAGACTGTTTCAGGTAGGTTTTTTTCTAATTGGTATAGAGGATATGTGCATTTGACAGATGAAAAAGGCAGCTTCAATTGGTGACACTTTTAAATTAAGTTTATGATAACCTATTGTGACTCTTCTATACTGGTCAAATGGGCATATTCAATGAAGCTGTTTGAGGAATCACTGCCATCTGCATCGTTTTTGATGAAAATTCTTCCTGGGATATAAACAGTTCTGATGTAAAAAGAGATTATTGTGATGGATTACTTCCAGAGGATGATTTCAGCAAGATGGTGATGAAGAAAGCCCCAGACCCTCCTTCCACCCACAGAAATACAGACTTAACAATACATGGACTAATTCCCTGGAGAAATGGAGAAAACATGTTAAGAAGCTCCTGTAACCCAGGTGAGCATGAAACCAGAGACATCAAAGCATGGTGATCTGCAAGAAAATTCCCAGTACCTGGTTCTACCCTGGAGATGGAAAGAGAAGACTAAAACATGTGCCCAATACTTTGACTTGTGTGGAGGCAGGGAGGGGGCTACCCAAAGTACTGGCTTCTGTATTGCCTGAATCTAAGCACTGACAGGACAGAAAGTCATGTTGGGGGCTACTAAGAATAAAGTTGATGGTTTGGATTAGCACTCATTTACTAGCCATAATCTTAGCGTAGAATGAAAAAAAGAAAACTCCTGCTTCTTCCTGGGAAATGAAGGGCTTGAAACATGAGTCCAACATTCTATCTTTACAGGGAGCTTGCCAAGGGACTGGTTTCTGTCATGACTGTTCCAGAGCACTAAGGGGACCCTACATGCTCTAGATGCCTGGGAGCCACTGAGAGAGAAATCTGGGAGAATTGATGCTGCTCAAATGTTCCTAAATCAACAAACTTGAAAACACCAACCAGGCATAGTACTAAAAAGGTAATTGACAAAGTAATCCCATTACAATAGCATCAAAAATAATAAAATACCTAGGAGTGAACTTATGAAGGAGATGAGAGACTTATACACTGAAAACTATAAAATGTTGCTCAAATTGAAGAAGACACAAATAAATAGAAATACATCCTGTGTTCATGGATTCAAAGACTAAATATTGCTAAAAATATCCATAGTACTCAGACTGATATATAGGTTCAATGTAAGCTCTATCAAATCCCAATGGCATTTTTGAAGAAATATAAAAAATGATCCTAAAGTTCATATAGAAACACAAAACACCTTGAATATCCAAAACAATACTGAAAAAGAAAAAAAGCTGGAAGCCTCATGCTTCTTGACTGAAAAACATGTTACAGAGTTACAATAATCAAAACAATATTGTACTGATATAAAATGGACACATAAACTGATGGAAAAGAATAGTGATCCCCAAAACAACCCCACTCATATATAGTCAAATGCTGTTTAACAGGACAGAACACTGGGGAAAGAATAGTATCTTCAATAAATGGTGCTGGAAAAATTAAGTATCTACATGCAAGAGCACAAAATTGGGGCCTAATCTTACAACATACATAAAATTCAACTCAATATAAATTAAAGAGTTAACATAAGACCTGAAACTATAAAACTACTACAAGAAAACATAGAAAAAAAGCTTCATAATATTGGTTTGGCAAGATTTCTTCAATAGGACACCAAAAGCACAGGTAACAAAAATAAAAATAGACAAGTGGGGCTACATCGAACCAAAAAAGCTTTTGTACAGCAAAGGAAATAATCAAAAGAGTGAATGGCAACCTGTGGAATGGGAGAGAATATCCACAATACATATATCTGATAATGGGTTAATATTCAAAATATCTAAGGAGCTCCCACAAGCCAATAGCAAAATAATAGTTTTCTTTACTTAAAAATAGGCAAAGGGCTTGCATAGACATTTCTCTAAAGAAAACAAACAAACAAACAAAAAACAACAGCTATATGAAAAGATGCTGAATATCACTAATCATCAGGGAAGTGCAAATCGAAACTACAAAGAGATATTATCTCAATGAGATATTATTAAAAAAACAGAAAATAACAAACATTAGCAAGGATGTGGAGAAATCAGAACTCTTGAGTACTGTTGGTAGGAATTTAAAATGGTGTAGCCACTATGGAAAATAGTCTGGAAATTCCTCCAGTAATTCAAAACAGAGGTACTATATGATCCAGCAATTTCATTTGTTGGCATTTGTCCAAACAAACTGAAGTCAAGATCTTGAAGAGATATTTGCACTCCCATATTAACTGCAGCATTATTCACAATAGCAAAGGGGTGGAAACACCTAAATGTCCATCAAAATAAAAGAATAAACAGATTACACACACACACACACACACACACACACACACACAATGGGTTATTATTATGTCTTGTAAAAGAAGGAAATCCTGTCATAAGCTACAACATGGGGAAACCATGAGGACATTATACTAAGTGAAGTCAGTCACAGGAGGACATACTATGCATAATCGTACTTATACAAATATCTAAAATAATCAAACTCATAGGAGCAGAAAGTAGAATGGTGGTTGCCAGAGACTGGAGGTGGAGGGGAAACAGAATTGCTCTTCAGTGGATATAGAGTATTAGTCATGCAAAATGAAAAAGTTCTAGGGGGTAGGGGTGCCTGGGTGTCTTAGTTGCTTAAGCATCTGACTCTTGATCTTGGCTCAGGTCTTGATCTCAGGGTCTTGATCTCAAGCCCCGTCAGTGTGGAGCCTACTTAAAAAAAAATGTTCTGGAGTTTTGCTTTATAACAATGTGCATACAGTTAGCAATGCTATAATGTGCACTTAAAATTTTGTTGAGAAGAGAATTCATGTTACGTGTTTTTTACCACAATTTTTTTTAAGTGGATCTCACAGTTCCCAGTTCTGCTGAATATTGTCACTGGTTACCTGTGGGGAGCCGCATGGTGTGATATGAGGGGGGAATCAAGACTACAGTGAAAGGTATTTTTATTTTTACTCTCTATATAATGATGTTTTTTTAAATATGCAAAAATAATCATGTATCTGTTCATGTATTATTTTGTAATATGTAAATAAAAGAACATGGATCTCAGTTTAAAGAAAAAGAGAGATGTATTACTTCCAGAGTATTTTACTTGCCCCTTCTAGGATAATAGACTTTATTCTTTGGGTGAGTGAGATAATGTAAGGATCCTCCTCATGGATGAGTATGTTTTGGATGCATCCAGAAATTGAGGAAATGACCCTTAGGTGCTTTTGCACACTCACTGGGTCCACTGTATAATGGTTTTAGGCCAAAATTTTGCTTATCTCACTTCCATAACTGTCCTCTCTGTGGGTAGGCCAGAAAATATTTCACTTTTCCAAGGTTTATCTCAGTTCGAAATTACCATCTATCCTGGAAAAGTCTGTTTCCCTCTTTCTGGGATATAGTCAGTGTGATGAATAATTGCAGATGGATAATTAGCAGAAGAATAGAAAGAAAATTACTGGCTATACCTATGGAAACAAGATCAGGCTGCCTCTTTGGGCACAACATTCCAGGTATACAAATTGGCTCAGGTTTGAAAATTAGATGAGAGGCTATGAAAGCAAAACTATAGAACAAAACTGTTCTCTTTCCACCAGAGTTATATTTTTTGTTTATATGAATCATGCAGGATTACATTTGTTAATTTTCTAGTGTTAAACCAGTTTTCATTACTAGAATAAACTCAACTTGGTCATACATTATTAGACTTCTCATATCTTAGAACTATTTTCTTCTATGTTCACAAGTGAAATTGGTATGTCATTTTTTTTTTTTTGTTCACAAAATGTTCTTCTTAGGTTTGGTACCAAGGTAATACCAGCTTCATTATATGAATAGAGTAGTTTCCTTTTTTCTTCCCGGAGAGATTGCATAGATTTTTTTTTCTTTAAATATTTTGACAGAACTCTGGGGAATTTACCTCTGGCTTAATTCTTCTCTGCACAAATATTTTTGACTAATTCAATTTTTCTAACATCTATAGGTCTATGAAGTTTTCTATTTTTTGAATTACTATCAGTGATGTTAATTTTTATAATAATTTGGTCCATTGCATTTGAGTTTGAAATTTACTGGAATGACATTTTTCATAACATGCTCTTATTACTGCTTCATATGTGCAATATCTGTTGTCTAAATATTAACTTCTGATTTTTGATCTTGTCTTCTGTGTTTTAATTCAATTTTACCAGAGGTTTGTCATTATTATAAGTCATTTATAAGAAACAATTTTGACTTATGTATTTAATATATGTCTCTTATTGTTTTTATTATTTCCTTTCTTCTACTTTCTCTGTATTTATTTTGGATGTCTGAACAAGTTATTGGGAAATATATAAATACCTCTATTTTTAACTATTCTATTGCTAACATTTACAAATTTGTGTAACACAGATGGTACCCAGAAGAGCAATGCTAAAAGAAAAAAAAATACCAAGCAATCCAAAATGTGTGGCTGTCTTTTTGTGATTGTTGGAAATCAGCAAGGGGAGGCAAGCTGCAGGGTAGCAGACCTTTGTTATACAGACAAATGTTTCATTACACTGCTGCTTAAGATACTTTGAAAAGCAGACTTGAAAAATTATAGACCTGCAAGTTATAGAGCTTATAACTATAGAATTGATGTGAAAACCTCAGAATATAAGTCTGTTAGTTTCTTTTTGTTGATTTTTTTTAAAGTTCTACCAGTGACAGTACAACGTAGGCTAGTTAGAACAGGTTCCTCTGAAAAGGTGGAGTTTGTAGCAGATAAGACTGTAGCCTCATGTTTTGCCAAGCAGTTCCTACCAAGAGTTTTCAGCCAGACAATGAAAACGAGCTCAGGGGCAAAACTGAGATTCAGATGTGGAGCGCTGAGTCCATTCAAGTTTGAGAGAAAAAAAAGCCAGTAAATTAAAGACCAGTATGTTTAAGTATAAAAAATATCTTTTTATGACATTTTTACTTACGATTACCTGCAGACAGAATTGACTAGAAGCCTACTAAAAATTGTATTTCCAAAGAAACAAACCACCTACAGAAGCTTATTATTTTCCTAACCTTAAAGCAGAACCCTATCTCGAACCTGCAATCATGATGTGGACTAAACTAGCTTCTAAAAAAATACTTTTCAATATTTTCATTATGAAGGATAAGGACAAGGAAAGTGTCATAAAGGACTAAACCAAGGACCATAATCACAAATATCCAGAGGGCATTATAATGAGCTACTTGGGTTATCCAAGGTACTTAATTCAGTACAAGACAGATTTTTCTCCACTTTTGCCCAGTGAGATTTGATGGTTGTGATCATTCAGTAACTGCTATGAATTTCCCATGCTTTCTTTCAAAAAAAAAAAACAGTTTTAATCAGTTTTAAATTCTTGTTTCACCATTTTATATTGGCATAGAGGAGAGAAAAAGACATTTCCTCTATGTTTTAATATCCTAAGCATGATGAGCCACATCAAGAAGAATGGTCTTCTTTGGGATATTTACTCACCCTAAAAGGGAAGCAATTCCAAAGTTGCATCCAGGTCAAAGTCCATCTCTGGGTAGGTAATATTTGGCCCTCTCCATCAGGTCTTGATGTGGCTCCTTGTGTTGTGGTTTGATGTGTAGGAAGAAAGGAATTGAACCTACAGGGGAGAGACAAGTGGTAGGCAACTTGGTTTTTTGTGGGGGTTTTGTTGTTGCTGTTGGTGTGTGTGTGTGTGTGTGTGTGTGTGTGTGTGTGTGTGTGTGTGTGTGTGTGTTTAGGGGAGAGACAAGATTGAGAGCAGATCATCACATACCCATTCTACCCTTCTTCTATAGAACTTGAGTGAGGCATATGGCCGCATAGCTATAAAGACAATTTCCAGCCTCCCCTGCATCAAATGTGCCTGTGTCCTCGCCAATGGATTACAAGTCGAGGTAATCAGAACTTCTTTTAAAAGAAGCATCATGGGGCACCTGGGTGGCGCAGTCGGTTAAGCGTCCGACTTCAGCCAGGTCACGATCTCGCGGTTAGGGAGTTCGAGCCCCGCGTCAGGCTCTGGGCTGATGGCTCAGAGCCTGGAGCCTGTTTCCGATTCTGTGTCTCCCTCTCTCTCTGCCCCTCCCCTGTTCATGCTCTGTGTCTCTCTGTCCCAAAAATAAATAAACGTTGAAAAAAAAATTTAAAAGAAGCATCATGCCTGCCCCTTTCCCTTTTCCATTACCTTTTCCTTCTGGTTGGCTGAATGTAAATGGCTTAGCAAGAGCTGAAGAGAAGTTATGTAATATTGGCAGATATATAATGACCTAAATAAAGGGTCTTGGTCTTTGCTACAATGAAACCACCATATAAGCCCTAGGCCATTTATTTTTTGGATTACTATGTAAGAGATATACAAACTTTTTTTTTTCGTTTTTTTATTTATTTTTGGTACAGAGAGAGACAGAGCATGAACGGGGGAGGGGCAGAGAGAGAGGGAGACACAGAATCGGAAACAGGCTCCAGGCTCCGAGCCATCAGCCCAGAGCCTGACGCGGGCTCGAACTCACGGACCGCGAGATCGTGACCTGGCTGAAGTCGGACGCTTAACCGACTGCGCCACCCAGGCGCCCCGAGATATACAAACTTTTACTTGGGCCTATATTATCAAAAATGAATTTATTCAGTGACTAGTATAATGCTAATGGCAGTAATTATGATGTCTGTGTTTATGTGACTAAACCATTCTTTCTTTCTTGCACACATTTAGCATCTTTTTGTTTAAATTTAGAACAGCACTGGAAGCTGGTGATGAAGAGGAGCCCTTCTCCCTTTTGATGTGAAACAGATACAATGTCAAAAAAAAAAAAAAGACATCACACAAACAAACAAACAAAAAAAAACCCCAAAACCAAGATTACTCCTTATAGAAACTGATCTGTCCACTGCATTTCTTTCCCTGCCATTAATAGGTCACCAATATTATTTGAGGCTATATTTCAGTGGTTATTGTAGTTATTGTTTTCTGCCTTATCTCCCTGAATTTAGTAAAATCTTTGCTCTACATGGTACTGATATGATAAATCACATTATACTCAAGCTCTCTGGAAATGAAACGGCTTGCCTTTAAGAAATCAAATTCTACAGCAAAGCCCTTCCCCCATCTACCACTAACCTTTTGGCTTTCCTCAGTCTTTGACTAGTAGGAAATAATATTTCTCTGGTGCTGACACTGCAGAGGATACAGAAATTCAAACTGCATGAAGGTTGATAAAAATGAATTTTATCAGGAAAGTGAGAAAGTGTTCATATAAATGAACTTTAGATAGGTATAGAGAGATAATCTGGGTATTTAGCTGAGAGATGAATACTTAGATTACTATATTAGAGCAGAAGAAAATTCATTTTTTCTTCTTGGATTTTGTATTATATGTAGAATTTCAAAACTCTTGACCTCCAAAGAACTTCCAAATGCATCTTAATACCTCATGATTTTATTTGGCTTATTTTCTACTTCCAAGCACATTTGTACTCTTTAGGAAGATAAAAAACTGAGTTACAAGGCATGTACAAGGTCATATTTTGAGCCACTAGTGGAACTTGGACTGAATTTTTGAACACTTTCTCAAACCAGTTGAACTCAATCTTCACTGCATTGTACATGCCAAAAAATTTTCAATACTGTATAGGAAAAATTATTTTTCTTATCTTGTTTTTCGTTGGTGTGTTTCCCCCCACCCCTACACAGTCTAACCTTTGGCATCCCATTTCTTGCCCTTAGGTTGTATGTGTGCACTACACAGCTTATCACATTTAAGGTACATGCACATGGTGAGTTCAAATCACTGAAGCTTACTGAGCGTGTCAGTGTGAAGTGCTGCAAAAGAGGAAAGACACCAAGAGATTATTCCTGATGCTGGTGAGCCCAGATGTGTCCTCTAGATGTCCTACAGATGTTACCTAATAACTTTAAGAGGCTATTTGTGGTGATAACTGTGATAAATTAAATGTGATCAATTAATATTTTGATTAATTCAATTCTATTTAAATGAAATGAAAACTCATTTTATAGCCAATCATCCTGGTACAGGTCGGATGGTATTAAGGCATTAATTCTCTTTTTTTGAGCAGTTAGCAACACACCTTCCATTTCCGTGCTATCATACTTTTCCAGCATTTGGCTACTCTTAACAAAAAACATAAAAGACTTCTCTATTCTTTTCCCAAATTAAACCTTCCTTCTTCATACGTCAAAGAAAAGAGAGTTCAAATTCTTTTCCAGCTCTTTTTTATTAATGCTTGAGCAAAGATAAATGTTTTCACAAGCACCAGTTAAACCAGAAAGAGAAGAATTTCCCAGTGATTCAGTGGGTCCATCAATCAATGCTGTAAACTTTTTCAAAGTTATGGTATGTTAAAATAATTACAATTATAATTATTATTAAAGAAGGCTCTCTGAGACCAAATTTTTGCTTTATTCATTATCTATCCTTGTCTCTCCCACAACCATTCACCACTATTTAGAAGACCTACTTCTATGCTCCTCTGCTCTATTTGTAACTAATAATAATTAATTATAAAATATTTTGTTACTGATGAGCTAAATCAAACTCATCACTTCCTCTTTCCTGAATCTAGCCTGCTTGTATTTAAATTACTCTCTTGCTGCCTTTCAAATCACTTGAGGCTGGAAAACTTTCCAATGTTCTATATTCATTTATAATATATATGTGTACAAATGACTAATACATGTAATACATATGTATGATACATATGTAATACAGATATAACACATGCAATATATATAGGTATGCTTCTATCTCTCCCCTCCCCCTCCTTACTCTTTGTTCTGGTATTATACTAATTTTATGAAATTCTTTATCTTCCTTGTTTGTTGAGGTACCTTAATTTGGGGAGGGGGGCTTTGTTATGCTGACACTGTGCAAAGCTATAGTTAAAAATATGTAAACATCCTGCATGATTGAAATACACAAGGTTCAACTCCTTTTTTTTCCTCCTCTTACAAAGATAACTATTGATAAGGCCCTGTAAATCCTTCATTTAATTCCTTTCCCCGTTGGAACTTCCATACCCTTACTTCCATCCCTATTGGGACTTCCTTTTTTTTTTTTTTTTCCTGTTGGGACTTCCAAATTATTTTGCTCACCTCTGATTTCTCCCCTACTCTAGTCCATCATCCAAGTCCTTAAAAGTGATTTCTAAATATAGATTTGATCATGTTACTACCCTACTCAAACCCAGTCTTACAGTGTTATTCAAAGTCCATCATGATTTGATGGCAGCCTACCTTATCAGCCTCATCCTTGCCACTTTCATCTGTTAGGTTTGCATTGTGCAAACTTCTCCATTTGTAGGGCACTTTTCTTCAAAAAGAAAATCTGGGAGCCTATTGAACTAATGAGGAACCAATAGGAACAAAACCCAATAAGTTTTTATTCTAAAACTAATAAATTGATGCTCTGGTTTCTCTTCAAATTGCATAAATCTTTTGCCTTTTACTAAAACTAATAAATTGACTCTTTCCTCTTCTTATCAGTGCCTATTTAAAAAATAAAATAACTATGAGAAGTATGCTGAATTTTAGGATATCTCCAGTACTATAAACTTGACTTGGACAGGATTTTCTAGATCAACTATTTAAAATACCATAGATATACATAAAAATAATTATTTCCATCTTGAAAATTGTGTTCAACAATGTGTTGGTTTTTAATTCTATTTTAAAATTATAATAAAATTGCCTATGTTAGATGCTATTATTCTAGGAACCATACATGTGTGCATGCACATGCACAAACACACACACACATACACACACACACATTTATCAATGCTTTGTTTCCCCAATTACTTCCAAAGTTATTCAACTGTGACTACATTAGATTAGACAATTAACTTGCAAATACCTCATTTGGCACAAATGCTTTAAGAATATTATTATTCAGAGCTATTTTTGTTTCTCTATTTCTCTAGAGTTTGGAATTACCCATAGCTTTAAAATTACTAGGTTTTTGGATACATTTTGAATTTAAAAGCCACCTGTAATATTGCGTTAGTCCCCTTTGTTTCCCAGTGTCACGTAGAAAAAGGTGCTCAAATGACACTTCTGGAAGGCAAGTGAATTCACTGTAATGCAGACATATACCAACAAATCAGCTTTCCATTAAATGACTGTTTACTGTATTAAGGCAATAAGAATGGTAGAAAGAACAATGTTGCCAACCAGGTACCAAATCCATGTTGTCTAGAGAAAAGTAGACTCATACATATGCAAAGAACAGATAGCACATGCCATGTAAATGACAAAATTACTTACACATGAACACTACGATAATAATGGTAATAAAAATGATGATTAATATTTATTGAGCATTTACTATATGCTAGGATCTGTGCTAAACTCTTCCAGACATTTCATCATTGAATCTTCACAAAAATTCTATAAGGCATGAACTACTACTATACATTTTACAGAATGAGAAGGATTTAAAGAGTTTTATATACACTTAGTTTTACCCAAATGGTAAGGGGTAGAAGTAGAACAGGTTTTTCTGAGTTTATAACTTTCTAATACTCTAAAATGGACAGTTTACCCTATTAGGGGCATCACTAAGATGGTAGAATTAAATGATGAATAAAATCCAATATATTCCCTACAAAATAGAATTTAAAAATATTTTCTATGTTACAGCACAATGAAGACAAAATTCTGTAATTGAGCTCATAGGAAGACATAGATTTCCCCAGGAATTAGAGTTCACCTCTGGATAGAATTAGCAGCAGCCAAGCATATTTCTACAATGTTTTGAAGCTTTGATATATTGAGCTATCTACAGCATAAACATTGGTAAATTTAGTGTGGCATATGCTGGATATTTCAAGTTTTAAAATTCCAGCCTAGATGATTTAACAGGATTAAAAAAAACACTGTTCTCTAATATTGCAGAAGTTACCATGGTATATTTCAAGTCACAGTTTCAAAACAGCATCAGCATACATGATCATATTACTAATTGAGTCCATAGCAAATATGGAAACAGGTGCACACATAAAGATCTACTTTGATAATTGAAATTTATTTTGAATAAGCAGTAAACAATATATCTTAAGTTGTCATTACTAAGACATTCAAGTGAAAGGAGATTCATGAATGATTATGCAAATTTCAAAGCCACATTCAAATGTGGCTTTTAACAGCAATGTGCAAAACATAAAAAGATTCTGTTTCTTGTTTTCTTAGCTGACTTAATCTACTTGTATTTCAGAAATCTAATATTTAAAGAGGAAGAAATTGTCAATTTAGTTGTTCTTGGCACAGATATAGCTATGGAAAATTCCTATAAATATTTTTAGTCAATTAGGATTGGCCAGGAAGTTTGAAAATTCATTATACAAACAGAACAATTCGTAGGGGAAAAAAAACAAAGAAAATGGATTTTCAAACAATGAAACAGTATGTAAATTAAAGTGATAAAACAAAGGAAGATGAGATTCATTCATTCATTAACCATTCACTCAATAGGTTTTTATTAAGAATTTACTGTGCAATTTGTGGCACCTGGGTGGCTCAGCTGGTTACGGACTTTTACCCAGGTCATGATCTCATGGTTCATGAGTTTCAGCCTCGCTTCTCAGCACAGAGCCTGCTTCAGATCCTCTGTCCACTACCCCCTCTGGCCCTCCCCTGCTCTCTCTCCCCCCTTCTTTTTCTCTCCCCCCTCCTTTTTCTCTCTCTCAAAAATAGACATTTTATAAAAGAAAATGTTACTGTGCAAGATATATCAATAGACAATGACCTCTGCCCTCATGGCACTTTCTAATGAGAAGTACAGAAATGATAAGACTAAGAGTCCAATTCATTTTTAACTATAGCTATGATAAATGCTCAAAGGAGACATTAGCATGAACTCCAAGTGTAATAAAAGAGCTTGAATTAGCGAAGGACAGAAGAAAAGGGAGATGTGGCAGGCACACCAAGATAAATTCATTAATGAAGCAGCATTTGGGGCTGAGATCTGAACTAACTAGGTCAACCAACTAGCAAAGGAAATAAAAAAAAATCAGATAATTTTGTGTTGTGATTGTTCAGCATTTATGTGAATTTCTCTATCAAAACTTTTCATAGTATAGTAAGGTAGTTGTTGCAGAACTGAGTGTGATTTATGTTAGAGTAATGTTCAAGAAATATGCTTTATTTGGAAGCAAAAGTACATGATGGTTAAGTTTACTCTAGAATCACACACTTGCTCCACACTTCCTTCTACTCTTTGTGAAATTGGGCAAGTTTCTTCAGCTTTCCAAGTAATAAATAGCTAAAAAATTAGGATAATAACATTGCCTTTATTATAGTCTTGATATGAGGTTTCCCTGAGATGATAAACATCCACCATATCCCTGGTACAAAGTAATTATTCAATATATCTTGGCTATTATTATAAGCAGAAAAAAGATTGAAAATAAATGTCAAAGAGGACTTATAAGATTATAGGCGTTATTCCACAAGTAACAGGAAGCCATTGAAGTTTTCTGAAAAATTACTTAAGCATACACATTAAATTGTTAGTGACAATCTATAGCTTATATAGTGTTTCCAAACTCATTATTTAATTTAATCCTCATTAATCTTGAAGTGATGATATTTTGATTGACATTTTACAGTTTAACAAACTAGAACTCAAAGCACTTAAATGACTTGCCCGAAAGCTCATAAGGACTTAAGAGCTATGATTCACAACTTCAAGCCAAGAATAGTGTAAGTTTTACCATGACACAGCTGGCAGATGATTTTAAAAGACACTGTAAACAGGTTACACAGAAAAACCAAGGGACACCATTATTTTGGTTATTCTGAACTGGACGTGGAAAACTTTCATTTTTTTGAAATGTTGTTGGGAAGAACATAGATATCTGATAAATGTTTAAGAAGCTGGAGACTTTGATGTTGGCCCCATCTTTGCCACTTCACTTTGCAACAAGTCACAAATCATTTAACCTCTGTTGTTGTAGGGTCCCTCATTTAAGAAAAGAAAAAAAATCATCCCATTTCTTGGGATTTCCTAATGGCTCAAATGAGACACACTCCTCCCCCCAAATTCCCCAACAAACAAAACAGAAAAATCAAAAGAAAAACATACATGTATTGCCACTTTAATAACAAAGGTCTCTATTCTTACCTTGAACTTAAAGTCTCAGAGGAAAAGTAAAGTCAGAGTCACTGAAATGCAAAGAGATAGTGGCCACTCTGATTGTTTTCCATTTCCTTACACTGCCCACCAGAAATTTTTGGGTGCTCTGTCCCTTCCAGTTTGAACTGTGAACATGCAGACTTGTCGTAGTTTGCTATATATGTCATATGTACTGAGGGACATTTTTCCAAGTCTACCTCTCTATCCAGATGTTAACGAATTGTTACCTTTATGGCTTTGCTTTCTGTGTCCCATCGTGCTTCAAGACATATAATTTTTTAATTTTTATTTATTTTTGAGACAGAGAGAGAGACAGAGCATGAGTGGGGGAGAGGCAGAGAGAGGGAGACACAGAATCCGAAGCAGGCTCTGGGCTCTGAGCTGTCAGCACAGAGCCTGACGTGGGACTCAAACTCACGAACCGTGAGATCATGACCTGAGCTGAAGTCAGATGCTTAACAGACTGAGCCACCCAGGTGCCCCGTGACATATAATCTTCTTTTATAAAGAAGGAAGAGTAAAAGTCAAAGATCCTGATGTATTCTTCTCATCTTCTTTTATTGTTCTCAAGGTCTCTGAGGCAGTTTTTTAGGGAGGCAAAGGGGTTGGAACTTCCTACTCATTCTCTTCTTTTTCTATTCTGACCTTATAGTCTCTTCATCTTCTAATTATCCCCAACTGAATTTTATACCTTATTACATCTTATAGAAAATTTGAAGATTTCTGAAAATGTCCTTAGATATAATGCCATGCATACTAGAAATTTCCTTAGTGAAACTCATGTTTTTGGAGAGTTTAATATGGTAACATATTGTAAAACTTTATAAAACTACCACTTAAAAAATTGGACTCTCACCTACAGAACTTTTGTAAAAGCTAGTATCTGAAATAATCTAATTGCTTGAAAGAATAACTTGCATTAAGAATTCCCCCTTTCCTAGAGTAGATACTCTGATATAGTCCTACACATGGTTGTAAGAAACTAATGTAAAGATTTTTCATGTAACAAGAGGTTTGCAGAGTGGTGAGGTGACAGACTGAAATATGTTATAGCTTGGTTTTGTTGGAAGGTCAGAGACAACATTGTGTTTTATATACTTCAGAGAAAATTTGGTCCATAAGATAATATCTGTATTATAGAAAAGCAGTCAGCATATAAAAGAATTTTACTATTCTACAAAGGTAGCTTTGATTTATAACAATTAATATTCTTTGCCACAACAGCTTAGAAACTTAGACTACTAGAATAAGCATTTGAACTACCCAGTCCAATATCCTTATTTTACACAGGAGAATGCTGAACCCAGAAGAGAGGTGAAATGGTTAATTAAGGTCATACTGCTAGTTAGAGGCTCCAACTACAACCCCAACATACTGATCCTGGTGAGGTACACTATGTTACACTTCATTTTTTTTTTCTGTGTGCTCCATGTTTTGTTCACCTCAAAAGAGAAAGACTCTGCCTGAGATTGACTTGTCAGGTATAGGCAAGAACAAAGCAAGAATCCAGCCTACTTCTCAACACATGAGTCAATTTCAAGAAAATTGATATATGCTGACAAACAATACTATTAAGGAAGAGGTGTTTTCTGGACCAAAGAAATGACCTTTACACAGTTGGAAGTAGAAGCAGTGTTGAATGCCCTGTATGATGGAGGAGCAAATGAATTATATATAAAGATAGTTCAAATTGATTACGGCAGCAAGAGACTAGTCAAGGACATTCATAGGCAACTTTACTAAAACATTTCTCCATCCGTCCTCAAGAACATATTCCAAATCCTTGGCGTGGAAGAAAACAGCATCTGGACTGAGAACTCCTAAACCATCATACTTTGTCAGAGAACAATTCCACTGCTACTAAAAGCCCCCAAAATTTAAAAACTTAAAAACTAGGTAAATATGCTAAATAGAGTTCATGTGACATTACTATGAAATACAGGCAGTGCAGATGATGAATGCAGGGTGAGATTACAGTTTGCAAATCTGAATAATGAATGATTCTTCACATTAACCTAAGCAAAGAAGAGAGAAAGCCAATGACCAACTGAGGAAGGCTTCCAAGAAGAATGTAGGAGAGAAATATGCTGGGTGTAATTGCCAAGTTTTACCTCAGAAGCTGAAGGGCACTGGGCAGTGACTGTGAATAAAGAGTGAGATGCTATTTTAGAATTTGCTCCTGGGAGAGAATACTAGCTGTAATGTGGAGGGCTGTATTCACAAATATAAAAAACATGGAATGTGTTAAGTTATACTGATGTGAAACCCTAAGAATAAACTCCAAAGATGACCTGGAATGATTGCCCTGAATGCTTATATTTTCTTTCACTGTATACAGACATCTCATCCCTAAAGCAAATGAAAAGTAATCACCATAAAGCTTATGAAGTAATGTGGTGTGATCAAAAGTCACTCTGGTGCCTCACTGTACTCACATAAATGTTCTCACTGAAGTGAAATTTCTTACAAGCTGTTTTGTTTTGTTTTGTTTTGTTTTTGAGAAGAGGGAGGGACAGAGGGAGAGAGAGAATTTTAAGCAGGTTCCATACCCAGCACAGAGCCTGACATGGGGCTTGATCTAACAACTGTGAGATCATGACCTGAGCCAAAATCAAGAGTCAGATGCTTAACCGATTGAAGGTTAAGCCAAGGTTCTCCAAAGCAAAGTTTTTCATCCCCCTCATCAGATGGTCATCCATGATCTCTGAGGCCCATTTTATGTTTATATTATCACAAGTAAAATGACTCAATAAATAATGGAGGGAGAAGAAACAGGTGAAGAGTAAAGACCACGTGTGATGATAGATGAGCAAATAAATCACCAAGGCAACTGAGAAAAGACACATGTGTAAGTCCTAAAAGAAGCCAAGAATGCAAGGGCTTTACTTTTCCCCAAAGAAGTGCACAGTTTCTATCTATCACCAAATCTTCAGTGGAGTTTTCACTGTTTGGGAAATGGCAGTAACTATACTCTGGTAAAACCACCTTTCTGATCATGGTGTCTCCATGAGCAAACAAGACAGGAGAACCTGCATTTAAAAACACATTTAAGAAGCTAGCAATCCAGAAACCATCATGTAGATATAAGGAAACAAGTTATATGAGATTGAGATGAATGTATTAGTTGATTTGGTGAAACACAAGGTCTTTTCCATAAAAGATAAACAGGCTATGGGATTATTTAAGGCACCCCATGGCCATGGGGGGGAGGCTAACATTATTTAGGTTAGGCTACTCACTCTATGAAAATTTATTCATAAGTCTGACTGTAACCTTAGGAAATGGTTTTGCATGACTGGAATATGCTTATGAGACTCACCAATGACTATTTTATTTGGCCAAGATATGTGGACACAAAGATGAATAATAACTGCCCTCTCTATAAGATGCTCAGAATATTTATGCCCTTGTTTTTTCATAATCATTCATTAATAATCCCCTTACCCTTTGTCACATAATGAAATGAATCTCCTACTTCCTTCAATTAAACATATGCAAGTATTCAGAATATTTCTGAGAATTTTGACAGATGTTTATTATTATTTTTTTGTAGAAGCACAAGATTAATGTTGGAGCAGCTAACCAGAGGCTTCAGGCAGACTTGGTTTTATAGAGAATATACAAGTAAATTTTTCAGTGTTACATTTGCAAATGATCACGTATCCCTTGTAGGAGGGGGAATCCAGATGACAAAGTTTGTCTTAAGGCCAACAAGCCAGGTTAAATTGAGAGAAAGACACAGAGTCCATTCTCTTAAGACATGGGTTTAGAGAGGAGGCTAAAAAAAGTAGAGAAACCAAAGAAAACTACTTTACTATGAGCTCTACAGAATAACGGTTTCAGTTTCATGAAGAAAGGTCTATGAATTGCATCTTTTCCCTCTTTCCAGAATTCAAACCCAAATGAAGATGATGCAAGGGGGAGACAGAGACTTAAAAACAAACAATTAATACAAAAAAACCTTTATTATGGACTAGACCTGGAATGGAAGACCAGATATCTAGGTGTAGCCAAAGGGCCTTACTGAGGCTTTTTTCATTAATTAGGCAGACTGACCCAACCAACTTCTGGATCCATGGGACCACAGCATGATACCTTTTCAGGGTTAGTCCACTTGCTGCATCTCAGAGACCAGAAAGCAGCCTCAGAGATAATTTGTCAGGGACTGTGCCACACAATCCCACTTCCTTCTGCCAAACTCACTTATCAGATAATTTACTTCTCTTCTCCAAAGGAGAGAAAATGCATTGAGAGCAGGGAGGGTGGAGCCGGGTGTGCTATGCTTTCCTTCCCAAGAAAAAGTGATGTTTGGAACACATGGTTTTCCCAACAATACAGAGAATATAAGGAATCAGCAGCTGAGTAGCTAGAAATGAGGGAGATGATGGAGATAATGCTCTTAGCAGACTTTATCCTCCCTGCATTTGGTATAAATAACCATGGTACATTTTTTTTTTTTATCCCCAGACATGGCCTGGAAGTATTCACCTAAGGCCCACAGCATCCTGGAGTACATGCTTGATATTAATAAAATGTAAAGGTGGGACACCTGGGTGGCTCAGTAGTTGAGCTTCTGATTCTTGGTTTCAGCTCAGGTCGTGGTCTTGAGGTTTGTGAGTTAAAGCCCTGCATTGGGCTCTGTGCTGGCAGTGTGGAACCTACTTGGGATTCTCTCTCTCTCCTCTCCTTCTGCCCCTCCCCCACTCATATGCACTCTCTCTCTCTTTCTCTTTCTCTCAAAAATAAATAAAAACTTTAAAAATAAATAAAATGTAAAGTTATGTTTCAAATATTTTTATTCCTGTATGTAGATAATTATATGCAATTGGACAAACAATTGATTATAATAATCAATTTTATGGTATATAGATTACTAGGTTAATTAGAATATCAATTATCCTGAATGTATCCCCACCCCATGTCCGCCATTTGAATCAATGAGAGGTATTTGACTAAATGAATATTTCTTTGTAAAGATCCACTGTGTTCAAGGCATGTCTTGATAACAGACATAAAGAAATGAATTAGACACATTCCTTGCCCTGAAAAGTTCTTATCACATAGAAGTTACAGTCATGTAGCTAATTAGGTGCAACACACCAATAATGCATTGTTAGAGGCAGTGCAAAAGGAACTAAAAAGCATATGCAGATCTGCCTAGTCCTCAGTGAAGGCTGGGATTTGAACAAGGCTTCTGAAAAATAAGAGCTAAATCACCAGGTACTGAAATTACAGAGGGCATTCTAGTTAGCCAAAGGAGCAGTTCTGACAATAATAGAACCTTTTGTGGAATTACAGATAATGCCATTATTGAAGAGTAGAATTCAATTGTAGGGTTGATAAGTTAAAGGTCAAGATGTAGGTTGAGGCAAGCTCTTAAAAGTTATTTTGTGCTGTATTTGTGTTGTTATTGTGTTTTTATTGCTTTGGTTTGTTTTTATTCTCTTCTTTTGAAACAGATATAGCCATTTTTGCTAAAGAATAAATGGGGATTAGATGTCATCTTAGAACCACTGACATTTGCCAAGCTTCAAAGGGTAAACAAATGGGAAAACAGTCTTAGTACTTCTGGGAGAAAAGGGTGGTTTTACTCTGAAAGTGGTTTATCACTGGGGTTGGTGATTGTTCTTCTGTGATGTGGTAGACAATGTACTCAGTTCTTACAGCATCTGTTAGGTTGATAAAGTTAATGTACATGACAAATAAATACATTTGTAGATCTATAGTACTTTCTTCAGGGTCTATAATTGACCCCATTGTTGGAAAGTAATTGTTCCCCCTATTACTGTTACACAGGAGCTTGACTCCTTCACTGGTGATACCTCAGGAGAGAAAGAACTTGGCTCCACTACTGAATTTTGGACCAAAATTATAAGGGCAGCCTTACCTACTGGGGGAGTGTCTTGCTTTTAAATACTCCAAAATTTTACAAAAGAAACTTGTTTCCCTTCCTGTTCTACCAGAAAGACTCACCATTCCTGAGCTATTTTGGTGCAGGAGCACTTGACTACAATAACTGATTATCTCTGCCACGTCATCTCCCTGAGACCAAGAAGATCAAATGAGTTTAAATCAAATGTCTCCAGCTAGGTTGGCTGGCAACTATCCATGAAGCAAATTACTGGAGAGTAAGTATCCTTCTCCATAATATTTGTTATTATAGATGATCACACTGTTTTAGTATAGGTAACTGCTATGCAAAATGGGATTCAGTCCATTTCTTTGCTTGGACACAAATTGTCAAGCTAGTGAAGGGTAGCAGAATATGCCATCCCCAAATATGCTCCTTCAGCATACTGATTATTTTCAGTTGTAGTCACTTTAAAAACAGCTAATACAGGAAGAGGCTTTCTCTGAACTCCTCCTATCTGCCTAAAGATAGATCTTCCAAAACAAACTCAACTGTCCTAAACTTCTTCCCAGAGGGATTTTGTTAACCAGGGAGGACTGACTCTTACCACAGGAGGGGAGTCTACACCGAGGCAAACTTTGTCATGAACTGTCATACCTCCCATCTATTCTTCTAAGAGTCTATTTATTTTTTCCTATCATTTACTCTCCCCAAAGAGTCCTAAAACCCCCCGACCCTTCCCCTGTTGAAATTGTATTTAAGCCTGAATTCTAAGCCACCTCAGGAAATTACTCAGTTTCCCCGGGAGGTATACATGTTAATAACCTGTTTCTTTCTTGCTCATCTGTCTTTTGTTATAGAAGTCTCATCTAAGAACTCAGAAGAAACAAAATTATTTTTCCTCCTCTACATTAGTTTGTATTAAGCCTCTGTCGTTCATTCACCACATAACGTGTAATGACATTGGACTGATCCCATGGTGCTTTCCTCCATCACTTGATGTGTGTATAAGAACCCCAGGCTTCAAGCAGGAGAGAAAAGAATATCCTTAGAAGAAGGTAAAGTGGACTTTGGATATCTTGCTATTACCTGTTTGGGGAGAGAAGTCAAGGATTTTGCATTTTGGGGACAGACTAGAACAAGTTTTGAACTCTTTCGATCTGTAGAACTTCACCCTGGTTTTATGAAAGTGCTAGAGAAAGAAAAAGTCTGTGGTTATAATCAAGGGAGACAGACATGATCAAATATGTAGCAGTCCATACTGGTAATGGTATGGGATGCTGGAGCTACCTGACTAGCAAGGAAGTTACAGCAAATATTCAAGCCCAGACTAAGAAATGCAAAGATAGCACTGGTGAAGAGAAAGGACAAAACCAAGGTTTCCTCACAGAGGAGAATACATACATCCACACACTACTAATCTATCTTTCATTTTTAGGGCATTATTTCTCAGGAAACATTCATTCTAATACAAGTACCACAGGTTGGCTCATGTTCAATGTATTATTTATGTGAAGGAAATGGATTAGGCCATGTCTAACCATTAATGGTGGTTTGAGGCCTTGCTCTCTGGGGGATATCAGCTACTTTCCTGCTCTTGGCTTTATTACTTGTATGTAAAAATGAATCCTCCACCTGTGTGAAGTTGTCCTCCTCCTACTGTCCTCTTCCTGTGTGAACAGTCTGTGTTTTCACCTTAAAAGAAGTATCAGGTGCTGGTTTTGTGTAGAGTAAATTGCTGCAAAGCTAAAGAAGCTGCCCAGAAGCAATAATTGAAGGGGCTGACAAGAATGGTGTTAAGTGTCCAAATGGTGTTCTTATGAAATGCTCAGGAGTAACTGGCAGTTAGAAAAAGTTAGGGTTGAAGGCAAAACCTAAAGTGTAGTCTTGAGTTTCACACTCTGATTACACATATATTTCCCTGAGCCTTTAGTAGCCAATGTATTTTGTGGCAAAATATTTTTCTGAGGTATAGACTTGTAAAACAAAGACATGTAATTACTTATTTAAAAGTATAACCCTTGGGACATCTGGGTGGCTCAGTCGGTTAAGCATCTGACTTTGGCTCAGGTCATGATCTCATAATTCGTGAGTTCAAGCCCCACATCAGGCTCTGTGCTGACAGCCCAGAGCCTGGGGCCTGCTTCAGATTCTGTGTTACCTCCCTTGCTGCCTCTCCCCTGTTCCCACTGTGTGTGTGTGTCTCTCTCTCAAAAATAAACAAACATTAAACATTTTTTAAACAAAATAAAAAAAATAAAAGTATAATCCTTTATTTTAAAGATGAGGTATTTTGCACCACTCACTGGAGTGAGCATAGAGTGAACAAATCGTTAAGGAAGTAGTTTGAAGTTACCCTGTAACCACATCATAGCATTTTCACTGTTTCTGAAGCCATACATTTTAGGAAAGAGCACCACTGTAATCCACTACTGTCATAGATACCAAGCAAACAGAAAAGAACAAAACAAACAGAGAATACGACCAACAAAAACTCTAAAATGTATCTCATTTTCAAAGGGATGAATAAAGGCCTAATAACCCCACAAAAACTTCCAAATAAAGTTTCAAGTAGATATTAGGCTGACATTTCCTTAGCAGAGACTTCAATTAGAAATCTTCTGCAGGCGAAGGGTGGGAAGGCATGAGTAGATGAAATTTACTGTGAGCCCTACATTCTCACCTCCACAAACTAGCAAATCAAAGGTTTTGAGGATTCAAGCATTTTTCTTCCAGCAGTGGGTGGTCCAAGTGCCTCAACCCAGCTGTCTTTTCATATTAGAAAGAAACTGAGATCATTGTCACTCATACAACATCCCGTTTGTTCTGCTGCTCTTGCTGAATTTTCTGAATTTTATATGGGGTCTCTCTCCCACTAAGAGGATGAACCCGTGCTGCAACTTCTCTGTTTAAACTGTGGGATAATTCCTTCTTTCAGAAAAAGAAAGAGTAGGAACATTCATTTTTACAAAGAAGTCAGACATTAAGGGACTGTCTGCAATACAGAAATAAACTGCAGATCCTTCAATTGTCACATTTCAGAGATTTGCACGGCAAGCCTTAAAGTAGTTTCTCTTGTTTTTTAAAAAAAAGATTTATCAAGAGTGATTACTAAATCATATGATTTCAAAGGACTTTCTCCAGAATGGCCAACCATTCAGCAATAAATTCCAATGACATATTCCATATGAGGGCAAGTGTTCCTTCTTCATGGGAAATATGCCTTCTGTGAAGTGTTGTTTGCAGTTCCTTAACTCTGTACCTGGGGGTTGGGGGAAGGCAATGGAGGAAATGGAGAAGAGATAAATGGAAATCATCTCGCTCAGAATTATGGGAAATTATTTTGAAAAGTATTTTTGAAATCAATAATAATGCAGAATTATTTAATTACTATATTGCACACCTGAAACTAATGTAACACTGTATGTTAACTGGAATTAAAATAAAAAGTTAAAATAAAGTAAAATAAAATAAAAGACACAAGTTGTCCTCCTAGGAATTCGAGGACTGTGCTGGGTGGGGCTAGAAAGAGGAACAAAAATAAATTTAAGAAGGCATTTTTCTATCATGAAACTGTTTCAGGAAAGGGATTTAGATACAATTAGAAAGCAGTATACAATAAGCTAGGGAAAAAAGGAAAAGACAGTCCATGAAGGCTTCCAAATTTACCTTCCTCCCCCCTCCATGTTGGTATTTTAACTAATGCCTTTATAGGATCTCATTACACTACGCATATTAATTAAAAGTCTCCCATTCAGACAAAAGGCTAGATTAAGCAAAAAGAAAAAAGGACTCTAAAAATAAAATAGCATATGATGGAGTATAAAGGCCAACTAGAGTTGGGTCTTATGCAGGCCCAGGACAACTAGAAGCCTCTCTGTGTCTGCCTCTCCTTTGTTCTTACAAAGATCTAGACTATCCCATGCATCCTAAGTTTCCATACTCAGTGCCAGTGACACTGAGAAATGAAGGACCTGTTCTTGCTCAATCCCAATTCTCAATTTCTGGAAAATAGAATTAGATTGTCACAGCTTGGGTAATCAGCTATGGCTAGGGGATTCAGAATCACAACTTAAATGTAATCATGGTTGGTGAAGAACCAAACCATGGCTCAGAGTTCAGTTACTGGAGAAAAGCAGATAGTTCTTGAACTGAAAAGGTACCCCCCAAAGAGAGTTTATTGTACTCATTTGTATAATGTACTAGAAGAGAGTTTCAAAAATGCCATGTTTTATCAGGAGCCACGTATACTTCATATTTCTCTCTTACATTTCCAGGAGAAATAAGCATGTCACTCTGCAACTCAATAGATACACGGTTTCTATTTTTCAGTTAGTGTGTGCATGTGTAAGACCAAATAATTTGACTTCCTTTTATAATAGAAAAATGGAAGGGCAGTGAGCCCAAAATCATCTTCTCATTCTTGACTCTACCACTGTATCTACAAAATTCTTCTGCCATATGCTCTCTTCAATGTTTAGGCAGATCTCTACCATGGGGAAGCCATATGTTGACTTTGCAAAAGCATATCTTCTATTTAACAGAAATGAGCCCACCATATTGTGGATGCAGGCATTAGGAACCTCAATACCTTTCATCTGAATGCAAAGAGGGCATTAAACATGTCTCTAAATGATGCAGCTAGAGGTATGATTGCTTGATTCGAATAAATGAATGTGGATCTGTGACAGGTGATCTTTACCATGTTTAGAATCCCATAAAGATATTTTAGAATCCAAACCCAAAACAGAGGTTCTTCACCATACTTTGATCTCCACTTAAAGGTTCTTGCTGTTTTCCTCATGGTTTACAACTTGAAGATGTTTTGGAACTGACTTTCAAAAGGACAATTTCCCAGCATTCTTGGAAGCAAAAAGTAAAGGACAGCTTAAAAAATTACATTTGAAAAACTTAAAGATGTCATTTGGAAATTATGATGGATTTTCAACTAAACATATTGCCAGAGATAAAGCTTTAATTAAAATAAAACTAATAATTGCTATCCTTGTGTTAATAACCTATATGCTCCATGTATTCTCATACATTTAACTTTAGTAGTAGACGTTTCTTTTAAAAGAAATAAATTATTCTGTTTTGGTTGGGTGCCTAAAATGAGATCATTCTTTTCTACCCTAAAGGGTGTATATCATGAACTAGTGTGGAACAGTGAACATTCTATGTTTTTGAAGCAAAAGAAGGTAATTCACAGAGATTTTTTTAAAAGGTCTTTTTTAAGGTTTTTAGAGAACTTGTTAAAAAACACCCACAACCATATTTCAAGTCATATTCCCTCTCCTGTCTCTTCTCCCCACAAAATGCTCACAGACTGCCAATTTAAAGAAAAAACATAGTCAAGCCAGATAAAAAGCATCCAAATGAAGAGAAGGTTAATCGTGGAAGGAGATGGAGGTGGTCTGGACAATCTGTTGATTTCTTCGCAATAACTGAATTTAGCCATCTCTTCCCCAGCCCCCCTGAGGATGAAAGGTGGCGTTCATTAGCCCCCAGACTCTAGGTTATAACAGTGTTCATCCCCAGTCATGCATCTTGCACCTTCATCATCAACCTTCTGACCTAAGAGTCTTGGGAGGGGAGCCTGGGAAGGACGCCTTGGGAACTCAAGTTAAGAAAATAAACAGGAATGTGAATAAGAGTGTGAACACTTAGAAATGGTAAGCAGTAAGCTAGGTCTTTTGTCTTTTCATCTAACCCAAATAAAACCAGGTAAGGATATGATCGCCAAAGGCATTTTCAGCCTCATTTTTGGCTCCTGGCATGACAGCCCAGTGAGTAGTAATGACAGACATAAATGAGAATATGAATTTTAAACCTGTTTAACTGTTGCCTTTTAGTCCTCCCATCCCCCTTTATGATAGCAGAAATTAGGCTCTCATACTGAGTTATGACCATCTCTTACTAAGGTTTTAATCTTGGTAGCTACTTACAGTTATTGTAATGCACAAACTGCCAGTGTCCTTATCTGTAAAATGGGAATGATAATACTACCTATTTCTTGGAATTATTCTAAGGACAGAATGAGACACTGGATAGATAATAGTCTAGGGTCTGGTCTATAGTAAGAGATCAAAGAACATTAAGTACCTTCATGCTTATAACTTTTGTTAGAAATGTTAATAATATACCCATAATGTACATTTATAGACACAATTATATTGTTATGAATCAGAAGATTTGGGTTTTATATCTGGCTGTGTCACTAAGAAGCTAAGATCCTTAAGTCAGATACTTAGCACCTAGAAGTTTGGATTAGATGACTATTAAGGCCACTTTGATTTTCCCATAGCAACTGTTTTCTTCAATGAGACTGGCTGGCTAGAGATCTGCTCTCTACAATGTAGTTCTCTTTTTAGAAATGTACAGATCAGAATTAAGCTTTTCTTCCAGGAATCCATATGATGGTCAGCACTGAGTGTCACTTTCTTGGGATTCCTGAGCCCATACCCTGGGGAAAATGCTCATTTCCTTACCAGTGAATATTTTTCTAAATATATATGTACAATGAAAAATAGTCCTGGATAAACAGTGGGATCTGATGGAAATATTTATGTATCAGATTCCAGGGCATGGGAACAGCAAAATGGTCGCCGAAATGGAGGGCTGAATTGGAAAAGACCTCCGTAGTAATCCAACAATAGCATTCCTTCCATGCTGTCCAGCACCAAATCCAAGTTGATATGTTGTTGTGGCAATGGAAGGGTATAGGATCCCAAAAGGATACTGACAAGGGACAGCGATGGCAATGGTTAGAGGAAGGTGTTGGCTAGAAACTAGACGGGCAGTGGCTTTCATTCAAGAGGTTTACCCACAGGGAGCTGATAAACAGACATGAATGTGTTTCAGGGCCAAGGTAACTCAAAGCAAAAGCCCAATCCTGGAAACTGGGGCAACATGGACAGGAAGGATGACAAGTTACAGTGGCAAATTCCTAGACTTCACTGATCTTCATTGTGGCAACTGAATGTGCAATTGCAAAAAGAAGAGAAAACAATTTGGAGTCACTCCTTGTTTCAAGAGGCCAGTAAGAATCCTAACAAAAAACTCTATACAGCAGATAGTGGCCCAGAGCCATTGAAATATGGGGTGTGGGGAAAATAAATGTACAGAAAGATAGTATGCAGTTTTTCTCTGGGTTGTTTATAAGGATAAACACCATAAAGCATTGAAAACATTGATCTGTATCTGATCTGTGCCACAACTTTTGATTTTGTTCTGAAGCCAGCAGAAAGAAGACCAAGTAACCTCTCTAATAGGCTCTTTCTATTATGAATCAAGATTTCAGATGGCACTAGACTTAAAACAGTCATAGTGGTCCCATAACCATTATCTGTAATGTGGAGGTCAGTAGGATGTTTGGTATAAAGTTAAAAATAGCTAACTTCTAGGGAAGGCAAAAGCCCAGGGATGGTTGATGATCCCAAGAGAAAAGCAAAGCATAGTTGGAATCAACTCTAAACAGAAATGTGGCAGGACGAGGGAGAAAAAGGAAAAGCAGAGGGATCAAGTGGGAAATATGCTAATGCTCCATTTCCAAAATAGACTTTTTACTATATTAGTATGCCTCTCTCTACACTTCCACTTATAGCCCCCAAAGAGAAACCTGTTCCTCAGTAGACCTAGCTTCTTACATGGAGCCCACAGTAAGTTCACTGATTTAGAAGAAAGGAATGTAGGAGGAATGGACAAACCAAACGAGAGATAACCAGAGCTATTTACCTATGTCAATCAACGTGGTTCTTTATCCTAAACATTAACAGACAACCAATGAAACCTGACACTTGATAAAAAAAAAAAAAATTAAACCAACAAAACAAATAGGACAAAGAGCCAAGATGAACAAGTGGAGCAACTAACCACAGGGATAAAAACATTGAATTCATGGAAAATAATTTTCATTTAAAAAATTCTGATTAGCATCCACAGAGAAATTTTAAGCAAGTTGTATCCAAGTAAATAAGAACAAGCTGCCATCTTATATCTAATCAAGCAATAGGAAAAAGTTCTTGAAAATGAAAAATATACTTAAGGACAAAACAAACAAGCAAAACAAGTATTCTAGCAATGATGAAGGAAATATTCCAAGATAAACAAGAAAAACACACAGCCAGGAAAAAAAAAAAAAAAAAAAAAAAAAAGGTATGGAGAATGAATCCTGAAACAACCGTACCTATTTAATAGGAGGTCCAGGAATGAAAAGCTATGGAAACAAATGGGAAAAAATTATCAAAGAAAAACAAAACAAAACAGAAAAAGCTTAGGAAAGGCACAGAATATGTTCACTTTAAAAGGATCTGCTTAGCGCTGAACAAAATGAAATAGTATCCAGTATTTACTGCATTCTTCAAATGTGTTGTTTTAATCTTTGCCAACAATTGTACAGTATATTTGATTGTCGAGTCTTCACTTTACCTTAAGGGTTAAACATGCTTACTTTATGACTGAGTAAAAGGAAGTGTGATTCAATCTTTAACTTACACAAATGCCTACAATTAGGGGCACATCCAGCTTTAGAATCAAATCTTGCCTGAGAGACTTTCCCCTTAGTCACAAATTGAACGTGTAGACAAAAAAAAGACCTATGCCTAGATAGTGTTACGATGATCACAACTATCGACAAGTTGTGCCCAACCCAAATATCAATAAATTTAAGACAAAAAAGATATTTTCAAGTATCTAAAAGCTAGGAAAGTTTATTTCCTATGTACCTGTTTCTTAAAAACAAAAAGAAAAATTAAGAAGCTACTGTAGCAAAATGAAAGAAAAATCAAGCAAAGGTAGAGGGTTTAACAAACAGTAGAAGTAACCAAGAGTTTCAATGGCCCACAGGATCGTCGTTGTTCAGAAAAACCAGAAATCATTGGTTTACATTAGAATAAGGAGTGTCCTCAAGAATAAAACTGATTCTTATCACCAGCAAGTGCAAGATGTTAGTATCTTTTACCAAAATAGGGAAAAAGGCAATTAAAAACTTGGCAAAAGTGGCAACATGGTGAAATCATGGTCTTTGCATGAAGCAACCTGTGGTATTTAACAGTTATTTCCAGGAGTTTGGAGCACTGAGTTACAGAATCCATTGGATCTTGATGCTTGGAACATTCTTCATGTGGTACAGATTTAGTGACCTAAGATATTTCCTTTCTTCACAGATCCAGTCATACCATTTGGTTGTATAATTAGTAATCCTTACACAATCATGTCATATAGTCTAATAAGTGGTATTTAAAGTCTAGAATAAAACTAAAACCAAACAGAAGACCTTGATGTATTTACAAAAGGAAATATAAATGTTATAAAACTTGATAATATAAGATAATGACACAGCTAATAAAGTCAGGAGATAAGAAAGGAGAGGTATAGAAATGTGGATGTGTTTGTTTTTCTTATCTTACAATGTGGGAATCCAACTGATAGTAAAGGGAGTGGACCCGAAAATACAGGATTAAGAATATTATTGAACATTATAAATGTAAACATGAGAAAAATTAAAAGATAAGTTGGAGAAAGAAGTGTAGAGAGAGGGTGGTAGGGTAAATGTGCTCAATTCATCATATATTAGGGATGAGAATCAATACAAAGAATCAAGAAGCACTAATAAAATAATTAAAAGCAATAGTTAAAAGTGCAGAATGAGGAAGAATGGAAGTCAAAAATGGAAAACTTGACTTTTCTTTTGATCTTCTTCTGTGAGTATATGTTTTATCACTTTTCTGTGACTGCATATATTACACTTCCAAGTAAACATTTTAAAAGGCATGTTACAATGTGGTGCAAGAATCAGTGACTTCACAGAGGACAACATATTACTCAGCTCATTCCTCTTAAAGTAGAAATGTTGACCATCACCCCTTTGATATTTAATTCTCAAGATCTGCTGTTGCCATTGAGTTTCACATATTTTAACTAACAATTTAATACTCGTGCCATGGAGAAAATACAGTGATTTTAAATGTAAAGAAAAAAAATCTGGCCTATCAGGAATCAATGATAATATTTTATATCAAGTCCAGACTGCTCTCTCTACCATTTCCACTGGTTCTCTCTCAATCTGGATTGAATTCGCTCTTCTGGCTTTCAGTCAAAATCACCCTAGAAAATTGAGATGATTCTGACTCATGACCATTGTATAGGTTTTAGTCGATCTACATAGAACTTAATTCTGTACCACAGATAATTTATTTTTAAATCTATGCAAAGAGTTTATTACTGTTCATATGGATTTTTTTATTTTTTGTTTTCAAAATAATCCGTTATCTAAGATTATTTGCCTCAGGTCTATATGATTGAACATAAATATTAAATTTAGTATTTGAAGTATTTTTTAAAGGTAAAGGTTTATTTTCGGTAGTCTTGAACATGAAATCTATGCCACACTATATGCAGTGACAACTATGGATGAATGTTTGCTCAATAGAGACTTATTTCTGTTTTTAAAGAAATGGTTCAGTAGTTAGGAGACCCAGAACCCAAAGCAAGCTCCAGGATCTGAGCTGTTAACTTTTATCACTTATGTTCCATCCATGTTTATATTATGATATTATACCATTAATTGTTCTAACAAACAAAAAATTGAGTAGTCACAAGTCTGAATTCTTTGTACTTCAATAAGATAAATTATTTTCTAGGGACAAAAAGCTATACTGCTTATTAAGAAGCAAAAGATCATGTTTTCAATGATTGCTATAGAGTGATACAGAGGAAATTATCTCAATACAGAAAAAAAGATCAACAGTGGTGTGTATTGCCGATCTTACCAAAAACGTTCCTGGTTTTTTTAGCTTGCTGACTGAATGACTATTTCACTCCATAGACAATGAGGCTAGAGAGCCACTGAGAAGGGATCTGTAAGTTTTGCTGGGGTGATGACCATGCCAGAAGCAAAGAAACCTGTTAACAGAAAGGGTTTCCAATAGATTTCCATCCTCTGGTAGAAATTTTCTGAGAAACCCACTGGGAAGTTATGGCTCTTTTCTAAAGGTTATAAAGCATGGAAATAATTATCTCAAGGTCCAAGTTCTACAACATTTGCATTCCACCAAGTCCTCCCAAATGCCTTACCCTCTGTCTGATGTTTCTGGCATGTGAACTATTCTGACAATTACTTATTTCCTATTTCTTCCTCAACAAGTGGGATAAATGGAAAAGTAATAGGGGTAGAGAAGAAGAAATGGAATCAGTCAACTCGTTGTTCATGGCAGTTCAGCATAGAGCTGGCAATGTCACAGAAAATATGCATTTTAAAATGTATATTAAAAACTATTACCAGAAGATTTTTAGGTATGTAGTAAAGAGATAGACTAGGTTCTAGAGACAGGGAATTCTCATAGCCTCTAAATTAACAGGGCTAGAAAGATACTGAGCTTTTTCAAAAAGGCACTGGTACAGGGGGAATTTTAATTTTTAAAATTTAATTTTAATTTTGAGAGAATTTTAATGCATTTGCATGCAGTGAGTTAATGTAACAGAAAATCTAGTGTCATTTGGGTCAATAATTCAGGCACTCTTGTTTAAAAATGACATTATTGGAGCATTAGAGCTTGAGTCTTTTGAAAATGTTGAATGTAATGATAAATACAGTGATGAATCCAGCATTTGCTTATCATTAGTCAAGTAGAAATATGTTAAAAATAATTTTATCCTTAATTTAAGATCAGATATATCTTTATTTCCAATAAGTATAGATGGTGGCCTAAAGGAAAACTCTGGGAACCTCCAAAAATTCTCTCATCATCCTACTCCACAATTCAAAAATAGCTCATCAAGTAGCCTCTGGATTATAGAAAATAAATACAAATGTTCTTGGGAGATGTGGCACATATAGTCTGTGAATATCACTGTTGGCTGAGGCAGCCGCCTGTTGGAAGAGATCAAACTGGCAACTGTTGGAAAGAGCAGCTGCTCTGGTATAAAGTTAGGAACAGAGAAAAGAAACTCCATTATGGGGAGTGGGAGGGGCAGGTCTCAGGGGGCCCTGAGAGCTTGTAAAAAAAAAATAGAACTAGGGTGAATGGAACTGCAAAGGAAGGCAGGTAAATGGATGTCTGACAAATTTTCCTGCATATGATATTAAGTAAAATAAATACACTTAAGTATACTAAACATATGTAGGAACATATATTCAGAAGCACTGATTCTTAATTCTTACAGCACAAGTCTATGCCTCAAAAACATGCCTTCTTTGTTTAAGTGAATGCATACCAGCTTCTGAAATCCCTTATGGCCTTTGTTAATGTCTTCTTTTTTTCTGAAGATGAAAATGATAATATTAATGTACTATATTCTCAGTCCTTTGACCTATTGACAAAACCTGTGCTTTGTTTCTATTCTCAACTGCTACTATAGCTCCAAGCCCCAAATCAAAGCTATCTATCACAGTCCAGAGTAGATCCCAATCAATGCCAATAAATTTTAAAAGGCAGCAGCTATGGTACAAGATTATTAATTTTTAAACAGAAAAATAATACAGTACAAAACTGCAGCCCCTAGGGCCACTGTTAATGGTATTCACATTATGGTGCTTTGTTTAAGAAGAAATCATTATATTCCCTTAAACATGAGTTTGTTTTCATTAGAAATAAATAATACTAACTGTTTTTTCCATCAATCACAAATATTTATTGAATACCAGGTGTGCATAATAAGATAAGAACTAAGCATATAGTGGGTACCAGAAGATACAAAAGACAGAACACAAAAGAATGCAATTTTTTTTTTTTGCAAAGAGAAAACCTGGGGATAAAAAAAGTTAACTGAATAAGAGAAATGATACCATTACTGAATGACATGTACAGACAATGAGCACTATAGTATCTGCAAAAGGGAAAGATTGATAATGGGTCAGGGTGGTCAGAGAAGGATTCAGGATTCACCTGAACTTGGTGTTGGAATATGGTCAGATTTGGATCAGTGAAGATACCAAAGGATGGAGTTAGAAACAAAGATACTGGCAAGAACAAAAACACAAAGGCAGGGAGGTACAAGGAAAGATCAACAGACAGCAAGTGATAAGACCACCAGTCTGACTGGAGTGGAAGATTCACAAATAGGAAGAAATAGATATAACCTGACCAATGTAATTTTAGAAAGGATGGTGGTAAGTCTCCAACTTCAGACGATCTATTGGGAGATCCTGCCTGGATTTGTGTTCAGTATCATGAGGAATCATGGTTATGAATATCTTAACCTTTGTATTTCATCTGGCTTTTACCATCTGTCTATCCTTTTTAGTTTAGTGATATAACAGCTGCCTCCACTATATACATTTTTAAAAAAACAAGTAAATAAATTATTAGTTCTGGATAAACCTTCAACCATATGGTCCAAGTACCTTGGTTTTGGGAGTATGTATTTGATTAAATGCTTAAAAATGACATCTGGACAAAGTGGCAGAACCTCGCAGAAGAGTGGCAGGGGACAGTCGCAATGGGGAGGGCTGAGTCCAGCTGTTTTGAGCATTTAAAAAGGAGATTATTAAGTGTACTCTGCCAACAACTTAATTCTTTTAAATTTTCTCTGATTATTCCAAAGTTCTAGGCTATTATGCTTAATGCCCAGAGTCCAGCCTATTTTCCTTCTGTAGGATCCAGGGAATATTCAGAATTTAATCCTAAAAAGATCTCTCCTCATCTTAATTATAGTACAACCTTAACTCAATAACCACAAACTCAACACTTAGATGTTTTTTTTTAGTATACTTTTGAGAAAAAAAGGTAAATCATATGAAAATGAACATATGCTATTTATTTGTTTTATCACCACAACCTGCTGTATCTTGGACTAAATACATACTAAACTCATTTTCCTCTTCCTGCTTTATCTAGAGCACTGATGACTGAAATAGATATTCAGATTGGTGACTCCAAGAACTTTTACTACTATTTACCATCAATGAACTCTTCAAATCCTCATGGAACAAATGACGTTTCAGAAAATTGGAAAGGCTTCAATAACTACTTCTTTCAGAACACTGACCTTCCATGGTTTCAACCCTTTCCCCTTCTTTACTTACATCCTGGACCTGGCTTCATTTCCAATTCCACATTTCTATCTGCCTACTCCCATCCCCAAGCTTCCCTTTCATCACAGTGAAGGAAGCAGACCAACTTTATGCCTTCATACAGTTCTTGTGTTGGTTGAGAAACAGATATTATATACATAAACAAATAGGTTTACAACATTGTATGGTGATTAATGCTAAGGGAAGTACTAATTTAGATAGGGTTATCTGAGGAGACCTCTTAGATAAAGTATCAAAATATAAATATAATGAGAAAGAAAAGCATGCAAGTGTCTAGGAGAGAAATTTTCCAAGGAAACAACATGCCCAGAGGCCCTGAGGTAGGATATACTTTCAAATTTTATCATTTTCCTTAAACTACTCTGTCCTCATACTTTTATGCAACCAATCCTAACTCCTACACATTCTTCATGAAGATTTCTCCAGTTATTGCCATACATGCTGAATGATTCTTTTTCTGAACTTCTGCAGAAATAATGGCCTTCAGAACACATTCTTTAATACAGTGAACACTCTCCACATACACCCATTTTCTCTACTCACACTGTGACTTCCTTAATAAAAAAAACACATTTATTGTACTCTATTAATTTAGAGAAATAAGATTCAGGGAACATTATTACTGATAACACCTAACATATGGGATACTTTATAATATTACTATAATAATGTAGAAGAATTTTACCTTTACTTAAAAAGAAATGTGATTCATTACATTTACATTACATTACGCTCCCTGTCTTTATGAAAAACATCAAATTGGTAGGGATTTAATAATGTTAAAATTGCTTTGAAAAGAGAAATTTGGAAGAGTTATGTTTCCATTATATGTATACATGTGTTGGGAAACATCATCAAAAAGATGTGACCACCAATTGACCAGTAAATTGGACTTGGGCATTTGGAGTCTCCTCCCTCCCTCCCCTATCCTTGGAATGTGGTTCCACTTGCCTTTCCTGCTCCCAGATGCTGCTCCAAAAACAGAGCCTTGAGATGGTGGTGTGGTGTTGAAAATACTTCTGTGGTATACATGACTGAGCCCAGTTAGGGCCTCTTTATAAACTTAAGACCTGGTGGACAGGTGCAGGGATCCATTCATCTTGGCGCTGCTCAATACTCAGTATGTAAATTCCCTTTGCTATTATAAAAGTTTCCACCTACAAATATAGTGATATGACTTTCTTTGGTCTCTCCCTGCCCTCTGGAGTGCAGGGGCCAGTTTCAGATTATACCTGGGAAGCTGCCAGGAAGGTTAAAAGGCAACAATATGCTATACATACTTATTTATAATCATATATAACAAATATACAAACACATTTATATAATTTTGATATTTATTTTAATATTTTCCAAATGAGGTAATATCTAACATTTACTAAGCATTTGATAGCTTTCAAAAAACATTCACATATGTTATCAAATAAGAGTCTCAAGGCAACCTGTGAATTATTAAGCAGGGTATTATTTTGTTATCATCAGATGAGTTAAGTGACTTGTCAGAGATCCTGTACCTGGTAAGTGACAGAAATATGATCCCTAAGCCATTGTTCTTTCTACTATAAACCAGAAATTACCTAATGATCTGTTTCTTCTGATTACTTTATCATTCTGCCTTTTCTATTGAGAGACAAAGAGAATGAGAGAAGGAGTGATAGTTAAATATTGAGGCTTATTTTAGATAATACTTACAGTGTCTGTAGTGGATCGGGTGTACAATTCTTACTCAGTTCTTGAACTGAGTATGGAAAGTCCAGTTGCTGGCAACTCATAGGTTCTTAATAACTATTTGCTGATGAATGAAAGTATTGTCATATTTTTCTAACTTGAGTGTTTTTTTAAGATACCCTCTCATGTTAATGAAAGAGATTTCACTTTTTTCACCTTTGATGGACTAAAACCTAAAGGCTTCACAAAAAAACTATTAGAATAAGTGAATTCAGTAAAGCTACAGAATACAAAATTTAAATGCAAAAATCAGTCACATTTATATACACTAATAATGAAGTAACAAATATAAATTAAGACAACTGTCTCATTTACAAATGCATCAAAAAGAATAAAATACCTGGGAATGAATTTCACCAAGGAGGTGAAAGATGTGTACTTTGAAAACTATAAGACACTGATGAAAGGAATTGAAAATGACACAAAAAGATATACCATGCTCATGGATTGGAAGACTTAATATTCTTTTTAATTTTTTTAATCTTTATTTATTTTTGAGAGAGAGAGAGAGAAACAATGTGAGTGGGGGAGGAACAGAGAGAGAAGGAGACATAGAATCTGAAGCAGGCTCCAGGCTCTAAGCTCAGCACAGAGCCCGACACAGGGCTTGAACTCATGAACCATGAGATCGTGACCTGAGCCGAAGTCGGACACGTAACCAACTGAGCCACCCAGGCACCCTTCAGACTTAATATTCTTATAATGTCCATACTACCCAAAGCAATCTACAAGTTCAGTACAATCCCAATAAAATACCAATAGCATTTTTTTTTTACAAAACTAGAATAAATAATCCTAAAATTTGTGTGGAACCACAAAAGACTTAGAATAGCCAAAGCAATCTTGAGAAAGAAGAACAAAGCCAGTGGTATTACAATCCCAAATTTCAAGATAAACTACAAGTCTGTGATAATGAGAACAACATTGTTTTCCATTTCATGGTAGAGGCACATGGTTCTTACCATTTCATGGTAGAGGCACAAAAATAAACACATAGATAACGGAACAGGATAGAGAGCCCAGAAATAAATCCACGATTATATGGACAATTAATCTATGACAAAGCAGACAAGAATATACTATGGTGAACAGACAGTCCCTTAAATGCATGGTGCTGGGAAAACTGGACACCAACATGCAAAAGAATGAAACTAGGATACTTCTTTATATCATACATGAAAATAAACTCAAAATGAATTAGAGGAGTACCTGGTGGCTCAGTCAGTTGAGCGTCTAACTCTTGATTTCGGCTTAGGTCATGATCTCACAGTTAGTGGGATTAAGCCACATACTGGGCTCCATGCTGACAGGGTAGAAACTGCTTGGGATTCTCTCCCTCTCTCTCTGCCCCTTCCCCTATTGTGTTCTCTCTCTCAAAATAAACAAACATTATAAAAATGAATTAAAGACCTAAATGTGAGATCAGAAACCATAAAATGGTTTAAAATTAAAAAAAAGACATAGGTTGTAATCTCTAGAGACATCAGCCTTAATGTATTTATGGATATGGTTCCTCAGGCAAGGGAAACAAAAGTAAAAGTAAACTGTTCGAACTTTACCAAAATAACATGTCAAGGCAATTCACTGAATGGAAGGGACTATTTGCAAATGATAATATCCAATAAGGAGTTTATATCCAAATTATATAAAGAACCTATACAATCTAATACCAAATAAATAGTCCAATTAAATAATGAGCAGAGGATCTGAACAGACACTTTTCCAAAGAAGACATACAGGTGGCCAATAGATACATGAAAAAATCTTCAACATCACTAATCATCAAGAAAATGCAAATCAAAACCACAATGAGATATCACATCACAACAGTTAGAATGGATAATATCAAAAAGACAAGAAATAACAGCATTGCCAAGGACATGGAGAAAGGTGAACCCTCATGCACTTGGTGGGAATGTAAACTGGTACAACCACTGTAGAGACAGTATGGAGATTGCTCAGAAAATTAAAAATAGAAAAATCATATGATCCAGCAATCACACTGCTGAGCATTTACCCAAAGAAAATGAAAACACAAATTCAAAAAGATACATATATCCCTATGTTTATTGTAGCATTGTAGCCAAGATATAGAAGCAATCCAAGTATCCATTGATAGATGAATGGGCAAAAAAGTTTGTTGTGTGTGTGTGTATTTACACACACACACACACACACACACACACACAATGGAATACTACTCAGACATAAAAAAACAATGTTGCCATTTGTGACAATATGAATGGACATAAAAGGTACTATGCTAAGGAAAATAAGACTGAGAAAGACAAATACCATACAATTTCATTTTTACATTTACATTTGAAATCTAAAAATGAAAGTGAACAAAGAAATAAAAACAGATTCGTAAATGGGCAGAATAAACTGGTAGTGCTGGGGGTTGGTTGCAAAACAGGTGAAGGGGATTAAGAAGCACAATGTTCTAATTATAAAGTAAATAAATCACAGAGATGAAAACAGCAGAGGGAATACAATCATTAATATTTTAATAACATTGTATGGTAACAGATTGTGACTACAATGTCACTATAGAATTGTTGAATCACTATGCTGTACACTTGAAAGTAATATACCATTGTATGTCAACTATACCTCAATAATAGATTAAAAATATATTTAAAACACAACCACGTGTAAATTAAAAAGGAGACCCTCATATTCACTGAGGTTTTATGAGAAAGCTCAGAAAATATGCTTTTGATTACTGCCTGACTGCATCATGTCAAACATTGTGGTTACATTTTAGAAATTAGCAATGTCAATGTAGAATTGCAAGATGCAGCAAGATGCAGCCAGTGTCAAATTAAAATAGCTAAGCATGATGGATGATAATAAAGGGGAGACTTTGGGGGAAGCTGTTTATAGGTTGTTCTCAGAACTGACTGCCTAAATAGAAAAGAATACTCTTATACTGTCATATATTACACACGAAATGCAGTCACCAATATTTGATAATTACATGAATATATCAACAAACTTAAAGTTGTAAAAACTTCTCCCATCCTCGGGGATGCTAGCCTCTTCTACAACATTCAAGAATCTTTCCAGTGAATCATTCGATATAGACTTATGGTAAATAAGTTGAGACACAAGATTAGTGTTTACTAATTTCCCTCCTTTCCCAATATACATAATTTCATCATTAGAACCCAGCATAATGTTGATATAACATTAATATTTTTTATAGCTAGCTGAAAAGTTCATTAAAGAAACTCTTATCTGCTACTTATTTGACCTACGTTCTGCATCACTGTCAGTCCTGCACAGCCACATCCGTTATTTTGTGTGGCTTTTTACCCTTTCACTCTGTAGCACAAAAGCAGGTAATTACTTTTTTACTTTACTTTTCCATATGTCTACAGATTCTAAAAACAATAATGACTTTCAGGTTAGACCCTACTGGCAGTTAATAACCCTTTTAAAAGGTCTGAGGTTGTATTTCAAGGCCTCTGCCAATCGGGCAGGTCATTACATTCTTGAAAATAGTATTTCCATTGGTCATTATGGCCTCTCTGGAGAATGTGAACTATTGGTACACCTTCCATCAAATGCTTAAGCGTAACTTCTGAGCTTGTATCTCGGTCAATAGCTTGGGATAGATCCACATTTGATAGCACGACGTTCAAAAATTTTCAAAGTCACTAAAGGTCTTCTCTGAGCCTTTAATGAAATATACATCTACTGACTCTTCCATCGATCTACTTATATATCAATTTATTCATCTCTCTATTGTCTCTAATTTCTTCTCCAGCTGAAACCAAACTGGGCTGCAGTTTGTATAAAGAATTATTGGAGGTAGAGGATATATTTTTACAGTCTTTGTTTCATTCTGCTCAGGCTGTCAGAACAAAATACCATAGACTGGTTCCTTAAACAACAGAAATGTATTTCTTCTTAGTTCTGAAAGTTGGAAGTCTTGAGACCAGGATACTAGCGTAGTCAGATTCTGGTGAGAACTTGTTCCCTTTCTGGAGAGCTCTTTTGTTGTTTCTTATCAGAATAGTAATTCTATTGGATCAGTGCCCCCACCTTTATATCATTTAACCTTAATTAGTTCCTTTTAGGCCTTGTCTCCAAGTTCAATCACATTTGGGATTAGGATTTCTTTTGTTTTTTAAATTTTTTTTAACGTTTATTTTTTTTTGAGACAGAGAGAGACAGAGCATGAATGGGGGAGGGTCAGAGAGAGAGGGAGACACAGAATCCGAAACAGGCTCCAGGCTCTGAGCCATCAGCCCAGAGCCCGACGTGGGGCTCCAACTCACAGGCCGCGAAATCATGACCTGAGCTGAAGTCGGACGCCCAACTGACTGAGCCACCCAGGTGCCCCTGGGATTAGGATTTCAATGTATGGTTGGGATGGGGTGTGAGGGGACACAATGTAGTCCATACCAGTCCCATATAGTTTTATACTTTAAAATGTTAGTTCATAACTATGAGAAAAATTATCCAAACAACATTCTGAAGAAAATTAAATTTTCTTCTCACAACTGAGATGAAGATCAGAAGACAGCTCACTTTTATGTTTATGATGATTGCACTTTTGTTTGCTACACTATACAAAATGCAATTATTTTTTTCCCACAATCATGCAATTGTTCTATTGGTAAATTTGCTTTGAAATATGAATTTTGGCTTTTTTTCTTTTAAACCTACCATCTATCAATTTTAAATGCACAAATGGATTCAGGGAGACTTTGAAGATGCAGATGACATATAAAGTTACATTAAATGTATACATCAAGGGATTAACACATCATTTAAATTTAATATGCATGACTGTCTACCTACCCATCTATATCCAGAGCACTTGTATGCAGATAATATATGTCAAAATGTGCCCCAGAGCTCCTCAATTATAGCATCGTGCAGAATTTAGTATAAATATATCAATTTTTAAACAAAATTATTGTAATAAATTCCAAGTTTAAAAAATTATAAGTTATGTAATGAACACTTATGTTGATAAAACATGGCACAATTTTTCAAACTGTGTTCTCTACCGCACCTTAAAAATGACACTTGAATTATTTTTAAAAAGCTAATCGATTTAAAAATAAGAGTTAAGAGACGTATCTATAACTGACAGTTATGGGTGCCTTGTACTCTCTTCTGGCATTTATTAGATGTCATCTAAAAAATAATGACAGTATCATGGAGTCAAAAGAATTGCAAAGACCTGAATATGAATTCTGGATCTACCAGTTGATTTGCCATGTGTTCCTAGGCTTCTCTAAGCCTCAATTTATTTATACATGAAATGGTAGTTATTAAAAAAAAAAAGAAAAAAGAAGTCAGGGAGCTGTTGGGTGGGTCAATCTTTTAAAAATCTGTTTACAGGACCTAACACGGTGCTTTGCAATAGCAAGTACTAGACATATGTTAGTTCTCTTCCTTTCTTCCCTCTGTTACTATAGTTCTGACTTTAACAATAAGCCATGAGGTATTTCAAAACTTTTAGGTCATCAACAGTGCTCACATATATAAGCTCAGACCACCTGAGTCTGTGGTCATAAAAATAGGTACAGTTATCCAGAAGGTGTGGGTCCAGAACACCTGTTCCGGCCTGAATAGGATGAGCTCACTACCAACCTCAGCTCTTCCCAAATAGGCATCTTGTCTAAATGTCAAATTCTATTGCTCTAGGTAACTGGTGTTACAGAATAAAAGAAGTAAAATCAAAGGGGGAAAGAAAGGTTTGAATATTCTCAAAGTTTAAATATTCTCATCCTGGTCTAGAGTAAGCTCATTAGGTATCCTCTAAAAAATTGGTTAAGAGCCCTTGTGGTATATATCTATACATATAGATATACACGCAAGTGGATACTTAAAGCACTGTAGAAGGTTTAGCCATGGCAACATTTAGTCCAAGAGAGGAAATGATGTTGTAGTGTTTCGGGGCAAATGAAACTATTCCCAAATCATACCTTATCTGTCAAGATTTAGGAAGAGACGGAAAACTTAGCTGAATTTTGCATTGTGTAGAGAAAGGGATAAGGTTGAGCATTTGAAAATACATATTTTGTATCTTTACTGAGTGTTTGTTACATAATAAACACTGTGCTAGGCACTGGAAATGAAATGGTGAATAAAATGACCATGGTCTTCAGCCCTCACGCAACTCAGAGTCTATAGAAAAGATGTATTTTTAAGTATTTCCTGATGCTGATACAAAGCTCACTTGACTATTAAAAAATGTTTCCTGCTGTTTCCCCAAATGTCAGACTCATGTCTTCTCATATCCTTCCATATGGCTCCCAGCCTAGCTCACCTCAAATCCCTTATCCCATTCTCACACTGTCACACACACTCTCTCTCTCTCTCTGTTTTTTTTATTTTTATTTTTTGCTTTTGGTTTTTGTTTTTGTTTGTTTTGTTTTTGTTTGTTTAGGTTAAGGGAAAGTATTTCAAAATTATTTGTATTTGGGCTCAAACCAAAGTGAATCACTCTTTTCCCTGGAAGTGAAGTTCCTGAATGTATTCCTTCCACAAACTACCCACTTGCCAGTTTGGAATTTTCTTTTGAGAAAAAGGACCAATCAGCAGATGTTTTGGGAGAGTTTCCATTTTAATTGTATTACCACAAAAGTTTAAGGCCTCTACTTATGTACTTTTTCCCAACTCTGAATGATATAGTATCATTTCAGGGATCCTCAAGTTAAACTAAATTTAGTGTCAGGATCCAGCTGGGGAAGCAAATTGATGAATTTAAATGAACTGCCTTGATAGAAGGCAAAATATAAAAATGTGCTACTCTTCCTTGCCCCATGCCCAAATACCCTGATCCTGATCAGCAGGTTCTCTTGACACTATCTGGCCAGAGATTTCTTCTTAATTCATACAATTTCTTTGAAACTCCAATCTTAAGAACATATATTTACTTCTCCTGACAGCCTGTAGCCTCTGAAGTACACTCTTCTTAGGGAAAGAAATCAGTCTGGGAGGGTGGCAAAGCTAAATGAGGTCTTACATAGGATTTAGGGAGCATGAGTCGGTGAATAATAATAATGGATTTATTAAACAATAGTGAGTATATGTTGAACAGCAGTCACTGCATGCTGTAAGCGCATAAATACACTGAACCCCTACAACAACACTGTGAGGCAGCTACTAAAAATACCACATTTCACAAAAGCAGGCATACAGACGTTAAAAAACTTACCCAAGATCACACAGCTAAGATGTAGTTGAGTGAATCTGAGTTCAAGCAGAGTAGCTGCAGAAACTGCCCTTCAACACTACACTACAGAAAAATGCTTTAATGTAAGACTTAGAAATAAGACTAATTCACTCGATACTAATAGGTTTAAAATTCTTTTTATCCTTTAGTACTTGCAAGAGAGAGATCAGCCTTTAGTAAAATTTTTTCAGCTGCTCAGATTGTATTAGGGACCATCAGCCAAATAGATTTCACATGCACGGATTAAATAACATTTGAAAAACATAGCTGATAAAGGACTTGAATGCAGAATATAAAAAAATACCAAAACCAATAATAAAAAAACAAACAACCCAATTAAAAAATGGGCAAACTATTTGAACAGATTGCTCACCAAAGAAGATGCACAGATGGCTAGCAAGCACAGAAAAAGATTCTCAACATCGTATGTCATAGAGAAATATAAATTAAAGCCACAATGCTATACCATTACATGCCTGCTGAATGGTTAAAAGCTAAATAGACTGATCATACCAAGTGTTGGTGAGAGTATGGAAAAACCGAAATGGTACAACTATTTTGGAAAACAGTTTGGCAGTTTCTTAAAAAGTAAAGTGTGCACTTAATGTATTAAAAAGCTATTCTAATCCTTGCTATTTTTAATGAATATACTTTTCTATTTTTTTAAACATTTATTTATTTTTGAGAGAGAGAGGGTGAGCGAGAGAGGGGCAGATAGAGAGAGAGACACACAGAATCCAAAGCAGGCTCAAGTTTCTGAGCTGTTAGCACAGAGCCCGATGCAGGCCTCAAACTCATAAACCATGAGATTATGACTTAAACTGAAGTTAGATGCTTAATCTACTGAGCCACCCAGGTGCCCCTCTACTCCTTCTATTTACCTGAAAGGAATCATATAACCACATAAAGCCTTGCATACAATGTTCATTTCTGATTATTTGTAATAGCCAAACCTGGAAACAAACCAAATGACCATTAACTTGTGTATGGCCAAACTGGTATATCTATACAGTGGAATAATGTCAAGCAATAAAAAGGCACAAAATACTGATAGACAAACACAGATGAATCTGTCAAAATAATTATATGAGCATAAGAAGCCAGACACAAAAGATCACCGAATTTATTACTCTAATCATATAAAACTTTACACAATGCAAACTGATCTATAGTAACAGAAAGCAGAATTGTTGTCTGGGAAAGAGGTGATAAGGACAAAGAGGATTTGCATTGCAAATAGGATTTGTATTGCAGAGGCATGAGAAACTTTGGGAAGCAAGGGATCTGCTCACTATTTTGATTGTAGCTATGGTTTTTCAAAACATATCAAATCTCATAGTTTAAAACATGAAGTTTATCGTATTTAAAGTAATATCACAATAAGGCTGTCCAAAAAATGGCAAGAGTACCCCTAGTGATGCAGAAATTCCTCTAAAATTTCCACTGATGGTGGTTTGTGGTATGAACATTTCTTAGACTATTTTTATGTATATTATGGTGGGACTTGGGGATACTTGAAATATTCTACTTTAGATATATAATTCTAAAAACTTTGATAGGTCTAGAGAAATGTTTTTGTTTGCAGGGAAGTCTCCCTTTTGTTCTCTACATCTACCATGTAGTTTGGCTGCTTTTTCCAGACACAGATTTGTGTCCTCCATCCAAGCTTCTCCTGCATCTCCCACAAGTGTGGGAGATGATCTTCCTGAGAAGTGGTCTCATGTACGGATGGAGCCACTTGATCAAACTGTTCCCCAGGAGATGTACACCTGGATCATCTCAGGATACTATTTAAAATTGTCACTCATTTCAGAATGTCAAAGAAATCGGTTTTTCAAGGGTATAACAAAAGGACTTCTATTTAGGTCTATAAAATCTCTTGCTTGGTTCAACTTCATTCTCAACTTCTGCTTGCAAATGCACATTATAACTCTACTTAGTGCCTATGATTAATTCTTAGGGGTTCTGTTACTAACCAAAAGAAAAAAAAATAGTTACATATATTGAAGGCTTGATGAGTGCCCAGTTACCAAATTATTTCTACCAGGGACTATTCAAGACTCAGTAAATAAATTTATTATTTAAGGATGTCACCACTTTTAGATTTTCAGCTACGACATTTTAATATTTGTCTGGGAGATTTATATATATCAAGAGTGAACCAAAGCTGTCACAACCATTTTTTCCCACATTATAGTACTATAAATTGAAGAATTTCTGTGATGGATTTCATACATTTTTGAAGGTGTATCAGAGCTTTGTAATATTCTGTATGAAAAAAGCTTGTGAAATAAAATCAAGCAAGTTATGAGCATGTATTGCAGATATGTTCATATCAAAGTCTATCTTCTCAATTCTACCCTTGTGAAGTACTTGAATTCCTCAAAAATAGAGGTGATTGTCAGACAATTTTATTTTACATTTATTACAGAATACATTACTTAGATATGCTATTATAAATGAACATGTTATATGCATATATAAAATATATCGGTACACACTCACATACAATTAATGACTATTAAATGTGGTCTGTTCCTATTTTTACCAAACTCAAACCTTATTATAATTCAGCATGCCTACTTTTATAAGTGTATTAGTAATCAAACAAATTTTATTTTTCACATTTCATAGGTATGATTCAATTTCACATTGCATTATATTTCACATCATGGATTCAGCCCTAGGCAGCATTTAATTGATACTTGTAATAAACTCAGAGGTTTTTATGAGCTAACAAATCCTAATCCTTCAAGACACGAGTGTAAACAGAACCAGCATTTGTGAGTCACCTAATTGTTTTGCCTCTGCTGAAAATATTATTTATTTGATCTACAGCCATATGTGTACCTGTATTTATTTACATACACACTCAAATCCACTCACATACTCCTATATGCACACTCAAATGCAGAGGGTCCATTAACTATAGTATTCACTTGTAATCAGAGAAGCGTTCATATATAGTTGCGTTATTCAATCAAGAATATAAATCTTAATTATTTTTTCTGGCAAAAGAAAGTATAATGATTTCTATTTTGTGGACTTAGATGCCACACATTTTTTAAAAAAATTATACTGCGCTGGGGAAAATGTTTGATAATATTCAAAATGCTGATGGAGTTTTTAAAACTCTATTTTAGATAATTTACATGAATATTAGAGATTTCATGTGCACAAGAGCCACTATGCTTATAGTGCTTTTTATGGACAAACCATTAAATAATACTGTGATTTTACTCCTAAAATTTATCTCCCAGCAAATGATGATTTATCCTATAGCTTGCTGTTCAATTTTCAAAATAGCATAAAATAAACCACCTTCTTTTAGGATTATACAACATCTGGGGCAAATTAGTAGGCAGTCCAAGAGAGTCCAAGAGAGAGGTTGGTTTGACCCCAACCTCTAGGTGCCACAGCTCCACTAAAAGTAAATAATGTTTCCTACTGTTAGAGCTCTGGTTCTTGTAGACTTCCACTGCTGACTACTGTCACTGCCACTGATATCTGCACCATGGAATTTTCTGGTGACTGGAATGTGAGTGAACAGAAGGGGAGAAAGTCAAGGGATTTCCTCCACTCTGAGTGTTAGGATTCCCTTTCACGCTCCTGCATCCAAGCTTTTCCTGCATCTCTCACATCTGTACTATGATGCTCACTTCCACCTTTCAAAATGCATTGATTTCAGACTGGGGGCAATCTGCAAGGAAAAAAATGGTAAACTCACTCCTGGTTCAAGGGTGCATCAAATTATGCTATCCTTCTCTGATTCACCTCTTGCTCTTTACTATTCAGAGTTTTCAAATAGCTGAGCCATGAATTCTACTCAGGTTTTATAGTCGAATTCAATAGGAGAAAAAACATTGACTCTACCTGTCTGGAATTGAAATTGCATAGTGCATATAATATGTAAATATGATTTAGAAAATATGTAATGCATGTGATGTGCAGGAATTACTTAGAAAAAAGTGGTCTTTCCTAGAATCCTGAAAATAATATATCTTCTTCCAACATTGTAGAAACCATGGCAATTATTGGTCATCATCATCCTATAATTTTCAGAGTTTCACCTTACCAGAACTTCTTTAGCCAAGTATATGACATGAGATAAAATTTTAAATAATAAAAAGACAAACATACCATAAACATCATTTATTGATGTTTTGACCGATGACCCAAGCTTGGGGTCATCCTGGAGGATATAGAAATCTACAATAAGATATATGCCTTCAAAAAATGTTTTAAACATATCAGGGAAGCAATATAAAATTGCAACAATGTGTGTTACAGCAAAAAAAAATGAAACAATAGTTTCAGATAACAATGGCAAGAACAGAGGACAGCAATGCATGTCTAAACTGACAAACTATGCATACAAGATGTTCTCTAGGCCACAAAGAAGGGTAAAGTGCAGGCTTTTAGCAAAGGTGAGACTTTTGCCAGGTCAAGAAGGGCTGTCGGAATGTACACTGTGGGTAGAGGAAATGGGGAAATAACACCAGGTGAATAATGAGGCACGAACACAGTATGAGACAGGGAACTATAAAAACAGCTATGACAATTTGGCTGAAGTTAAATGTTTGTACAAGGAAGTAGGTGTATATGGCTGGAGAGAGAAAAAGAAATCAGCTTGGATGTAAAGCTTAAAAATGTAATTTCCAGTCTATATTTATTTATTGGTTTTGTTTACTTTTTAATACTATATAATGATTCAATAAAAATAAATATTTTCAACTGCTCAGCATTACATGCATTCTTCCCTTGGTGAGATGAGGAGGACTATTTCTCAAGGCACCATGTGGGCAGGCGGTGATATATGGCAAGGCCAGCGCAGGGATCATACATGATACTGTGTGCTTCTCGTGACAGAGCTAAGACTACAGGATGTCAATCTGGCAATGTCAAGAACAGCCTTGCCAAAAATAAGCTTCAGGTACTAAGCCAGTTCTTGAATAAAAACAGACTAATTCTAGGGTCTGAGAAAGGAATCTCAAGCAATCCTATGGTTTGGAAGCTGCTCTGACAAGTTATTGAAATAAATTATTCCATTGAATGTATGACACCAGCTACACTTACAAGCAGAGATATTTTACTTTTTAAAATTAAAAAAAATTTTTTAATGTCTTTATTTTATTTTTGAGACAGAGGGAGACAGAGCATGAGCGGGGGAGGGGCAGAGAGAGAGGGAGACACAGAATCTGAAACAGGCTCCGGACTCTGAGCTGCCAGCACAGAGCCTGATGCGGGGCTCAAACCCACCAACCGTGAGATCATTACCTGAGCCGAAGTCAGACGCTTAACTGACTGAGCCACCCAGGCACCCCTTTTTTAAAATTTTTAATGTTTATGTATTCCTGAGTGAGAGAGACAGAGCGTGAGCAGGGGAGGGGCACAAAGAGTGGGAGATAAAGAATCTGAACCAGGCTCCAGACTCTAAGCTGTCAGCACAGAGCCTGACGTGGGGCTTGTATTCATGAACCACAAGATCCTGACCTGAGCCAAAGCTGGATGCTTAACCTACTAAGCTATGCAGGCGTCCCAGAAGCAGAGACGTTTTAGTTATGAAGGAACAGTTTGCTGCTAACGCTTATTTAGGTCCTCAGAGTGGCACTCAAGATCTGCAATTTATAGGTTGCGCATAATGCCCTATCATCACCTATATGTGTACTCTGAATTGGTGTGTTCCTCGTAGATTCTATGGGGGTTCTGCCCTCATGTCCTTAATTCTCATTATTAAGTTCTTATTCTTTAATCCTGATGCTAAGATTTATCCAGTTTGGCTGATTGGTTCCTTTCTTCTTTCTTCCCTTTCTCTCTCTTCCTTTTCCAATAACTACTCTGTAATATCTTCTTACAGGAAAGACTGCACAGTCCTACAATGATTTTCTGACCTACTGGAATGTGAGACCATGAGGGCATGGAACAACTTTTTTCTGTCTCTGTAACACAAATGCATACAACTGCTTAATGGTCTACTTGATAATCATGACAAAAAATAAACTATGTGCCTTTTGCTGTAGAGAAGATAATAGAATAAATGCAATGAAAGAAATCAGATGACTGAAATACTAAACAAGGAACAAGAAAAAAACACATGGTGATAAATAACAAAGCAAGATCCCTAAACATCTGTTGTACATGACCACCCTTCCTACAAAAGCAAAAAGCCAGACATTTTGTTTGCATGTTGATTATTGATTATGTGACATTGGAAGGATCCCTTCTTGTTGATTAGGTGACATTGGAAGGATAAAGAGAAAATTTAGCCCCATCTGAATTTACCAACCTCTCCTTGGTGTGATCATTTTAGCGCATTTTATGGAACTATGTCAGTTTGTGACATTCAGTTCCAAAGTGAATCATGTAGGTCTTTGAGTAACTAACACCTTACTGTGTCTGATAACTTTTAAACAGGTGTTTTCCATTTTAACACAGTCGTGTTTAGAGTGTTGGTTTAAAAACTTGGCTTTCCTCCTACCAGATGAACATAGGAGAAAAGGAAAAAAGAAAGAGGGAGGCAAACCACAAGAGACTCTTAAATAGAACAAACTGAGGGTTGCTGGAGGGGAGTGAGTTGGGGGAGGGATGGGCTAATGGTTTATGGATATTAAGGGGAGCACTTGTTATGATGAGCACTGGGTGTTACATGAAAGTGATGAATCACTAAAATCTACTCCTGAGACCAATATTACACTATATGTTAACTAACTAGAATTTAAATAAATGCTTAAAAAAAGTAAACTTGGCTTTCCTCCATGCTCATGACTAGATCCTCCAAAGTAATCACATTCCTTACACAGCCCATTCCTCTACTCACTGTACCACCTTCATTCAGATGCCAATTATCTCTAACAAGCTATTAGATCCATATGGATCTGTAGTCAATTAGAATCAGCACTGCTTTAAAGGTAGTGGCTCTTACTATTTTGGACATAGGTGTACTGAATTGCTCATCGGCCAGCCTCTTCAAATGTTAGCATGATACCCAGATGTTCCATGTATCTTTGTTTCTAATATCCCCCTAGCAACTGGTATTCTGCTTTCTTGATTTTTTTGTTTTGTTTTATTTCCATTTCCCTGTGGGAAATCCAATCTGGTGTTATCATCAGTGACAAAGAAAGTGCTAATTAGCAGATGAACGCAATTAGTAGTTACCTCAAATGTTTTCAGGTAACTTCTGTTTCTGACATATACTTACAGTATATGTCAGCATTTTTCATTTTACACGATATACATTCAACAAAACAGTAAAACAGAGGGGAAAAAAAAACTATAAACCAAAACAATCCAAAGTTAGTATTAGAGAGGTGGAGAACTTAGGACTTTTCTCCAGCTTAGAGGATGTATACTTGTCCTCTCTGCCCAATTGGTGCTCCCTCTCAGTCTCCAGAGGAGGTAAAACCTCTTCTCTTCAATGGAGCCATCTCCAGCCATTTCTGATGCACCATCATGTTCAGTCTGAAGTCCAAATTCTCACCAGACATCCTAGCCATTCATGAACTATTCTTGCCTCTATTGCAATGTCCTCTATTATGTAATTATGTCTGTTACACAATTCTTTCTGTATATATACTATATACTCCAACTAGACTGGAAACAATTTGAGGAAAAGAACTGTTGTTTCCTTTTTTTTACATATACTACTATGGCTAAAATAATGCCTTGTATTTGTAGGCTCTCAAAAACACTTGCTGACTTAGGATCCAAGTGTCTCAAGCATCTAACCCAGTGATGGAGGGATGGATGGATAACCGGAATGAATGGTGGATGAGTCATACACATTAGAATCCAAAGAAACCTAACAATAGCTTGATGCAGACCCCTCATGTTTCAAATAAGGAAAATGTGACCCAGAAAGAAATGATCTCCATCAAAGACAATGCTAATTACTCCTGTAATTTTTATTCTGCATTTGCTGAGTCATCTGGATGTAATGGTTTTCCATTCGTTGTGTGTTTCATCTTTTCAAACAAATTTTACCTCTGCTGTGTATATATCATTGGGATTATCAGGAGTCTAAGCATATAGGAAGTGCTCAATATTTGTAAGAATTGTGGCAGAAATATTTGTTTTATCTCCAGCTCATACTACTTATCTTCTGGGGGAAAAAAGACAATTGCCCCTCTTTGAGCTCTGTATATCTCCCTGCTCCTCACCTGGTTATGATGAGACTGATGAGGAAAATGCTTTGCCATTATGGACCTGTACTCTGGACAGTTCTACCAGATGTCTTTGCAGAAATTTTTTTTTACCTTGCAAGTGAGGGGAGAGATCACCTCCCTAGGGGTACAGCTGGGAAGACATGGGTCCAGGAAGAGTAGGGGAGCCTGGCTTTTAGCCTAAGGGAGAAAGTCGGATAAGGAAAATGAAATCTGTATTCTGAGAGAGGCAAAATAAGGACTGGAAAATTGGCAAAACATTTCATGAATGCCAAGAACTCTTTCATAGTTCTACATACCATCTGTTTTTTTTTAAATGTTTATTTGGGGCGCCTGGGTAGCTCAGTTAGTTAAGCATCTGACTTCAGCTCAGGTCATGATCTCACAGTCTGTGAGTTCGAGCCCCGTGTCGGGCTCTGTGCTGACAGCTCAGAGCCTGGAGCCTGCTTCAGATTCTGTGTCTCCCTCTCTCTCTGCCCCTCCCCTGCTCATACTCTGTCTCAAAAATAAATAAAAACATTTAAAAATAAATAAATAATGTTTATTTACTTATTATTGAGAGAGAGAGAAAGAGTGCCTGCAAGCCTGCAAGTGGGGGAAGGACAGAGAGAGAGAAGGAGAGAGAGAATCCCAATCAGGCTCCACACTGTCAGCACAGAGCACGATGTGGGGCTCAGACTTACAAACTGTGAGATCATGAACTGAGCCGAAATCAAGAATCAGATGCTTAACCAACTGAGCCACCCAGGCACCCCTACCTACCATCATTTTTAACTTTCATAAGAAATGGTAGGAACAGGGTCATCTTATGAGCTAACCTATAATAAAGTATCTTTGTGACCATTAGAAAAAAACTGTTCCTCCAGACAGAGATAGTCCTCTGCCTGGGTGCATGTCTTGTTGAGTGGTAGGGATAGATTTTAGTCCACACCCACCCCTCAGCAGGTTTCTCATGCAGTATGAAGCCTGCACAAGTGTACGGTGGCTATGAACAGAGTTAGGAATATGATTTCCATTTCATGGATGAGAGATTTGAGGTTCTCAAAGGTATCATTTATTTTAATGCAGGGGATTTTTGAAAATGCCTTGTTCCCACAGATAGTAGGTAACAGACCTAGGATTCACACCTAGGTAATCACAAAAGCCTGTGCATTTCTCATGGAGCTGCTTGTATCTCTCGTTATCATGTGTGTTCTCTCCCTCCCTCTCACTCTCTTTCTGTAAAGTATACATATTAATCAACTCTCTCCTCCACTCCTGTTCCACCAACAGTGAACACTAGAGGCACAATCAGGTCTTTTTTACTGAAACAGAGAGGACCCTGTTCTCAATATTTACACAAGGCCACTTAATCCAGTATGGATTGCCCGCAGGTTCTCTGAAATAGGCAGACAGAAATCAATAAAAGTATAATATGTTACTGCTTACACTGCTTCTTCTATTCTTAGTCATTTTACAATTTCCATTTGTAAATGAGGTAAAGAGAGGGCCAGGAGGGTTGCAAAGAAAGTCTTTTCCAAAATAATGAAAAAGCATGCCACCAAAGAGATTCAAACACCAGTTTGTACAGAGCTGGGGATTTCTACTTCTGCCAAAATGAGTCTAAATTCAACAGCAACACAAGGAGCTAAATCTGTTGGGTGAGTTACACATTACCTGGATAAATTAGATTTCCATGGGAGAGGTATTCATTCTTTCAAGTTGGTAGGACAAATTTCATGCATTGGAACAATTATTTACTAAATGCTAGAGGCCTAAAAGAGTTAACACAGCTTTGAAAGCAGCTGCATCTAATTGAAGGCATAGCTGGCGAAAAATCATTGATCAAGGGTCTTTGGGTACATGATTATGTGCTATATGCACATCGTGAAGAGACTGGCTCCTGCCCTCTGGCAGTTTGTAATCAAAGCATAAAGCAGTGCCTGCTTTTCAGGAGAAGTGGAGAACTAGGCATGTTTTCAGGAGAGAATCAGGCCCAGGGTAAAATGTAAACAACCAGTGACGAAACTGTGGAAGGAAGTGGAGACTTGATTTCAGAAACAAAACAAACACCAGTGCTTTTAAACTGTGAGGGACAAAGGTGGAAAAGGAAAACTTGATGAATATGAACAAGATCTGGTCCATAGAGTGGGGCAGGAAAGACCCTGAAGGAAGGTGTTATAAGAGTGGAGGTGTGAGGAGAAGGTAGACTAGTAGCTCCAAATAAAAGAAGACCTCGGGTACCTGGGTGGATCAGTTGGTTAGGTGTCTGACTCTTGATTTCAGCTCAGGTCATGATCTCATGGTTTTTAGGACAGAGTCCTGCATGGGGCTCTACACTGGCAGCATGGAGCTGCTTGGGATTCTCTCCCCTGCTTGCTCTCTCTCTCTCTCTCCCCAACCTGCCCCTCCCCCACTCATGCTCATGCATGTGCACTCTCTCGCTCTCTCAGAAAAAACCAACAACTTGATCTCAAGGTGTTTTTATTCCCTTGGGAAGCCATACATACATACATACATACATACATACATATATACATACATACACACATACATACATACATACACTCAATTTCATTGTGGAACCAACATGTGTTATATCAGAATTTCTCAAAATTTAATGCAAATATAAAATTCTGAGGAGTTAAAAAATAGAGATTCTGATCCAACAACGTTAGGAATGGTACCAAGACTTTGCATTTCTAATCATCCCTGCTGATATTGATGCCAACAGTCTGTGAGCCTCAGGTTGAGGAGTAATAGAGGAAATTGAGGAAACAGGAAGGTGCTGTTGAATGTACAGCAAGCAATGTTACTGGGGAAGAATTCTAAGATGGGATACATGAACTGGGCTCTGGAAAATGAGAACCAGAAAGACGTGGGTTTTGCAATAAGGTTCAGTAAACTGGTGAGTGAAAAATAGATTTCATTCATTCAACAAATACTCGGTGAGGTGCAAGGCATCCCATAGCAAAATAATTGCTGTTTGAAGCTCTCATATGAATTTGATCCCAAGTAAAAATAAAACAGCTGTAGAAGCAATGGAAAATGAAAGGCCATGGCTCTATTTCAGAATACCAAATTTTAAAATGCTAGTATTGTTTCACCTTTGAAATTTTAAGTTGTATTTTGTTTTTTAAAATATAAATTTTTGGAGATTTTAACCTCAAAATTTTATGCACACTTCTTCTTGGAATGGACAAGCCAAAGTAGTTGGGTGTTCATTCTGCTGGGCTTGTATTTTGCTTGCCTATTACGGTAGGCAAATTAAGGACAAAGACCTCATTTCCATTGACTCAGCACCAAATGACTTGTTTCAAGATGAGAGTAAACAGTAGTCATGTAGGCAGCCTTTAACTATGCAGCAGGTGTTGACACCTGTAGCTACTTAATTCTAGCCAATATAATCACCTCTCTCTCAAGGCAGCTGGCCCATGCAAAGCGCTGTCCACCATTACTGAAACTATTTGGAGATATTAAGTCTTGGTCTTCCTTCAGATAATGTAAAAGAGAAGGGAAGGTTGGGATACCAGGGAACCACTTTGGTCAATAATGCATGTGGTTTAGGCTACACCCACTAGTACTCATGCAGCCAAGCATGGAACTACAACACCTGGACAGTCCGGTCCTGAGCCAGACAACATCAGCTTGCAAAGGGCACCACCTGCCAAGGGCTACATCTAGAATTGGCTAGAAAAGTGCTAATGTAGGAGGAAAAAAATAATAAGGCCTTCTCAGACAGGAAGTCACTGCATCATTAGAATTCTCTAGTAAATTTAGCTGTAATTAATTTGACCTTGCAATAGATGAATGTATTATTTGAGATTCAGGGTATATATTTGTGCATGTCTGTATGCATGTGCATGATGCATGGTAGAAAGCCCCCTCCCCACACAAACACACACACCCTAAGTTTTTCAGGTTGTAATCACTACAAATGGTTCCCATTACACTGGAGATTAGCAGATGCTCATTACCATTTATCAAATTGGGCATAAGGAGAGCAAACTGCTAGGGCATTAGCTCTCCCTAATGATACCACTGTGCCCTCACGCTTCAGCAACACCGCCCTCTTTCATATTTCTGAAGACTCTATATTTCAGCCTTTGCTCCAAGGCCTCAAACAAAAACCTTTATATACAAGGCATGTGTTCTTAAGGGACATTTAGGCCATCTTTTAAATGAGATAACAATACAGTAATATGCAATCATAAACTTCAAATATTAGGATAAATTGCTGGGGGTCAAACAGTTCTGCTGTCCTTTAAGAAAGAGGGTATCTGAATAATTCTGGAAAGATGAGTCCTCATTCTGTTTTTTAAATACCTCAGGGAAAGAAACTCTATGTTTGCACTTGATAATCCAATTCTAATATATTTTTTTAAAATATCAGTGTACATTTATTTAGTCTATTTCAACCATTTTTAATGGAACAGATACTCCCTAGGTCCAGGTTTATATGTTAAATTTAGGACTTTAAAAACTGGAGATTACAATCCTGTAAAAATGTGTTATATTTTTAAATGCATTATTTCCTATTATACATAATTTTATTAATAGAAAACCGTTACTGGCAGTTCATATACAAATCTCTAAAGCTTCCTGTATCCTTTCCTGAGTATTCTCTCAGTTTGTTCTACCAAAACATTAATCCCAGAAAATGTCAAAACATCATTAAAAGCCCTTTTCACCATAACACCCGTCTCAATTTTTTTAACCTGCTTTCTCTAGTGTGTCATGGGCAGGAAGGGACTTTTAGAGATGGCCTAGATGGATTGAGAATGTGGACAAAGGAAATTTTCTGTCTTCTTTGACATATCAGTCTGTCAGACAGAGGTGAATCAAATTCTCTCTCTTTCAAGGAGGATCAGCATTGTGTAATATCACTGCAAGATGCAAGCTTTTTTAAAATAACAAGTCATGAATAAGAAATTGGGGCAGTGTTGCGGCTCTGAGCTTTATCACCAATTTTTTTAAATATGCTGAAAGCTTAATTTGGTCAGCTATTTTCCCAAAAGACACAAAAATAGGAAAACAGCAGATGTAGCAAAATAACCTATGTCTACTGTCAGGCTCATATAAGAAGAAAGGACTGCCACCAGCAAAAGCCACAGACCACTCCCCAGCTATAGTGTAAGAATCTAATTGAACGTCCACATCATAGTTCTCCAGAGTTTTAAGAGTCTTGGAGTGGCTTTTCATTTGCCAGAGAACTACTGTCCCCACACATATTGGGACACATACAGTGATGGTTGCTAATCAATATACTACTGGATAGCTAAGATCCCAGAGATAAAAATGAATGGTAAAACTCATGTTTAGGGCACCTGGGTGGCTCAGTCAGTTAAGCATCCAATTTTGGCTCAGGTCATGATCTCGAGGTCCATGAGTTCGAGACCCATATCAGGCTCTGTGCTGACAGCTCAGAGCCTGGAGCCCAGATTCTGTGTCTCCCTCTCTCTGCCCCTCCCCCATTTGCGAGCACTCACTCACTCTCTCTGGCTCTCAAAATAACTAAATGTTACAAAAAAAGTCATGTACATCGATCATTCATTTTACAGCTGGGGAACTAAGCTGCAGAGATACTCAAAAACATGTCTGGTGTCACTTGCCTTGAACTCAGATTTCCTAAATGCCACATCAAGGCTGGATTGTGTATATCAAGAAATTATCAATATTTAATTAGAATTTGATTTCCAGAAGATATAAATAAGACTCAAGAGATAAAAGATCTGATTGCAAGTCAATGTTAATCTTTAAGTATTAAGAAAGATATATAACAAAATTGGCTGTGGAGCCAAAACACTGGATTCAAGTCTCAACTGTGCAATAAGGCAAGTATAAATGGGCATGTTGTTTTTCTCACCATTAAAGTAACAAGATTAGCCTACATGCTTTGGAAGATCTCTTCCAGTTTTAAGTAATAATTCTTAATTTATTGTACTCTGTGTTTACCTATAATAAAGCATAGTATCACTTATGGCTCCTTTCTAGATTCTTCAGTGGCTTCTTTTTCTTCTTCTTGGTCTCTTAAATACTGGGCTTTATGTAAGTTCAGCCTTAGCCTTTTTTTCTTCTTCTCGCTTTATGTTTCTGTTTAGAATCTCATCAACTCTTCTATCTTTAGTCATAATCCATATGCATCTGATTGACTAATTCCATACTTCTTTGGTAAGATTGTTGTCAATTCTGTCTCAGAAATGCTTCTCAAATATTTCCTCTATTCCCATTTCTGCCGCCACAGTTCACAACTCAGTATCCTTGGAAAGTTGCAAAATTTTCCCCAATTGTCTGTCTTCAGTCTTTCTCTCTTCTAATCCATCCTCTCCATGGCTTTCAAAGTCATTATTTTAAAATATAACCTGATCATTTCTTATTTCTTGCACTGCAATTCAAAACTCAAATTATTCTCTCCACTGATCTTCCATTAACAGGAAATTGTCTAATAACTCTTCCAGCTTAATTTCCTACATTTCCTTCATAGTTTGTGTCCACAGCAATCACACCAAAGGATTTGCCCTTACCTAAACATACTATTATTTCCTGCGTCACTACAAATAACTAAATGATTTTCCAAAAGACTGTGAACTCCAACAGGGCAGGGGTTACATCAGTCATTTTACATGTTCAAAGCCTGCCGGGGCATTTTGCACTTAGTGGGAACTCAGTAAATGTTTTTGTTGTTGTTGTTTTGTTTTGTTTTTTAATGAGTTAATTCAGGAACTAATTGGTGAGGAAAGATGAAATTAACATGGAATGATACCTTATAGAAATGTTTTTAAAGCACTGAAAATGAAGAATGCAAAATGCAAATTAACCTTTTCTATGTTTGATACTGTTCTAATGTAAGCTCTGGTATCAAATAGAACTATAAATATAGACAGATCTCTGATTCACCTATGTACTCTCCTGTCCTAAAATAAAGCAGAAAAGAATATAAGCCTCTATAGGAAGACATCAATATAGTTGTGCGAATCCCTATTGTGAGACCAGCATTTACAGCTCTGTGTATTAGTTGTCCTAGATTATAAATCCTACCCTGGCTTTTAATTATTCAGATACCAAGGGATTCATTTACTACAGCTACCGCTGCATTATAGCATGCTAATCCAAGGCCAGTTTAACATTTCTTATATTTATTTTTGCATGTGTTCCATTTCTTAAGGGGTTTTAAACATTTTAAATCTTTAGAAGGCTATTTATTTTCATAGAATTTTCTATGACTTCAAGAGTGTTTATGTTGTTTGCACTGTTACCTAACATTCCCAGTTATTCACTTAACAAAAGTCAGTAGACATGTGTGCTGCATATTTGAGATAGCAAATCTTACACCATCTGGTTTAGGTACCAGGATATCTTAGTAGTGAGCTATACTTGCAGATAATTTTGCATAACAAGAGCTTTTAAAGCTGTAACTAGACCTATCTTTCACACATGTGATGCTACCTCTTAAGCTGTGGTCATGTATTTCAGGGAGATCATCTGAGAATGAAAGGTTCCTATTTGATCTTGTGTGTGTGTGTGTGTGTGTGTGTGTGTGTGTGTGTGTCTTTTAAAATTTCTCTCCCACTCTGTCAATACCTACATAGTGTTAGATACAGTTAGGCATTAATCACAGAGTTTTTCAAGATATCTTTATGGACACTGAAGTGTCTGTTCTGGAAAATGGCTCAGTAGGTGGATTCATCACTGATGGAATATTTATAAGAGTTGACTGCTAATGGAGTAATAGACTATAAAATATTTCTAAGTTTGTACAACTCTCTAGTGGAATTCTATTTCATATCCTCACTGTGAAATCCCTGAAGGAAGGGCCCATATTCCATTCATTCAATCATTCATTTATCAAATATGCTTGGAAGTATCTTATCTACTAGTTACTATGCTTGGCTTTGAAAAGGGAACACTGTACAAAACAATAGCATCTTAATTTGTCTCTTTATTTCAGATTAGGGCTTTGAAAACTATTCTTACAACTGATAGGAGGCTTTCCAATAGATTAAGATAATGATGGCCCCTAGGGCACATTTCCCTATGGTGAAATTCATACTTATTTCTTTTCCTCCTCTCCAAAGCTTCCCTCACTGTAGGGAAAAATTTTTTTTCCCTACCAACTTCCAGTCACAAAGATTCAGAGACCAAACACGTGTAAACCAAACAAAGAGGCAATTATCAAATATTTAATGAACAACTATTAGGTATGGATCCTTCATTTACTAGCCAAAGGTTGGTTGGGCACATACTGTACCAATCCAGGCACTGTACCACAGTTAGCTGGGGATAAACAAGTATCAAGTGAATAAGTCCTGGCCTCAAAACATGTTCATCTAATTTGAATGTGTCTCTCCACTCTACCAACTGGAGACAAATATGCTGAATGCTGTCTAATCACTACCACACCTAAATCCTCCAAAAGAAGCTGTGTGTACACTTCAGCCTACTGCTCAGTTTGTCTATTTTAATAACCTTTGATTTAAAGAGAAGGAAAAGGTACACAAAAAGCAACATACTCTTAACTATACTTTCTGGCCCTTGGGCTGAAATAACAGAGGATTATTAACGCTGCCTCATTTAATAACTACTAGCCTAATTACCTGGAATGGAGAGGTGCATTTGGATAGTCCAGGAGCTGGAAGAACTTTTCCATCATAAAGAGCTGCCATCCCTTACTGGGGATTATTAATTCTGCTTCTTCATCATCTGAGGGTCTAGTAGAAAGCTGTGCTGACTGAGCATGTCCCATTTAGGATATTTTCCATCAGCACATTGGGCTTGATCCCATTGTGTTTTAGGTTTTTGTTTTTGTTGTGTGTGTGTGTGTGTGTGTGTGTGTGTGTGTGTGTGTGTGTGTGTGTGTGTTTCCCTCATGCTCTGAGGAACAGTGAGAGTAAGATTTTGGGTTTAATAACAAATGTAAAGGCTCAGTAAAATGCAGTGCAGTATCCAGGTTCCTCAGCTTCCCTAGAGCATGATAATAGCTTTTACACATTATATAACACTGCTTTCTTTGTGCCATTCTTCTGTTGCAGGAATGACAAGGACTTTCCATTATTTATTAACTTATGTTCAAATTTATCCACTCCACATCTGTGGCCTTTGCATAACCTCAACCCACTCTACCTATTCTGATTATCTATTTCCACACTGGGCCACACATTCTCTACTTTGGAAAGCTCACCTTCATTGTCTTTTTTTTTTTTTTAATATAGCTAGAATTTGTTTCTGTACTCCTTCCTCTCTTAATGTAGTTGGAATTTCTATTGCACGCTATGTATGTTTTACACATTTGAGTACTAAATTACATACTATCATTGAACTATGCATCAAGAATCCACCAGAGAGTGATGAGTGGACTATTTTCTTACCTTTACCTGAGTGATATAATAATGTTCTTATACTTTAACCCATTGATTCCACCCTGATGTAGTTATATAAAGGAAATCAGTAGAAGAAGGAAAATATACATGGATATTCATCACAGCTGGAGGTGGGTGCTGGGGCTGTTGGGGACTGGGCAATTCAATTATTGTATATCAACTCCAAGAAGTATTATGTTGGTATTATAATTATACAGTTTAGCAACATGGAAACTTTTAAAATTTAATATTAAATAATTAGAATTCTGATTAGTGTTCATGCAACTATATATTATATGTCTACATAGAAAGGAGAAATGGAAAGGAGTGAAAACAAAACAAAAAAAAATTGAAAGGTGTATGGAAGTTCTTTGAGGGCAAGTATTTTTGTATGTTTTATTCAGTGCACACAAACGTAGATCAACACTAGGCAAATAAGAGATGTTTAATAAATACTTGTTGAATGAATGAATAAATATTTATTATGAGTGGTGGGACTGTAGGTGATATGTCTTCTTTTAGTATTTCTTCTTCCATTATAATGATCTCTGTGGGGGAAAAATGGACGTGTGTGGGGAAAACATAAGGAAATATGCATTTGTAACTGAAACATATCCTTGATTCATAGATGGACACTTCTGGGGTAACCCCAGGTGAATGAAAAAGAAGACAAGTTAGACAAGTTAAAGTGACTCATATTATCTTACTTAGTTCTCATAATACTCCACTGAGGTGGGTGTTATTATCATCCTTTTATATATAATGAGACTTATCAGATTCAGAAAAGTAAATTACTTAAAACACTGAGGATGTATCAAAATCAAACATCTTGGAAGGAACTGAAAAAGTAAAATTTTAAATGGTGAGCAAGAGGCAAAAGCCAGAGTGGGTACAGCACCCACATCAATGATTCTCTTTCTACACTTACAGAATGTATAAAATAAAGGAAAATAAATTAGAAAAAAAAAAAAAACTTTGTGAAAAGCAGCCCAGTCCCTTGAGCAGTATTTAGGTTAATATACCATCCCTCCTCTAATACTGGAGATTATGGCTACCATAATGGATAGCAAAGCAGTATCAAGGCACTGAATTGTGTTGTCTCAATTTAGGAAACTGCAATCTTCCGTGTATTTGAATGCTGATGGATTGTGCTAAGTGATTGGATTTAAAGTGAGCAGAGAAAGGTAATCAGCATTACAATTTCATGCGAGGATGGCCTTTTTATCCTTCTATGTGTGGAAGTAAATGACAGTAATGGGATCTCTTTATTATTTAGTTCATCTAAGTGTTCTCCTCTATCAGCTTTAGATCAAAGACAGACAAAGGTTTAATCTGTGTGGAGGATGCTCAGTGGAATGTGTTACCAGCTGAAGCCAAGCAACTGTTTCCATACAAAAGACACCGGTTACTTGGGCAAGAGAGAGACAGACAGACAGAGGGGAGAGATAGGGGAGGGTAGGCCTGGGGGTGGTTAACAAGCAACATTTTTTAGTCTCTTACGTATGCCTAGACTTGTTTGTGTCTGAAGACACGTACTGGTGGCGGCAACCTTCTCAGGTCATTCTCTCAGAACTCTAGAGAGTTTCAGATCCTTTTGCAATATAAGAGACTCAGATGGAAAAATATTGGGCAATACTATGGACAGCTTATTTGTGTTCTTCCCAAATTCGTGTGTTGAAACTTAATCCCTAGTGTATTTGGAGGTGGAGATTTTGTGAGGTGATTGGTCATGAGGGTGGAGCCCTTGTGAATGGCATTAGTGCCTTTGTAAAAGAGACCTCAGAGCAATCCCTTCCTCTTGGGCCCTGTGAGGACCCAGAAGACTGCCGTCTATGAACCAGGAAGCAGGTTCTCACCAGAGAATGAATATGCTAATGTCTTGATCATGGATTTCCCATCTTCCTGAATTACAAGAAATAAATTTCCATTGTTTAAGCCACTCAACTCAGTCTTTGGTATTTTTCTTTTTCTTTTTTTAAATTTTTAAAAATTTATTATTATTATTTTTTTTTTTTTTGAGAGAGAGACAGAGCATGAGCTGGGAAGGGTCAGAGAGAGTGGGAGACACAGAATCCCAAGCAAGCTCCAGGCTCCGAGCTGTCAGCACAGAGCCTGACATGGGGCTTGAACCCACGGACTGCAAGATCACGACCTGAGCCAAAGTGGGGCACTTAACCAACTGAGCCACCCAGGCGCCCCTCTTTGGTATTTTTCTTATTGAAGCCTAAATGGACTAAGATAAACACTAAATTGAAATGTCCTTGTTTCAGCCAGTCGGGCCCCTATAACAAAGTACCACAGACTAAATGGCTTATACACAACAGAAGTTTATTCCTTAGCTGTCTGAAGGCTATAAGTCTGAGATCAGGGTGCCAGCATGAGCAGGTGCTGGTGAAGGCCCTCCCCTGAGAAGATGGCTATTTTCTCTTTGAATCCTCACATAGTGGAGATGGTACCCAGAGCTCCTTGGAATCTCTTTTATTTGTGAATTTGGAGGGGACACATTCAGCCCATCACAGTCTTTGAACTTTTTTTTTTTTTTAATCAATGGGTATTTCCAAGAGGAGAGCAAAAATTGTAATTCAGAGCATTGTTGGTGATTTCTCATTAGGAGTGAAGGCAGAGCCCAATGACTTTTAATTTTATCCTTAAAATCAGGCTTAAGGTTTCTTCTGCATTACTTTAAACTTTTCTAATTCCATGTCTTATATTTTAAAATAGTCTGGCATAAAATGACAAATAGGATAAACTTAGTCTCTTCCATTCTTTTTTTTTTTTTTTTAATCCTCCTCTTTCTGTGGCAAGATTCTGTCTTCAGCACTCCTCACCACTCATTTTCACTCAACCCCTACTATCCAATGCTCAACACAGGATTGCTTCTGCCTCTGAGAAGCTACATAAACCTATGTAATCCCATCATTGTCACTTCTTCCTTCTTAATATTTCTCATCTGGAAAAAAAAGTCTTTGGGGATTACTGTAAATATTAAAGTAGATAGTATATAGAATATTTTGAAAATGTAAAGATCTATACCAATGTGATTTTTATTATAGTGCCCCATAGATTTAGGGTTCCAGTCTCCAGTGCATTTCCACCTAAATCCCTTTAGGACCTACCAGATGATAGGTAATAAACAGAAGCATTGACAGATGATGAAAAGGCATATAGATACTGAAAATCAGATAGTACAGATGAGTCAATCTAGAAGAAGACTGAAAACTAGTCACTGGATTTAGCAAAGCAGAGGTTGTTGGTGAGTTTGAGAAAGTGGTATAAGAGGCTACTGAGAGCAAAGCCTGACTGGAGTCATTTCAAGAGAAGAATGAGAGGCAGAGAAATTAGACACACAAAGTATAGGCAACTCTTTTGAAGAGTTTTCATGTAAGGGAGCAAATAAATGAGTTGGTAGTTAAGAAGACACCTGACAAGCAGGTTTGTTCATAGACTGAAGAGAAGGACTCAGTAGAGAAGAAAAAAATGATAATACAGGATGAGACTCTGGAATGCCTTTGGATAGGCAAATAGGGTAACATGGGGAGCCCAAAATAGTTGGCATTGGCTGCACAGACATTTCATCCACCATAATAAGACAGAATATAGCAGTGATGCTAGCAGCTGGATAGGTATGGTGGTGGGGCTTACCAGACTTTTCTTCTAAATGAATCCTTTTTCTTAGTGAAATAGGAAGCATGGTCATAGCACTGAGAATGAGTTGGAGTTCAAATAAGAAAGGAAAACGCGTAGAATATTTATTTAGGATTTTGGAGGAAGAAATGGACTAGAATGCTGTGGTATGATTTCTGGGTAGTTTTGAGAGCTGAGATGAGGTTAGAGGTTATAATTTAGAGATAGGCTATAGGCACAAAGTAGAAGATAATTTGGAAATCAACATGGCTAAGGTTTTGCTAAATGAGTACAGAGAAGCAAGAAAGGGCAAGAGAATTTAGGATAAGTGTTAGGGAATGGTAATAATAGTTGACCAGGAAAGTGAGGCCCTGAGGAGAATGAGAGAGTGAGAAGGAGCTAAGATCAACATCAGGTCCAAGGACTACTGCAGTCAGGGAGAAGGAGAAGAGAACTGAAAATAAAAGAGATAATGGTCAGAGTATAGAGTTTAAATGTGATAATGGAGGGACTGCACTATATCAGGATATATGGTATAATGAGAGTCTGCCCCCAGACACCTGCATGGCTTGCTCCTTAAACTCCTTTAAGTTTTCTTCCCTAAAGCATTTCTCAGGGAAAACTTTCCTCATTGGCTTATTTAAAATTTCAATTTCTCTCCAGACTCACTGGTGCTTACCTTTTCTTATATTTCCTTAATTTTTTTTTTTTACCATTTCAGACTCTGTATATATTTATTTACTTATTTTATTGTATTTCCTTCCTCAATTGGTCCTGAGCACCAAAAGTTATGTCTGTTTGATACCTATAGCATGTTTAGTGACTAGAATACTCCTTGGTACATAGTTTAAGCACTCTCTATATTTTTGTTGAATGACCTGAATAAAACAATTTCATTTTTTAATGTGGGAATTCCAAAGAGCCAGGAGAAAAAAATCATCAAGTTCTCTTAATTTCATGGCTCTTCTGGACATTTGAATTTCCTGAATGGCTGAGGATGAATTCATGCAATTCCTATTAAGTGTAACTATTCTTGAATAGAAATCTAAATAAACAGAGAATATGGAGCTGTTCTTCCCTATAAGTTGGATTAAATGAAACACTACTTAACCAGCCTATGTCATTATTATAAAATTAGCTATTTAGATTCTCCTGAGGGGTGTGAGTGTGAATTTTGTTCTCTTGCCAAGGGTTGCTAGTGATCTGGATATTATAATACATTTAGTTATGTCTATTCCTTTGTCTCTTTTCTGTCATGCCACGAGCTATTACTCTGGACTACATGTGTGTGCATGTCTCTAACAGCTCATCCCGCCACACACCTGCCCCTACTCCTTCATTTGCTGTCTTCATATCATTGGGCCAATTTTAAGCGATTTGTGTGAAATAGGAGAATATAGACATTAAGTAACGGCATGAGTGCCACTGATGAAATTGAGCTCTAGGTAACAGAGTTTTTCTTCCTTGGTTATGTACTTCTAGATTCTTAACTGTATGCTAGAAAGGGGAAGTTGATAGACTTGAATTAACAAAAGGTAAGGATTTACTGTAACTTGGGTCATGTGGTACTTTGGTCCCTCAAATCCCCTCTTCTTATGTGATGGCTGCCTCCTCCAATTCTTCATTGGCCAACTCTACACAAGTAGAGCTAAACACTTAATACCTCATAAAAATGGGTGAGAAAGAAGAAGGTCACCAATTAAGATCTTCTGGGTGGAAAATATTCTGCTCTTAAAATGTGCCCATTAATAAAAGCTCCATAGCCCCCTAGGACAAATTTCCATTTGAAGATACATTCATGTAGAAACAGCAAATGGGGAAATATTTTAAAAAGACAGAAAAAAAAAAAAAACCCAGCAGTGTTCTCTAACAGTTTTAAGAATAATGCAAAGGTCTATGATAAATCCTGAATAATTCACCTGACCTAGATTTAAATAGCACAGGTAATTCATGCAGCAATAGACATTTGGTTACTTAACAAATATTCCTATAGGGACAAGTAATACATTTACAGTTTTAGTTGTGTGCTGTGTTCAGAGTGTCAGTTCTACTCTGTACTTTTGGAGGACTATTAGCCATGTAAGAGTCTGGAAAGCAGAGTTTTTGTTTTTTACTGGTCTCTGATATAAATTGTCAAGAGTCACAGCCCTGACCATTATATTTTCTGGCTTTCAGCTTCCTCATCTGTAAAATAATCCCTCAAATTTCAGAGTCAAAATTCCACAACACCTTGGGACTGGATTAAAGGACTGAGGAGGAGTTCTGGTTCCACCCAGTAGAGGGCAGTGTTACCTAGACAAGATCTCAGCATGCATACAGGACAGAGGGAGCAATGGAAGCTGAATTCGGAATAGAGAATGGGTAGCTACCTATCTCTCAGTCTTGAGTCACCAGACCACAAATGCTTCTCCACAAAATAGCAATTTCAAGCAAGTGTAGAAATGCACTCCTCCTCAATCATTTGCCACGATTCCCAAAATGGACACATTACTCATTTCTACTGGAATATGAACAGGAATTTAAACTCCTACAATCTGTGTTGTTTTCTGAAATTTAAAGTTTGTTCTATGAATACATTCATTTATATAAAATACAGCAGCTTGTCTATACATATTGAGCATTTAAAAATTACAGTTGAAAGTGGCAGATTTTTATCCTGCAAAAATATTTAAGAAGTATTTATAAAGTTTGATTATGTTTAATATGCTAAGAGAGGAAAATTTAATTGTACTTTTTAATATACAAATAACCAAAGTCGTTGGCTGGTGACACATAGATGATTTCAAAGTTCTAAGTGTCTAATCCGTAGTTACAATATTGGATGAAGAACTGAATCTTGAACAGTTTGCAAAGTTCACAGAATGCCTCACATTAGAGTGGCCCCCTATGGGTCGCAAGAGCTGTCTAAGAATATATTCTCTAATAGCCAGACCAGTCTGGTGGGCTACGACCGGTGTATATAAAGTAAAATAGTAGCAGAATTAGATAGTTTAGGATAAAATAGCACAAGTAGATAGTTTAAGATGCTGTCTGTACAATACAAATGATAATTCAGTAAGAGGTATAGCAGTATTTGTTGAAAACTGACAAAATGGATGAATCAAGACATAAGTATGAAAAATGGAGGACACTTATTGGGATGAGCACTGGGTGTTGTATGTAAGCGATGAACCATGGGAATCTACCCCCAAAACCAAGAGCACACTGTACACACTGTATGTTAGCCAATTTGACAATAAATTTTATTATTGAAAACATGGAGAAGTCTTCATTAAGGGGGTGCCATTTAACAACAGAAAAATTAGGCAATGCATGTAAAAATATGTTAAAAAGTCAAAGGCAATATGCACATGTAAGATAGTATTGTTATCATTACTACAACTTTGGAGTTCATGTTCATCCTGAAATCCTGTACTTTGTGACTTATAAAGGCACTTTAGTACAACCTAGCAACCTCTGCTTCTTCTTTGATCTTTATCACTGATGGAGGGCCTACTTGCTTTTTTTTTTCCTTCTCTCAGTATAAATGCCTAAGCCTAAAAGGAAGGAGTTAATTTGAGAATGATGTAATCCTACCTGGGCCCAGCATTGTGACCTGGGCAAGTCGTAGCCTAGAGAGCAACCATCTGTCTTTCTGTGCAATGCCCCACCCGTGCTATTCCTGGCTAAAAGACTGTTCCCTCTTAGGGGGAGTTAACAGTTTCTCAGATCAGGAGAAAGCCTGGCTACTTGAAAGAAAATAAAATCATGCTCTCCCCTCCCCACTATCTTTTGCCTGTAGCAACTCTAAGTGCAATAAAATGTGAGAGTAGGAACGCATTGCTATGGCAACAAAGTGTACTCTAATAATGAAGATGGTATCTAACAAGCAGGAGCAGCGAGAACTTTAAGGGAGAGTGAAAGGAAGTGCACTGTGAGGAAGTAGCAAGGAAAAAGAACATAAGAACTTTAAAGTTTTCCATTCTTCAGCCTACACATATTAGCCCATTTAGAAAAGGTGGATTTCTGTTTTGGCCAACTTCCTCCTTAGGGTATTTGGTATCCAGTACTTCCTATAAGCAGGCAGAAGGAGAGATGAGCCCATTTGATGCAGAAACATGGAACAATATACAATTGTTCAGGTGGTCCACAGAGGGGTATCTTGACCCTATGCTTCACAGTCCAGCTTCCCATAGCTAGGTCCAAATTCTTTGATATGATAATTCTCTTCGCCACTGCCAACTGAATAGGGGCTGAGAAACACTCCTGTACCCATTATGCCTCCTTTGAAAAGGAGTAAAAGAAACCTCATTTAAAATGGAGCCCGGGAGCCCTGAAGGGGGCGCTCTCGGCAGCCTGCGAAAGCAGCAGGGAGAACAAAGATCCCTCCCTGCCCAGCAACAGTGCACTAACCACCTTTTGCAGTCAGTAAGGAAGAGCCACAACCTCAAAATCTTGTTCTTCTTCAGTGAACTTTGGTTCCAAACTACCCTCCGCAATCTTCCCCTAGAACCTACTAAAAGCTTACCTTCTGTCTGTCTTGTGAACTTGCCTACAGTCCTTCCCTAGTTTGCTTGTCCTGAATTGCTATTCTGGAATAAACTCATCTTTGCTAATAAAATAACTGGCTATTTTACTCTTGACGTTAACACTAGAACGAATATACAAGTCAAGGACTCTTAAGGAAAATAAAGAGGGGCAGGTAAGAATCAGACACCGACTTGAAGTAGACTGAATTTATCTCACCTCTTCTTCCAAAAAATGTTAAAGTCAGGTATTCAGAATTGGCTAGGTTATGCCACAAACAAATTAACTCCAACACTTTAGGGGTATAAGCAGCAAAGGTGAATTTCTGAGTCACAGTATCCATTAACCACACCTAGAAAAGAAGCTTGGCTCCATGTATCCCCTATTCCCGAAATTAAGATGGATTTTGCAAGTTGTCAGGGCATGGTGAAGAAGAGTATCTGAGGGTCTGTGTCAGAATGAAATGCTCTGATCTATAAGTGACACATGCCACTCATGTCACTTCTTCCTAAAACCCATTGGCCAGAACAACCCTATTCATTTTAAGAAGGCAACAATGAGTGACAATCTTCCCAGGGGTCTGGAAGAAAAAACATAGATTACAAACATTTTAGGAGCCTCCCATAATATTAGTGCACCAAGACTTTTTAGATAGGTTGTGTATAACAAAGCTTTTACTTAATATACATGTTTATTTTCTTTTGGAAAGTAGTAGACCATTGTCTTAAATAAAACCTGTCTTATTCCCTACAAGAATGTGTCTATATGAGGACCCAGAAGCATTGGTACAGGGGCAGCATGATCATTTAGACTCACATTGAAAACTGAGCAGTTGGCGGACTCACTACTGGCAAGACTCCAGTGGCAAAGTTTTGCGAGGGGAAAGTTGAAGCTTTGTCATCCATCTGAAGGTGAGAAGGTGGATCTAAGGTTAAGGTTTTCAAAATCAGAAAACTTCCAGAGCCTCATGATGGCTGTACTGACTTGATCTCTTTCAGATCTTAAAGGTGTTCCCTATCTTAAAACAAAAATGAAACAAACTAAAACAAAGCCAGTTTTCCTCCTTTCTCTTTAAACTCTTTAAGCTCAGTTAAAGCCCCATTTCTATTCATTCCATTCTTTGAGCCTCCATTGCACTTATAATCAGCAAGTGTTTCTTCAAACATTTAATAGTTCTCTTACATTCCAATTTTTCTCCCCACTCAAAAGAAGCCTTGTGACAACAGTAACCGTACCTTTTCCCTTTAGCAATCCCTTTTAGCACTTAGCACAGTGCCATTACAAAGTTGGCAGACAATACATATTTATTGATTATGCCAGTAATTGGAAAAGGAAGAATTTTTATTGAGAATAATGGACCAGGCTAATGCAAATATACTTTGGATAACTATGTTGTCACTGAAAGCTTTATTTTTAAAAAACAGCTCTGTGATGCGGAGTTGACTGACAGTTCAGTTCCTTTAAGCCCCTTCCAGTGAGGTGGGAAAGCCATCAAAAGGGAGAGGGAGAGAGAGAGAGAGAGAGAGGGAGACAAAGGTGGGGGGTGGGGAGAGAAGCTAATGTTGGGAAGAATATGGTACAGGAAAGTAAGAATTGAATTAGAACCTGGACCTTGGATTCTATTATTGGCTCTGCCACTCACCAGCTTATGTAAGGGGGGCCTCAACATCTTCATCTATGTAAAAGGACACCTGCAATTGCCTGGCCTACTGCTCAGAATGCTGTGAGAATGGAACAAAATCATGTAAGTCAAAGGAGTGTGAAACTTTTAAAATACTTTACAAATATAATGTTAAAGTGGGGTCATTAAGAAGGATCCAACTTGTATCTGATGTCTTTTGTGCTGCTGGAACAATTTAAGGAAGCTTAGACGATATGTGATAAACCCCTGACAACACATGTTCTGAACTCTTTGAAAGCCTTGTATCTAATCAGCAGAAGGTCCTGTTGCTAATTGCAGGGGGTTTCTCCATGGGCATCCAGTTCAGTTTGTAAAGTGTGATATTTATAACTTTCTGAAGCCTCAGTCCCTCTCAGAATCCCAGGAAATAAGAGTGTGATCTGATTGTGACTGTAGATTGCAGGTTGATATTGCCAGGCTGGTGGTGATTTCTAACAAAAGCAGAACAGCAGGTATCATTGAGAGGAGAGCACTAAAGCTTTCCATATCTCTAAGAGGACTTGCTTCCCCTCCCTTCTCCCTTTCCTCCCTTCCTCCCATCTGAAGAGGAAAAGACCATGGCTGGAGCCAGAACAAATCCGCTCACCTGCAAAGGCAGACACTGATAATACTGGTGAGACAGGCTACTGGGGGCTCTGGCAGTAGAGAGAGAATTACTAATGGCAGGAGAAATTCACATGGTGTTGGAACATGTGGGTAGGAAATCACAAGGATCTTTTATGAATGGCAGGGATTCTATGGAGGAACCATGTTAATACATGAGCCCAGCAGCCACATGCACAAGAGATGCTGCTATGGGGGGAAGCAAGGCAGATCCAGCACCTGCAAGGCAGATTCAGTTTTGGCCCCAACTCTTAATTCTATCCTTAGCTTCTGTGAACATTAGTTTTCTTACCTGAGAAACGGCAACATAGCAAAAATAAAAGCCATTCAGAGCTTTGGTGTAAGAATAAAATAAGAATACTTACAGGAAGGGCCTTCCTTTTAATTAGAATAATTGGTATATCATTTGTAATTATGAAAAGACTTTATGGCAGTATCCTGCACCTCCTCAAGAGACCTAGACCAGGAGGATTATGATTGATTGTGATGCAGAAGGAGAGAAACAGACGTGGGAGCTAAAGAACTTATATCCAGCATCATGGACCTAACACAGCCTGAATGCTCAAAAATGAGGGAGGCAGATTTGGTCCCGTGATTGCATCATGGAAATCCTGAGATTCTGCTCGTGAGGATATTCAGCAAAATATCCTTTTGGCCCCGCGAGGCTATCCACATCCTAGTCCCCAGAGCCTGTGAATATGTTATTTTGCATAGCAAAGGAGGGAATTAAGGTTGCACATCAGGGCATATTAAAATAGGATGATTATCCTAGATTATCCAGTAGGCCCAATGGAATCAAAAGAATCCTTGGAAGTGGGAAAGTGTGGAAGAAATGCAATGACAGAAGCAGAGTGGGAGTACTCAACCAGCTATAGTTGGCTTTGAAGATGGACAAGGGGGAACATGAAGGATTGAATGTGAGGAGCCCCGAAACACTAGTAAAGGCAAGAAAATTATTTTCTCCCAGAGCATCTAGAAGGAACACAGCTCAGCCTACACTTTGATTTTAGCCCAGTAAGATCCGTCCTGGTTCAGACCTGTAACCTATAGAACTAGGAGGTAATAAATCTGTGTGGTTTTAAACCAGGAAGTGTGTGGTAATGTATACAGCAGCAATAGAAAACAAATACTCAAAATAAGCTATCTGACGCTAATAAGTTCTTTTGAATGTTAATATCAAGAGTTAGCACATCAGAAAGGTGAGTATCTAAATGAAACAAAGAATTCAGAGAATATGAACTGTAAAACAGACATGAAGTTGCCACTTTTAACATCTGTAACCACAGTCTAAAGAAACAAGATTAAATCTGAGACAATCACAGAAGCTCACTCTCTTCACTGAGGCCCAAATGGTCTTTCTAGAACATCAATCTGACCTTGACAAGCCCTTGTTTAAAATGCTTTGTAGACAACACATCACAAAACAATACATTTAAATTTTTATTTCTGTGATCTTTTTCTTATTTCTCCAGCTTCACCTCCTTCATCTCTTTCACATGCAGACTACAATCTCACCATAGCAAATATATTCCTGTTACTGAAAGCACTGGGCTTTCTATGTCTCTGCATATATTACATTTTCCACTTAAAATGTTCTTCATTTCCTTCCATTTGCAAACCCTGACTTGGCAGTTTAAATAATACTTCTTGTATTCTCTACTTCTATTATTCTCTAACTGAGAAGACAGACGTCAGTTAATTTTTTGATCAACATCCAAAATCCTAACCTTTCTACTAGCATATTGTTCTCCTTTTAGGATAATTCACCATCATGCATAGTATTTTGGGGAGAGGGATCCCAAAGGCCTGCTTCTGTCACCTCTCAACTCTTAAAACTTGAAGTTAGCAGGCCAAGTTCTCCTTGTCCCCACACCCGTAGACCAAGGACTAGTATATTATTAAAGACTGATTAAGCTCCCAGTTCCCTAGGTTCCCAGCACTTTGGATTTGACTGAGGGATGCAGACCAGATCAACTATCAGGGTAGCAATTCCCAACAGACCAGATTTTCTTCTGCGGCATGGTCTTTGCATGTCTGTGTCCAGCCCAGTTTTCAAGCTTTGTTTCCAGCCTTTACCTTGTCTCACTCTCTTCTGACGTGTTTCCCCCTACAGCAAAGCCAGAGTCAGTTTCTGTTCATACAATGTCCTTGCTGATAAATGCTCCTTTCTCTGGGCTCCCGTAGCACACTGTTGATGCACATACTATACTTGCTACTGATACTGTTATACTTTATTTGGTTGTTCATCAACCAAATATAGCTCTGACCTTCTCATGGCCAAGTTGGATACAGCAAAGTTGTGCTTTATCTGATCAATCCAGTTAGATTTTTTTCATAGGGAATGACTTTTTGGAATTTTTAAATAGGATATTAAAAGGATATCTTACAGAGAAAAATCACATTCACTTAAGCAGATGTAGTGTGATAAAGCCCATAAAGGAAGCATGATATGATCTATGGAGCCAATCAAGGAGGGGGAGATAACAGAACGGGGAGACAGGGACTTGTGAGGCAATAGATTGAAGCATAGAATGTTGAGCTTAGATTTGATATTCACATCTAAATGCAAAGAAGGACCTACAAGTCTACTGTGGTGTGTAATAGGATCATATTAAGAAATTAAGAGTCCCTAAACCCTGACAGGATTATGGGACAAAATCTGATACTTAAAAAAAACATGCAGTTGTAAAATAAATATAAGAAAATCAAACAAAAGTTTGAATTTTCCTGTGATCATTTCTTTCAAAATCCAAAATATCAGCATTTTGGAAAAAAATGTTCTTGTTATTTTTTTGGTACCTCTGAACTGTTCATCCCTTCATCACTGTCTTAGTCTGCCTATCTAGTACTTAGTCTGCTCTAGTACTGCATGTGCTACATATTCAGTGAATAATAAAACCCATGGATTTGGCCATCTTCTGGTGAAATAAAGGAAGCAATTTACATAACACGTAGAGCTCTTGTTGCTGTTGTTATTTTTGTTGAGGAGGGTATGGGGTTGGAAACTAAGGGATGGAACTTTTCAAAATACCACCCATGAACCACCTAAGCTCATTTTCTCATCCTATGGCCCAGTGGCTATATCTAGTTCAGTCAGAGCTCAAGAAAAAAAAAAGATCATGGATGAGTTAAGTCTCCCATGTAGCTATTTAATAAAGAAACTTTTGTGTTTTCATGGTATAGGTAGCAATATTCTTTTCAAATGGTATTTTTGGAAAGAATTTTTCTGTAGGCTCAGAATGAAAGCACCTGGACCTGACTGTGAATGCAGAAGGCACGTTTCACCTCAGGTGTTAAAACATTTGAATCAGGACATGTCCTATGGAGCAGTTGTGTGATATCAAATGCTTTTGGAGAACTCTCTTGAAGAGTCACATTCACTGGCCAGTTCTTCAGAAGGGGTATCTTATTTTTAGTTCATTTCCTTACAACTTCTCATGAAGAAAATGCCACTATTTTGTAGAAGCAAAATTTAAAAGATGGAAAACTATTTTTCTATTACATGGCCATTAAGCCTCCTAAGCCTCTCTATATTAACCCATGTAGTCTATCAAGCCAGGAAGACATGGGTAACATTAAAATTGGCCATAAATAAAGTACCCACATTGAAATATTTGCCTTTCTACCTCCGGAATTATTGCTAGGATCTATTATTGACAGAGAGGCATTACTAAGGCTCACAAGGGGTGTGTGTGTGTGTGTGTGTGTGTGTGTGTGTGTGTGTGTGTACGCACTTGTATGGCCAGTGGTATGACATCTGTAAGAGGCATTCAGTCCACGGATTCTAGTTGAACAGTCACAGGAGGACTTTATAAATCTTTCCCTAAATGCAACTCAGCTATCAAACACAAAGTACAAACAGAGGATTACTCTTGCTCATGCCAACTATACACCCAGTTCTGAGCTTTGTAGTCTTTTCAGGTTCCCAGTGGACACCATTCATCTCAAATTATGTAGCTTAACTGTACTAGATGTTCCATTTGCCTGCCTCCACACATCACCTCCCAATTTTTTTAGATTTACTGGATTTTCCTGCAGCTACATGAAAATAACTGTTTCATTATGCAATGACTGAGCTTTTAGTCCTCACCTAGTCAGGGACTAATTCCTTAATAAGCTATGCCTACAGTAGTTTCTAAAGCAAGAATGCCAGGAACATTTGTTATCAAACGGAGCCCTTACCAGTCATTAGTTGCTGTTAAGCCACAATTAGATCAGTTTTCTACATGCTATAAAATCATTTTGGCATAACTGATGCTCAGGGAAATTTTGCACAATCTCTTGCTTTTTTATTTGTTCCAAGTGAACACTGATCTTGTGTATGCTGGTGACCTTTGTTTTGCCTATTATTCAGTATAGATAAAGACGACCTTAGTATTACAGTTTACAAATGATTTCAGCTTTAATTTGTAGTCATTCCATTTGTACTACACACACACACACACACACACACGCACACACACATATAAACATAGATATATATAGATACATATAGATATATGGATACATATCTGGATAGATATAGATACAGATAAATGGATATAGATATCTAGATATAGGTATATAGCTAATTGGCTGTGTGTGTCCAGAATATAAAAATGAAGGCTAATTAATTAAAATGGCTTACATAAAGGCAATATACATTTACCAAATGCTTGATGTTTTAGAAACCTTGGACAGGCTGCAGATTTTCATCCACTCTTTAAACCTGTAGAAATTATTTGGCTAGTATATCAGTTGTTACTAAATGTTAAGTTATAAAGATTTGAGAAGTTGCTAGGAAGAGCTTAATACTCCCAATTTCTATATCTGCCCAGAGAAAAAGTGAAAGACTTTGAGCTATCGAGAAAGGAATGATAAGGTGTTGAAATAACATTTTCCCACAATTCCTTCCTGTGTAAAATGTTTAGGTTCTGAAAACTCCTCTACGTATTGGTTGTGTGGTATCCATTGAGTAATGATACATCTGGATTAGCCCACAGCAGCCCCAGCTCAGCCTAGTGTCCCTATGTAAATAGAACAACTTTTCACTTTCAGATGGACCGTGGTTTGAATAATCCAGGATATTAATCTTCTAGATGTTAAGGAAATTATTTAAACATTTTTTAAAATTGTTGTCCTCAGTTATGTAATAGGGAAAATGTTCACTCTAAGCTCAGTCAGCAAGAATTTTTTATGCAGCTAACCTAGGCACACAGGGAATGCTGTGGGTATACATGACATGATTCTGTCTCACAAGGAATTTGCAATCTTTGTGTTGTTTAAATTTTTTTTAATGTTTATTTCTGAGACAGAGACAGAGCATGAGTGGGGGAGGGGCAGAGAGAGACAGAGACACAGAATCCGAAGCAGGCTCCAGGCTCTGAGCTGTCAGCACATAGCCCAACGCGGGGCTCGAACTCACAAACCGTGAGATCATGACCTGAGCCAAAGTTGGATGCCTAACCAGCTGAGCCACCAGGTGCCCCAATGCAACCTTTGTGTTCTTAGTCCAACACAACAAATATAACAGTACTCTATGAAAGAAATAAACCTACCAATGGTGCTCGGTAAATATGAAATGCTAACACAGCTTTCTAGCGTTATAAACTTGAACAATTTACTTCGCATGCTCAGCCTATTTCTCCATCCAGAAAGTAGAGGCAAATGTAAGATCCTCTTTAGACAACTATGTTGAAGAGCCAATGAAACAAAGTCTGTAAAGTGATCAGCACAATTCTGGTCACATGGTCAAACTCAGAACATGTGACCACAAATAAATAGATGAAATAAGTAATAATTACCAAATAAATTAATATGCATGTAGAAAGGAATGCGGGTGGTAGGAGGGAAAGGGACAAGCATTATTAAACATCTATGTGCTAAGCAGCTTTATACTCTTTTCTTGTCCCTCTCTCCCTCTCCTGTCTCTCTCTCCCCACCTCATCGTTACCAATCTCTCTCATTCTAGCTCCTCGCTGTCATTTACCTGCTCTGTGACCTTGGGTAGATCACTTAATCTATCGGTGCTTGTTTCCTCAACTATACAATGGGGAAAAAAATAGTACAATTTCTGTGAGGATTTAATACAAGTAAAACAATGGCTCATGGTAAATACTCATTAAACTTTTCTTTCTGCTTTTTCATTTAGCTGTTATTTCCTGAAAGGCATCACATGGTAATGGGCACAAATGCAGACAGTACTTTGAGAAAAATTTGCAGATCATATTGTATCTATTCATAACTAAGGGTTTTAAAAAGGAATGATTTTCTGGGTGAAACGTAGATCCCTACTTGAGATTTGGCCCTGTACTCTTTCACTCAGTGAGAGCGACTATTCACCACATGATTATTCGCCACAGTGACAACAGCAAAAGGGAATCAACAAAAAATCCTACATGATGTGGTTTAGCCAGATTTACCTATTAAACTATAGACAAGACGTTCCTTCAAGGCCATATCCAAATGCTTGTAACTCAGAATGTTTCTTCAACATTATTCATGAAAATATTCATGTAAGCAGTGCTTCAGTAACTGAGTCTTCTTTATAATAAGCACCTATTCCTCCTACCATGCCTTAAAAGGAAAATTGATGCTATTATTCTAGTTCAAAAGATAACGAGACAGAGGGAGGTGAATTGCCGGGACTAAGGTCATACATTAAATCAATAGCAGAGACAGACACAGAATGAAAAGTAAAAGTAAACAGTTTTTCCCCCCAACAATAGTGGTACTTCAGTGCTGAGACTATTATGTTTCATTGCCTTGACTTTAAGTTTTAGTACACTGAATTGCTTTTGAAAGCAGCACACTTTATTCTACCTACTTGAATGAGTTTTTCAAAATCACAAATTTCTACTCACTTGTGGTTAAACTTCAACTAGCTGTCAGAGTAGTTATTAAGGAATGCTTTGAGTCTGGCCAGTGTTCAATGGCCTAAAATAATGAAGGGAGTGAATCTGTACCCCATCCACATTACCTGAGCAACCTGTCTCCGTCCTCTAGGGGCTTCTGACACTGAAACCCTTCTTCTCCAATTAACCAGGTGGTATGTGGCACTGGCTTCTGGGTCTTGTCACACATCCCTGTTATTTCAGAAAACACCCTATTACATTGAGTCATTATTTTCACTGATAATAAAAATGGTATCATATCATATAGTTATAGCTGAGCATCACAAGTCAATGTGGAACTGGGGAATATCAAATAAAGTACATTATCTCAGCAATTCACTTCTGGTTATCTAAGAAGGCAATCAATTCTAAAGAGTAGACACCAGTCCTAGAAGACTTTTCTAAGATTTCTTTAGCTTGACTTTATGAGTTTTACTTTATTTTGGTTTTGCCTCTTAGCTGTTTCTCTATAGTGATCAACACTGAAATGTGGGATACCTCTTCTTTCCTCTGATAGCAACAAAAAGAATTAGCAGGAGAGCTGGGAAGCCCCCTTCCTTTCCTCCTTTCCAGGCTTCAGGGAAGAGTCATCCAAAGGGCACTAATGCAAAGCTGGCTGAGTCCCTGGGGTCTTTTAACAGAATGTGTCCTTTAAAGTGGACAGGAAGATTCTGTTTGAATTTGAAGTGCGACCTTGGAGATGTGAATGGACAAGCCACGTGTCAAGGTTTTATACTGAAGAAAATAAGACCTGCTTTTAGCAAACTGTAAAGGACTCCTAAGGACTTTGCCCAGCGCCAATGTGGCCCCACTGCCTATGGAATGTAATCCCATGCTACCTGTCCAACTGTATTTCCTATGGTTTCCACTCATGCTCACGATGCTTTATGTCAGCTAAACTATTTGTAGTTCCCTGCACAAACCCGAAGCACTCCTACCTTATGCAATTCTTTCCCCTCAAACCTGTTTTACTCTCATCTGTCCATCTGTTCCTCATCTCATTTATGAAAATTCCATTTACCAACACTGCTAATTGTTCAAAGTAAGAATTTCTAACCATTGTTGAATCCTTTTTCACACTAACCTGTTGGATCCATCCACAAATGCAGATTCCAAAAACTCTCACCGCTTCCATTAGTACAAAGCTGGTGCAAGCAATGACCTCTCTTGCCTAGATTGTTGTAATAACCTAACCTTGCCCTCCTGCTATTTTCAACAAAGCACACAGTGATTTGTGTTAAAATATAAATACGTGTCACTCCTCTGCTCAAAACTTCATTTTTCTACCAATCAGACCAAGGTCAATGTCCCAACAGTAACCTATAAGACCTTCTAAGATCTGGGTCTCCCTTAACTTTTGGCCTCATTTCCTACTACTCTTCTCTCACTCATTCTGTTCCAGTCAGAATGGCTTCCTTGCTTTTCCTTGTTCAAACCAATCATGCTCACTGCTGAGTTCCTTTATACATTTTCTGCATGCAATTCTTTTATCCTAGTGATGCAAATGCTGTTTCCCCTTACCTTCTTCAGATATCTGCTTAGCTACCATATTCTGTTTGAATATGTGTGTGAAATCTTTTTTTTTTCTGCACAGTGTCCATCCTTATCTAACATATTGTATATTTTAGTTATATTATTTTCATATCTGTCTCCTACCATTAGAAAGAAGTCCTTACAAGCAAGGAGTCTTATCTATTTTGTTTAATGTTTTGTCCCTCAGTCTCTAGAAGACACGTAGGCCATATAGTAGATTCTCATTAGTTATTTTTAGAATGGATGAATGACTAAAGTCCCTCTGTATTGCTGAAAGATTTCATAAGCATCTCAAAAAATAATTGAGTTATTTCTCCCTTGAAGGGCCATAGTTTCTACAGGGTCTGGAAGCATTCAACTCCTGAGTTCCAAATAGCAAGGATGATGAAATCTTCTTTTCAAAGAAATGTCACTATTACTATTAGGTCCTGGTTACAATTCCCCAAACTCCCTGTGGGCATAGTTAATCTGAGGCCCTTTTGAGAAAAATGTCAATTACCTCTTGGTTTCTACTTTCTCCAGCACCATGACACCCTCCTATGATTAATTCTCACTTCATTTTCTATAGCGTCAACTTTAGAACCAGCACTCATTCTCTTCAAACAAATTACTAAAGGCAACATGATAACCTGGCAGAATTGTCTTAACTTCACTTGTCTTTCTCCCTTTGAAGTTAAATCCCCTCTGCTCTTATCAGATTATCTGAGTAGATTGTATGTGATGCCTTATTGGTTTTATTGTTCTATTTTAGTATGAACGTTTTAGTTTTAGTGTATTCTAATGAGAGGTGAAATAAATTTGCTAATGACATGAATAATTATAAGTGTAAACATTAGCTGGGTATGTGACTACTGGGAGAATGCCTCAGTAACGAGACAAACCCTGTGGAAGCCAACAAAGAGAAAAAGCGACAACTGTAATCAAAGCCTTTTTCCCCTTCTGGCAATTTATACTACAGATAGGCTCCTGATGCTGAGTACATGAGCTGATAAGGAGAGGGAGGCTACAGACCAAGTTTTCACTTTGCACAATTGGTAGATTATTGAGGAATGGTGGGTGTGAGCAATGTTGGATTCTGAATTGCTCAGTGAGGAGAAGCATGGCTCGATTTAATTCTAATTGCCTAATACGTGTATCATGGTCTTACTTATTACAAGGCACTACAGTAGGCATTTCCAAGGAAACAGAGATGAGTGAGCATCATCTCTGTTTCAAACAATTTTACACTTAATAAAGGGGAGAGAAGAATATAAATGACTGTATTGCAAAGATATAGTCACAATTTAGCACAAAGATATAGGCACAAATAGTCACAATGATACAGGCACAAGATTGCTATGAAGTACAATGATGAAGAGGGCATAACAAATTCATCTGTGTTTGCTGAGAAGAAGAAGATGGGGAATGAGTGTGGGTGTGTGTAAATGCTTGAAAAAAGTCTTTGTGCCTCTGTGAAGAGAGAATATGGGATGAGTTTTCAAATACAAATGATTTTAACAGTCAGGTTAAAACTAAAACAGGAAATGCATGTAACGTTAGGAAATTTCAGAATACAGTAAGTAATCCATTGGAATGAAGCACAAGGATGTGATGGTCAACAGGGCTGAAAAATGAATGGAGACGATATTAATAAAATACTTAAGTATCAAGCCACAAGTTTCTACTCTGTGGGAAATGGGGAGCCACTGAAGACTTTGGAACATGAGGGAGACATTATAAGAGTTCACAAAAATGTTAGAGATTTCTTTAAGAGTTTCTGGGGGAAATGTGAAGTGCTACTCTCTTTTTTCCTTTCTTAGTCTCTCTTGGCCTCTCTAGACCATTAGCTTTTAAGGTTTTTGTAGAGATAATCCGACTCATAAGCAATTTGGAGTTTGCAGTTGGAGAGTTTGATCAGTGTAAATTCTGGATTAGAGAAAATCCTCACAGCAATCATACTATTATTTTCCCCATTGTAGAGATGAGGAAACTGAGGCACCGAGATTAATTTACCCTCCCAAGAACATAATTAATGAATGGGGCAAGTGGGAGAGGGAGAGAGAGAAAGGAAGAGAGCCAAACATGCATTGTTGAATCATTACAGAAGAACCCCATTAGACTGTTGCTTAATATATTACAGCCTTGAGTAAATTTAAAGGACTATCTTTTAATGGGAATTAATAAGTTGAATTAATAGTTAGAATTTTAAATATATGGCTGAATACTTTGGTGGTTTTAAGTATTTCTCAATTGCCTTATTATATTGATTGAACAGTTCTAATCAAAGAAGATTACACAGAGATATTCCATGTATTCTGAGCTTTCAAGGCTGTGGTTCTCATTGAAGAACAAACAGAGATATCTAAAATATAAACAAAGAGAAAGGCTTCTTACTTTAATTGTAGACAAATAATTACCCTTAATATTTAGTGAACATTAAATAGATTTGGTTTTGGAAAGTAAGTAGAAGAGTAATTCTGCAACCTTTTTTTTAAAGGAAACATTCTCATTAATGCAGCTAAGGTGTTCTTTTTTGCTCCATTTAACAGATACAGCTGTATTCTCACATGGTGTATGTGAAGAAGTCAGCTATAAAAAAATGTTGTAAGCACCTTTTTTTAAGAGAAAGGTAGCACAAGAGCTCTTCTTCCACCCCATGATCTCACTTACCTGCATAGGGATAATTCCAACTACATAGTTGCTCAAAGAATTAAATACTGAACATTCAGGGAATATTCAGAGAAAAGCAATAATAATACCCGTTTTCCCTCCAGGATCCAAAAAGGGGAAGTCATGATTTTTTTAAATATATTTTATACTTCTCTTCCTGGTCAGCCACTTAGCCCAATAATAAATATTTCTACTCTACTCATCCTTTGTCTAGGCTCCCCTCCAGGTACCTGAAGGGACAAGAACCATGTTCCAAATAATATGGATTTTCCTCCTCTAATAGGGCTAGACTATAGTAAGGATACACCCATTATCATTTGCCTAAGTGTACTCATATGTATACATTTAATTTCCATGGCGAAACTATAAAGATCTCCATAAACAGAAACCAGAAAATGTGTGTGTGTGTGTGTGTGTGTGTGTGTGTGCGCGCGCATGTGTGTGATTGTTAAAACAATATTTGTTGAATGAGAAAACAGAGAAACATTTACAGAAAAACCCTTTGGATTTAGAAGTCAGAAAATGTTACAATTCTGAGATACGTGAAACTGCTGGGGATCACATTCATTATGCTTTTGTCAACCAACTAAAAAAGACATCATATAATCCCTTTTACTTCCTTTCCTTGAGGCTGAGGCTTCATTAGAAGTTAGTGTTGGGTCAAGAACTTTTGAAATAAAATTCCACCTTTCCCACCAATTAATCTTCTAGAAATATAACCTAGATGGATAGACTATCTAGGGTGAGGCTCCTAGATAAACTATCTTAAGTCAGGCTCCAGAAGCAGACTCTGAAATAAGAATTTACGTATAAGTGACTTTTAATGAAAGTGCCCCAGGAGATAGGGCGTCTGGGTGGCTCAGTCGATTGAGTGTCCAACTTTGGCTCAGGTCATGATCTCGCTATTTGTGAGTTCAAGCCCCACGTTGGGCTCTGTGCTGACAGCTCAGAGCCTAGAGCCTGCTTCAGATTCTGTGTCTCCCTCTCTCTTTGCCCCTCCTCCACCCCACACTCTGTCTCTTTCTCTCTGAAAAATAAATAAACATTAAAAAAGAAAAGAAAAGAAAAAAAAGTGCCCCAGGAGAAACTAGGATGTAAATGCAGGAAGAAGAATAGGAAAGAAAAAGAATCCAAGCAAGAGTACAAACACAGACAAAGTCCCGCTATGGTCATATCAGCCTGATGACACAGGGAAACTTTGTAGTACAAATTATACCTCAAAGTTTGTTCTCACCAGAGGCAGTGAGCTAGGCTGTCATAGCACTATACCTGCATTAGCTAAGGGCACTTCCAGCTGTTGGCTCCACATGGGCAAATCAGCTTAAGGAGCTCAAGGACTGTTCAGAGAAGAGTCCCAGGTAGGAGGAGTGTAAGAAAGCCCACTGAAGCTAGGAGAGGGGCACACATGACATGACAAAGAGATCAGAGGTTGATCTGAGTGAGAGTGCCTACAATATAGATCAAGGCAATAACCAGAAATACACATACTTACTTATAAATTTGATGATTATAGTGACCTGAAAATCCAAATAAAAGATGAATGGCTTTATTCACAGCAGACATTTAAAACTTGTCGTTAATTTATTTCACAAGTATTTTCTTGATTTTAACTTATTTCAGGCACTAGAAATACATCAGACAAAACAGAAAAGACCATCTACCCACATGGGGCTGACATTCTAGAGGGGAAGTAAGAAAAAAAAAACCAATGTATAAAGGAAATGTAGCATGGAGAAGACAGTAAGTTACATGGAACAAAACAGAACCAGGCATGGTTAGGCCTGGGTTCCATGGACAAGAATTCCAAGGGAGGGAAATATATGTTTAAAACTTAAAATGTAACTGAAAATGATCAATTGAGCCAAGATTTGGAAGAGATGAATTAGTATTGCCACATGCTTATCTGAGGAAAGATTTTTTTAGTCAGAGGAAATTGTTAGTGCAAAGGACATATGCAGAGGGAACATGCCTGCTGTGCTTGAAGAATAGTGAGAAGGTTAGCCTGTCAGATTAAGAGACAGGAGAACTATAAGTCATCAGGCCAGAGAGTTAATAGAGAGCCACATCATCTACAGCTTTATAGGTCATAAAAAGAACTTTGGCTTGAGGAAGATGAGAAGGTATTGGACGATTCTGAACAGAAGTGTGACCTGATCTGAATAGTTTTTAAAGGATCACTCTGGCTATGCATTGAGAATATAGAGGGGCAAGGATAAAAGCAGGGAGATAATTAGACACTACAGTAATAATTCAGACAAGTCATAACAATAAAGTAGAACAGGAGTATTGCACTGGAGATGGGTGAGAAGTACTGGATTAGGTTACAAATGTAGACAACAGAATTCCAAGGTGTGTTGGATAAAAGGTGTGACAACAAAAGGAGTGCCAAAGAGGACTTAAACTTTTGGCCTGAGAAATTGGAAAAACGTAATGGCAATTAAGATGCTTTTCGTTTCTACCTGAAGAAAGAGTCAAAAGTATAAAATGTATCCAAAGTTAGAAAAATAAGAAAATAAGTAATATTAGAGCAGAAATAAATAAAACAGAAAACAGAAAAATAGGAGAGACAATGAACAGAACCAAATCTTCATTCTTTAGGAAGAGCATTTAATTGGCAAACCCATACTGACCAGGAAAAAAAAAAAGAAAGAAAAAACACGAATTCCCATTATCAGGACTGAGAAAGGGAAATAACTATTGATTCTAATAAAATATGAGCATATTAAATATTATTAAATTAAATACTGAAAATAAAAATACAATATAAATTAAATATAATAAAATTTAATATAAATATTAAATATATAAACTATTAAACATTATGAAGATAAGGAAACTCTATGCACAGTTTTATGACAATTAGTCCAAGTCCAATAATTTAGATGAAATGAACAAATTCCTTTCAAGACACACTCCCAAAGCTCATTCAAGAAAAAATAGAGAAGGTGAACAGCCCAAGATCTGCCAATGATCTAAACTGAATTTATGGTTTAAGCTTTCCTTCAAGATAATTCCAAGATGATATGCCTTCATGGATGGCTTCTAACAAACATTTAAGGAAAAAAATAATACTGACACTACACAAACTCTTCCAGAACTGAAGAGGAGGGAACACTTCCCAATTTATTTTATGAGACAGACTACCTTATTACCAAAACCAAGCAAAATGAAGATCCATAGCCCTCATGGGCATAGATGCAAAACTCAAAACAAAACCACAGTGAATCAAATCTAACGAAACACACGCACAGTGATATACACTATATGAGGTGGAAAAGCAAGCAAACTACCTACAGGGCACGTAGACCTTGTGTACACTAAACTATTCCTTCTCACTCAATAACACCAGTATGATGAGCTTCTACTGCAGGCTCAGTTCTATGAAGGACTCAGCGATGAATGGACCATGGTCACCAAAGCATTCATCCACTCTGCTATTCTAAGACACTGCAAAAACCTTGCTATGGACTGAATTGTGTGCCAGCAAAATGCAGGTGTTGAATCTCTCACCTGCAATGACTATCTGGAAATAAGTAATTAAAATTCAATGAGGTCACGAGGGTGGCACCCTGATCCTGTGTACACTCACAGGAAAGGCCATGGGACTACCCTGTGAGAAAGCAGCCTTCTGCAAACCAGAGAGAAAGTTTTCAACAGAAACATAACCTTGGCAGACCCTGATCTTGGTCATCATAGTCTCCGGTACTGTTAGAAAATACATTTCTATTCCAGTCTATGGCATTTTGTTTTGCAGCCAGAGCAGACTAATATAACTCTAAAAGTAAGTCTTCCTGCTAAGAGACTCTTCCCTGTAGGACTAGAGTGGACACACATGGTGATGGAATACACAGAAGTCTGTGATAAAAACCCAACTCCTCCTAAGTGATAGAGCCTTCTTAAATGTTCAAAAGCAAGGCCCTCTGTGAACCTAATCACACCAACTTGCGTCTGGGCTTATTCTTGTTTTTCACCTCCCTGTGAGCGTTATGGTTTTGACTCTTCATGAAACTGGATTTTCAGGCAACAAACAACTTTATATGAAAAGATTAATTGAAGAATATAGTCTTAAAAATAAATTCCTAAGTCTGATCAAATTGATTATCAACCTAGTTGATGCCTACAGCCCACATTCAAGGTAAAATTGCTAATGGGTCTAACTTTATATTAATGATCATTAATTTCAAATTGATGCAACAATCCTAGAGGCTCCTACTGTGAAACAATTGTTTCACATCTGTGTCAAACTCCCAAGAAAGATCTCTTGCTTCTTAAATCACTGAAAAAAAAATACAAGTGATCAGATCACCATCAAATCTATCAACTTCCTTGTATTGATAACCATTCTTTCTGACTTCCCTCCAATTACAACAGTTTTCATGTCCTTCATTAAAGGCCAACATTTTTTCATTTCTCTTGGATTTCACCCCCACCTGCCTTCACAAGAACTTATTCAATTATCACCCTCAGTCTATTTTACTTATTTATCTTTAGTGGTTTATTCCTTTTAGTATACAAAAGTAGTTTTATATTTCTCATATTAAAAGGAAAGTTATTAATCCTATATTTTCCTTTACCTGTGTCCTATGTTCTTGTTCTCCTTCCCAACAAAATGTCACAAAAAAAATGCCTCTGATATACTTAACAGTATACCTAAATACTCAATAGTATGCATTTCCCCACTAGTTCTCTGACACTGTTCTTACCAAGGCCAACATCAATCTCCATCTTGCCAAATCTATCTTCTTACCTATTATCACAGCACCAAAGGAAACTTAACTCTTCTTGTCTTCCATAATACCACAATCCCTTGGTTCTCTTCCTTACAGAAGTGTCACCTGCTAGGTTTCCCTCTGTATGTCTATTTTAAATAATGGAATAATCAAGGGCATGACCCCAGAACCATTACACTTCCCTCATTTTGCTTCTCTGTGCTTTAGGTCTTGTGAGATATTTTTGAAGAGAGATTCAGAAATGAAATGAATATGAACAACTTTTCATGTAGGTCTCATCTAGATCTAATTATTTTATTCATAACATTTCATAACACAGATTTCATTACACATAGCATTTCATTTATTCTTAAATACTTGTGCAGCATGAAATATGTATGGTTGCACACTGTAATTATAAAATCACACAAGAGGTCTTGAAAAACTCAGTTTTGTATACAGATACTAGGAATGTACATGTTAAGTACTGGCAGACAAATAAGTATTATTTTTAAAAAAGACAAATTCCTACCCTTTGAAAATTGTGGAATGGTTTCCTCCATATTAGATGAGGAATCTACATCCTGACACAGTTAAGATGTATTAGCATCTTATAATGAACAAAGGAAATCTTTAACCTGAAAAAAACTGAGAAAATGTTGATAAAAATATGCACCCTGAACATTCTTTTTCCTCTCTTCTGATTTCAAGCAGAGAATATTAAATGTCTGCTTATCACTGAGGGCTGAGTCTTCTTTTTTCTTGTCTAGCTGACATTTAGTTCTGTTCTGCAATAAGTGTGTGTGTGTGTGTGTGTGTGTGTGTGTGTGTGTGTGTGTGAGAGAGAGAGAGAGAGAGAGAGAGAGAGAGAGAGAGAGAGAGAGAGAGAGACAAAGAAACGGGGGGAAGGGTGAGAGCTAGATTTGGCCATATTGCCCATAAGTGAAATAACATCATCATTGAGAATGAGTTAGGCAACATTCCCTCTTGTTTTCCTTTCTCCTGATGCTCCCATAGTTCTTCTTGACTCTGATCTTCTTGACTTCGTTTGACAGTATGCAAGCTCTATCTTCCTCAAGCAGGTACAAGAGTTCACTCATACCCTTACCCCCACCCCATACATATTATTCTGCCTAAGACAAGCCAATGGATGGGAAATAAGAACCACATGGATGAGCTGATGAGATTGGAAAAAGCAATAAAATGCCACCAAGCAAAATGGGTCAGGGCTCCTTTTGGAGACCACAGAGCTATTCCCTATGGAACAGGGATTGCAAAACTCCATCAGTTCCCTGGATAATCTCTCTGTTACTCAGAGGAACACTGAAAGTACTTTATTTTAGGGTGCCTCAGGCAGCACATCTGCTTTCTTACTCTTTCTAGGCTTCTAAAACTTATAAATACTCACGTGCATATTTTCCCATTTACTACCCTGTCCTGCAAATAAAACACATGTTGGGGCACCTGGGTGGTTCAGCTAATTGAGTGTCCAATTCTTGATTTTGGCCCAGCTCATGATCTCACAGTTCATGGGATGTAGCCCCAATTCAGGCTCCATGCTGGCAGTGCAGAGACCAGTTGGGATTCTTTCTCTCTTCTCTCTGACCCTCCTCTCTCCTCTCCCTCTCGAAATAAACATAAAAACAACAACACATCTTTGCTGGTCAGGCTTTAATGGCTCCTATTTCTTCTTTGACTCATTAGAACAAAGGACTTTTATAGCCAAGTCTAGTATTTCAGAGTTCTGGCTTTATTAAACATCTTCTTCTCAAGTGCCTTGGTTTGATGAAAAGCAATTCACCAAGCTTATAATCCAAATGTGGTTTTCATAAAGTCGAAGAGATATAAAGTCGAGCAGCGCTCTAGGCTATCCATTTAGAACAATAGCCCTGGCAAGTGTGGCTTTGTACATGTTCAACAAGTGCTGAAAACCAGAAGAGATCGGGCCCCACACTTAGGTGTCCACAGGAGCAATTACATGGATCAGATAAGTGCCTATGCATATGTGGAATGAGGATGACCAGGGCATGCTACAGGGTGCGGGCCCAGCTCATGGGGGCAATATCTATTCATCCCCAATCCACTGTTGTTGAGTGGGAATGCAGGCCCAGGCTGTCTTCTACTCAAACTTTTAATAGGAAGCAGAAATATGCATTTTTCTGTGAAACTTCCTGACAAAACAATTGCCTGTGTGTTTCATTTGCCATAAGCCAGTTGAGTACAAAAATTTTTCTGGTTCCTCTTATTACCATGATGAATACCTCTTTAGTGATTAAGCAAAAATAATTTAGTTAGAATAACAAAATATGTAAGTATAACACAAAGGGAATGCAATCATGACCTAGAACTATCTGCATTATCTAATAATTATTTTAAGAAAAAATGGAACTCATTTCTGGCCTGGGAATGGCTTCCTCTATACAAGAGGAGTCGTGACACAATTTTCTGGATGGAGGCAATGAAAACATCATCCCTCCATCTTCTTGTCCAAACCCTGTAGAGTAAGGATTGGCATCCCTTTTTTGTAAAGAAGTTTTCCAGGCCACGTGGTCTCTGTTACAACTTCTCAACTCTGCCAAAACAGATAAAAACTTAGCCACTGACAATATATAAATGGACAGGCATAACTGTGTTCCAACGAATTTTTATTACAATAACAGACGATGGGGGCTCCTGGGTGGCTCAGTTGGTTAAGCGTCTGACTTTGGCCCAGGTCATGATCTCATGAGTTGAGTTCGAGCCCCGTGTCAAGCTCTGTGCTGACAGCTTGGAGCTTGGAGCCCGCTTTGGATTCTGTGTCTCCCTCTCTCTCTGCCCCTCCCCAGCTCATGCTTGCACTCTGTCTCTGTCAAAAATAAATAAACTTAAAAAAACTAAAAAAAAAAAACCAATAACAGACTATGGCCCAGCTTTTAGCCCAAAGGCTATAGTCTGCCAACCTCTACACTAAAAGAAGGCTGGAGTATCTTGGCTGTAGTTTCCAGCTAAGCAGTTTTAAAGAGGGATTAGGTCTTGGGGCAAGAGAGTTGAATCACTTGAAGCAAAAGGTGAATACAATCTTCATTCAGTATAAATCTATCTTTGGGTTCAAGGAAAAGGAATAACACAGAGGAAAAGAGCAAATATATCAGGCACTAAGTAAATGCAGGAATGAAAGAACTAACGAGGAATAGAGGAATAGATGAGACAGGAAGAAATACCTAGGTTCATTTTCAGTAATAACAACAGGGATGGGACATAGAGTCTTCTTTACAAAGTCTGAGATAGAAGAAGATACTATGTTTCCATTCCCTACTATTATTTGGCTACAGAAAGGAGTACTTTTTATGGTTCCTTCATCAAAAGCAGGACAAAGGAGAGTATTCGACCATGTAGTAAGCCTACAGTGATTCAAAGAAATGGATGAAGAAATTTACCAACTGTCAAATTTCTCCTCTTCGTTAATCTCACTTAGAGGTGCCTATAATGCAACTCACCATTACACAAGAGTTAGTGCGAAAATCTGACTCCACTCACCAGGCCATGCAAGGTTGACTCCACCTCTAGGCTCATGTACCAGTTCTCTTTGCTAAAAATACCTCTGCTCAGATGAAGCAAGATGGCTCTACCTCTATGTACCACACTGAGGTATGTGCTCAACTGATCCAATGAACCAACCAGCTAGAGTAGAATTCATTTTATTGCTAGTTTTGTATTACTAGTGCTTCTAAGAAGATTTTTATACTTATTTCACCCAAGATACTTTCAGGCATTTAGGCAAAATGCTTTTAGCTAAATGTGCATGATACAGGAATTTTTTTTCCCCATAAAATATCCAAGGGACTGCATCTTCTGGTTTCAAGGCATTTATTTCTATTTTACTTCTCTTTCCTTAGTAGATACTCTTTTGAAAAACGGAATCTTGATTCACAGCACTGAACATGGGCTTCAGTACGTGAATTGTCAATTTTAATTCAGGCAAGAGCTTCTGGAAGAAGAACCTGGAGGTCAGACAATGTCAGACAGTGTGGACCCCTAAATGAATGAAAAGGAGTAAGGGTACTTAAAAACAAGCTTTGACACATGACCACACGGCATTGTTTGAACAAAGCAGTTGCAGAGGGCATATGTGCTATTAAAGGAGCAAGTACACAAGTTGCAGTTGTCATTTGATGACTGGATGGTCTGGCCCAGGTGAGTTATAATTGAGTATGTATTATTAAAAAGCATTAATGGACTTTTACCTGGTACTTAACCCGTCTGCACAAATGCTGTTTATCAACCTTTGCATTTCTTAGTGATCATCTCCTGACATTTAAACCATTTATAAAAGGCATTCTCTACTCTGATCACAGTTTAATGCAGTGGGAAAAAAAAAGACAAGAGGAATAACTTGAAACAGAAATGTAACAATATTTCACAGCCCTCAGGTCTCTGATTAGACTGTTATTCTGCACGTAATCTCTTCTAAACTAAATTGATTCTTTCTCAATATAAAAATAGTACTAAGCCCTTGAATTCTGAACTAGGCAAGTTCTGTGAGCTCTTTGAATTGTGAGCCAGAAAATAACAAATCTTATTTAATTAACAAAAGAATGAGATAGGGATGAAAAACATGATGTTAAGACACAGTAAGAATTGATTGGAGTTGCGTTTTTAGCTGTAAATTTGGTGAATAGACTTGGCTTGTGAGACAGACAACATTAATTACTCTGTTCCCATAGCAGATTGTTTTTTTTTTTTAAATTAAACTGTAAAGAAGTGGGAAAGCATCTGTGGGTGCATTCCTTTGAACCAATAAAATAATTTTATTGAACTCCATTCATAGGCATACTTAGAATTTAAATCCAGAAGATCTTACAGGCCTATATTCATTAAATATTATGTACCATTTTATAAAGGTATACTCATAAAAGGGGAATATGGAACACAATTAAAAGAAATAAATTCAGCATGGCTTTGGCACTGTATAAAATCTTCTTGTCTCCCTGTGTCTTTGACTGACTCCTTGTACCCAGGCACAACTAATATCCTAGTGAAGGGAGAACTCAAAAGCAGTTTGTTCTCATAGTCAAAATGGGGAATTCTAATTTTTATATCAGCTTCTTTTGCCACTAACTTTTTTAGCAGTCCCTTGACACAGGTGGAGACAGGTGGAAACTAGAATAGGTGAGAAAACTAACCAGTTAGCACAAGTAATTTGAGATCACACTTCTTGTCAAAGGATCAGGTTAGGAATGCTGGTGCTGTAGGAACAGGGGATTTAACCTGGATTCTACAGATGGATCTGAGCTCACCAAGAACAAAGTGGATCTTGGAGGACATTAGGACCTTTTCATTACATGGTCTTTTCTTCAGAGAACAGTCCAAACATGTAACATTAATATGTAATATTAATATGTAATATTATACCTCCTGACACAAGATTCAGTGGCAGCCTGTTTCCTTCCTTTTCTGTCACTAAATCAAGGCAAACAAAAGACAAAACACTAGGGCACAGATCTGGTTGGGAGGTCAACACCTCCTGGATAGAAAAGAACTCTCACTAAACAACAAAGTCTGGAGAAACATAGGTTAGCTTATGACAGATTAGCTTGTGGACACTTCATTAACTAAACATGTACTAACAGTAGTAACAAAACATTGTAACAGCAAATTACTTTTCACCTCACAGAAAAATACCTTGGATTGGCCAACCAAGTTCATCTAGTGTCTAGAAAGGGAGGACCTATTTCAGTTAGTGTTTCTTCCAGAAGTTATTCTATCCGTGCTATTTGAAGCTTTAAATCAACAGTAATAGAGTTACCAAAAACAAAAACACCATTTTATATAGGTTTCAAGACAATTTTGGAAATTCCTATTAATTAATGTATTGGCATATTTACTCACCCCTACTAGGGTACCCTCACACCCTCACCTCTCTGAACTTCTGTGGTGTTTCCGGTTGGACTCCCATGAATCTTTTCCCCCTGAAACCATCAATAGGAATTACCACCATTAATGAATTGTCTCTTTCATTTTCCTTGACCTCACTCTGCTCATGTGAGCACTGCAAAAAGAATTTTAAAATGTAGTTTTTATTTCTGGTTCTGACACTAACTATATACCTTGAAGCTGTTATGAGGATAAAACAAAATAATGAATCTTAAGATTGTGCCTCTAGCTTATGCAGAATCTTATTCCCTATGTAAAGTCACGTGATTCTTACCTATCTTTTAAATCCTGTTCCAACTTCTGGGGAAATCTCTTTAGTGGGGGGAAAAAAAGTCCTGGTTCAGGATCCCAAGGGTCAGTATTAAGTCAAACTTGCTGATAATCTTGCCCTTATTTTTTAATTTTAAGAACTGTAATTTAGCCTTGTTCCTTTGACCAAAGCTCAATCTTGTACACTAAAATTGGTTACTGAATCTATAATGCTATTCCTACACCAAGATAGCATCCCACCCTGATTACATCCCCATTACTGGATGTCCTCCCCAGCTGCATCCTATCCCACTATCCATTCTTCTATGGCTAAAACATAGCCCTTTTATCAGGCCATTTGCTCTCAGATATCTTTATCAGTATCTTTACCTGTTACCAACTTCCTACATTCGGTGTTTGATCAAGTCTTTACATTACGACCAGATACCTTTCCTTCCCATCCTGATGCCCACTTTGTTCAAAAGCATTCTGTACATTCTCAAATGCTCACAAAACATAAGGTGTTTAATTTTTAGCCACTACTCCATTTTTAGATGATATTCTTCTCAGTGTGCATAATAGCACACTATATTGATTCTTCCCTTGCATGACTGATCATTGCTTCTCTGTTGCTATTGCAGCCTTTTGTTCTTCCTTCCACACAATAGATAGAGACCTCCAGTCAAGGTTCTCTCTTCAGTCATCTGCTATTTCCTTTCAACACACTCTCCCCCTCAGGGATGTCACCTACTGCTATGGTTAGTATCTATCATCACTAAACAACCGACACCCATATCAACATTAACTAGGAGCTCTACTCCTGTGTACCAGATCCTTAGTTTAATAACTCCCAAACTAAAATAATATCTATTCTCACAAACCAGTGATTCCTCCAGATAGTTCCATTTGTATTGATTGTACTACCATTTTTTCCAGACACCAAGACTCAAAATTTAACATTTCTTTAACACTTTAAATTTGCCAACCACTTCAAATTATCAGTAATACCTATCAGCTTCCTGTCACATCTCATATATTATTTCCTTCTCTTTATTCCCTCAACAAATACTCTAATATAGGTCTATTTTAAATCATGATTCTATATTTACCTTAATCTTCTATTTTCCTACCTCTAATCATCCTATATACATCCATCTTGCTAAAATACTCTGGCTAAAGCTTTAATATCTGTTCATTAATTGTAACAGTATTTAACAAAGAATGAAACACACAACATTGGTTTTAAGAGGAGACAATAATTTTAATATTTTTGTGAGGATAAAAAGTTTAATTATTACTTCAATCAATGATTATATACATAATGTTGCTTAAGGTAAATGGAAAATCTTCAAATGAGTCAATTTAAAGGAAACATAAGTAAAATATAGTATAGTTTGTAAAAAAATGACAAAAATGAAGTAATTTTGACCTATTGATTGAAATCTGTAGTACTTGGTCTTCTCTGGTGTTTTTCCTTAACTTTTGAAACTTTTTTTCTCAATACAAAACCATACAAATTTTCTCTTCCCAACAAGTGAATCAATTTAGCATTAGTTGAATATGATATATGCCATTCTATCATGTGTATGAGGTTGCCACAGGGCAGTAGGACACTAAGCAGAAGGAGAAGTAGTTCCAAGTATTCTACGATAGATAAAGAAAAAGGAGCCCAGGTCAAAAATGGAGGGGACTGAATAGGCATCAAGCTGGTGAGACAAACCAGGGATGTACACCAGAAATAAAAAGTGAGGTTGATCATCAAGATCAAATTTTAGTTGTGAAGTGTGGCACCAGGTATAGTTCAGGCCCAAAGTAATTATTCAAAACCTAAATCTGTCAATGTTTGGAATGCGTCACAAGCAGGCCCAGTTTCTCTAAGACTCCAAATTCTATTGGATTTTTCCATATTTGTGACAGCCTTATTATTCTCTCAGCCCTTAGTTCCCAATGTCCTAGTATTTAACTTTCTAAATCCTACAGACTTTGATGCCCTATTTTTTCTATGACTCCTAGTTTTTGTAAGGCTTTTGATAAGCCCAACTAGAGCTGATGTTTCCCTTCTTTAAAATTTTATAACATTTATTATCAGTTCTAACTGTATGACCTACTCATACATTAGCATGTGCTACCTTCACAGTGATTTATATACGTGCTTTATCTCTGCCACTTTGGAAGCTCTTTAAGAATAACAACTTGTATACACAAATCCAACAGTATGTCATACAATTTTTGTATATGGTAAATCCTTGGAATAAAGGTTTCCTTTGTTCCAGGTCTGTAAGGGAGTAGTTTTGCTTATACAGTGTTTAATATTTATTAACTGTGTTTAATATGTAAACAGAAGCCAACAACACTTCCTAACAATATTTTGAAGGTCAGATTGATAATGGCTAACTACAAAATCATTTTGAGGGCAGGTTCTTGTGCTGATACTATTCAATGAATACTACTGATGGAGAAGAGGGAACAACAACATAAAATTCGTTTTCTTCTTCTAAGAATGGAATGTATATATACACTTTTCATGAAGAAATGATTTTGAGACATTACTATGTACCCAAGGAGGTTTCTCACACAACTATTTCAAACCAAGTGTTTTAATAAAGTTCTCCCATCTAAAATATAAGATCTATGTTGTTTTGTGTCTCCAGAGCAAGGAGATAGGAAGGTGTGTGTGCATGTGCATGTGTGTGTGTATTTAAAGAATGTGTGTGTGTACACACATGTGTGTTTGTGTGTGTGTGTGTATATATACATATATATATATATATACACATGTAAAAAGTTTAGTAGCAATATTCTCAAATTTTAATGATATCATATTGTTTTAGCTTCTTAATGTTGGGAAGTTTGATCCTGGAATCTAACATTATCCTGCAGAAATCTTAGAAAACTCACTTTACTATTAGGAGTTTCAAAATGTTATAGCCTTCTATTTGACCTGCCATGACTCATCACTCTTGATCCACATGATTAAACTCAAAAATGGAAATATAATACTTCAAGTTTCCCTCATAAATTCTCTTTCAAAAAAAATAGAATTAGAGAGTAAATCTTAAAAGGCACCCTTCACAAGGAAAAAATAATTGATAGATTTGTATGATGAGGGATGTTAATTAGACTTATTCTGGTGATCTTTTAACAGTATACACAAATACCAAATTATTTTGTTGTTTCTGAAACTTGCCAATTATATTTCATGATAAAATGTAATGCAATTTACAATCTCTACCCTAAAAAAGAGAGAATAAAGGTTTCTTTTGCAATAAACCTTCATTTTTACCAACATCAATGTTCATAAAGTTTGGGACAATTTCAAAAAGAAAAATACCCAATATTTTGCTGCTGCTACATCTATTACACTGACAGTTTCTTACCCATATTAACTCAATCTTTAATGAAATCTGTTAAAAAATAAGCACATACAAATTCATCTGCTATGGCTAACCAACTATTCTAGATGCCATAAGGAAAATAAAAGTGTAAAAATTATTTCTTTCCAATCCCGAATGAATTACCTTACTACATAATTATAGATATGATACACAAATAATAAAATTAAATTAAGTTTAGTGATATAACTAATGTTTCAGTAAAATGTGGTATTCAAATATATGCTAAAATGGCAAATGGATAATACAGAGGAAGTATCATGTGTGAGAGATTCAGAATTAAAATATCAATATGGGTTGTACAAGTCAATTTTAGTATCTTCTTAATGAATGATAGATTTTTATCCATTTATAAAATATATTTCTTAAATATGCATTTAAAATGATTTGTGAAAACTAAATTAAAATCTTAAGTCTTGATAGATTCAATTTTTCTTATTAATATAAAAATAACTTTACTAGTTTCTTTAAAATAAAAACAAATTAATAATTCACAAGCAGATCATCCCTGCAGATTTTAACTTAGTGATACTTTTTCATCCATCTTACCCACTCCATATTTTAACTAACATTTCAAATAAAATATTTATTATCTCCTATCTAGACTAACTTCCTTCCTGTTCTTCCTGCTTGTAATATATTTCCTTTCCAAACATCTTAACATCAGATTCAAATTTTCACAGTATACTTCTGATCATGTTCTTATGCTATACAAAAACAAACAAAACAAACAAACCCAACTCATTCCAAAATTATAAATAACTCAAGGAGGAAATTTCAGACTACACAAAGTAAAACTATCCAACCATCTCTCACACTCTCTCTCTCAAAAAACAAAACAAAATAAAACAAAGAAACAAAAACCCAAAAAACAAAAAACAAACAAAGAAACAAACAAACAAAACACTTCTTTGACTTTTTTTCTTCTCATAGAATAAAACGCAAATTCCAAGTTTGGTCATCTCATTACATCCCACTTTCCCAAACTTACTTTGCATTAATACTACCCTCTACTCCTTTTATATGTCCCAGACTTTCACTTTTTAAGTCATTCCCTCTGCCTGAAAATCTTACTTGCTCTTTACCTCCACACAATCACTTCAAAATGTCCAAGTCTTTATCTCGTTCCTAAGATTGATTTTAAACGCTTTTCTTACATAAATCCCTCACAGATTTAATCCAGTTTAGATCACAGTCTTCTGAAAACTGGCTCTAGACTTTAGAAAGTGATACAATTCTATGGAGAAGCTGCAATTCTAGGGAGCCAAGGAAGACAGAGATTATCTTCCCCCATTCTATAATCTATAACAGAGTTACCACATATATAGGCATCATCTGTGTATACCGTATGATGTGGTATGTTATGCCTCAGACTTTTCTCTTGTGAATTTTATATAAAACAGCATCATTGCATATCCCTGTTCTTCTTCATTTCTGTAATATTTTCTCTGAACTTTGACAGTCTCTTCATGAAAATTAAATACTTTCTACCTTCCTAAGTTGATAGCCTATGGAAATAAGACTCAATACCATCCACTCTTGACAAGCCATATACATATGATGGACATTGAAAGGAGATTTGAATATTTTATGCCATAAAATATAAACATACATCATATGTTTATATACTTTATATGTTTATATATATATATATATGTATGTGTGTGTGTGTGTGTATATATATATATATATATATATATATATATATATATATATATATATTTATTTAGGTTTGCCTCAAAAACCATTATGAAAAATAAGCATAAATCACTGTATATTCACAACATTTTCAAATAAATCATGATAATGTAAAGTAATGAAGGATAGGACAATTGTAATCATACCTTTTGAAAGAAACAGATTATGAGGTGATTCATCATTGTGTGAAATCTGGAGTGAGGGATCTCAAAAATCAAGGACTTAACTTCCATCATTATCACTGTTTCAAGAAGCTTTAGTATCCCTGGCCCACCAGCCCAGACTCTCTCCTTCTGTGACAGAACATTCAAAATGATCTAAAACAAAATCTGTCAAACTTTCAGTTCTACTTAGAAGTAGAAATACATGAACATTTCCCTCACAAGTGAAGATAGTTTTACGAATTGCTTTGCTTAACTTTTAAAAATCTCCATATTCATTTTGTGCTTTTATGCCCCCAAGTATGTCCTCACAAAACCTCTTATTGAATGAACAAGTCTGATGATACTGAACTTGGGACACTGGGGAAATCTCTTTATAATCATTTCTTATTTATTTTCGTGAAATTGCCCATCCTGTAGCTCATTGATAATTCCTCTCCCCTAATTCCTGTCTTTTCAAGTACAGTCATTCTTTACAACTCACACAGCTAAAGTAGTCTTGGCCCAACTCTGCAACATGTCATCATGGAGATCACTTACTGGCAGTTCTACTTTGGACAAGTCACTTAAATTCAATTTCTTCATTTCTAAAATAGACAATAAGGTAAATGGTGCAAGCTAAAGATAAGTTTGTTAAGGACTTAGTCATAGGTCCGGTATGTGTATATGGGCAGGGTGAAATTAGTCATTCTTTCCACATTTGTCTGGCAGCTAAAGAAAATGCTTGCCTGGCCAGTCTTCTCCATTCTTCACATGTTCCAGGGTTCCTAGGAGGGACTATTCTTGGGCTTTTGTAATGGAAAGTCAAGTACACAGAAGGCCTACAGGCAGCACACTGGTATAGGAGGAGCGATAAGGATTGGCATAAGCTTGAGGATTTAGGTGTGGGTGTAGCTATTATACGTAGAGACATTGAATAGTAGGGAACATAAAGTTTAAGAAATTTTATTGTGAAGTATCTTCTTCAAGGTGCTTAAAAAAACACCAGAGATAAATTATTTCAAAAATTGTTTTTAACACAGAGGCCAGACTGAAAGAGCTGCCAATAACCAAAGCTAGAATAATTTGAGAAACTGAATGGATAATAATACTAAATTATAATCTAGAAAAGAAAATGAATAGCCCTGAGTAGTATAATAGGTAATTGAACAAATAAATAGTGTATCTCATCTTTAGTATTATTGCTGTCTTACAGAAGAATTCCAACTAATAAATGCAGAAGGAATAAAGAAAACAGCAAACCACCATTATTACTACAGAGCAGTTCTAATAAAATAATTCACAAATGAACGCTAAATTTAGTGGGAAAAGTTTAAAGAGAAATGGAATATTTGCAGATATTCAATATTTTGAAGGAAAAAAATTATTAACTTTATCACGGAGAAACTCAGAAGACACTATCTTAACCAAAGGGGCCAATATTAACATTACTAGTAATAAGATAAATCAACATCATGTACCTCTTAATATGATGTACTGAGAAGAAAGGTATATCATGTAATATTTTTGCTAAAAGTGCAAACCTTCAACCCAGTCACTAGAAAATATCAGAAAAAAACAAAACAAATTGAGACATGTTCCACAAAATAATTGCATAGTACTCTTCGAAAGTGTCAATGTCACAAAAGATAAGGAAAGACTATGGAATTATCATAGGTTGAAAGAGACTAAGACAGCATAATGAACTGCACTGCGCCATTCTGGTTTGACTCTTGAAAGAGAAAAAAGACCTTAGTGGGGAAACTGGTGAAAACTGAATAATCAAGTATATAGTTTAGTTAATAGTACTGTACCAAGTTAACTTATTTTTTATAATTATATCATGCTATGTAAGATATTAACATTGGAGGAAACTGAGTGAATTGTATGTAAGAACTAGCTGTACTATTTTTGTAACTTTCCTGTAAGTCTACATATTTAAAAGTAAAGGCTTAAAAGTTATTTTGGCTGAATAAACTGTATTTTTTGTTTGCTACACTTCTCTAGGAGAGAAATATATGAACATCATTAATTACCCTGTTAATTCACAGATGCATATTTACCATGAAGCTAATGTAGCTTAAGCTTTGGGTCAATCCCCTCACTTGCTTGGGCTCCTAAACTAAATTTGTATTTAAAATTATGTATTCTTGCTCTAAAAGAAGCTCCCTTTCCACATTTTATAAGCTTTGAATTTCTCAAAATAGTGATCTGTCTCTGCCCAACAGTAAATGAAATTCTAAGATTGGTTCCAGTCTATTAGGGAAGGAGAAGAAGCTGGAATCTGAGCTAAAATAACCAATCCAAATATCGGATCAGATGTCATGTGCAATGAAAAACTATTCAATTTTCAATGTCTAAATAGGCATGGCAAACTATAGCTTATTCAGACTAGAGCTGATACTCATGAGGTCCTATTTTACAAAGGAATCAAGGTAGTTATCAGCTTCATAACACTGAATGTGAGATGGGTAGCAATATGTTTGGGTATTTCTCTAGTATCTGGAGGAAAAAGCCTAGTCAGCAGGAAAAAGGGGAGAGAAAAGATACTGGCAAAATTTACACAAGATTCCAATTAGGGGTCTATGGTAGAGCTCCAGTCTCACTGAGGATACCATGTGCTAAGCAGTAGAGAGAAAGGACATCCCAGTATAGAGACAGCAAAGTCATGTTTGGTGACTGTGTGAGTGTTCTGTACCTTTTTAGGTTCTCAGAATGAAGATTAGAGTAATGGAGCAAGTTCTAGATTACCCTTTGACAAAGAAGCTTCTGATATTCCTCTTGTTCTGGCCAGCACAGGCATAAAAAATAGGAGAATGGGTCTTGTAGATACACCATAATTAAGACTGTATAAATCCTGAATGACAGGGGCACTTCTGCCCAGAGAAAATGCCCAATTCTTTTGATTTCATTATTGATTACCAAAATACTCACTCTCATTAGATCTGGACCTTGCTAATTCAAGGGTTTTGTTTTCGTTTGGATTGGACTTTTTTATATATAGTAACAAAATGATAATAAGTCTAATAATACAAACATATGCATGTACCATTTATGGAGAATGTTGTATAGGCCAGACATTCTTTAAGCTCTTATTATTAGCAATCTTACTTATTTAAAATGGTTCTATTTTTCTTTTCTAAGCCTTGACAATATTTGAAGCCTGGAATCAGGGAAGTGAGGAAAGTAATTTGTGAAGAAATTGGGGAAGGAAATAGGGTAGAATTGTGAAATCTCAGGAGGAAACAATAAAGCCATAACTAGGAGAAAAGAAGAGATGATTTATAACATATTAAAAACTTTGGGGTATTTTTCTTTAGATTTTGTGATTTATATTACCACTCTAGATGTAAACTTCTTAAACAGTAAAACCTAGACATTAAGCATGCATTCAACTATTTAACACATAAATATTGCTGATTGACCTATAAACTTGCCAACTGCTTACCCTGAGGTGGGAGAATTTTTGATAAAATAATGAAATTGATAAAAGAGTTCAAATTCCACTTCTTAAACTCTACTTATTCACAAGAATTATTTCTTGCATATCAAATATATCTGCCAGAAAACCGAATTCTTCTCTTATGGATTCCCTAATTTAAAATAAAGGTTAGGACCATAAAGTTATCTCTGGCACTTGTGGAGAAGTGTGTGGCTAGAATCATCTAGCACTTAAAGAGTTCACTTTAAGCTCCTGAATGTATTTTTTTTTCTCTCCACTCTGTCTCCCTTTAGACTGAGATTTTACATGTCAAATCTCAGTCCAGAGAGACTTTTTTCTGTGGTGAAATTATAGATCCTGACAGGAGTTGGTTACTATAAAACTGTTGACAGATACTTATCTCTAACATGGTTAGTGGGTACCATTAAGTGTACCAAATCACTTAAAACAGAAAACAAAAACTCATACTATGTGCAATCTCTTCACTAAGCTCTAGCAGCAGTCAAATGTGTTTTCTTTACTATACGGAGCTCATAATCAAAGAAGCCCACAGATAGGTAACGGGAAATGTTCTATATGCTCACCATTGAAGCAAGGGCTGCCTGAGGTTTTATTGAATAATTCAGTATTTGGAGCTCATCACCTAGGGGTGATAAATATTATCCAATAGAAACACCTAGGAGAAAGTCCTGAGAACTCATATCCCACAGATTTTCTCTAATGCTTTAGCCATGCATGATCCACAGTGGACATAACAGTGTTTAAAAAGACTGCCCAGCCTACTGGGATTTTGCCTGTAGGTGATATTCTCTTAGCCTTGTTAGTTTTTTCTCTTTATTCTTAAGGACAGGAACCATGCATCCTCTGTAGCCACTTCCCACATGTAGCATTAAAATAGCACCAATCAGGGCGCCTGGGTGACTCAGTCGGTTAAACGTCAGACTTCAGCTCAGGTCACCATCTCGCGGTCCGTGAGTTCAAGCCCCGCGTCGGGCTCTGGGCTGATGGCTCAGAGCCTGGAGCCTGCTTCCGATTCTGTGTCTCCCTCTCTCTCTGCCCCTCCCCCGTTCATGCTCTGTCTCTGTCTCAAAAATAAATAAACATTAAAAAAAAAAGTAAAATAGCACCAATACATGATGCTGAAATTTTACAAATGATCATATGAAAAATAACTGTTCTGTTATTGATGTACAGAAAATACAGGAAATGATTTTGCTGCGTTATGCTATGCTATTTACTGTAACTTGATTCAACCTCATACACAGGTCAAATACTGTTGCAGCAAAGTGGAATTACCTCATATAACATTAAATCAACTTTATAACCCTTGGTTAATAGCCTACTTACCTTGAATAGTATTTAATTCTGTGAAATTCCTGAATAACCAAAAAATTTGAATAATCTCTTAAGTGTGTGCAGGAATCAATGGCATTAGAGAAACAAACAAAGCATAATGATGCTCTGTTTCTCTCTCATTTTTAGAAGCTATCTACTTGAAGCAAATATGGTAATTATAGTATACATACATTCTCTTTAAAACATATTTTTAACTTGGATATCCAAAGTTGATTTCACAAGACCTTCCTAAGCATGAACATCTTGCCCAGATATCATATGGATATTCAGTAAATTCTCTTAAAGTGGTTGTGAGTTTCCTCTCACATTCAACAAAAGAGTACCATGTTGGCAGTAGAGATAAAAGGATTAGTTAATTTGGATTAGTCCAGGTGTCCTTCTGATCTGGGGCCTGTACTTTATGATAAATGAAAAATCACTATAACTGTTAATTGTACAAGACCAATCTTAAAGACAGATGAGGTGATAAGCTTTCTATGCATTGTTAGGAATGCTTTGCTGACTAAAAATATCAATTTATTTTTTCTCAATTTATTAATCAATTTATTTTTTAGTTTTTCAAGTCTGTGCTGTTTTTTTTTTCAATCAGGTAACTAGTAAAGATTAAAAATCTTCTGTATCCAAGTGGAAGTATTATTATTTCTAAGAAGAATAATTAAGCCCTTATCAGATAGCATTTCCGGGGATAAACCAACTGAAATCTTTTCTGCAGCAAAGCAAGCGATAAGTAATACCTATGAATAATAAGGATTTGTTTGTCAGATGTGTGTCAATGTAGGACTAGTTAAAGAGAGAGGCACCTGGATATTAGGTACTGAAGAGACCTATATTACCCTATAAGTCTCTTATCAGTTGGGACACAACCTATGCTCTAAGCAGGAATCCCCACTCGTTTCTCTGTATATGAGCATATTGAAATGTCTTCAGCCTTTCAGATGAGACTCATAACACTGCCACATGTGAGCAGTCTGAGAAAAATAAACTCACAAATTGCAGAGCATTATTGAGACATGGAAAGAACATGTACTTTAACAGCAGGAAGAATACAACATCAACCTGTGTGTGAATCATGGTTCTGTCCTAGCCTGGCTGTTTGCCCTTGAGCCAGTCATTTGACTTCTCAGAATCTCAGTTGTTTCTTCTCTGAATGAGAATAGCAAGTTTATCCTGGGTGATTACTGCCAGGATGAAATGAGACAAAGTTACAAAAGTACCTGAGCATCTACTAGGAATTCAGGTAGACCCAGTCACAGATATGATTAAGTACCTCCAATCACATAGGTTCCGTTTATCCTCTTTCATGCTACACCTAGCTTTTTCATTTTCCTCTCTTTGACTTGATTTTACTTCATAAATCTTTCCACCACCACCCCAACAGATGTGCTGTTTAATCAAACTAAACCTGTCTAATTCCACCTTCCGTTATAAATCATACCTAACCTGTCTAAAATCCTTTAATACATAATGGCTTCCCATAAGCTTTTCAAATGAGTAAATCCAAGACACTAATTGAAAATGAACTTGTACAGCAGAGAAAATCTCTGAAACTTCTCAGAAGGGGAAGTTGCAAGTCTCCTTGAAAGTGAAAGCTCTTCGTTTACAAAGAGAAAGAAAGGAAGGAAGGAAGGAAGGAAGGAAGGAAGGAAGGAAGGAAGGAAGGAAGGAAGAAGAAAAAACAATTGAGAACAGAGAGGTGTGCAGGGCCACATTTCTCAAAGTTTGGTCTGTAGATGATACACTGATGTCTTGGGGCAGAGTTCAGATGCCTGTGAAAGGAGCCAGGTGATATTAATTAATATGATGGGACAGCCTCATGCACACACTAATGTACTGTATCATGACAAAGTAACAAGTACTGCCAGAAAGTCCATCTTCTCTTCCAAGCTTTCTCGGGTCAAAAGTTACTTATAAATAATGGCAAAGTAGTTACACAAATTGATGCAGAAGAGATTCCCCTGTTGGGATTAAAAATGGCTTCTGAATTCCTTCCCTTTCCCGCAAGGTAAAAGCATAGTCTGAAAGAAGTTGAATAACAGTGATACAGATTTGTTCCATGAATAGCCTATGAGTGTTAGAAATGCCATTAAATATTCCTTAGGCAGGCAACATAGCATGAATCAGCAGACATGTGTAGCCAGAAAGACAATGATATGAACAATCCTTTCAGAATGTTTTCTATTACATTCTCTCTACCATTAAAACCATTTAATGTAAAAGCTAAAGAATGCCTTCCTTAATCTCAAAAGGCAAAACTAAGCTGGAAAATTCCAAATTAAAATAAGAGAAAATGTAATTTGATCAATGCTTTTTAAGGCTGTAAGAGAAAATTCTCCATCATCATTCTCGACCAGACTTACTAGTGTAAATTCCAAATGTACCACCTTAAGTATTGGCAGGGTATAAAAAGGAATGTGACTTTAAACTTGGGATTCTAATGAGATTTTGTTAAAAGTTCACACTCTTTTTAGCCTGGGTACAAACCTTGTCAGTAAATGAATTAATTTTTGGCTATTTTCTAATCTCATTATACCTTTTGTCAGCAGAATGATTTATCAGAATTACAATGCCTAATGCTGTATATCTTGTGAAATATGGTCATCTGGACCAAGACAGTATCATCATTTGACTCTTTCAATATATGATATTTTCATTAGCGGCAGGATATTCATTCCTTCCCTTCTGTTCAGCAGGGCTATAAATAGAGAGGCCAGCCAACCAAATCACACAATATTGAAAAGGTCAAAGAAGTACAGTATATTACTATAATTTACAGAATACTTCTCATGAAGTATTAAAACTCTTGACACTTTATTTAGGTGCTGAGAAAATAATGAAAACATAAAGCAGTGTGTGGTGGTCACATTATCATGGCTCTGATTGTAGAGCCAGTACTGAATGAAGCTTTTGTTTGCAGTTAAACAGGAACTGAACACACATGAAGGTCTATTCAGATGGTCAGTAACAAAATTAAAGGTGTACTTTCTTTCATTAAATCAATATCATACCTTAAAGAAAAGGAAAGGAAAAAAAAATAAGGAAAAGAAGCACACTGGTCAGGACACAGCCACAATCTATTTGCCTGGTTCCAGAAGGAATTAAAATTTCTGATCTAGTTGGCTGAGTTGGAAGAGCCATCTAAAAACACTTGTTTTGAATCAGGAATAGATGGTTGCACTTTACTAGGTCACATCTATAGTATGGCAAGAACAAGAGGAGAGAAACTATGTAGATCTAAAACTCATGTTAGGATTTTGGTCTTAATAATTCCTGCTTGAATTGTGAAATTATTTATATGACTGAGTTAAAGAGCAAGGAAGACAACTGTTCATCTGTATGTAAGAGAATGGTATTTGTGGGAAATGGCCATGTAACTCCATAACTAAATAATAAGACCTAAATCTTACTCGTCAGTAAAAAGAGCTTAAAGAGGGCCATATTTAAAACTTTTCACTACCATTTTCCCCAAGAGTTTTAATCCAAATCCTAGAAATTCTATTGCACTTATTCAGGGACATTTATTGCCAGACATTCTGTAAGATACTGTGGAAAGAAGACCTAATTCTTATATCTATCTCTTCCTCTTCTCTCCCACCACCATTGTCTCAGTGCGGGTCACTATATTCCATTACTCAGCCAGAGGTAATCTTTTCCTTAAATACACTACTGTACCTCTAACGTATTCTTCATACTCTTACCAAAGGGAACTTGTCTAAAATCAAAATCTGTTATTATTTCTTTGGAGCTTTAAACTTTGCCTTGTTTTCCCATCTTTTCTAGCATTCAGGTTTCCACCTGCCATTCAGGACCCTTCAGGATTTGAGTACCACCAGTCTCCTGCCAGAGTCTGCCTCAGAATTACAATGGCACCATCAATTGGTTTAGAATCCCCTGAAACCACTCATAGAGATCATGGAGAGAATCTCCACAGGAAGCCTGACCACCTCAGCTCCAACTACCATATCCCCTTCTTAAAGAGAAATGTTGAGAAATTGTAGCCCTTCTTAACTGATATCACTGGGCCTTCTTTATTTAAAGCAGAAGAAAAGTACAAAATAGTATCAAACATGACTACATCTGTCTCAAGGTGGAATGAATACTTTGTGTATTCTCTTAGATCTCTTCTTAGATTTGCTATTATCGGCTGCTCTCTCCAATACACTTACCAACTAAAAAGGAGACAGCAAAAGAGGGAAAGGAAGCTAAAGAGAAAAGAAAGAAAAAAGAAAGAAGGGAGGAAGGTAAGGAAAAAGCAAGGAACTTAGATGAACTAATTGAATAGAGTTTTTGCCATGGGATTAGGCTATTGGCTTGATTCTGATATGAGTCTATAAATTGTGCCCCTAAAAATTTTTGATCAAAGGCCAAAGGATGCCTTCCATTTTCTAAATGAGTCATTTTTCCTACTGAAAAATTATGTTTTCTGCTACTAACAAACAAACAAGTAAAATCTGTCATCTGCCATCAAATGTGAATGAGGCATATCAGTTCTGATAGGAAAATGTGGACAATTGAAATCACACACCTTCTAGGCAGAACACATAAGGCAGACTAGGAAAAACTACACATTGATGTGTTTTGTACTTTGTATGGAAACAATGGCACTTGAAATCATTTAATTTGTTCATATTTCTTGATATCCTGAAATTATCAGGTCATTGTGATGAAAAGATCAAAACAGTTACAGTATAGAGAAGGGAGCCAATCTAAAGTTAGACAAATACCATGACCACCCTGTTTAAAATGTCAGCCCAAGCTTTTCACAGTTTATGCATATTTATTCTCCTTTATTTTCTAGGTATCACATACACATACCTGTAATTATACAGTTGTTTATTACTAAAAACCATTTTGTCTAGGAGCGCCTGGGTGGCTCAGTCAGTTAGACGACCGACTTTGGCTCAGGTCATGATCTCGCAGTTTATGAGTTCGAGCCCTGCATCAGGTTCTGTGCTGACAGCTCAGAGCCTGGAGCCTGCTTCAGATTCTGGGGCCTCCCTGCCCCCACTCTTCCCCCACTTGTGCTCTGTCTCTCAAGAATGAATAAACCTTAAAAAATTATTTTGTCTGTTGGAAAAAAGCTGATTTAGACATATATTAAAGATGTGATACTATGCATTCTTCTAATATTACTAAGCATTTATGATAATGGAAGATGAATATAGCATATTTTAAAAGATAACAACAAAGGAACTAGTATTATCTTCCTTTGAATATTAATAAAAATGAACCATTTTTCCAAACTGTCTATCTTCCCCCAAAAGAATGTCAGCACCAGTACCATATTGTTAACCACTGACCCTCTCTCTCTTTGACCAGAATCTTTCACAGGATAGGTATTTACATAATATTTGTTAAACTTAAGCAAGATCCTACAACTCACTGTAATGTTTGCTGTCTCCATGCTATTCCACATGTTACTTCCTCTTTCTTGAAAACATTTCCTCATCTTTATTCATAGATGGAATTCTAATATATCAAACCCTAAATCAGATGTTACTTCTGTCATCATGTTCACTGTTTGTCATTCCCTCCTCTATGCTCTCTTTGTAAATATGTAGGATGTACTGTGCTCATAAAGTTACATTACACTGTTTTCTTGTTTCTAAGCAATTCAAACCCTGAAGCTGGGCTAACCGTCCCAAATCATAACATTTCTGTTGTCAAAGGTGACCATTCTTCCTTGATTACCTAAAACAGAGTCTATTTATGCCAATGACCTCTTTATAGCACTCTCTTTTACTCCAAAACATGTTTCTAGTTGGAGAACAAATTATGTCATCATTCAACTTTTGTAACCATTGCCAACTGATGAAATTCTAAACTCATTTACAAAGACCCTTTGATCTTGCTTGATCAAAACTTCATTTATCTGATCACCTCTTTCACCTGGGTCCTCACGGGGTCCCACCTCTACTCTGGCTCTTGTCTTTCCAGGAATTGGATTCCCTATTTTCGAAACTTTTTGACTTAGCTCACCCATCTTTCTTGGTTGGAATTCTTTGATATAATCATGGTTCCACAGAGCTTTTTTTTGGATTCTGGCTCCTTGTCAGAGTCCAGACAGCTAGGTCAGTCTTGACATCATCTTGAAGAGGAGGATAACACATCCCTGTCTCTTACCAGATACGATGGTATTATTTATTTCTTTCCCAAATACTGAATATACTTCATAGTATATAGTAGGCTTTAAAAATACTTATTGAATTTAACTACAGAATAACTGTCATGGGTTGAATTGTGTCCTCTCAAAATTCACATGTTAAAGTCATAATCCCCAGTATATGACAATATAACACTTTGGACGGTAAAATCTTTACAGAGGTAATCAAATTAAATTGAGATTATTAAGGTGAGTCCTAACCCAACAGGACTGGTGTCCTTATTAAAAAGGGGGAAATATAGACCCAGAAATACACATACAGGGAACATGGACATCTACAAACTAAAGAGAATGATCTGAAATATAGTCTTCACTCACAACCTTCAGAAGGACAGAATCCTGAGGATACCTGGGTGTTGGACCTCTAACATTCAGAATTGTGAAACAATGTATTTCTTTTGTTTAGGCCATGCAATCTGTGGTGCTATGTTACAGCAGCCTTGGCAAACTAATATAGACTTAATTGTATTTTCACACATGTAAAATAGAGATAGCAACACTGACTACCTCACAGACTCTGTGTGAGAATCAAATGAGAGAGTTTATGTAAAATGCTAAGCACAAAGACCAGCACATTCAGTAAATGTTATTTGTGTTATCATCTTCTGAGGTTTCTTTCAATAAGTAACGCGTTCTTTGCTCATCTGTTATAGCTCTTACTTATTAAACTTTTAACTAAGACAAAACACCATGTATTTTCCTGATTAGAATATTCTTTTCCCTCTTACATTTAAAAATATTTTAGTCATGTATTTAATTTCTAAACTCTATTTTATTGTACATAAACTTAATTCTAGAGCCCTATTTAAATGTGGAACACACTCCAGGAGACTTCAGGTAAGAGGCATGTTTAACAATTCAAGTACATCAGTTACTAAATGATACACTCTTAGTTGCTTTATATCCCAGTTACGAAAAAATCTCTCAAAATAAGTGCCTTTGAAGAGTGGACCCCATTCATGACTCAAAATCATGTAGTTTGATGAAGGAGAGCTGGTTCAGATGTACGTTAGAAATGTGAATCCATGAGTTTCTCTAATATTGCTAGGGGTTATGATAATATAACTAAAATATATTTTAAGGCAGTGTGATAAACTAACTGATAATCTCTTGCTTCGGGTATGATAAGGATGACCCATTTTTCTAAACTTGATACAGAGAAGTTTAATTAGAATATAAAACCATGTGGCTGTTTTAAAGAGAATTATATTACCTTTCTGGAAATCTAAAATCCAGAAGAAAAAATATATTCCTAGCATCAAAGTTTTATCTTTAGAAACAGACCATCAGAATGGCATTTAATACATCTAAAGGGTATTATAGTGGCCTAAAAGTTTTGACATTTATCTTTAATATGGCAACAGTTTTTTGAAAGTTTTGCTTTTGAACTAATATATAGTACTCATATTTTGTGATCACAGACTTATTCTTGCCAAGACAAGTTTTACTAAGAACCATGGTCACTGAATTTTGGAAAAAAAGTTCTAGATGTGAGACACAATCATGTTGAAGCCGTTATTTGACTTAGAGTGAAAGGCATGAACTTTTACCCCCACTATTCCTTGCTTGTTTCAAGAAAGTGGCAGAAGCACTTTGTGTCTCTTCCCCACTTGTATGTACATAGACTAGAATATACCCAGCTTTTATCAAGAGTGTTATAAGTATTACATGAGACAATGTGTGTAAAATGCATAAAATATTTTTATGGTAAATACAGTTTATCAAAGAAAAAAATAAGTTCTGCTCTGCATGTATGCCATACCAATCCAATTTCTCTGCTGCTTTGTTACAAGAATGGAAAAAAGAAAATCAGGGAAAAGTTTTTTTTTTTTTTTTTATTGTGTGAGGTTATAATAAAAAACCATCATTTTATAAAGCCTAACTGGCAATTGTTGGGGTAGTTTAGTGGAGGGACCTTTTGTTTTCTTGGAAGATGAACTCTTTTGCTACTAATGGAGACATTATGTGTACTGAGCAGTTTATTTATATGATATTTTATACTAAAATAGACAACTAGGGTTTATATTGATCTCTATAAATAAAACATATTAAAATTCCATTGAGATCATTCTCACTGATGCACTAATGTTTTAAACATTGTGAACCTGTCGTCTGTGTTTAGACACTTGTGATTTCGAACAAATAACAATATTGCAAGAGTCTGTGCTTACTCTTAAAATGGCTGAGGGACAGAAAAAACTTAATTTGTACAATAGATAAGAAATGAAACTTGACCATTATGTCTCACTTTTGTCATTTGTTAAAGAGTAGCAGTATTTACTGTCTCACTGGGGTATGACACAAACTAACTTAATAATGATTATAACATACTGTGAAAATTTAGAGTTCTCCATATGTTTCTCATGGTTATATCTCTGGATCCCAAATGGTAAAGTCCATCTTAAAGACTTACCAACACTAGAGTCCATTATAATCTATATTAAGATATCTTATTACTATAGTTGGGACCATGATAACTACTTTAAGAAGTTCTTGGAAAAACTGGAAAACTTTTGTGAATGTTTATTACTTAAATATTTTTATAGACTTTCAGGGACAGTCAATTTTTCAGACAAAATCAATGACCATTCATGTGTGGACAATTAGGGATACAGGTAAATTCCACTTCAATATATTTTGGGAGTTTAATCCCCCCCCCTTTTCTTCAATACAGCATGAAGATCAGAGTATCAATAAAGCTGTGATGAGGTTATACATTTACTTAATCTTTAAGCAAATAAATCCCTCCCTTCTATTACGTTTATTATTAAATCCATTCTAAATTTACTCAATGTTAGGATTACCGTGCAAAGACCACCAAGGAAACATTTTGGTCGTATTAAGCTGAATTTAGTAAATTTGCTGAACAGAAGAGAACACTATCTTCACAGGGTCTCTGTAGGGTCTCAAAAAGGAAAAGATGTTAAGGCTACTTAAATCATCAGGCTGATTTTAGGTTGAAATTATTAAGCATAGTATTGGGAAGAGATTGGTCAAGATTTGTAACCTATTCAAGTTTGTGAAACAGTTAACTTCTCTTTAAAACCTGCAAATTTTGAAACCTAAAACACTAACATGGAGAGTTAGTGTTGCTCTAGGCTTCTTGTAATAGAATGGTTCTGAAAATCAGTTTTAAAAGTAACTTGAGCTTATCTCTCTTTTTTTCTCCCCTTGTGTACATCTGTTTTGTTTCTTTTTTTTATTATTAAATCCAAGTTAGTGAACGTAGAGTGAAATAATGGTTTCAGTAGTAGCATTTAGGGATTCATCACTTACATATAATACCCAGTGCTCATCCAGAAAAGTGCCCTCCTTAATGCCCATCACCCATTTAACCCATCCTCCTACCCAATACCCTTCCAGCAACCCTCAGTTTGTCCTCTGTATTTGAGTCTCTTATGGTCTGCCTCCCTCTCTGTTGCTCTTATTTTTCCTTCCCTTGCTCTATGTTTATGTCTTTTGTTTTTTAAATTCCACACATGAGTGAAATCATATGGTATTTGTCTTTCTTTGAGTGACTTATTTGGCTGAGCATAATACAGCTTAGCTCCATCCATGTAGTTGTAAATGCTTAGATCCTTTGTGTTGCACAGTATGGCTTGGTACAGTTTATTTATTTATTTATTTATTTTTTTGCAAATCATAATACATTTTGCAAGGTGTAGTTTTGATTGTATTTCTTAGTCCCAGTCCTACTTCTGGTTATGCTTTAGCTTAGGATGGAGGACAGTCCATTATTTTAAGAGAATAAGATCATTCCAGACCTTCACTGAATCTCCATGTTTCATGATTGTATGTCAAATATTAATATGATAGTCTTTATTTCAATAATTACTGGACCTTCTTGTTCTTACTGATGAATGATCACATTTTTAAAATATGTAGTTTAATGGTAGCCAAAGAGCAGAATTTAAGATTCTAGACATTGAGGAGATATCACACTTGGTAAACTAAACATTTGGAAACTAAAACAGAGATATATGCTAATATCTGCCTTGGATAACCAGTGACTTTGTAATTTTAATTTGGATTTGTATTATTGAACACTGCCAGTACCTGAAGAATCAAATATCTAGTAATTATTAAGCATAAACATTTGGGGAGAACCATGACTGAATGATACAAGTATCGTTTAAAAGTACAGTTAGAGAATAAAACCATAGAAAGGATCATGGGACCATCATTGATCTTGTTCTTGAGGGGGATGGGGCAGGGGTCTCTTTTTTATGTTACATCTTATGCAGTCATGGCTTGTGGCCTGGCAGCTTATTGGTTTGGAACATCTTCTTGTGGAGATTCCCTATAGATTATCTCCAATGAATACAGTTTTTGTGGGTTTGGTTTTGTTATTGTACAATAAACAATATTGGGTTAGCTGAGAAATATCTGCCCAATGATCAATCTTTTGGAACTTTTGTTAACTGTTAAGAGTACTTTTAAGTTCCTCTTTAAGAAGAATCAAATTTAGTCTTTCTCTGATATTGTTTCTAAAAATACCCATTCTCTTGGTAAGATGATAAAGAGGCTGATTACATAGTTTTGAGGAAATGTGGTCAACACCTATTAATGATAAAACTGAGTGCTTGTCAATTCCTTATATTAAGCAGCATGATTAGGAGGGGAAAAGGTTGAATTCTCTATTAAAGTACAACACACAATAATCAATAATTTATAAATATGTCATCAGTGATTAACCTGGGGGAAAGAATCTATTATGAACAGTAATTTATTCTATATACTGAACTATGAATACCATCAATTGACAGGATTATTTAAATCTAGAGACACAATATTTTTGTTGATGTAGTCAAGAGTTAAAATATTTTTTCAAGTTATTTGTCAGTTTTCTTCCCTTTATCCTGGGGTTGTCTATTGTATTTTGTTATGGCAACCCAAGCAGACTAAAATACCTGTTAAGGTGAAAACTCAGATCATGGGTTTATTTCTCTCCTCTTTTATCCTCTAAGCACTTAAATCTCTCAATTTCCCCCAAGTTGCTTGTTTAGAAGCATGCCCACAAATCTGGATCTATTGGTTATCTTGTTATTGAGTTTTAAATATTTTTAAATTTCCCTTGAGACTTCTTTTGCTTATTTCGAAGTCTATTAATTTTTCAATATTTGTTTATTTTATAGTGATTGTAATTGATGTCTACTTAATTATATCCTGGTCAGAGAACATGTTAAGATTTCAATTTTTAAGCTTTATTTTTATTTATTTTGATAGAGATATAGAGAGCAAGTGGGGAACAGGCAGAATACCAAGGGAGGGAGACAGAATATCAAGCAGGGTCCATGTTCTCAACACAGAGCCCAATGTGGGGCTTGAACTCACAAACCCTGATATCATGACCTGAGCTGAAGTCAAGAGTCAGACTCTTAACTGACTGAGCCGCCCAAGTGCCCCAATGTTTCAATTTTTTGAAACACATTGACACTTGCTTATGATCAAGCATATGATCTGTCTAGGAAAATATTCCATGGACACTTCAAAAATGTTATATTCCTGGGGTGCCTGGGTGCCTCAGTCTGTTAAGTGTCCAGTTCTTGATTTCAGCTCAGGTCATGATCTCATGGTCATGAGATCAAGCTCTATGTTGGTCCCTAAACTGGGTGTGGAAGCCTACTTGAGATTCCCTCTCTCCCTCTCCCCTCCCACCACTTGCACTCTCTCTTTTTTAAAAAAAATTATACTCCTATTCTTGTTGAAGTTGCCTGAAAATGTCATTTATGACAGGTTAGTTGGCAATCTAACTTGTATCTTCCATCTTCTTATTCTTGGTTAAATTTTTTAGTCATTACTGAGAGAATGTTATTAAAATATCACTGTCTATTACTCTTTAGTTTTGTCTGTTTTCACTTCATGTATTTTGAAGCTCACTTAGTTGCATACACATTTAAGAGTATTATGTCTTCCTTATTGTACCTTTTATCATACAATGCCCCTTTTTATCTTTAGAAATACTCTGTCTTGGGATGCCTGGGTGGCTCTAGTAAGCACCAACTCCTGATTTCGGTTCAGGTCATGATCTCATGGTTATGACATAGATCCCCTTATTAGGCTTTGCACTGGATGTAGAGCCTGTTTGAGATTCTCTCTCTCTCTCTCTCTCTCTCTCTCTCTCTCTCTGCCCCTCCCCCACTTATGCACATGTGCACAAACTCTCAGAAAGAAAGAAAGAAAGAAAGAAAGAAAGAAAGAAAGAAAGAAAAAAGAAATACTCAGTCTTAAGATATACTTCATTTGAGGGGCATCTGGGTGGCTCAGTCAGTTAAGCATCTGACTTCAGCTCAGGTCATGATCTCACAGTTCATGGGTTTGAGCCCCGCAGTGGGCTCTGTGCTGACAGTTCAGAGCCTGGAGCCTGCTTCGGATTCTGTGTCTCCCTCTCTGTCCCTCTCCACTCGTGCACTCTCTCTCTCTCTTTCTCTATCTCAAATAAACATTAAACAAAAGATATACTTCATCTGATATTGTATATTAATATTGATGTATATCAATATGGCTATTCTATGCAAATTATTTTGGTATTTGTTTGACATATTTTTTCCATTCTTTCCTTTGAAACATTCTCCATCTTTATATGTAATATATGTCTTATAGATGACATGTTATCAAACCCTAATTTTTTATCCACCCTTAAATTCTGTTGGAATATTTGCTGTATTTTTATTTCATGCAATTTTTTATTTAGTTGGGTTTACATATACTATTTTGCTAATTGTTTTTAGTTTGTCCTTTCCAGATTTTGTTGTTCCCTATTGGCTCTGGTTCCTTAGTCATTGTTCCTTAATATGTTCTCCAAGAGGGAATGCTATCAGGTGAAGTTGAACATGGAATATTAAAGAGTAATAGTGAAGCAAGCATTATATATGCCCTCCTAATGAGGCTAAATTTTATTGTGAAGATACTAAAGAGTCATTAAAAATTACTTTGACTTTTAAGATTTGCTTTTAATAAGATCATATCCACATGGAGAGTATCTAAATGAAACTTGGCCTAGAAGGAGGAAGGTTTACAGGGAATCTATAGAAATAGTCTGTTAAAACATGGAAAGAGCTGAAATTAAGGAATTCAAAATAAAGATAAAAAATAATGTATTTGAGAAGAATTCAGAGGGAAAACTGTCAGAATCTGGTGATTGATAGGCATGGAGGTTTTGATGGTAAGCGTTTCTAAGACACTCTTTAGTTTCTGTCATGAGAAACATGGTTGTTGGTGGTAGCATTCATTATATAAGGTACACTGGAAGACAGGTAAACCTGAAGATGCCATTAGTTTTTGGACTTGACGTGTTTTCAGATATTTGTGGGATGTCTAGCTGTCTAGTAAGATGCAAGACAGACAAGTCTGGATATTCAACAAACGTTTTGGCCTAGAAAATGAATCTGGAAACTGATTATAGGTAGTACTTGAATAGAGAGAAGAATGAAATTTCCTCAGGTGTGTATAACCACGGATGTATATGTGTATATATAAGTACATATATAGACACATATGTGCATACACAGGACTATATATGAGGATATTTTAAAGTGTACTGTACAACATAAAATCTAAGGTCTCTTTCAATACCAAACAAAATAAAACAAAGTACACACTAACGATATGATTCTGTATAAATCAAAACTGATAAGAAGACCCCTTCCCAGTTCAACCATTAACTTTTATCTGTGAGGTTATTCCATATAATGTTCTGTTTTGGATTGCAACTATTTTAACAGGGTTGTGGCTTTTTGGCTCCCATTCTGATTACATCTCTGTGAAGACTTTTAGTCCTTTTGCTCATGAGACATTAATAACCAGCTTCACTGACTAAACAAACTACAATCTAGTTAGAAGGACAACTGTGCAGAGTCTAACAGCAGTGCCTTAACTTTTAATGGAGCAGATCCTAATTACATCCAATTTAAAGCGATTGTAAAAAATTTTTTTTGATACTGAAACTTGGTCATATCAAATGATTCATAAACTAGGACTTTTAAAACATTATCCATTAATCCATTATCATGGATTTTTATTATAGCAGTACTTGAGGTGTATTTTTAGCTTTTAGGACTGCCTAAATGAAACTGTTTATGCTAACTTTTGCTGGTAACACACTAGGTTAGAAGGAGAATAAGCAATTAGCAATTCCAACATGGAACAATTAAGAAATGTTGATTTAGATAAAAACTGTTACCTAGGATACATGCGCTGCACACAATGACCTTTTCTTGTCTAGTGATTTCACATGTTCTCACAGATGTTAGATGAGCCAGTTTACACTACAGGGCACAAATAACTGAACACTGCTGTATTGCCTTCTCACTGTACACTCAGTGCTCAGTCACTTAAACATCACGGCCACACTGGTTTCAAGATGATGGACATATTCTAAAAGTGAGATGTTGATTATATTTATGACTCTAGAAAAAGTATTATCATTCAAAAATAGCACTGCCTTTGTTAAAGCCTACAATGTTATTAAAATATTTCCCATTATCATCTTCCTACAGGGCAGAAATAAATAGACAAGGAAAATAAGTTCTCTTAGGAATTCTTTTTTCTCATTTCCATGGAAAATTCATACTCTTCATATGAAATATATTGGTTTTCTGTTGAGGCTGTACTGTTTTTTATCCCAATTCACTGATATCCATTCTGGTAACTTCATGCTTAACTGCATATCCTAGGGCTATGATAACTTACATACTCTCTGCCTACACAGGATGGTGCAAGTCAAATCATGCTTGTTGACAGAAAATGACACAATGATGTGCTACTACCAAACCAATTCCCTGCTTACGGTATGTGACTGGACTGTTGTACGCACAAAAATACTTACATGGATAAGGTACAACACTCTATAGAATCACCCATGAGGATAGGCAATGTAGTCACTAGGCAGAAAATAGACTGTATGCTTTTATAGGGCAAGATTGTGTCCCTTTATTCTGCCCCCCCATAGTCATTCCTGACCACTTGATATATTGCTCTACATTTAACAGTTGTTTAAAATATTGTGAAGAACTTCTTCAATGAAAAACAAAACACCAATTGATATTTTCAGGAATAAAACATGTTGAATTTATATTCTTCCTCAATTTTTCTCTTAAAGTGATTTGCTATTTGTTTTGTGAATGCCTAAGATGTTTGTTCCTTATATATGTGTGTATCTTATTCCAAATATGAACATTAAGATTTTTAAATTTGCAACATTTTAAAGTTCTATTTAATATTTTCTTTGATTCTCAAAACCACCCTATTTTCATTGTTACATGAGTTGTTTAAAAAATTTTTAACATTTATTTATTTTAGAGAGACACAGCAAGACAGAGCACAAGTGGGAGAGGGTCAGAGAGAGGCAGGGACACAGAATCCAAAGCAGGGGCTGGAACTCACAGGCCGCGAGATCACAACCTGAGCTGAAGTTGGGCGCTCAACCAACTGAGCCACCCAGGCACCCCCAACATGAATTATTTAGAACCAAAATGTGTGCCTCATTTATCTTTGTAACAGTGCCTAGGAGATTATCTGAAATTTTAGGTTGATATTCTGTTGAATGAAAAAGCAAATGAATCAGTAAATCAATCCATCAATCAATCAATCTCACTACAGCATCACTAAATATGTCATCACAACAGGCTTACTCTTGAACTCAACTCTGATTACTAATGAGAGGTAGGACAAAGGAATGTTGCTGATGAGGGAAAGCAAATAAATGAAACAGATTAATTCTGTTACTTTGACAATTGAAACATCCACACATTCCTAGAGGTGCAGAGAGAGAGGCTGAATAAAGATACAGAGTAAGGATCAAAGTGGAGGAACACGAACAGGCCCAAGGGAAAAGTTGAGTGTTGGTAGATTTAAGGCATTTTGTCTCCAAGAAATTGCAGTTAGGACAAGTGGAAATTATAGTCATTAATGAAGGGTGGGCAGCAAAAGGAGAAGAAATAACATATTTTTTGTTGTTTTTTAAAAATTTTATTGTTGTATAACAAACTAACTAACTTAGCCTGTCCTGTAGGTCAGAGATCTGGTAACAAGATAGCTGGGTTTTCTGCTCAGGGTCTACAAGGGCTGAAATCAAGGTGGTAGCCAGACTGGGTCTCACCTGGAGCTCAGGGTCCTTTTCCTAGCTCAAGTGGTTGTTATAAGAATTCAATTCCTTGCATTTTTAAGATTGAGATCCCATTTTCTTGTTGACTATTGGTTGGGGGTCACTCCTGTCTTCTAACGTCAGCCCAGAGTTTCCTGACATATGGCCCTCTCCCCCTATGTCCCCTTCACGGATAGCTAGACATCCTCTGGTGGTACTTTTCTTAAGAGTTTCTTAAGAGTTTTCTTAAGAGTTTACCTGACTGGGTCAGGCACACCGGACTAATCTTCCTTTTGATTACAACTTAATTACACTTATAAAAGCCCTGTTGCCACATTACCTAACCACAGCATGGAGTGGTCACACCCCATTATGGCCATAGGCCTACCCTCCCCACTGAAGAGAAGACTGTGGGGGCAAGTACACAAGCTAGTCAGAATCTTGGGGGCCATGCTAGAATTCTACCTACCACAGACAGTGAATAATTAGTAATAATCAGCACACGAGAAAGGGAGAAAATGAAAGGCCCAGAGAAGGAATGGAAAGGAGGAGTGTTCAAAGGCTTCCCAATTTCAGAGTAAGAGCTGTTGATTCCCAAATGTTCTATAAGAGAAATGTCAGACTTGGAGGTGGGGAAGGTGAAGAGAAGCCATCTCTGAGGGGAAGACAGAACAAAAAGAAACTTAATAATAATTATCCAGATGGTGATGATGCCTTGTCAAGAAAAGAATTAAAGGAAAGATGTCAGAGTGTTTACCCAGTGATCACATTAGGAGAGCTATGATTATAAAATTACTGGGGATAACTCTGCAAGACATGTTAGCAGCAATTCAATTCCCAAGGATTAAATAGAAGTTTTAGAGGTGGGCTAATGGAGTATGTTTTGAAAGAAATACAGTTTAGAATAAAAAAAATTCTCAGAATTGCTGGTTTGATTATACAGAATTATAGCGATAAAAACCTATATGAATGCTATTCAGAAATGAAATGATGGCTAGAAAAGACAAAAATGAATGACTAAAAAGGTACCAGAAATGTCAGAAATTTCAACTAAACAAGAAAGTGGTAAAAATGAAAAAAATATATAAGTAAAAGTATTTAGAATAGGTCCAAGGTGTCATATAATGCAAGGCATTATTCATGATGTGGACAGGTATGCCCTCCTGGCCACATAGGAGACATCTGTCAGGACTCTTTTCCCCAAGTAGAGAGGTGCTGGCTGATATATAGGGCTGCCAGAGATAAGCAACAGGGTATTTTTTATTTAACTACTTTAAATATGGAGAGGAAAACAACACACACAGGTGCAAAAACAATATTTCAAGCCAATTATATGACATGGAAGGGCATATTTAGTCCAAATAGTCATATCTATAAAGACAAAAAAGAAAAAAAAAAGGTATGTGGAATTAAAAAAGAAAAAAATCACATATTTCAGAGAACCTAATTTGACTTAAGAGTTTACTCCCCATATTACTTAAATTAGAGTCAATGGCACTGAAGCTGACATGGGGAAAAATAACAGGGCTCAGGCTGAGGAAGGAGCTGAAAATTCCAGATCTATGTGCATCATGGGATGATATGTATTTCATTCCCCAGTACAGTTGTTGTTCTAGGAAACTAATATGAAGGAAAAGAAAACATACAGAAGTTCCAGAAACGGGGATATAGAGAGGAAAGAAGAGAGAGGCACTGGAAAGAAAAGGGCTAAAGGAACATCAGAGAGCAATATGCATTCAAATAAGGTCAATAGGTGTTGTAAATGGCAGGAATGCAGAATAGAAACAATTAATAGAAATAAAGAAAAGGACTAAAGGAAAGAAAGAAACATATCTCCCAGAGGTAGCATACCAGCTGATCCCAGGCTCTTACCAAGGTATGTCTTTGGCCTTGCTGTTCCGTGGTCAGCCTCCACTTCTGCCTCTCGTCTGCCACCCACAGTATCCTCTTGTAATCCTTAGTTCTGAAACATCTTGTCCAAATCTGCCTTTCTTGAGCAATGCTAAAAATAAACTTGAAGGACTCTACTTTACAGGAACTATTTTTGAATTGGCTATTATTTGTTGCTGTTGAAGGGGGACCTAGTGAACTAATTCCCTTAATGATTCTACCTGATAAAACTTAATGAGATTTCCCCTCAGGAAATTGTACCTTTTGTTACAAGAGAAGGATTACCTGAAAGTGGGGTTTTCAGGCAACAGGTGGCCGATTTAGAAGCCTTCCCATGTCTATTAAAATTAAACTACATACATAAATGCTCAGTCACCCTGCAAATTTAACTAGCCCTGCGTGAAAGTCATGAAGCTATGAGAGAAGAAAGTCTGGTTCTTATGATAGTGACTCACTTATTTGTACCTTACGCATTATCGGTTGTGATCACAGAACAAAGTCCAGGCTAAGAAAGTACTGCTAACAATACAATTACAGTTTGCATCTTAATTGGGGACATACTGTAATAAGAATTTACTGAAGAATCAAACAGTACACTTGACATTAGGGACAAAATATTAAGTCATTTTTCCGGCTGTCATAGAGCTCACAATTTAGCAATACAGCAAGGAAGGCAGTCCTATACACAACTACCACATTTTATTAATTCTAAAATATGCCTTTTATTTCCACTCTATCAACTCTGAAATTGAGAAGCTTCATGCATTTGAAAGCACCATAGTTTCATGTGAACCATTTCTATTTCTCAGTGGCGTGTAAAGTAATGGGGCACACTGCAATCAATGGCATCCTAGATTTAAGAAGTATAATTCTAATTAAAAAGATACAAATGTTACATGGATCTTATTAGAGAACAAAGAAAGAAATGGGAGAAAATCATGTCAAACTTCATAGACGAGTTGATTCAGTGGGAGTATTGAGGACAGTTCGAAAGATTTTCACCAGGAAGGAGGGATAGGAAAAGCTTGCAGTCTCAGGGAATAGGAATAACATGTTACATTTTTATCTTAACACAATGGCATAACACAGTAGTGTTGGTTTATCAGAATCCTTGGAAGCAAGGTGTACAATGAACCTGGAAAGGTAAGTTGTGGTTGGATAGGAAAAGCCTTAATGACTTTAAGTGTAGGTTTTTAAGCACTAGTAGGATATCATTTGTCTGGTTTGTTAAGGTTTGTTATGCTTTCTTCATGTCTCAATGATAGTAAGCTTATATTAATTTTCCTGACTACCTGGAAGTTTTAACTAGCTTAAAGGGGGATTGTAGAAGCATTATCAGTACTCAAGGTTAAGTTGTCTTGTAAGGCAGGTATTGATTCAATTCTCAGATGGGTGACTTCTAACCCTCAAATAACAAGAGATACACAAAGATGGAAAAGAACAGTAATTTTTTACAAAATGATTCAATGAACATGGAGTTTAAAAGCCTTCCTTTCTTTCCTGTTCGAGAATTATCCATCCCTTGATGACTTTTGTTGGTGTAGGGTTTTAAATCTTTCTTTAGGGACTTAAGTGTGTATGTCTCCACCCCATTTCCTACCCGTAAGAGGGGATGACAGTCGTTGCTAGTATTAATATTTCTGCATGATAGGAACAAGTTCGATAATGATTACTTTGTTAGCTTTTCTTTTTTGGTTGTTCATTGAGAAACTGTTGAACATGAAATCAATAACTCAGGACTCGCTTGGCTCTTCAGATCACTCCTCTGGCACCACTGTATAGCCAAGATTATTTCTTTGTCCAAGAATAATATGAAGTGCTTGGTTTGTATGAGGCAACCAGGTGCCAGACCGCTGATTATCAGTACAGCGTAGTGAATCTAGACCCGATTCTCAGACCCAGTTTGGGCTGCAGAGAACAGGGACACACTACTGGCTATGGATTAGTGAGGGCAACTAGTGGGCAGAAAGAGAGCTACTCCTATCCATGGTCAATTCCCTAGACTATAGATGCTGGTGAGGATGTGGAGAAACGGGAACCCTCTTGCACTGTTGGTGGGAGTGCAAATTGGTGCAGCCACTCTGGAAAACAGTGTGGAGGTTCCTCAAAAAATTAAAAATAGACATACCCTATGACCCGGCAATAGCACTGCTAGGAATTTACCCAAGGGGTACAGGAGTACTGATGCATAGGGGCACTTGTACCCCAATGTTTATAGCAGCACTCTCAACAATAGCCAAATTATGGAAAGAGCCTAAATGTCCATCAACTGATGAATGGACAAAGAAATTGTGGTTTATATACACAATGGAGTACTACGTGGCAATGAGAAAGAATGAAATATGGCCTTTTGTAGCAACATGGATGGAACTGGAGAGTGTGATGCTAAGTGAAATAAGCCATACAGAGAAAGATAGATACCATATGGTTTCACTCTTATGTGGATCCTAAGAAACTTAACAGAAACCCATGGGGGAGGGGAAGGAAAAAAAAAAGAGGTTAGAGTGGAAGAGAGCCAAAGCATAAGAGACTGTTAAAAACTGAGAACAAACTGAGGGTTGATGAGGGGTGGGAGGGAGGGGAGGGTGGGTGATGGGTATTGAGGAGGGCACCTTTTGGGATGAGCACTGGGTGTTGTATGGAAACCAATTTGACAATAAACTTCATATATTGAAAAAAATTAAAAAATTTAAAAATTAAAAAAATAAAATCAGAATAGAGTAACGGAGACATGTTACAAAATTTCCTCATTCATTTGAGTATTATTACTGCCACCTATTTGTACTAAGGGTTTGTTATATTCTAGGTGTATTCCTAAATCCTAGGAATGCTTTAAAGAATGAGTAAGATATGTGCCAAGTAGGTGAGTGAGACAGGTAAAAAGTAATTAATTGCCCTGCATGTGACAAATATTTAAGTAAACTCAAAAAAGAGATTGTTCACCTTTCTCAACATGTGGGGAAGAAAGAAGGAAGGCTAAGAAAAAGATAAACTCAATAAATTGGGTCACAAAAGGTCTGCAACAAGGGACAAGGAATGGACATTCTAACAGTGGGAACAATGTGTTCAGAGGTATAGAGGCACAAAAACTATGAGAAACCTTAGTTACCCATTATTAGAGCAGAAAGTGTATAGATTTCAAGTGTAGTGTAGAGATGGCAAGAGTTAGGGACAGAGAAACACGGCTTTACAACACCCCAGAGAGCTTTCAGTAATCTTGCTTACTAATCTGTGCTTTATTATTTAGATGGTAGGGAACCATTAAGAATTTGAAAAGATTTCCATGAAGAGATCTACATCTTGGACAGGCATTCTACTTGCACTCTAGTAGATGTCTCGAGGTGAAGTACTCCAGAGATAATGAATATAATTAGGACACCATCTTAATAATCCTTCAGGAAATCAACAGCCATCCACTAATATCTCAATATTTCTTCCTTTCCTCACTTCATCTGTATTCTTTTATATTTTGTTTTAAATAAGCTGGAGAATTGTGGACTGTCAATTGCTGATGTTGTGATTCATAGGTCTTTGCAGGCTTGATACCTAATATGAAGCTTGACAGAGTAGATCCCAATAAATGTTGATTAATGAATCAATCTGAATTAAGGCAGAAACAGGGGAGGTAAATAAAGAAGGATGGATAAGGGAACTTTTAACAATTACCAAAACAACTGTTTGGTGGTCGAGTGTGAGGAAAAGGAGGGGGTTAGAATAAAGTTGCTGGGCAAGTGGGGTATTAGACGAATGGAAGTGCCATGCAGAGATTAGAAAGAAAAGGGGAAGAAGGAATTGGTGAGGTTCAGAGGTAAATATTCTCATCTTAAATGCTCAAGCTTCTATCTGCCCCATAGCCATACACAAAGGTTTACACCAACAATGAGGAGTTTACGCGAAGATAAACCATGGTTAGTTCCTGCCTCACCTCAGACAGGTATAATGCAGTAAGACCCTTCCTGAGGTGTGTACCTAAGCCAAACTTGCTTCCTCAAATTTTGGTGCCTAATATTTTGTTTACCGAACCGTCACTGAATTCTTGATAAATAATATCCTGTGATGTTATTTATCTTGTTTATCTTTTCTTTTGATATTTGGGTTATCAGTCATCTGTGCTAAAATCTCAACCAGCTCTGGAGCTTTATAAAATTTCCCTTCTAATTTCCTCATAAACATACTTGCTGCCACTTACTATATTTAAGAGTTGAGAGCAATTCTTAACTAGCCTTTCACATCTCAGCTGCAGAGTGTTTTCTGCACTTTGAAATTTTATGCTGCAGGAGAGAGCAAGTACCAATTACTTTAAAATAAAGACAAAGACAGAACAACCTTCAACAGATGCATTAGATTTCAAGATTTTCAACTACACAAATGTGGAGTTCATGCATGTAGCTTATAAAAATGAAACCATTAACTTAGAAGCACAATTAAAATAACTAGGTTCCTATCTCACTTATAATTACCAATTAGAACAAAATTCATATAAATACATCTCTATTAAATAAACTTAAATGTAATTAATTCAAGCCTATTGGAGTAGAGATGCCTAATGTCTAAACTGAAGAAACTAGTTACTTGTTTTCTTTAAGGTCCTTCCAGTTCTAACTCCATGGGTTTTTTTTCTGCTTTTTAATAACTTCAGTACTGTCAGTCACTGACTCAAACTTCAACTATAAAACATAGCCATGACTAACCCCTAAGGAGGGCTGTTTTTACCATGAGAAGCGGGATATCATGTTTACTCTGGCTAATACACATGATAGGTATATTGATTTGTGTTCCATTTTACCCAAAATATAGTTCCCCACTTAAAGTTGGAGGGTTTTCTTCTTTGACTGACCAACCAGATCAGAGAATATTAATTTCTCTAATTATTACTTCTTCTCATGATTTTCTCTAAACTTTTAATCATTTTTTAAATGGCCATCCATCATTTAATTGTAGTGATCCAACTTTTCATATCTTTCCTGACTGCCTTCAGTCATAAGACTCAACAGTCGTAAAATGGCCCATTTTCAAAACAACAAATTTAAGTCATTCTAATCTATACCAGCATTCCTTTTGAAAATTGTATTTTAATAGTGTATAAAATACAAAAGTCACATCACATTATTCAATACCTTTTACCCTATAGCATTATATACTTTGCACAATGATCTCCCTCTTTGCCCTTAATTTTCCCACCCAACTGAGGACATGAGAGGAGGGGTCCCTGCCAGAAAAATCAACTCAAGAAGTAATTTCAAAGTCATGCACTCAAAAATACAACTAGCTACTAGAGGATTAAGGAAAGCATGACTGACGATAATGTTAGAATATAAACACGTATTATACAAGACTGTCCTGTACCATGCTGGGGTCCCACTCTTAGATCTGGCTAGAGGTGTTGACTCAGGCACCACACTTCACAGGGTCCACATATTATAAACATATGACCACAAAAATGTATTAAAGACACATGGAGGCATCTATCGCTTGGAGTTGAGTGCTCAAGTCTGGCAGAACCTAATCCCATTTTTTTTCTTTTTAATTGATTTATTAAAAATTTTTTTTAATTTTTTACCAATATAATTTATTGTCAAGTTAGCTAACAGTGCATAAAGTGTGCTCCTGGATTTGGGAGTAGATTCTTGTGTTTCATCACTTACATACAAAACCCAGTGCTCATCTCAGCAAGTATCCTCCTCAATGCCCATCATCCATTTCCCCCTCTTTTCCTCCCCCCCCTGCTCCATCAACCCTCAGTTTGCTCTCTGTATTTAAGAGTCTCTTATGGTTTGCCTCCCTCTCTGCCAAACATTAATTCTTATAAATAACACCATTCAGGAAAAAAAAAAGACAACTGCATCCAAATGCCATAAAGGTTTATGGGTTGTGCCATTGCCAATGCAGGAATGTACAAGTGCTTAGGTTAAGAAACAAAAAAAAATCAAATTAATAAACCTGTTTGAATACATCCTCTGAGACTGCACAAATATAAGAAATTCCTTAACAAAATATTATTTCCTTTTAAATTTTTTTAAATGTTTATTTGTATTTGAGAGAGAGAGAGAGAGAGAGAGAGAGAGAGAGTGTGTGTGTGTGTGTGTGTGTGTGTGTGTGCACAAGGAGGAGAGAGGCAGAGAGATGGAGACAGAATCTGAAGCAGGCTCCAGGCTCCAAGCTGTCAGCACAGAGCCCAACAGAGGACTCAAACTCACAAGCCATGAGATCATGACCTGAGCCGAATTTGGACCCTAACTGACTGAGCAACCCACGTGCCCCCAAATTATTATTTCTCAGCAGTGCCAAGTGTTTGTTTTCTTGCTTCTTTTTTTGATATTCTAACTGGTGGCTCTGAATACTCGAAGTGGTATTCCTAATAGTTACAGGGGGGAGAGCTATAAACCATTTTTTATATTAAATAAATATTATCCTTAAATTTATAGATATGGAGGGTAGAAATAACAAGTTTAAGACTAATACTGATATTTTCCATTGTTTTTAGATGGAGTTTGAACACTAGAATTGTAAATCTTGCTATTTGTATTTAAAAAGTTAATAAGTTTACTACTTCAACAGTTAAATATCCTATCCTTATTGATACAGTTTAATTAAAATTATATTCATCAACTATAATGTAATATTTTTATTTTAATAGAAAATGTGCATATCATAGAGGAAAACCTTAAAACATGAAAAACAATTTCACTTTTTTAATCTTTCACTTTATTGTTGTAAGCATAATTTATACACATTGAATATATGCTATTTTTTATCCTTTATATTACTAGTGTTACCTGAACACAAACTATGTGAAAATCTTGATTATAAAATCAGTCATTTTGATGAAATTAAGCCAAGATAAATAAATTTACTTTTAAAAAGTTGTGCTAATTTAGGAGTTATCTATTTTTTTAATATATTTTTTTTAACATTCATTTATTTTTCAGGCAGAGAGAGACAGAGTGTGAGTGGGGAAGAGGCAGAGCGAGAGGAAGACAGAATTCAAAGCAGGCTCCAGGTTCTGAGCTGTCAGCACAGAGCCTGATGCGGAGCTCCAACTCACAAACCGTGAGATCATGACCTGAGCCAAAGTGGGAGGCCCAACTGACTGAGCCACCCAGGCGTCCCTTTGAGTCAGTCATTTTAAATTCTTTATTCATACAAATATTACCACCTCAAAACAAAACATGCAGACATGTCCAAAAATAATTGAGCTAACCCACTTTTAATATTTTAATGTCAAATTTCTGACATTAAAATAAGCACAACTTCATACCTTTTTAAAACTCTTGTCATTATAAAGATTTTTGTTAATAGTATAAAACCTGTTTTACTTAACAGATAGTTCTTAAACGTTTAAATATTTGAACTTACATTTTGCTGGTCTCCAATGATACTGCTGTCTGGACTCAGGGTGTTTGGGATGGGTTCACCTGCTGTGACATTGTCTGATGGAGATCTATAGCACTTCTTTTCCAGGTTAGGACCTGCGGACAAAGGGTGGGATAATTTCTTAGAGGGACACTCTGTTTGGATGTGAAAAATACAGAATTTTAGAACTGGAGGGGACTTCAGTGATCATCTGACACAAACTCTTCACTTCATTGGTGAGATCACTGAGAGAGAAGAAAGTCACTTGACTTTCTTGAGCCTAAAATTGGTTCTTGGAAAAGAGGCAAAACTTGACCTCCAAAGCAACTTAGGTATCAAATATTTCCTGAAGGCATGGTTAGTTTTCTTTACAGGTTGTTTGGTTCTCTGAATACTACTAATTTAACCATGGATATGTGGTCAACTAGCTGTGAAAGAGAAAGAGAGAAGAGAGGGGGGAAAAGCCACTAAAATAGTATCTTTCCTTTTTGGAAATGTGACAAGGTCTTCTTGCTGCAGAGACAGAATAAAAACAAAAAACTTTCCAAGACCCTAAGTGACAGTGAGTCCATGTTCAGGGATACAACACTAACATAGCAGCAGCTCAGATGCTTGGCTTTCATTTCTATCTGCATGTTACAGATTTTTTTCTAATACAACATAGAATAAAGAGTACGACTTCAGAAGCAAATTGAGATCTTGCAGTCCCAAGAAAATCATGTTACTTATGCATCAACCAATCTAAAAGTGTCCTTCAGAAAATTAGAAATAACATACTCTCATATTTTCTTAATATTTACTTGCACATTAGGCATTTATGGAATTACATTGCAATAATATGCCTTCCATCTCCTGCACTTTTGTCAACTTGACATGAATTCCTTCCTTAAGTGTTCAAAGACTGAATGTAAATAAATGGAGAAAAGTAGCCAAGACCTGAATCTCAACCTTTAATGCCGATAGTCCCAGCTTCTACTTACTATGGTGTGTCATGTCTCAAAAAGACATCTGTCATAAAATCTCCATCCCTTCTTCTTTATTTACCAATGCTGCAAATTCCTTCATAATGAACAAAATCAAGCCAAGACTGCAAACACAGTAATATCATCATGTTAAGTGTCTGCTTTAAAAATAACTGTGATCAGGGGTGCCTGGGTGGCTCAGTCAGTTAACTGTCCGACATCAGCTCAGCTCCTAACTCACGACTCATGAGTTAGAGCCCCGTGTCAGGCTCTGTGCTGACAGCTCAGAGCCTGGAACCTGCTTTGGATTCTGTGGCTCACTCTCTCTCTGCCCCTCCCCTGTCATGTGCATGTGCTTGCTCGCTCTGTCTCAAAGCTAAATAAACATAAAAAAAATAAATAACTGTGAACCCTTATTTCCCATAAGGCAAGGTCTTGATTCCTTAGAATATGTATCTAGGTTATTAAATTGCTGTCCAACCCTAACTTTCTGGCCTGTGTTCCAACCATTTGACCCACAAACTCTAACTCTATGCCAAATGCCTAGTCACTGCTATCTCTAAATGAAGCCTCATCCCCTCATGCCTTTGCCCATCGTGTTTCATTATCCCCCAAAACCAACCCTAATATATCAGGCAAAATCCTCTAAGCTTCAGATCACTATTGTCTGACTTTTGTTTATTTGTTTTTCCTGTAGTTTTCCCTGACTCTTCAGGCTACAAATTCCTTCTTCATCTGTAATTTCCCAGTGCTTTGTACAATTCTCTCTTGCAGCATTTATGTTGAACTTTAAGTGTTTATGAATCTCCCTTCCCTGCTAGACTGTGAGTTCCTGAGGCATAGAGGACAGTACTTTATTCACTTTTATGTGCCCAGCAACTAGTAGGGCACCTGACACATATAGACCCAATAAATGTTCGTGAAATTGAATCGACTCTTCCAGGGGGCCTATTGGCTTAAAATTACACCAAAGTAGACATTACTAATATAAATCTTTCCTGAGGGCAGAAGGTTTTTGTTTTGTTTTTAGGGGAGAGTGCAGAGAATGCTTGAGGGCACTGAAGGTGAGAAAAATATACAAGACATTTTATGACACTTCCTTTCAATAGATGTTTCCAGTTTTAGAGCCTAATTATACAATGCAGAAGAAAACATCTTTCTTTGTTTATTTCAATGTTGATGTAGCACTTGGCCAGCAGAGGGAGAAAATACAATATGAAATGCAAGCAGTGGTGTTTAGCCCTCTCCATTACAAATAATGTGATTTCACGTTTTTAAAAATAATTATGTCAGAATATGTATGATTTTGATCCAAGAATATGCAGTTATTCAAATAATCTCTACTCTCAAAATTTAAAGCCTCACCCTTATTTGTCTTTAGGTTAGAAGAACTCAGCAGTGCATTTTAGTTGAGAGCCAGTAAGCTCTCATCTGAAATTAATGGAAAATTATGCCTTTCAGAGAGAGCTGCAATTTCCAGATGCTCATCCCTTCTCTCATTGCACACCAATGAAATCAACTGGAATGTTTAGGGACTAGATATTCTGTTCATGGGTTTGAGGGCAGTTAGCCAAAATGTGGTGAAGTAAGATGGATCTCCTTTTCCCCTACAGCAGCAGGGACTGCGGTGGGGAGGTATGAGTAGGGTGTGATTGTCCATGGTGTGTCAGAAACATAACATGTTTGCGCCAATCAATACCAGATGTATCTAATGAAAGTATAATATACAAAATGCATATTAACAAAAAAGGTAAAATGAGGTTGACTACTCACATAAAAATCTCATCTTTTCTGTACATTATAATTCACCACTCTCATTAGTGCATGTAAAATAAAATGAGATCTTTAAGCAATGAGATACATAAAAGTTTTTACAACCACTGCAAACATCTACTGCCTAGATAATACAGTTTGTGACAAAAAGAAAGCTGAATGAATAATAGCAGCAGTTAAAGATAGTTTGTGGTAAATGTAGTGCACCACCCTCCTTTCTGACATAGTAGAGAGACTACAGCACTATATTCTCCAAAGTCTGACGTTATTATTGTATGTTTATATATATATTTCATATATATTACTTACATTATATATACATACATCTATACACACATACACACATTTTGGCATTTTATATACATATACACACATATGTATATACACACACATATACGTATTTTGGTTTGGCTTCTTCTCATACTTTTCCTATTCTTAAATGAATAGTGATTACCATCAGCACTATCTATCCAATTATTCAAACCCCAAAGATGGACTTCATTCATAACACCTTATTTACCTTTACTCCTACATCCAAACATTCAGGAAATCCTATTGATTATACCATCCCCATTTTTTTTCAAACTGTTACAGTCCTCAAATACCAAAGCCTCTAACTTAACTTAAACATCCATTATTTTCCTCCATTAGTTCGCTACCTCCTATTACCCGCAGCTGCTTTCCTAAAATAATACTCCACACTGCATTTAGAGGCTTTAATTTTTTTTTTAATTTTGACATTATAGATTCATAGGTAATTATAAGGAATAACTCAAAGAGATCCTGTGTACCATTTACTCAATTTCTGCCAGAGGTAACATCTCCCAATGATAACTCCCCCAGTACAATGTCACAAACAATAATGACATTGATACAGTACCACAATGTTCCCTCATTTCACCCTCTTCTAACCACATCTACCTCCCTTCTCCCTATTGCACCCCTAATCTGCTCTCCATTTCTAAAATTTTTGTTGCTCCAACACAATTGTATAAGTAGAATTTCATGCTATATAATCTTCTGGGATTATTTCTTACTCAACATAATTCTCTGGGGATTCATCCAATTTGTTGGGTGTAAAAATAGTATCTTCGTTTGTTGGCAAGTCGCATTCCATGATATGGATGTGCCACAATTTGTTTCACAATTCGCTACTGAAAGGCATCTTGGTTGTTTCCGGTTATTGGCTATTTTGAGTCAAACTGTCATAAAAATTTACATACAAGTTTTTGTATAAACCTAACTTTTTATTTCTCTAAAACAAATGCCTAAGGAGTGTCAATGCTGTGTCATATGATGTTTTTTTGGAAACTACACAAAAACCTAACAACACTCTTCTTAAGAAAAGCAAGGTCATTTTATAATCCCACCATCAATATAGAGTGATATAGTTTCTCTGCATCCTTATCAGCACATAATGTTATTTTTTTTTATTTCAGTGATTTTGATATATAGTGATATCTCATTGTGGTTTTAATTTGCATTTCCCTAATGGCTAATAATGTTGAGTGTCTCTTCATGTGCTTTTTTGCCATCTGCATTTCCTTTTCAATGAAATGTCTTATTTGTTTTGCCCTTTGATCTTTCACTGTTGAGTTTTAAGATTTCATTGTATATTCTAGATACTAGTCCTTTGCTGGATATGAGGTTTGCAAGTACATTTTCCTATTCTGTTTCTCCTTCCTTCATTCTTCCAACAGAGTCTTTCACAAGACAACACTTTTAAATTTCAATGAAATCTAATTTATCCATATTTCATTTTATGGAATGTGTCTATGATGTGAACTCCAAGAACTTTCTGCCTAATCCTAGTGCAGAGATTTTCTCCTGAGTTTTCCTGATAATTGCATAGTTTAACGTTCTACATTTGGATCCATGATACATTTTGAGTTAATTTTTGTGTACAGTGTGAGACTCAGGTCAGGATTTGTTTTATTATTAGTATTAGTATTATTGACATCTAACAGCTTCAGCCCCATTTCATGAAAATGTTACCCTTCATCCAGTGAATTTCATGTACATTTTTATCAAAAACCAATTATGTATATTTCTATGGATGTATTTCTAGATTATCTAGTCCATTGCATTGATCTATTCATCTAATCCTTAACCAATACTACACAGTAAATTACTATAGCTATATAATAAATTTGGAATTTTCTTAAAAACAATGGCCATTGATATAAGGATAATATGGAGGGAGCTGAAGGAATGTGTAACAAGTCTGAATTTATGAAAGCATAGTAGACCTGACAATACAACTTGAGGACATGGAAATTGAAGGATGTGGATGGTAAGTCCCAATAGACTGGCAGACTTCAGGATCCAACCACCAGGAAAGACAGTTTAGGGCATGGACGTCCTATGGTCAGAGTCCATAGGGCGGTAATCATTTAGAATCCAAGCTTTTACACCTAACGCACTCATTTTAAGTAAATAAAGCCCCTCTACTAAGGTACTGCATAACATACAAAAAGCTGCTTTGAGCACAGGACCTTGGTCTCCAATGTAAGTCCAATTACCTTTCACTGGCTCTTGCTCTTGACTAGCCTGAATCTCCAGGCTGTTTTTAGCTTCTAGTGTATACCTCCAGCCATTGCCTACCTATCCTCCATCCATCTTCTTCCCTACATCTTTATCTCATCACCCTCTGGACCAGAATCTCACAAAGTAACAGCTATTGTTATCATCCACTACCTTCCCCAACATACACACTCACACACCTTTGCTCCATGTTCAAAAATTTTTTGTAAGAGACCCTTCTGCTCCCAAGTACAGACTGACTCACTTCCTGCCTGATTTCTTGCTCAGGGGAAGGGGACAAATTAAACTACACTCAAAGATCAAAATTTCAATCTGGATTCAAGAATAAACATGATACTCCATGTTTATGTTAGATGTCTAGTTACCAAGAGAGATAAAGGAAATAGCTCAGTTTGAACTGAAAATTCAAGGTGGTTGAGCAAGGGTTGGCAATGACCCCCAAAGGTTTAGTCCCATGTACCTGGGATTAAGACAAAAATGAGAGGATTAATCTTTCAATTACACATACCACATGTTTACATGTTTTGCTATATCAATTGCCACTAGCTACATTATTTACTTACTCCTGAAAATACCTCACTTAAATTTATTTATAAATTTTATAGCACTCCCATCAATGAAATTCTGTTAGTTTCTCATAGGAACCTACCCATATGCACATTCATTGCTGTACGACTTAAAATTATCTTCCAGAACAGCAAGAGTTGCCAGATTGAAATTAGTATGTATATCACACAGAGATTTGCCTCTACATTATGACCAGCTAACTGATTGACAGACTAAATACTGGGAATTATATCTATACTCTGTATCATCTGTACTACTGTGCTTCCTTGCCATGCAAAATACTTTTTGCAGTTTGAAATAACTCATTCTGTAGTCTAGCAACTCATTCTGTACTCTAACATATAGAGAAAAGACATTGCTACATTTTCTGGGTTCAGTCTTTGTATTTCTTGGATAGATCCCTCATAAAGTGGCTACAGTAGTCGTGGAATACAGTATTAACATCTTTTTATGGGCTGCACTGAAGACTGCGATTTCCACATAATGCTGATTTCACTTAATCTAGAATATTATGAATTATACTTCTTAATACAGTGTTTGTCTTGCTCTTATATTTTAATATAAATGGTAGGATGGAAGGTGACAGGAAAGGGAAGAAGCAAAACATCGGGACAATATTGTAGGGGGATAGTGAAATATGGTTAGTTTAATTTTTACTGCGGCTGAAACAATGTGAAACTGGCTGTGATAATGAATAGGAGAATGAATAGACCATTATAAGGACTAAAAGAAGGCTAGAGGGTACACGTGCAGAGAGAGAAAGATAGTGATATAAATGGAGACTGGAGATATGGACAGGTCTGAGACCTTGCAAGGTGTTGTACATTATGTTAGAGACTTTGGTTGCTGCTCTCAGGACAAGGGAATTAGATCAGCTTTTAATCAGACAATTTAATTATAGTACTTCTTAGAGACAATCTAGTCATTTTAAAATCAGACTCCAGTGACCAATTATTCTACCTGTTAATATTTCTTTTATCACACATTAAAAAAAACCTTCAAAATATTATCTCCTACATCGGTAATTGTGTCTGTATTGTCTATGTTTATTTTGGAGCTCTTGAATGTATGTTCAAATTGAAGCTGAGATAAAATTTTAAATAAACATGAGTGACTTGTATTTTAGACCAGCTCGTGCCCATGGACACATGTTTCTTTGAGATCAACAATAGACTGTACTTGAAGAACCAGTCGGTCAGAAGATTCCTTATGGCGCTCTTTTGTCCTAGTATTCTTAAGTTTTATTCCTAACTTGTGGGCTAGAGAAAGAGTTTTGGGAGAGGCCAGTGAGAGTTCAACTTTTGACTGAAATGCTCTGGATAAAGCTAATGTTTGGCAAAGAAGCATTTTTCTCCCACCACTCTACTTAAGTTACAGTATTTCCTACTCTCAGTGCTTGATACATCTGTGAATCCTTCGATCCCATGTCAGTTCATTCCAGTACATCATGAAATTTTGAGATGTTAGCCAATCTATAAGGTTTTAGGTACAGTGGCACATGGTCCGTGTCAAAATCTTTTCAGAAGCCTGATGTAGATTCAGTATTTTGAAATCCTACAAGTACTGCTCACCCTTCACCTCAGCCAGGCAGATTTTTGATAAATAAGTACCAGACATTTTGGGAGGATGATCATCAGGTAATAGAAATACACCAAAAGTTGCTGCACCAACTCCTCAAAAAGAAAAGCTAAAGTTTGACTCCATATAGGTCAGAATCTCCAAGGGAATGTCCTCAAAAATTCTGCATTGTCTACTTTTCTGTTTCCAGTGACAGTAATCCTTTTTATAACTTGCTATTTCATCCCAGCTTATATTTGAGTGGAACTAGAATCAGCATAAAGAGATAACACAGGTGAAAAGGCAGCACATCTTTCTTTCGTTTTGTATAGCACGGAGCTACTCTTTAGCCCTTTCTCCAATCTGAGAAAAATGTAGCTCTCAGACATTTCAAAGGTTAGGAATTAAATGTACAAGAGATAAATATATTCTGTAGCTCCTGTGACTGGATATTAGCCTGTGGGTGATATCCTAAGTCTACGTTTTGATGACAGATGCTTAGAAGTATGAAATCAAGCCTGCCTACAATATCTGCTCACACTTTCCATTAAAGAGAGGGTTACCTCCCAGATTCTCTTGGATCAATGTGTATCCCTCACCACCATAGTATCTGAATAACATAAATGAGTCCTGAAAAATGGCAGTAAGATTCAAAGGGAGTGGGGTCAGGTTTATGCAGAGAAAATGTACCTCAAAGCACACTATTAACACCTAAAGCATTAAAAATTCCTCTTAGATATGATAGTGTATAATATGCACATTCCATCATCAGAACTCCATATTCATGCATTCATATGTCTCCTCTCAAAATACACCTAAGTCTGTCATCTCACTTGATTCTTACTATTTTTTAAGGTCCCCACATTTTGAAAAGCCTGAATCATAAAAAAAGAGTCTGATGAGAAGAATCCGTACCCCTTATTTAACTTCACAGGGGACTGAAATCCTGTAATTGATTTTCAAATCTGGTTGAGGACATAGCCCTTAGTGTCTCAGGATAATGCCTCCTGGGAAATCTGTGGCTACTATTATAGCTCAAGAGCTAAACCTTTAAGGCCCACAATAGAACACCTCATCTATGGAGCAGATAGATTAAACTTGTGAGATAGCAGAACACCATTACATTCCAGAATTCTGTGGAACAACTGTCCACTGTATACTCTCCTGGTCCTGCTAGGGCCTAAATAGAATGGCTCAAATAACTGGATATGTCTGGGATAGCTCTCCTGAGATACTTTGCTTTGGCCTTTGGGTGGGTTCTTAGATTATCTTCCACACTGTAGCTGCTGGACTCGTAGGTCCACAACTGCCTCTTCATTTGCTTGTCTGGTGTCTGGGATGAGATGACTACAATAGCTGGATCTAGCCAGGGCTATTTTTTCTGACCCTTGTGGCCTCCCCATATGGCTAGCCTGCGCTTCTTCACAGAATGTCTATCTCAGAGTAGCTTCCTCCAGGGCAGCTGGCTTTCCCCAGAGTGATTGGGGTGAGTCTGGGCAGAAGGTGCTGGGATTTATACAAAGCCTTGGAAGTAAAAAACAAAACAAAACAAAAAGAAAAACAAAAAAAAAACAACCAAAAAGTAAAACAAACAGAAAAACCCAAAGCCTGAGAAGTACAAAAACATTGGGATGGCTGGGTGGCTCATTTGGTTAAGCATCTGACTTTGGCTCAGGTCATCATCTCACAGTTTGTGGGTTCAAGCCCCATGTGGGCCTCTGTGCTGACAGCTCAGAGTCTACAGCCTGTTTTGAATTCTGTGTCTCCCTCTCTCTCTTGCCTCTCCCTCGTTCATGCTCTGTCTCTCTCTCAAAAATAAACATTAAAATAAATTTTTAAAAAAAGAAGTACAAAAACATTACTTTCACTGTATCATATTGGTCAAGTCAACCAGTTCAAAGAAGAGGGGGACTAGACTCCATCTGACAAGTGTGGATTTGCAAAGAATTTGTAGCATTTTAAATGCATCTCTTAAACAAAATGACATTCAGAATGAGAATAGATATATTTAATTCTGTTCCTCTCTTATGTATATTATTCAAGCCACTTGAATGTTCTTTGTTTCTGCTTTCCCATCTGCAAAGTGCTATGATTCCTGCACTTACTACATACCAGAAATAATGACTCAACACAAAGAATAAAAAATATGGCAATGCATTAAGCTATTCAAAGAAAAATATTTTACATAAAAAAGAATAGCATCAGAATTAATATCATTACCTTGGAGGGTAGACAGAACTAAATTTAACATAGCTCTGCCACTTATTGTTATAAGGTCATACGCAAATTACTGAGTATCACTGAGCCTTAGTTTCCTTACTTCTAAAATCAGGAAGGTCAACAGAGCCAACCTCATGGTAGATAATATTTAACATACTTAAAGACAACTCCCACTACACAACACATGCTAAATATTAGCAGATAGTTATTATAAGTTCTATCAAGTGTGAACTCATGAAGGTGAACTTTTGGTATACTGATAATGAGAGGACCACAATCTTATATATACTGGTGAAGACCAGACTGTATTCAGTAGCCTGGAGGCGTTACTTCTGGAAAGGCAATGTGCTATAAAGCATTTTTTCCCCTCTTTATTTTTCCAATCATTGCACAATATACTACTTGTTACTGAGAGCCACCAGTAGGGAGATTCAATGTAATTAAAAGATTGATCTTCTGGAAACAATGCTTAATAACAAGCATGAAAAAGTGAGAGTAATTCTGCATTTTCAAACACTGTCCTCAAGTTAATTTAACCTGAGCTGTTTGTGAACCACCTAGAAAGTCTGGGATCAATATGTCCAGGCTGAAATCAATGTACCAGAGAGAAGAGGAGACAAACTCCAATTGGCTAGTTCATTCAAATCAGTGGAGCCTTATAGAAGAAGTACTTAGTGGAACATTCATTTTGTATGTGCCAGATGCTAACAGTTCAGATGTGCAGGGCAAATTTTTGTATTTTGCTTGCTCTTTGAAGGAAAAATCAAAAATACATCTACATATATGTATATATGTGTGCTTGCACATATACATGAAAAGAACATTTATATATTAAAAAGTAAGACAGTGAAAGTAGTTCTCATCGTTCTTCCTTCTTATACTTCAAAATCTACCCTTTAAACAAATAAACACCAAACAGACTGAATAATCACTTACCACATCTGTTTTCAAACTTGCCTCACCTAAGCACCTTTGGCACGTCACATTTTCATTACTCCTCTTTTCATCTTTTTATTTTACTCTCTCTACCTATGCTTCTTGGCCAGCTTTTGTACACATTTAATTTTCCTCCAGCACGGTTTCTCTTTAGTTCTATCAGTCTCCAGTAGTTGACAATTTTCTTCACATTATTGCAGTTTGACATTCATTGAGAACCAAGCACGAGAAAGTCTGGCATGAAATGTTACTCATTTTATTTTCTTTAGTGTCTTTATACCCACATTACAGCTGCTTTGGTATTTGTTTCATTTTCTCTCCTCTTCCTCAATGAAAATGTGCCCCAAAGACACAGTAAGATTGACTTTTAGACTACTGATTGTTACCTTGAGTACAAACATCAATCAGTCAGAAGGAAGAAATACATAGAGGTCAAAAATATTTCTAAGGGGTCATATAATTTTGTTTGCAGGAAATGTGAAAGTTTTTACTTTTGTAAGTCATCCAAGCCCACAACAACTTATATAGAAATCAAGCAAAAAAATACCTGACACACAGCTTTCAGTAATTTTTGCTAGGTCATCCAAGCTGTGTGAAAATAAATAGTGTTGTATGTAATTTTTCAGTTTTAAAATCACAGCACAAGTTGTATTTCCTGAGCATTTCTATTTTATTTTGATTGTGGGGGTGGATGTGTATTCAGACAGATTTTAGCTATGTGTAAGCATTTATTTTTCACGTGGGATGTATCATGCACATTAGAACATATCTTGTCTACCAAATAATTTACACAAAAATTTATATATGTCATCCTAACTCAACCAACAGCTAAGAAATGTATGAGGAATCTAAGAGCGAAGCTTAGAGACTGGCATCAGAGAGCAACCTCAGTGAATGATCTTCCAGAAGCTCACCAGGTGTGAGCACATACACAAAGAATGTCATGAGAAAAAAAAAGCTGAATTCCACATTTCTTATTTATGTATTAGAAACTGTAACAAGTTTTCCTACTATTACATTTTTCATTAAGAACAAAATATAGATGAGGCACCAGGGTGGCTTAGTTGGTTAAGCATCTGACTTCAGCTCAGGTCATGATCTTGCGGTTCGTGTTTTCGAGTCCCGTGTTGGGCTCTGTGCTGACAGCTCAGGGCCTGGAGCCTGCTTCAGATTCTGTGTCTTCCTCTCTCTCTGCCCGTCCCCCATTTGCACTCTCTCTCTCTCTCTCTCTCTCTCTCTCTCTCTCTCTCTCTCTCAACAATAAACATTTAAAAAAAATTTTTAAAGCAAAATATAGAAGAGAAAACCATCCAGGTACACAACAAACTCTCTTTAGAAGAATGAAATGGGCTGTTATGGGGTTAAAGAAGTTCACACCAATAATTTAACCTCTAAGATTATTAAAATTAATATTTATTAAATACAGACTTCTTTGAACCCAAAAGGCCATAAAAGCAACATGGCGTACACACTATAAGCTTCCCAAAATAATTATCAGCCAACAAAAGAATTTTAACATGGGCTAAAAGGTTCTAAGTTGGCATTTCCAAGTATCTTTTACTTTGTCCCTCTGGAATACCCTAAAACGTTCATCAGCTTATTGTTTACAAAAACTGCTAAGATCCAAATCAAATGAGTAATTTTGACCTTCTTGACCATCTACTATGGTACAGAATGCTGCATAGACTAGACGTATAAATATGCCAACTTTAAAGGAATTGAGTATATGAAAATATACTTTTTAATTTCACAAGCTGATTTCCATTAAGATGGCTTTAAATAGCATATCCTTCTAAAATTTAAAATTGCATTATCTCGACAAAACTTAATTCACAAATAATTTTAAAATGTACTTAAAAAGTTTATCTATTGTTAAGTCAATCTATTTCCTCAGTGCTACTTTACTTCTGTAGAACCCATTGCAGCTTAATGTATTTGAAACTGATTATTTCATTTGATGTATTTGATACTTATAAAAACCCTTTAAAGTTGTCAGGAAGTATTATTTGCTGCCCATTTCATAGTGAGGGAATTGGGGCTCAGAGAGTAAATTTGGCCAGCCAGCCAGCTGCCAAAATGCAGAGCCAATGCCACAGCTTAGGACTTCTATTTTTAGACACATACTTCTCTTTTTCACAACAATATGAAATTTAAAAATTTCACAAGTCCCTCTTAGCAATAACTTTTTTTTTCACAAATTAATATACAAAAGTTTCAAATCCTTTGGTTTCTTTTCTTCTTAGGATTTTGTTAGATTCCAGACTAGACCTATTATTAAGTATTTGATTCCATTCCTTAATTTGGCTTAGAACTATCTGCACTAGAGGAGATGGAGAAATCTCATTGTTTTTTTTAATTTTTTAATGTTTATTTATTTTTGAGAGAGAGTGATCACAGGGGAGGGGTAGGGAGAGAGAGTCACAGAGGATCCAAAGTGGGCTCTGTGCTGACAGCAGAGAGTGTGATGTGGGGCTCGAATTCATGAACTGTGAGATAATGGCCTAAGCCAAAGTCCGAGTCTCAACCCACTGAGCTACTCACGTGCCCCCCTCTCTTGTCATTTTCAATAATATGTGGCTTATTTTATTTCTGAATCATCAGTGCATGGTTTCTTTTATTTAATCTCAAAACGTTACTGATTTCAAAATTTCCAGTATGTAAAGTGCTACCAAGTCTAGTAAAATATCCAATTTTTAAAAAATGAATTCATGAAACTAATCTTCAGTGAAATCAGGGTTTCATATTCATGTAATTTTTTTTCTTTATACTGTTCCAACTCACCTTGATTATATTAACTTCCTAGGTGTTCATGTTTTCCTTCATACCAGAATAACTATGCACTTTGATATATATGTGTCGTCTGTGGTTTTTGAATACTCAGAGGTACACTTAATATACTTAAAATACCTCTCAGGAATATAAGATGCTAAAAATATCTTTCTAGTATTTCTGCTTTTATACAAAATGACTCTATATTCTCACATGTGGAATCTGATTTTCTGTCTCAATTTTGCTAGGTGATGAATGTGATGGAGATGAGAAACATCATCTTATCCCTTCTACTCAAAAGAAAACATGACACAACTTTAGCAACACAACACAGTTTTAGAGGCAGGTTAAGGAATTTCACTCACCTTCTAAGTCACTAGCAAAAGTGTAACCTTACATTGTGCTGGTTTTTATAATAAACATGATTTTTCCATAATGTCTTCCACATTATCTAATGAAATGAACATGTCCCTAATTATGAAAAACATCAGTTTTAAACCATGACATTATTGGGTATCACAGTGACTCTGACTTATGATTTTAGCGCTTTCTTCTTTGGGGAGTAAGACTTCCAGGCTGTCCGAGAATTAGTTTCTGTACTCTCCATAATAATTAGCACACCCAATTCTTGTATTAATCACCTGGCTTTCAACTGTGACACAGACTGACAGAATGGAGACTTTGAATTATTAGCTTGGAGGTTTAAGATTAAATCTTCCTTGGGGCACCTGGGTGGCTCAGTTGGTTGGGCGTCCGACTTCGGCTCAGGTCATGATCTCACAGTCCGTGAGTGCGAGCCTGGAGTCAGGCTCTGTGCTGTCAGTTCGGAGCCTGGAGCCTGCTCGGTTTCTGTGTCTCCCTCTCTCTCTGCCCCTCCCCCACTCACACTCTGTGTCTATCAAAAAATGAATAAACGTTAAAAAAAATTTTTAAAGATTAAATCTTCCTTCCATCACCTGTAAATGGAAGTCAAATTTATCTGCAAGTTCATATTAGATATATCTTTAACTTCCCTGGCTTTCTCAGGTTTCCCCAGAACCATATCCCTTTTCCTACTCTGCCCATGATATTCCAACTATATCACTATTTTAAGGTGCCATAAAACCATCAAGACTAAGTTAAGAACGTTGAAGTGTTTATTTCCTCAAGTAAGGATGGCCCAGGTAAGGTGTTCATAGTATTTTCCTGCTCCTCTGTTATCCTTTATATGTCCTATTTCCACTTGGGTTAGAGGCATATTAGACTTTTCCACCTTGCTACCATCCTAAAATACTAAGTCAAGTGACAGAACTTAGTTTGACTCTGGAGAATTAAATTTTATATTTCTGCCCCTGGATTCTTTGTCCACTTTGTCCATTTGAATGACTGAAGTTCATTTCATTCAAGACAAGGTAGGTGAATCATATCTGTACCCTTTCAAATAGCACCATTTGTGATCTTCTGACAAGTGTTGGGAGAAACATTACCTAGGAGTTTCCCATCCCTTTTTGGGAAGAGAGTGTTTTGTCTTACCAGCATTAGTAGAGTACTTTATACTTTTAAAGAGATTACAAATACATTATGCCATTTGATCCTCATAAAAACCCTCTGAGATAGGCTGGACACTTTAAAGACAAAGAAATCAGCTCAAAGAGATTTTCTAACAAAGCTTGTTAGTTAGTGGCAAAATTAGATCTCCTGATGCTTGGCCTGTGCTCTTTCTGACACACTGAAGGCTTAGCTGAACAAGTTGAAAGGAAAATCCTCTAAGGCCTGCAATACATCATTTTAAAAAGTTTATTGCTTTCTTATTATTTAAGTTTTTTTTAAAGAACTGTTCACTTTAGATAAATTGGAAAACCTTGAAATTATAAATTAGATGAATCTCAGCAATAATGTGACTGCCTGAAGGAAAACTTGTTTCATGAATATGTTCATATATATTTATATAGTTGACATCATATGAAGATTATAGTTCAATTTCTTGTTTATAGTAGCTGTTTCTAATTATATTAGGAACACGTTTTCAAGCCTTGAAATATTTTTCAGCAATTTTAAAAGATAATGCATAATATTTCAACATCTGGATACACAACCATAACCTTTTCACTATTTATAATTGTCAGACAATCATACTTTTCCTAATCTTTCACATCACTAATAATAATAAAAACCTTGGGATTACATTTACTTTTGAAATTAGAATTACCAGTCACAGAAAATAAATGTTTTTAAAAATCATTGCTACAAACTCATGTCTCCTAAAGCCTTGTATCAGTTTAGTTCTCTGTTAGTGTAGGTGAATACACAGTGTTAAAATGTACAGTCTAATTTAGTTTTTGCCAATTTTATCCACTTGTTAACTACTTTTGCTTTACATTGCTTTGATTATTGGTGCTTTTTTAAAAATGTTTTAGCAGAGATGGGGTTTGCATTTTTCTTTTTCCTGTATATTTTAAGTATACTTTTCCTCCTTAAACTTCCTATTTTTGGAGATCATTCTTTGTCCCCGTATTGTGTCCCAAATTCAGGGAATTTTTCAGCTCGAGGCTAGAGGAAAAAACTGCCAAGAGAAGTCACCCGGTCATGATTAGCCATATGGTTCTCCAGTGTTCTCTTCTTGGTGGACAGTTGTTTTTCAGGTTTCCCACAAGAAGAATTGACACTGTTGGTTTTCCAGGTTTGGGAGGGAAGAACAATTCATTGTGACAGAGTCTTATAGAATAAAATATTGACTTTAATTCCATCTCTTCTTCCTCTTAATTGCAGGAAATCTCATTTTTCTGGTTAAGTCACTAGGGAAAAATATACTTAATTGCCTAAAGAGTATTTTACTTATTTTACTTATTATATAGTTTTCTAAAACTCACTTCTTTACTGAAATTACTTCTGGTTCCATCCATGTAAATGTATGTATATGTAGTTCATTAATTTTTCACTATATAATATTGCGCTGTATAAAAATACAGTTTATTTATGGATTTTTTGGCGCAGAAATATTTGAGCTATTTTCAGTTCTTTGTCATTACCTCTAATACTATGAACACTTTTTCACCAAGAATCAATTCACTTATTTCTCTCAATTTAGTTTGCTGTATGCTGTTCCCTGCAAAGATGGGGCAACCACATAATGTCCTTGAGGCCCCAGTTGTAGAACTGTCAAAGTATTGCTGTCAGGCGCCGCAGTCCATCAGAGGCCCAAGAACAACCTCCTAACCTGGGCCAGGTATTTCAGTTTCAAATAGTCACCCAGCTCCTCCTTAGGGATCTAACATGATGGCCCTTCTTCCTGGTGTGGGAATAATTAACAGCATTGCTTTGATTAAGAATAATTTGGCCCTGGGGCGCCTGGGTGGCTCAGTCGGTTAAGCGTCCGACTTCAGCTCAGGTCATGATCTCATGGTCCGTGGGTTTGAGCCCCGCGTAGGGCTCTGTGCTGACAGCCCAGAGCCTGGAACCTGTTTCAGATTCTGTGTCTCCGTCTCTCTCTGCCCCTTCCCTGTTCATGCTCTGTCTCTCTCTGTGTCAAAAATAAATAAACGTTAAAAAAAAAATTAAAAAAAAAAAAGAATAATTTGGCCCTGAGCCTACTTTGTCTGCATGGCCTGAGGGAACTTGAACTTGTAGTGGCCACAGGGTACAATTGCCAGGAACTTGGCTTCCATGTCCTTTTCTGAGAGTGTGGCCAGTATTCACTCAGCTGTTCCTCAGAAGGTCTCCCTGGGTTGCCACTCTTCCTGTAGGAGTATCCAAACATCCTGATCTCCAAGCTTCTCTTTGACCAGCAGAACAAGGTTCCTGTCTATTTTTTGGTGCAGTGAGATTTGGTCATTCTTTTTATCAGCTTCTGGAATGTGAGCTCCAGGTTTGAAGGGTATAACTTTCTGCTCCCATATATCTTCCAAATCCTACACCAGCAGTATATTCTGTTCCTCTTCATCATGGAAGTCAGCTCTCTTCTTTGCCGGTCACTAGGCTTCATCCAAAGTACAAGGCTCATGGTCTGAATACAAACTCTCTCCATCTTGATCTTTTGTAATAGAGACCGCCATCTCTTTCTGTGGCTTAGAGGCCAACTGGAGGCCACCGGCAGCTGCTGTAGGCACAACATGTGCAACAGGTGCTACAGAGACCCACTGCTCCAAGATGAGGCCACAACAGTAAGGCCAAGAGAATCCAGTCTCCCGGCCCAGAGCTACCAGTCATTTCCCACCCCTTAACAGAGTCTGCCTTATGGGCACTGCCATTTTTCTGCCCTCCCCTGCTATGAACATTCTTGAACATGTTTCCTTCTGCACACTGGCAAAAATTTCCCTAAGGTAAATACATAGAATTATTGGGATACAGCATGACACTCTTGAGAAGAGGCATCAAACCAGTTTAAAGTAATTATATTCTTATTCATAAAACTAGGTACTCACAACTTTCTTCATTGCTATATTTAAGGCAAGAGGACAAGAAACTTAGTTCAAAAACAAAAAAGAAAAAGAACCACAAACAAACAAACAGTATCTAGGTTCAAACTAGCTCTCATTTCCTGTGGATTTTGTCCCCAAATTTTATTTCATGTCATCAGAGCCCGGGTGTAATGTATATTCTGGACCATAACATTAAAACATACCCCAGGATGCCCTCTTAGCAAAGCAGTAGAATAACCTAGGAAAAACATACTTTGCAGTGACCAGGCCATGGATTTCCTGAAGCAGAAAGAGTAGCATGCTTTCATCATTGATGATAAATACCTATTGAGCATTTCCATGGTATTGGAACTTGGACTCAGTAAACAGTAAGGTGAACAAAAATGGGGAAGGTGAAGTCTGGAAATTCACCAGGTCCCTGAGGTTAGCCAAGTGCCAAGTGTCAGAACATTGAATTAAAGAAAAGAAGAGAGGGGTGCTCAGGGATATGTGACCAAATGAGGGTTTGAGGTCAGTTGAGTTCCCCAATCACACAAGCAGAATGGTGATACCATTAGTCAATAGACTAACTTGACAAAGATCTAGAGCAACTCGCTACTCAGGCAAGGTAGACAACTCAAGGGGAGTTCATTTGGAGGGCAACTTAAAGAGCACAACAGGGTCATGTGGTACATATTATAGAAACTTAGAAATAGGTCTCATGAGTATGATGAGATGGAGAAAATTTTATACATAAAAGTGCCTCTTACGGAAAATGCTGTATTTTCTTGAAAGGCCAGCAGCAAAAACTGTTCTTAGGACAAAAATCTCAGACACTAAAGGTGTCAATAATGGCCAAGATTTTACAGAAAGGAACAAATAAAATTCTACCAGAGGGGGAAAAAAAAGAATAAAAGTAAGTTGAGAGGAGAAAGTAGGTAAGGAAGAAAGGGAAACAGTATACAAGAGTCAATTAAAAAGCCTTTCTACAACTGCTTCTATAAATCCTCAGCAAAAATGTTCTCATGAAATATAGATATGGACAGATTTTTTAATCAAATCTAGTAAAGGATGAATTTCAAATTTGGGTGGATGCAGGCTGGAACTAAGACAGGATGAAAAGATGTGAAGGCTGGAAATGGATGTAACCTAGAGAAAATGAGTAGGGATATTTAAACTACCTTGAGGGGCGCCTGGTTGGCTTCATCAGTTGAGCACTCAACTCTTGATTTTGGCTGAGGTCATGATCTCACAGTTGGTGAGATCAAGCCCTGCTTTGGGCTCTGTGGCTGACAGCACTGAGCCTACTTGGGATTCCCTATTTCACTCACGCTCTCCCTCTCTCTCTGCCCCTCCCTCACTTGCTCTCATACATGCTCTCTCTCTCTCTCTCTCTCAAAATAAATAAACTTTAAGATAAATAAAATAAAACAAATTATGTTGAGAATAACTTTGGTCTGTTGTCAACCGTGAAACTGGTATGCAAATTAACTCACTTAGGATTAAAGAGGTAGAAACTCTTAGCTAAATCCTGCTTTGTACAGGGCAACTCCAAAAGCCCCAGCACTACGTAGAAAACTAAAGTGCTGAGATTAATACAGGATCTTTGTCAAGACTGATTTTAGACTGCTCTGATGACCAGTCTAAATCTCAATTTTCTCCTGTACTCCATGCTTGGATTCAAAATTTTCTCCAGGGCCAAGAAGTTGATTTGAGCTCCTAAGGGTAGAATGCACTGGGTCAATATGTTACAATGAAGACACGTTAGGCAAGGGGTCAAATCTACAGCACACATGCCTCACAATGGACAAGGGGAATCAGTAACCAAATACTGGCAGTCAAATACTGCCTAAAAGGACTTCTGGCACTGAATACTGAAGGTGTTTACATATACAGAATATGGATTGTTCTGAAAGCAGCCTCATGAGGTTTTGAAATAGTTTTCCTTTTAGTTAAGTTTGGGCTAAGATAAATCTTTTACATATGAACCAGATGAAGGCATTAAAGAGATATCACGGTGGAGTGTACAATGAAAAAAAAATGAAAAACAAAAACAAAAAACTGTGGAAAGACAGACACATAGAGGGAGGTACTGGGGAGAAACCAGGTGGCAAGAGAAGAGCCAAGTCGATTGCAACATCCAGCACATGCAACCAGATGATTAGTTTTCTCATAGACATAGTTTTGTTACCCTTCTATATCCAACATTTTTTTTATTAAGTGCTACAAGTGACCTTTAATATGACTTTGTTAAAAAGTAGGGGGAAACAAAAGGTAAGACCCCTCTCAAAATCATATTCTATTGATCAAAAAAATATTTTTAATCGGCATAGATATTTCCCTTCTCTTGTAAGAAAAACAAAGGTAAGGTCATTTTTCTTGTCCTTTGTGTAGTATTTGTCTACCAACCAGCAGTTTTGTTCCCCTTCTCCTTCTTCCCTTTGCATCTTGACCACCTGGTTGTCTTGCCCTGCCCTACATGCCAGTCTAATGCTGGGGTGTGTGATTTCCCCACTCAGACTTGAAATGAATATTCCTGAAGGTTCCAGCCTTGGATGTATGTTTTCCCACACTACTCTTTCTACTGAGAACAGCAGAGTATCAAGGTTAAGAACAAAGAGTTTGGAGCCAGTCTGTATGGGTTCAGATCCTGAGTCTACCACGTACATACAAGTGTAACCTCTGACAACTACTGACTCCCTCTGGGTCACACTTTGTAAAAGTGTGACAATAACAGTGCCTTCCTCACCAGGCTGTTATGGACATAAATGATTTAAAGTACGGCAAATGCTTAGGACATTACCTGGCACACAGCACTATGAAATCTTTGGCATTATTATGATGATGCTTAGAAAAAGCACATCCACTCCTGTATCTTCAAATTTATGCCATCCTGAGAATAACCTTTGATTCTTTATTACTCCAATTCTTCAGCTGTAACCTCACCCCTGCACTACTAAATTCCTTTTGGATATTGTCACTGGATTGTTCTACTAGGACAGCCATATAACATGCTCCAAATGGAAGTCTTTATATTTTTTCTTGGACAATTTCTCTTACTCTGTTCTGTGTTTTCTACATGGTATCACAATCTTTCTACTCACCCAATTTCAAAACCTACTGGTCAACTTAAATTGCTTATTCTTCAATTTCCATATCTCCTCTGTATGAGTTCCAGCTATTCTTTCAGATATGGCCCTCGTACATGTCTACCTCCCCCCTCCCCACCTCCCACCCATTTCTTCTTCACTGCTTGAGTTCAGACATTCCTGTTTATTTGAATTACTGCCATGGTCTGTGAGCTGGTCTCCCTTCCTCTACTCTCTTGTTCCTTAAACATACCTTCTATGTGAGCAGCAAATCATCATGTTAAAACCCTATCTACCCTAATTACTCCCTTGCTCAAATTACATTAAATTTACAACTATTTAATAGTACTTTAAAGCTCATTAGGTAGATCTTCAAGATGTTTTATGACCTGCCCACTAGGTATGTCTTCACATTTGTCTTCCATGACAATCAAAGCTTTCTCTGCTCATCATCATCCACAGCTCAGAGCTTCCCAATCACACCTAGTTTTCCCACCATGTTTTTGCTGACTAGAATGTATTTCTTCCTTATCTCACTTTATCAAAATTTTGCTCAACCTTCAAGACCTAATCCAAATCCCCTTCTGCATGAAGCTTCTCTACTTCCCCAGCTTCATTAGATTCAGCATTTCTTCCCTCTCCAACACGATATTGCCATACTATATACCTGAGAGCACTTACTATGTATTTGACAGAGGACTAGCTAAATTAGTAATAATATCTACATTGCTTATAGTATCCCTATAACGTAGGTAAGTATGATGGTCTCAATTTGCATTCACATAATTTGAACATGACAGGTTAAACAAGTTACCCAAACACAATCCTAGTAACAGGCAAAAAGAAAGAGCCATATCAATATATGTATCTTTTCAATCAGTGCTCATCTCATTATCATTTATTTCATTGTTCTTTGAAGGATCATCTACTAGAAGCCTGTTGGGGTGCTTACTAAAATGTAAATTCCTAGTCTGTTAGGGAAGGGATAAGGAATTGGCATCTTTAATAATTTCCCCAGGCGATTCTCATGCACTGGCAATTTTCAAAAACAGTGCCACAGTTCATAGAACCCCTTTTATTACCTCAATTACTGTATGTATTAAATTCAGTGGTGGACTAGTTTCTTGGGGAAAAGAATCATGTCTTTTTTTCTCTCTGTATCTGCCACAGTTCATAGCACAGTACCTTATACATAATACTCAATAAATTTTAGTTGAATTATTGCCAATTTCTGTGTTTTATCATAGGAAAAATTATTATGAGCCTATTAACAGCCAGAAATATATTTTTTAGATGGCAAGCTGTGAAAAATAATATTGAAGCTTTGATTTAACATACACACACAAACACATTCACAAATATAGTAATTGTAGAACATCTCGAAGAATGCAAAAACAATGAAGAAAAATATCACCCAAGGACAATGTCTTATTTCATATTTACATATTTCTTTAAGGGTTCCTTCTATGTACATTTCACATCTTTTAGGAAAATTATAAAATCTATTTCTTTATGAAAGTAAAAACACCGAGTTTTTATCAAATTTTTTTATGTAAGATCTGATGCCACTATTTAAGTTTAACTATCTGTATAGTGACCTTTTCTTTGCAAAATAATTTCCGGATTCTAGTGGGGCTTCTAAAGTAATAGAAGCACTCTCTCCTTCTTTCAAAAAGAATTATATAAGTTCAGAAGAGAAACAAACTCATCTATTTGACTTCCAGTGGGGTTTCACCACTCTGTTGACTTTTTTTAATTTGGTTATGACAGGAAGTTCTACACCACATTGATTAAAAGGGTTTCTCTCACGTAAAAAAAAGTGCAATGTACTTTCCAAATTAACAGGTAAACAAAGTTCCATGAAGGGATTCAGTAGAGGGGAAAAAATTGCAACTCTGTGCCCTGAGCCTTATAAATTCTTGAGGCACACTGTTTCCAACTGACATAGACAACGTTGATTCCAAAGGGGTAAGTAATACGGTTTACCTCTGAAACTTTAACATAGAATGAAATTTGCTTTTCCCCAATTTTCTTCACATATCTAAGAGAAATTCTACCCACTAAAGGTTTAAAAAAAAGGTACATTATACTAGGAGTCACAATGGGGAGTCTTTAAGCAAAAGATAGTGATTCAATAACTCATTATCTCTTCCCTTGCTAAAAGTCCATTATAAGGACAGTAAAATAATTAAAGAATAAAACCAAAAAAACCCCACAAATAACAGAAGATGATAACAAAATCTTTTTGGAAGTGGTAGAACAGAAAGACAAATGGTAATTGACTTAGTAAATGCAAATAGCCAAGACCCAGGACAGCAATAAGAAAAATTAAGAGGCAGCACAAATTGTGCTAAAGGTCCCAAAATGTTCAGATAAAGTTCACTTCAAGTACTTCTCAAAGTAGTACTTGAAACAAGTGGATTGATCAGTCTTAGACCCCCAAATCTCTTCCAAGTGTCCACATAGCAGATGAACAACATAATCCTAACCTCAGCTTAAGACCAGAGAAATATGTTCTCAAAAAGATAATACAAACTGGACTTATGCCTCACACCACACACCAAAATTAACTCAACATAGATAACAATCCCAAAATAAGAGCTAAAACCATAAAACTCTTAGAAGACATAGGGATAAACATTCACAACCCTGGATCTGGCAATGGGTTGATGCCAAAAGTATAACCAAACAAAGACAGACATAAATTGGACTTCACTGAAATTAAAAACATGTACAAAGGACCTTATTGAAAAGGGAAATCACAACCTACAGATTAGGTAAAAATATCTACCAATAAAATATGTGATAAGGGTTTAGTATCAAGTATATACAATGCCCTCTTTCATGTTTATTTACTGTTTTGAGAGAGAAATAGAAAAAGTAGGGGAGGGGCAGAGAGAGAGGGAGACATAGAATTTGAAGGAGGCTTCAGGCTTTGACCTGTCAACACAGAGCCTAATGCGGGGCCTTAACCCACAAACTGTGAGATCATGACCTGAGAGGAGTCAGAAGCTCAACTGACTAAGCCACCCAGGTGGCCCTACAATGCACACTTTAAATTCAGCAATGAAAATGCAAACCATCTAATTATAAAATGGACAGGGAACTTAAATAAGCATTTCTCCAAAGATACAAATGGCCAATAAGCAAATAAAAAATACTGATTATTAGTCATTTAAGAAATACAAATTAAAACCACCACAACAGATACCACCTTCACCTTCAACACCTACTAGACTACTAGCAAGGCTCTAACAGAAGGAGAAGTAGAAGAAAGAGAAGAAGAAGGAGACGAAGAAGGAGACAAAGGAGGAGGAGGAGGAGGAGGAGGAGGAGGAGGAGGAGGAGGAGGAGGAGAAGGAGAAGAAGAAGAAGAAGAAGAAGAAGAAGAAGAAGAAGAAGAAGAAGAAGAAGAAGAAGAGAAAGAAGGAGGAGGAGTAGAAGGAAAAGAAGAAGGATGGGGGGAAGGAGGATGGGAAGGAGAAAAAGGATGAAGGGAGAGGGGGAGAGTGAGGAGAAGGAGAAGGAGAAGAAGGATGGGGAGGGGGAAGAGAAAAAATAAAAGGAAAAAGTGGGAGAAGAGGAAAAAGTAGAAGAAGAGGAAGAATGAGAAGAAGAGAAAGAAGAAATATGGAGAAGGAGGAGGAAATGAAAAAAGAAGAAGAGGAGGAGGAAGAAGAGGAAGAAAAAAGAAAGCAAGAAAAGGAAGAGAAAAGAAGAAGGGGAGGGGGAAGAGGGGTAGTGTGGAAGCAGGAATAAACTAAGTGTCGGAAAGGATGTTGAAAATTGGAAACTTCGAACTTTGCTAGAGGGAACATAAAATGTTTCAGGCACCACGGAAAACGTTTGCTCACAAAGTTAAATATAGAGTTGCCATATGACCATCCATTCTACTGCTCAATATATATTCTTAAATATATTTTTAGGTATACACTCAAACTAATTGAAAACAAATTCATGTACAATGAATTTTCAGTGCAGTGCTATTCACAACAGGTAAAAGGTGAAATCAACCCAAATGCTTACCAGTACATACATGGGTCAGCAAATAATTACACACACACACACACACACACACACACACACACACACACACACACACGGACATTATTCAGCCACAAAAAAAGGATTAAGTGCTGATAATAGTACAACATGGATGAACCTTGAAAACATTATATTAAGTGAAATAAGCCAGACACAAAAGGTTACCTATTGCATGTTTTCATTTCTAGAAAATATATAGAATAAATACATAGAGACAGAAAACAGATTGTTGGTTGTCACAGGCTGGAGAGAAGGAAAAACAGGGAGTAACTGCTTCATGGGTATAGAATTTCTTTTTTGCAGTGATGCAAATGTTTTGCACCTATATAGAGGTGGCAACTATACAATATTGTAGATGAATTAAATGCCAAAGGATCGTCAACTCTAAAATGGTTAATTTTATGTTATGAGAATTTAACATCAATAATTTTTAAAGAACGGGTCGCTTGTGTGGCTCAGTCAGTTCAGCATCTGACTTTGGCTCAGGTCATGATTTCATGGTTCATGAGTTCAAGCCCCATCTCTACTCTGTGCTGATAGCTCAGAGCCTGGAACTTGCTTTGGATTCTGTCTCCTTTTCTCTCTGTCCCTCCCCCACTCAGGCTCAGCCTCTCACTCTCATAAATAAAAAACATTTAAAAAAAAGAATTATTTTTAAAGAATAATAGAGAATTCTTGGGCAGGAGGATACCAGGCAAAACTGTGATTTGCTGTACCACTATGAAAATAGGCAAATTAAGTTAAATTTACGTGTTACATGAAATCCTTATTTCTCTTTCCAAATTTGGTTCCTCTAGAATTCTGAAAACAGTATTTTTAAAACTTCAAGGAAGAACATAAAAAAAACATTTTTGTAAGAAATCTAACTAGCCCTAAAGAAAAAGACCTAAATGTATGCAAAACTCGTAAGCGAAATTGTGCAGCCAGATCATCTGCCAGCAAAGTTCTTAGTTGACAGCATTCACAGGTAGGCAACTTGTAATAAATGTTTTAGGGCCTGACTCTTAAATATAAGTCCATAGCAATGGATAGTTTTTCACATGTAAATTAGGAATCAAAACATAGAAAAAGGGAAAAAAGCAACTTGAAGAAATGTAGACCACGGAGAGAATGCAAGACAAGATATCTCATAAAAGAGAAGATATCACAACAATTAAATAAGAATAGGGTGATTAAAAAAAGGAACAAACAGCAGTGTAATTGATACAGCTTTGGAAACAAACGAAACATATGACAGGATATATAAAATTCTCAACAGAAATGTAGGACAATAAATTTGAGTAAAATTCTAAGCAAACAGGTTACATTAAAAAAGAAATGGAGGGGCGCCTGGGTGGCGCAGTCGGTTGAACGTCCGACTTCAGCCAGGTCACGATCTTGCGGTCCATGAGTTCGAACCCCGCGTCAGGCTCTGGGCTGATGGCTCAGAGTCTGGAGCCTGTTTCCGATTCTGTGTCTCCCTCTCTCTCTGCCCCCCCCCTCCCGTTCATGCTCTGTCTCTCTCTGTCCCAAAAATAAATAAACGTTGACAAAAAAAATAAAAATAAAAAAGAAATGGAAATAATAAGTCGTCCGAGAAAAATTCAAAACTGAAACAAGTGAGAAAGAGGAGGGGAAATAATCAAATACCTAACTAACCATATTTATATTTTAGAATTGAATTCTTCTCCTTTTATTTTCTTGTGCCCTTTCTAATCCGGTTTTATTTCCCACCATTCTGCTAAAGCATCTCTTGTTAAAGTCACCCATCATCTCCAAGTTCGAATATTCAACATCCAATTCTCAGTCTTCATCTCCCTGTACTCTGCATCATTTGATATAGTGGCTTACTCCTTCCTCCTAAAATTCTTTCATCATTGGATGTCCTGAAATTACTCTCTAGGTTCTCCCAACAACTTACTTAGGGCCTCCACTTGGTCTGTTTTGCTAATGCTGTACTCCATGGACCTCTTCTTTACAGACACTCCCTTGGTTGTTTCATTCAATCCCAAGGCTCTAACTAGCATTCGCAGGCTGATGATTTTCAAACGTAGGGCCTTACTCCAGAACCTTTCCATGAATGACATCCTCCTAAACCTAAGTAGCTATTCAACCTCCCCACTTAGATATCAAAGAAAATTTTCAAACTTTCAAGTTCTCAAACTGAATTTATTACGTTCAAGCCTTCAAACTTGTTCATTCTCTACGCTTCCCTAACTCAGTAAACAGTAGAAGCGTGCTTCCGGTTATTCCAGCCAAAACTTTTGCTACTATTGTCCATTTTCTTTCATATTTAAGATCCAATACATTGGCACTTGACATGAGATCTCCCTTTAGAGTATGTCCAGAATCTAAACTTTTATCTTCTACTCCACCTCTACCCACTATGGTTCAAGCTACAATATTTCACACCTGAATTATCACAACAGCACTTTGTCTTGCCTCTTTCTTACCATCTTGCCCTACATTATATCCTCTACAAAGAAATCTAGGGAACATTTTAAAATATAAGCCAGAACACACAATTGCTATGTTAAAATATCTCCAGTTGATTCCCATCTCACTCAGAATAAAATCCCATGGTCTTATAAGGATTTATAAGATCCCACACAATCTCAATTTCTACTGCTCTATACCTTGTCAAATCTACTGTATCACACCAGCTTTCTAGAAGTCCCTCAAATATGTCCAGTATATTCATCTTTTGGTATCTTTACTTTTGCTTTCTTACTTCAGATATTTTCTTAAATGCTATTGTATCAGGGAGACCTTCACTGACCACCCTATTTCCTTTTTGAAAATGATTTATTGTCCTATTTCAATGATTTATAAGAACAAAAATTTGAACAATGTTTTAATTTACCAGAAAAATCCCTGAATCCTACCACCCATAAAAAATTATTAAACAATCAGCTTTGGGGGGGGGGGTCAGTGTCCTTGCAAATAAAGATATATGTATTTAGGATGATTAGAATGCTATTTCTGATGAAAACTAAGTTTTATCTTACTTAAACAATGGGAAAAAGAAATGAAACTGAATCAAATGTTCAACATGAGATCAATGTTTACCATGATAGGTAGTATTTTTCAAAGCACCATAAAAGATTTAAAAGAGATTACGAAGATGATTGCAAAGATGACGTCTTTTAGACAATATATCAAATGGGAATAGGTATTTACAAATGATCTAATAAGGGGTTAATATCCAGAATATATTTTTAAAAATCTTCTACAACTCCATACCAAAAAATCCCATATAATCCAATTAAAAATGGGCCAAACACATGAATACACATTTTTGCTAAGACACACAGCGGGCAGACACATGAAAAGATGCTCAATCATGGATTATCAGGAAATCTTGTGCATTGTTGGTGAAAATGTAAAGTGATGCAGCCACTGTGGCAAACAGTATAGAAGTTACTCAAAATATTAAAAATAAAAATATCCAATGATCCAGTAATTCCACTACTGGGTATACATACAAGTAACAACGAATTTGAAAAATATATGCACCCTATGTTTATTGCAGCATTATTTACAATAGCCAGATATATAGAAGCAACCCAGTGTCCATCCACAGATGAATGAATAAATAAGATGTGGTATATATACACAATGGAATATTACTCAGTCATAAAAATGAAATTTTCCCATTTGTAACAATATGGAAGGATCTAGAGAGCATAATGCTAAATGAAGTAAGTCAAAGGCCAAAACAAATACTCTATGATTTCACTCTCATGTAGAATTTAAGAAACAAACGAATAATGAGAAAAGGGACAAACGAAAGCAGACTCTAAAATACAGAGAACTGGTGATTGCCAGAAGGAGATGAATGGGGATACAGATGAAATGGGTGAAGGAGATTAAGAACACATTTATCATAATGAACCCTGAATAACATATACAATAGTTGTATTGTACACCTGAAACTAACTTAACATTGTATTTTTTCCCCAAATTTAACATTTTTTATTTATTTTTGAGAGGCAGAGAGAGAGAGAGAAAGCATGAGCAGGGGAGGGGCAGAGAGAGGGAGACACAGTATATGAAGCAGGCTCTAGGCTCTGAGCTGTCAGCACAGAGACTGATGCAGGGTCTGAACTCACAAACCATGAGATCATGACCTGAGCTGAAGTCAGATGCTTAACCAATTGAGCCACCCAGGAGCCCCAATCATTGTATGTTAACTATACTTCTATAAAAAAAAGATAAAGTTTTTTTTTTAATTTACAGGTCTCGATGTAGCTTTTACTCTAATGATATAATCACTTTTATTTTAGTACTTTTATCTCATCCCCAAGTTTTAGAAATTATATTCTTGATTTTATATTATCAGTGTTTAACATTCACATTCCATTCTATAATCATAGTTCTCATGTTTCAACTCAGTGTTTAAATAGTTTCAATGGTGACTATAAGTTAACCAGTTTACCATTCCAGATTTTTAAATTTCTATCCATATTTTAATGGGTTGGATTTCCTTTTTTTCCCCTTTTTTTCCTTTTTTCAATAAGGAAGCATGAATGGTACATTCCCTTGGTTCTTTTATGTTTGAGGATGTTTCTCTGCTGATATTGTATTTTAGCTCTGTCTTTGCAGAGTTTACTTTATTGGTTCACACTTTATTTTTCATAAGCTAAATAGATGCTTCTCTGTTATATTCTGCCACTGAATGCTAGGGTGGATTCATCTGAATTCAGATGAATTCAGAGTGAATTTTTTTTTTTCTTTTAATGCCTCCATCCACCTAGATGAATGAAAAGTTCACTCAGAATAACAAGGATGAACAGTAATGGTAATTATTTTATATCTCTTTTCCTATATTAGGTTACATCATTTCAGTATTAAATACTAAACTTATTTTATCTTAGAGAAATTTTATATCCTATTTTTTAAGCCCAGTATTGTTCTATCCATTGGATTTCTACTCCAGGAACACAAGCTATGGTCAGGTTAGATTTTTACTGGTCATCTTTTGTACCAGTTACATTCTCTCCAATTTGTTTATTTATTGGTTATTTCCTCAATATTCTGATTATCTGAAGTCTTTTGGACACGCTATTATCTGCTATTTCAGATCTATGCATTCCATTGTTTTTTTTCACCTTATTAGTTTGACTTGTCAATTGTCTTTCTTACCTCTGCAATTTCCTTTGTAATGTCCTTCGGAAATGAATATCTCATTTTGGAAAATTAGTGTTTTTTCTAACTTGTTTAACATCACAGAGCACTTGTGAAGTAATACCCTGCATGTCTTGGGTGTATGTTATTTCATATTCTGTTCTTTCCTTGATACCTTGTATTTACTGTTTTTATGTTTTCTTCATACAGAATCTACCATCTACCTCCCAATGTTGATTTCTTCTCCCTAAGTAATAAAAGTCTAATTTTAGGCACATGGGTGTTTGGATTAAAGGTAATTTTTCCAGCCCTCATTGAAATTAGCTGTGGTTATGAGGTTATGCTCTGGCCACCTTGACATAATTAGAAATGTATTTAACTATGTGAAGTTAACTTGTAGGAGGTGGAATACGCCTTTAAAAAAATTCCTTCCCCTTCCTGTCTAATATGTGGATACAAGGCTGAAAACTGTGTCATCATTTTAGAGCTGTAACCACGTGTTGAAGCCTGGATCTCCAGTCACGTTAGCAGCTCTAAAAAATCTGAACACTTAAGTACAGACTTTCAGCATGACAAATTATTAAAAATATTGCTTAGCATAATACTCTAGCTCCATCCATGTCATTGCAAGAGAGTATTATACTAAGTGAAATGTCATTCAGAGAAAGACAAATACTCTGTGCTTTCATTTGTAAGTGGAATTTGAGAAATAAAATGAAAGATCATAGAGGAAAAAGAAAGGCAAACCAAGAAACAGACTCTTAACTATAGAGAACTGAGGGTTACCAGAGGGGAGGGGTGGGGGGGATGGGTAAAACAGATGATAGGGATTAAGGACTGCACTTGTTATGATGAGCATCAGGTGTTATAAGGGTTGAATCCCTAAATTGTACACCTGAAACTAATACTACACTGTATGTTAACTAACTAGAATTTAACTAAAAACTTAAAAATCTTATTTAGTTAGGGTTGCCTGGGTGGCTCAGTCATTTAAGTGACCAACTCTTGATTTCAACTCAGATCATGATCTCACAGTTCATAGGATAAGGCCCTGCATCAGGTTCTGTGTTGACAGCAGGAAGCCTACTTGGGATATTCTCTCTCTCTCTCTCTCTCTCTCTCTCTCTCTCTCTCTCTCTCTCTGTGTGTGTGTGTGTGTGTGTGTGTGTCTGTGTGTGTCTCTGTCTTTTTTGTGCACACAGGTGCATGCATACACTCTCTTATTCTCTCAAGATAATTAAGTAAACTTAAAAAAAAAACTTAAGCCACTTTTCCTTAGCTTTTGTTTTGATTGTAATTGAAACTAATCCTGTTTGTAACTAACAAAGAGGGAGGATCACAAACCCTAAGAGACTCTTAAATACAGAGAACTGAAGGTTGATGGGGTGGGGGGAAGAGGGGAAAATGGGTGATGGGCACTGAGGAGGGCACTTGTCAGGATGAGCACTGGGTATTGTATGTAAGCGATGAGTCATGGGAATCTATCCCCAAAACCAAGGGCACACTGTATATTGCTGTATGTTGGCCAATTTGACAATTATACACACACACACACACACACACACACACACACACATATATGTATGTATATATACGTATACATATATATATATAAGCTAATCCTATCTGTTCATCTTTCTCCCTTCCTCTCTCTACCTCTCCTTATTTTCTCCTTCATTTCTGGTCACATCTCCACATAATTTCATGCCATTTTTCTTCATATCGCTCATGCTTCACAGCTCTATTTGGGGTTATGTTGGCTGTCATGTACTGTTATTCCCTTCAGAGACCTCTGGTTTCCCCTCCGAGCTATAGTCCATTAGCAGGGTTTGGTATTCTGTCTGTCCATTCAGCTGTACCACATGATTGGACCATATGTGTGGAAGTGGGGATATCTGACTCAATGTGCCATCTTGGGGACAGGAAAACAGGCTTCAGTATTCAAGAGCTACTCTAGCACTTGCTAACAGTGTGACATTGTATAAATTATTCAATTTTGCTATACCTTAGTTGTTTCCCCATTTGTAAAGAGGATAAAATACCTGTATCATGTGTTATGAAAACCAAGACAGACAGTAAAACAAAAAGCTTAGCAGTTCAATGGGTACAGAGTGCTGTGTACTTAAGTGTAATTGCCATTTTTATTATCATACATGAACTATAATGGTTTCTCTTTTTTGTTACATGTACAGGGAGTACACTCCACGCAGTCAAGGTACATCATGTACCAAGATAGGTATGAACTTTGAGGCTTTCTATCAGTGTAGTGCAGATATCAATCTCCATCAGCTCAGTGCCCTCCATGGAGCCTAGTGCCTAGTCTCACTGAATTCCATTTGCGTATTCTTTTTTTAACCTCATAGTTACTGAAATCTTTCTATTCTGCTTTGGTTCAGAATCCACTTGGGGAGTGACCTTGAAAAGTGGAAGCTAATCTCTACATAGCAGCCCTCAGTTTTGATAGGAACAGGAGTTTTTTTTTAATTACGTCAAAAATTAAGGGTAAATATTATTTTTGAGGTTCATGACTTCCCTCTGCTTTAATAACATTCTACAAACTCTACATCACAGAGCTGTAATTCTGACTTGTTTTTATGTCTTCTATCACAGGTCACAAAGAATGTCTACAAACTCTCCCTGAATCTCCAGGTTATTAATCTTATTTAGACACTAAGCACATGGGAGTCACAGAGGTTAAGAGCACTGGGATAGCAGGAGGAAATGAGTCCAGACATCCTTATTCCAGCCTAGTGTCCTATTCACTGCTCAATCTTTCAGAAGCCCTCTGTGAGGCATGTTGTATTTGTTTGACTGCTTTGTAGCTGAAAACAGTGGTACAAACATAGCCTGAAACATAGGTACAAAATAATGACAAAAATCCCCAAAACAAAATGAAATATTTAACCATTTGTCCTGCTTCACATCTCGCCTATATAACTGAACCAGCCGATATTCCTTTTCAACAAGAAAGCCCTTCTCCTTCCCTTAGAAAAGTAACTACAGAATGACTCATGATCCAAGAACAATTGGCACAGATTTGAAGGCACATTTGCTGTGAAGTATTTTTAAATTGTAGATGAATTCTCTCCGCACTGTTTTTCTGTTTTCCTGACCCAGAAAGCATAAACTCTGCTCTGTTATATATTAAGCTGTCAGCTTTGACCCCATTTTAGATTTGGTGGTGGGTTGTTTTATTGTCATTACCCCTCCATTCATTTTTGAAGTAGAAAATCTTTTTATAAATTCCTTATTTGTGAAAATTCATCAAGTAATATATACCTCAAAAATGAGTATGTAAAACCCTGCAGGTTGTCTTGTGCCTACAGAGATAAATACTGGGAAGATTAGGATAAGGTGGCCTCAACTGCAACATTTTTGCTTGCTGGTAATTCCATTCCATCACACACAAAGAGGTGACAGATGACAAGTGAAATTGGTAGCAGCAACAAAAAGCTTCCCATACCTCCACCAAGTGAGGGGCTGGGAAGAAGCAGAAATGGCAATTTCTGGACTTGCAAAATTCTGAGAAGATGATCTGCCTGTGTCATGTTATTCTTGGAAAACAAACAATGGGTATAGACCCATTGTGCAGGTTTTGTTACTCAAAGAACCCTTCTCCATGATTTTCTCCTTTTGAAAAAATAAAGTATTTTTCTTAATTTTTTTTAACGTTTATTTATTTTTGAGACAGAGACAGACAGAGCATGAACAGGGGAGGGGCAAAGAGAGAGGGAAAAACAGAATCTGAAACAGGTTCCAGGCTCTGAGGGGTCAGCACAGAGCCCGACGTGGGGCTCGAACTCACGGACCGTGAGATCATGGCCTGAGCCGAAGTTGGACACTTAACCAACCGAGCCACCCAGGCACCCCAAAAAAATAAAGAATCTTATAGCCTTAAAGGAAAAGTAGCAATATGAATGGCCACATAGTTTCCACCTCCGAAACTTTATCATTGAAATAAGCACTAAGAAAAATTAGACAAAGCAAAATGACATTACAGAGAAGAGCAGATTGAGTATGGTTATGGCTATCACACTTGAGAAATTTAGTTCTACCAAACTGAAAACGTATGAGTTTCTGTGGTTTAGCTACAGTGGCCGTAAAGTAGAATACATTCCAGATTCTTTTCTTCAAAATCCTAGGCAAGCTTTGGAAACAAGATGTTTTTATTTTTGAAAATTGTGAATATGACTAAGGTTGATTAAATAGACCAATTACATAATACATATATTGTTCTGCTTACCTTCCAAATCTTTATTACAGTAGGTTAATAAAAAGGCTTTCCTTGTTGTCAAATTTCCTGAGATAGGATTTTACTGCTCATCAAAATTCTACAACACTCAGAGCCATATGACACTCAGAATAAAAATAAAGATAAAAATGAGAACTAAATAGCAATTATTGATGACTTAAATAAGTTCAGCTTGTATGTTCTATTTAAGTAAATAGCAATTATTGATATAATACCACATCCACTCAGTCATTTTTTTCTTGGCTTTGGCCACATAGGAAATTATATAAACCATGGAAACAGAAGTCTCAAGTTTGTACTTAAAATAATTAATCTGCAGCTCATATCCATATTAAAATCAGTGTGATATTATCTACCCACTTCCTCTGAGCCAGTTTTCTCCTTCATCTTTTTCAGTCTTGCTTCCTCCCTAAATACAATACTCAAACCACAATTTCTAAAGTCTGTAAAGATCTTTCCTAATTTTTCTGAAACCTATTTCTGCTATGTCACATACATTTTTCCAGTGGTTTCCACTCTACTTGTGCATAAATGTTGCCACTTCAAAAAGTGATGTCCCCTAAATCCAAAAAATATACATGCACATGCATATACCATGTACATTTTCATTATGTGTTCTGAATCATAAATGTAACATTGGGGACATTTCTAGCTACAAGAGGCTTAAATAGTAATATAATTAATTAATTCAAAAGATCAAGTTGAGGGATAGGGCAGGGTTCAAGATTAGTTGGCTGAGAAATTCATTATTATCAGGTGTCCAGGTTCTAGTTATTACTCCCATTTAGATGAAGAGGAAGATATACATTTTTTCTTCTTTACATTAGTAAAGGTACAGGTTCCCCCAAAGCTATCCTTTAATGGTTAAAATGACTCTTCACTAAACTTCTGCCCACATCCTCCACATCCCATTGGTCAGAAATGAATCACACAACCATTTCGGAATCATTCCTAGTAAGGGGATGGAATTTTGTGTGTTTTTTTTTTATGTACAGTTCTTTATGTATAATTGAGTAACTTACTTTCTCAAGGTGTCTTTTTAATATTTATGTTCTATTCTATTTCTGAAAATTATCTTCAATATAGTTTTCTGCAAGTAATCCAATAAGGAATAAAATGGGTGATATGGAGATGGTTGTTTTAGAAGTAAATGGATGGAAAAAATGAATAAACAATAATTTTAAATTTGCAAAAGTTAAGGAATGTGCTTATAGAAGTTGGTGATACATCATATTTTTATTGTGGAATGAGTAATGGATATGATAAAAATCAATTTTAATGAGAAACAGAGATTTGATAATCAGCTAATTTAATAATAATGGAACTAAGGGGACTCTCTTGATACTTCAAAGAATTAACTAAAGACAAATAAAGGACATTTTTCCTTAGAGTCTTGATAGAAGATCAAATGAGTAAGAATTTACCAAGTACTCAAGACACCGTGGCAATATGCTAGGAATCTTGATTATTACCAGTCATAGAAGACAAGCCCTTACCATGAAGAATTTTATATAGGGAAGTTCAGAAAATGATATAGAACATTAAAAAGCAATTGCAAATAAACAATAGTTGAAGACAGCCATAGTAGATATCTTATAATTAAAAACATTATAATTTGCCAACTGAATTACCCTGATAATTTCTGTTAGGGGTCAGAGTGAGAGTATCATTAAACGAACGTAAGAAACAATAATTAACAAGTTACTCATGAATTCAAACATAAATTTATCTTTGTTGGTAATGCTATCAAATACTCAAGAAATAATACAGGTTTTATATAAATCAAAATACAAGAAAACAGAATGCTACTTGATAAAACCAGCATATGCTTGACATAAAAGCGACCAAGATTTTAAGAAAATTACGGACCAAACATTTCTCTGGAATGCAGACACAAATCTCTGAAAACATTCACAAATCAAACCCAATAATATTTTGTAAAAAGATAACACATAAGGACCAAGTAGAGTATATTTCAGATATGAAGGCTGCTATAATTTGAAATTTCATCAATGTAATTTACCACAGGAACAGAGTAAAAGAGAAAAATCACAAGATACAGAAAAAAACATTTGAAGAAATTTATGCATCTGTTCAATTAAAAATTTTTTCTCAGTAAATTAGGATTAGAATGAAACATCTTCAGACTGAAAAGCAAGATATCTATGAAAGCCCCACAAAATAACATCTTAGTTTATGGCAAAATATTCAATGTTTTTTCTCCTTATATCAGGAACAAGGCAAAGATGTGTCCCTGTAATTCCTAACCAACACTGTACGGGACATTTCAACAAGAGCCTTAAGGCAAGAAGAAAAAGCAAAAGGCTTACAGGCAATTAATTAAAAAGCAAACTGCCTTCATTTAGAAGCAACATAGTGGTTATGTATAAATCCTAAGGTATCTGTTCTAAAACTAGAATAGGGGAAAAATGAAATAATACCATACATATTGTATCAAAAACCATAAGGTACTTAGAAATAAATGGCACATATAAAATACAAGATTATTATAATGAAACAAAATGTCACTTAGGGTACATTTTTAAAGACCTAAGGAGAGAAGTATACAATATTAATTTGAATACTTATGATTATCAAGATTCAATTCTCCTGCATGTGTTTTATAAATTTAATGCAGTCCAATAAAAATCCCAGATATCTCCTTATAGAAATTGATAGGCCAAATCTGAACTGTATGAGGAAATTAGACTTGAAATAGCCTAAATATCTTGGAAAAGATAAAGTCAGAGGACTTATATACCTGGTTTCAACATATCCTATAGAGCTACATTAAGACTGTGTGGTAGTGGCTTAATAGTAGATGGAACAATGGAGTAAAATAGGAAATCCAGAAATAAATCAACACATAGGTGGTCCACTGATTGTCAGTAAAGATATCAATGCATCTCAATGGAGAAAGAAGTTGAACAAACAGTATTAATGTAGAGTACCATCTGCAGAGAATGAAAGTTGGACTTCTTGGGGTGGGGGTTTGGGGGTGGGGAAAATGGGCAATGGACATTGAAGAGGGCCGTTGTGGGGATGAGCACTGAGTGTTGTATGTAAATGATCAATAACAGGAATCTTCTCCAAAAGCCAAGACTACACTGTATGTTAGCTAACTTGAGAATAAACGATAATAAAAAAAAGATAGTATTAAGAATCTGGAGGATGAAAATGAACCTCAACCCCAAAGTCAAACTACATGCAATAATTTAAGATGATTCATAGACCTACACATAAAAGCTAAAAAAATAAAGCTTCTAGAAGGAGCTTCTTATTAGAATAACTTCTTATTCGGCAATATGCAAAATGTACTGGGCACAAAAGCACTAATTAAAAAAAGAAAAATAATAAGGGAAGGGTGAATCTTTTCAAAATAAGAACTTTACCAAAAGCTGCCATTAATAAAACAAAGTCAAATCACAGACTGGGAAAAATATTTTCAGAACATGTATTTTGCAAAATACTTACATTCAAAACATATAATGAACACATATGAATCAATAACACAAAGGAGAACAAGTGAATTTTAAAAAGACCATGAGACTTGAATAAATTTCAAAAAGCAAAGATAGACCCATAAGCATTTGAAAAATGCCCATCATCATCAGGCACAAGGGAAATGCAAATAGGGACTTAAATAAGATACTGTCTCATAGTCACCAAAATAGCTCAAATTTAAAAGATTGATAATGTTGGCATGATATGAAGCACCTGGGCACTCTCATATTTCTGCTGAGAGTATACAATGAAAACTATTTTAGATAACTATTTGACAGTTTTTTAATAAAGTTAAACATACAGATTTATTAGAACCCAGCAATTCCATTCTAAGTATTTCCTCAAGATAAGCAAACACATGTTCATAAAAAGCCCATACAAGAATGTTCTTAGGAGCTCTCTATGCATACCTCCCCCCGCCCCCACACACGCACACAAAGCCCAAAGTCCATCAGCAAAAGGATGGATGAACAAATCACAGTATACTCAAATAATGGAAAATTCTATACAATAAAAAAATAATTACTAAAACATGTAATGATACAGATGAATCTCCAAAACATTATGTTGAGCATTAGAATCTAGACTCAAAAAGTAGGGGCTGTATACTGCACCTGTATGAAACTATAGAACAGGAACAACTAGTCTATAGTTACAGAAACCAGAGATATTTGCTTCCATCCAGTAGAATGAAGGGGAAGAAGGACAAGAAAACATGATAGAAATAGTATCATGATGTAGCCATTGGTTACCTAGGTGTGTATACATTTGTGAAAACTCATTTAACTCTATACTTAAAATATGTACATAGTAGGTGAGTTTTACCTTAAAAAATCTATGTTGTTGATGGAAAATCCATGCATCTCAAAAGAAAGTCATAGAAGGCAACTATTGTGACTCCTACAGAACATGGCTCCTTGTCAGTAACAAAACCTTTTAGTCTAAGGGTAACAGCCAGGTTAGGCAAAAAGTTCCAAAAGGGAGGTAAACATATATGGTTACAAATATAGGTAACACTGGCTGATCATTACCTAGGTAAGTCCTTTCTTTACCTTTTCTAGATCTCCATTTTCTCATCCATAAAATGAATGCATTCTTTGTCCTTTTTCCCCAAAACTCATTTGTCTATGAACACAACATATAGGAATACTGAATGCAGAACTTGCCCAGTGGTATGGGGCTTCATTACACAACCCATTTGGGTCTACCTGTCTCCACTGCAGTGGCTCCTAACACACCACTGTGTAAACATGTGATTCTGAGCAAGATGGTTCAAAGCCTTGGATGCACAAAATTTGCCTCAAAGTAATTAACCTGTGGCGTATTATTATTATATTATTATTATTTTTTTTAAGTAGGCTTCACCTCCAACATGGAGTTAAAGTGGGGCTTGAAATCAAAACTGGATCAAGACCTGAGCTAAGATCAAGAGTCAAATGCTTATGTGTTTGAGCCACCCAGGTGCCCCAATCTGCAATATATTTTTCATGTGTTTTACATACTGATGTATTATTCCTATATTTAATAGACCTGGGTTATTTTTGTGATTTTATGACATGAAAATGAAACTTCCTGTGAGATAAAAAAGAAAATGGACAATCTTGGGTACAAAGCATCATCAGTTAAGCTATTGGACCAGGGTTCTGGGGGGTGGGGTAAGGGCATAAGGAGTACACGATTTTTTTAAATGAATTTTCCATATTCTTGTTTCTCAATTGGACTTTCTTTGAAAACAATGTGCCAAGGATACAAACCTTTCAGAAGGCTCTAAGGATCCTAAACAACATCTTGAATGGTGATTTTTTATTAAGCACCAAACAAAGCTATGACACAGAATACACTATATAAACAAAACCAGCCAAATGTTATTCTCTGGAGTTAGGAGCACATCAAATGAAACATGAAATGTCGACAGGGCATTATGGAAATAGGTTTACTGTCAAATAGGCAATTAAAAACTAAAGTATAGTGAGCCAAAGACACATTCATTTCCTAAAGCTGGGATGAATAACGAGAGGATTCTGCCTTTCTTTTCTCTTTCTTACAAAGAAAACAGGAATAGAACGTATTTCACATACAGTGGAGTACATCTTTCCAGACATTGACACATCTTTACTGCTCAATCTGTTACTGAAAAAAATCAAACCTGCTTTTGCAGTTTGTGGACAGTCAGTTCAATGGCACATGTTAACAGCCTCTACCTGAGTTAATTTACCGTTTAGAACTACGTGAGTGTGAAAGTAATCCTTGCAGTAAACAACATGTACTCCACGGTAAATACTGCATTATCCCTGAGCGGAATGATGGAGTCAACTCAAATAAAAGCCCTGGCAGTAATTCTGACCTTTTACAATTAAAAACTAATTATTGGTTGAAAATAAACAGTGTGGTAATTTCATTCATTATGGGCAGCAAACAAAGCCCTACAAACCCTTATGTATTTGAGAACCTGTTGTGTCTTTTGGCTAATGGACATTATTTTTTTTTCCAACTATATGTCTTGACCATTTCAGAAGGACAATTATAGCATAGGCCCAGAAAGATTGGTATGAAGAAATCCAATTGACTAAAATGTGCACTATAGGAGACTATTATTTGCCCACAAGCTCTAAGATCTTGGTGACACAATTAGTAAAGAAAAATAAGTTTTCTATTGCTAAGGCTTTTGCTGCAAATTAACCTTCAATTTATTTTAGTAAATGGAAACTAAAGATACCAGTAATGTGGTTGGCTAGAAAATACTCTAACCACAGCTAATATTTAGTAATGCATCAGTATTTATTGAGAGCTGTTAGAATTAAACAAGAGGGTCTATGTACAATATGTTTAACAATCACATGCATCCATTATTCATCTTGGATATTTAGGTTCATTTTTATGAATTTAATTCACAAATAATTCATAAAAAAAGTAGCTTTGAGGCAAGGTAAAGGCTCTTTCTTCCACCAAATAAATCAAACGCTACAGTAAGATATCAAAGGTTATAAGAACATTTACTTATCACATGGTAATTCCACTACTTAACCCAAGAAATAATCACATATGTTGTTTACAAAACAACTTGCAGAACCCAGAGCAGTGAGAGAGATGAAGTAATCAAGAAAGCAAAAAAAAAAAAAAAAATCAGTAAACAAAATCACTGTCAATTTACTATACAAAGAACTATTGTGTATAATTGGTAGAGTGAGGTTACAAATTCAACTCCAACCAGAGATCAAAGCAAAGAGAGAAATCAATTACAAGATTCAATGTCTTTAAAATCAAAGACCAAAGAATAAAACAAAGCCCATTTGCCCCCCACTAGAATTAAGGTTCGAGAAAAATTTCTCCTATGGAGCCTCCTCAAGTGATTCTCTTACATTAAGAACAAAATGCTTTTCACTAGTGTGTTGACAACAAACACTGCAGAAACAGAGTTATGTTCTAAGGTGTAGCTCAGTGAAACAATTCTAGCGGGAAACAAAGTACTGAGGTCTCTCATGGTCTTGTTGGAACCAAGTGACCTGTAAGGTCAGCTACCTATTAGCTCATTTTGACAATGAATCTTAATATTGATTGCTCTCTTGGCTGTTTGTTAAAATCAGAGTTGAATTTGTGACCCAACATTAACACTTGTACACAATACTTCTTTCAGAACTCAATTTGTGTTACTACTAGCTATTACTATATTTCTGTGATTTTATGTTTTATGTTGCAATTTTTTCACTACTGTAATAATAGCATAATGAACCTACACCTACTTCACACTTTTTCTTTTGCAATGGATCCTCTATTCAAATAACGACAAATCCCATAATGAAATTGATGAGCAAGGAGCTGCTCTGTGTAAAGCAGGAATAGAAGCCCAAAACTCTGCTGCACCTGCCTCAGTACCCTCTCTCATTCTTTATCTGGCATCTAAGACAGAGACTAAGATTTCTGAGACCAATTTTTAAAACCACTAACTTGATCCCTTTATGGTCCATTGAGTCTTCCATAGGTTCTAAATTTGCTCCTGGTTCTAACAAGACCATGAGAAACCTCAGTACTTTGTTTCCCGCTAGAATTGTTTCACTGAGCTACACCTTAGAACATGAATCTATATCTGCAGTGTTTGTTGTCAAGACGCTAGTGAAGAACATTTTGTTCTTAATGTAGGAGAATCACTTCATGAGGCTCCATAGGAAAAGTTTTTCTCAAACCTTAATTCTAGTGGGGGGCAAATGGGCTTTGTTTTATTCTTTGGTCTTTTAAAGACATTGAATCTTGTAATTGATTTCTCTCTTTGCTTTGATCTCTGGTTGGAGTTGAATTTGTGACCCAACTCTACCAATTATACACTGTAGGAAAGAAAAATTTTGAAGCAAAGGCAACTTTAATATGGTTAATATTAAAATTAATAATTATTCAATAGGACAAGTATTAGGATTGTAAATTTTCTGATTTTAATAATTTGGCATTGGACTAGATAAATAGCAACAAACATTATATACTAAAATACAGTATGCTAGGAAACCTTTCAAATTGTCTTATATACATAAACTCATTTAACCCTTGTAACAACCCTTGTGAAGTAGATACTATTTCTAGAGAAGGGGAACCTGACTCACAGAATATGAAGTAACTTGCTCAAATCACAGGGCAAGCAAATGGTGTTCCAGAATTCAAACTGAAGCTATCTTCAGTTAGTGCTCTTAACCAAAACACAAACTGCCTCTTAACAGCAAATTGTAACCTCCTCTCAGCCCTACCACCCTCCATAATACTATGTTATGCAACAATAATGTTATCACCCTCCATCTGCATTCTATCCTACAGTTTCTGAAGTGTCATATGCATTCTCTATTCTTTTGTACATTTTTATAAGCAAGGACACTAACCTCCTGGCTTTGATTCTAATATTGCAATTCCACTGCATCTGTTCAACAGGTACCTCTACTTCCACAGATTTGATTTCTTGGTTCCTCGTCTTAGTACACGTATTCTAGTCCAAAGGTTTTTTTTTTTTAATCTGATTTCTTAAAGAATCTTGGGGAGTTGTTAGATTTCAAGCTACCCATCTATTCTAACATTCTAACTCGTTGGAGCATTTAGAGCTTTTAAAGCTAATAAGTGGCAAACAACAGACTAGAATTTCTATTTTTCTAAGACACGCCATGTAAATGTAAAAGTGGTTGGTGACAATATGCACCACACAGATACTCTAACATTAAATCTAATGTGAATAATAAAGCTCTAAAATCTTCAACTATGATTGCAACTAACATTTTGTCACTGAGAAAAATTACTCATATATAGTTCCCAACATGAGGCCAGAAACCTACTTCTGGGCAAGTCTGTGATGTGCTACTGGACAATGGAATTCACATCTGAGAGGAACAGAAGCACCAAAGGACTTTGTGTTCCATCAATGTTTGGTTTTCCTATATATAGAAAACAAATTACTCTATACCTACTTTTTTTTTTTTTTAAGTTCAGTGTTGTTAGTCTATTTTATAGTGGAGACACCAGGGAATTCAACAGCAAGAATGTGATAGATCACAGTGACAGATTAAAACTGCAATGCTCTCTTTATTAGCAAAAAATCTAAACCCAACTAATATAATTATTTGCTATAATCCTAACTAAAAATTGATTTCCTGTGAAAGTTAGTTAAAATTTGTAAGACAAATTTTACATCACAGGAATATACAGTATACAGAAAAAAATGATTCATGTGACTTTGCTGTTGTAAAAAGGGTCAATTATTGTCTTGGTATTCAAATCAGGAATTAATTTTGTGGTTGTTGATTTATTATCATGAAAAGGGAACTTTAATTATATAGTATATCATAATAATTGTTTAGGTTAAATGTAGCCTTCACCTCTTTTGGAATTAAAATTAGTAAAATCATACCAACTCCTAGGATGAACAAGTATTAGCAAAACAACTGGCAAGTCACCTGTTTTTCCTTCACTTTTAACTGAGCAAATGTGTATTCTAGAAAATTAAAATACAGGTACTTGAAGATATAAAATTGACTATGATCTTACTACCAAAAATTAATGAATACAAGTATAAACACAATGTTTGTAAGACCCTTACTGGTTACTATTGTTATTCTCAAGACTTTTAAATATATATACTGATTCATTTATTTAGTCCTCATAGCAAAACTTTGAAGCATTGACTCAAATTGCACAGCCTCCATTTCACAGAAAAGAAACTGAGTCACAGGAAGGTTAAAGTGACTTGCTCCTAATGACAGAGCTACTAACTGGCAGACAGACTTCAAGTTCGCACATTTTGGTTTTAGATTAGTGCTTGTCACCCACTATTCTCTATTGCTGGAAAATAGTTTTTACACCATATAGATCATCAATGTTAAGGAAGCAAGTGAGTTAGTGGATGTAGACTCACATGGTCAATCCTGTAGAAGCACTGTGAGTGCTTCCAAATCTGACTAATTTCAGATTTATAATCTGAAAATATCTTCTTTGTATTGTAACATGTTAATATCATAACACTGTCTACCAAGTTCATCAGCTAGGAGAAAAAAATTGAAAAATGAATTTCATTGTAAATGTGAGAGGTATGCCCTGAAAATCTGAGTTCAATGCAAGATGAAATGATACCATTATGGTTAGATTAGATACCAAGTTGTCTTACTTCCATCACTTCGATACACCACCAAACTCTTTTAAAATATTCTTAATGTCAATATTGATTGAAATTAAAATTCAACAAAACAGGATTTTTATGTCATTTATTATACATACTGTCATATATGTGTTAACAAAGTCAGTGGAGATCTAGGTACAAACTTAGCCAGTTCATTTTTCAAGGTGATACATGGAAATTTTATCAGAATGATAGGTAGTTTTTTTGCTCCACATCTTCATTATTGCCATTTTAGTAAAGCTACCAATGAAATTTTTTTTTTATTTCAAATGTGTCACTTCATGGTAAGAATTGAACTGATGTTAAGTAGGGAGACACTATGTTTGACTAAATTCCAAATCGAGGAAGTGCAACTTCGATCTATCTTGACTTCTACATTGAAAACTGTTTGGATGTTGAATAAAACGTATTATATAGTCATTTTATGAGCAATACATATACAGAATTATTTCACTGAGACATAAAGAAAACTATTTCTCAAAGCTTCATACAACAACATAGTCAGTATACACTCTCTATTTTCGGTTACAGATGATTACCCTAAGCACTCCAAGTACATATAAGGCTTAGTGTTTGCATATTAGGAGACAGAAAAATGGAGGTTCATAGTCCTATTTCTATTGTATTTAGCAAGAGGTCCTCTTTAATATTACCTAGTTGTGGTAGAAGTAGGCTCACTATGTATGTAATTCAACCCTGCTTCTTCCTGGGTCCATGGAATATGTGTCACAGGCTCCCTGGCACTCATTGCAGGTGAATGAATTCCCATCAGTGAAATACAAGTGAACATGTTAACATCTATTTCAAGCCTTGGCCCATTAAAAAATCTCCCATGTGGGGCACTTGGGTGGCTTAGTCAGTTGAGTGTCCCTCCCACTCTTGATATCAGCTCAGGTCATGGTCTCAAGGTTTGTGGGATCAATCCCCACATCAGACTCCCCATTGAGCATGGAGCCTGCTTGAGATTCTCTCCCTCTCTCTCTCTCTCTCTCTGCCCCTCCCTCCCTCCCTCCTCTCAGAATCAACTTAAAAAAAATCTCCCATGCATAATCTTCTATGCTTTCTACCCATTATAGCTGCTTAGAATGGAGAAGACATACTGCCAGTGACACTCTGCAAGTGGATTCCACCAGACCACAAAACCCAATCATTAATTATTTCAGAATATTCTGAGCCAGTTGTTATACTGCTGGCAGCTTGAAATTTACCATACTAAGAGTATTTATACCAGAGACATCCGCAAATGCTGCACATTAGGATTCATTTCCCCCCACTGCCTTATTTGGAAAGATGATCTATCAGCATACTAATGTCACTAGAATGGTTTTGTAATCCACATATGGAAGATGACAGAGGAAAAATCTAGAGAGAACTGTGTCTCTGATTCACTACTGGAGAAAAAGCCACCTGTTGAGCAACACCTCTATTAGACTGCCATGTGAACAATAGGATGCTCAAGTTTACTGAGGACAGTTTTTGTGCCCACTTTCCCATTGAATTTATTGTGCCCCTTTCAGCTGCAGAAGAGTCTTAATTTAAATGACAGCCACAATAGCAAGTTAAAAACAGAACATATCTTGAATTAAGCCACTGAAAATTTGAGTGTCAAATTATCTGTCATCATCTGTTAGTAATAACTTAATATGCTAGTTCACCCTCCTTTATTTTACAATGAAGTAATATTTGATCTTCATAATAATTTTATGAAGAAAAGCAGTGATCTAATGTGCACACATTCACTTACGTGTAAAGACACAGAAAGTAAACTCGCCAAAATCATAGTTGCTGAGGATTACAAATTCTCTTGACTTGGAATTCAGGGCTACTGACAACAATAATCTCTAAATTCACAATAATCTTTTGAACATCGTGTGTGACTTAAGTACCGTGGTAATTTTTCATTAAGGAAAATATTTCAGTTTGTATTTTCTCAGCATGTACCCATTGGAAAGAGGATGAGATGGTCCAGCTATATCCTGGATGACCATGTGAAATTTATTTAGCACAGTTGTTTGTATCCTGGGGGCATTTTCTTTCAATCAAAACTACAGCTGTTGCTTCAGAATGTTAACACATTAAAGCCATTTGTCTTCACATCAAAGCCAACATCCTGAGGTTATTTTGCCTCTAGCAAGCATGGCTATAGAGAGGTCTAGGACTAAAATAAACAGTGCTTTTTCCAAAATCAATAGGAATTGTGTCTAGATTGACTTTAGGCACACAAACTCATTCCTGCATATCAACACAAAATCCACACCCATGCCCCTTTATACAAGTCTTTAGATGTGAAATGCTGGGTGAACATGGATTACATAACAAGGCTTCTATTGTCCATCTTCTTTCTGGAGTATTTCCACTTATTGGTTATGTGCAGACTTCTATGCCTTAATGTCATTACCATACCTTAGTGTCATTCAGTCAAAATCCTCAAAAATTAGTTTCCATTCTACATTTAAAAATTATGATCAACATTTAAATTGAATGTGTACTTTTCATGTATTGTATAATTTAGTTCCTGCAGAAATCATATGAAGCTGGTGTGATTAATATCACCATTAATGAAGAAATTGAGGTTCAGAGAGATTAAGCAAAATATCTACAATCTGTTTTGTAAGGCTACTGGTTATTGTGTTTAACAAAAATTTTTGGCAGATTATAATGCATCTTCAATTTAGGAAAGAATAAATACACCCTAACTTCAAAACTTTTCTGAAAATAGAAAGAGGAACAAAACTTCCATTTTTTGGAAGTTAGGGTGTATCTGGTTTTTTTTCTTTTTTGATAAATGTGAAAATTCTAAAACATTATAATCCAAATCTAATAATGTCTGATATATATGGGCATATTCAGTAAGGATCATTTCAGGAGTATAAGAAATGTTTTAATTTCGGGGACATCTGGGTGGCTCAGTTGGTTAAGCATGGGACTCTTGAATTCAGCTCATCATCTCATGGTTTGTAATATCCAGCCCAATGTCAGACTGTGACTGACAGTATGCAGCTTGCTTGGGATTCTCTCTCTCTTCCTCTGTCTCTGCCCCTCCCCCCACTCATGTGCTCATGCTTTCTCATGCTCGCTCTCTCAAAATAAATAAGCTTAAAAGAAAAATGTTTAATTTCAGAGTATTCAATGATGTAATTCACTGGTTAAGCACATTAATGAAAGAGAATAATTTGTGATTATGCCTGTAGTTAAAAATGAATTTAGTAAGATAAAATACTTTTTGCTTAGTTCATCCACATTAAGGCAGCTCCACAAGCTAAAGGGGGTACTATTTATAAGGTGGGAAAGTCAACACAGAGTCCTCAACAAATCTGAGCACCCTATGGTTCTTACTGACTTAACAGTCTAATATAGATTTGTTAAAAACCTACTATATTTAAAAAAAATTTTTCTATGCATTATATAAACAAGTAAAAACCTAGCATACAGCATATAAATTTTAGCAAATTAGATTAAGGGACTTATCTAGCATCATGAAGGAGGTTTACTCAAAACATCTAGCATATAAACGAATATCTCATATGCAGAAAATTTTCAGGTCAGACAACAAAAAATCAGAGTATGTGGAGAAATCCTAATTCTTACACATTGGCAGTAACATCACTTTGGAAACGGTTTATCAAAGTCTAATGAACTTTAAAATATGTGTACACTAGGATTCAGCAATTCTAGTTCTAAATGTTAGAGAATTCTTCATATGGGCTCAAGGATACAAAGGATATATGTATGATTTTGAATAAAGAAACAGATCCTTAGAGACGTGTATTTTGGTATATTCTTATAATGTAGTAGTGTTATTATATGTGCTGCCAAAGTGAGCACATAATGTAGTAGTATTTACTGAATGAATTTGGTTATATTCATCAGCAAGAATAAACCTCCAGGAGTGCCTCCTGCATGGCTCAGTTGGTTAAGCATCTGACTCTTGATTTTGACTCAGGTCATGATCCCAGGGTTGTGGGATCAAGCCCTGCATCAGGCTCCGTGCTCAGCATGTAGCCTGCTCAAGATACTCTCTCCCCTCTCTTTGTCCATCCCCACCTCATGCTCACTCTCTCTCAAAATAAATAAACTTTAAGTGAAAAGATTAAGTTCCATTCCTCAAAAAAAAAAAAAATGAGCTACTGAATATTCACATTATAATGGGAAAACTATTATGTAAAAGAATATCTGGCACAATAATGTGGACACAAAAACATAGTCAAAACATAAACCTCGACCAGAAAGATATAACCAACTTTAAAATAGTAACTACTACTGGAGAGGAAGGTTAAATAGGACCTAACTTTATACTTAATGTTTATGTTATCTAAAAAAATCTGCAGTGAATATGACAAATTATCAATACTTGCTAATTCCTGATAGATTTATTTTATGTAAAAATTCTCTATGTGATAGGTGATCCTAAGAAGCAGGTAAGTCCCTTGTTTTTCAGGTATGGTGACAAAACTTGAGAAAGTATACAAAGATCAGAGAGACAAAGGATAGCATAGCTAGAAAAAGAAACCCAGGTTTGCAGACTCCAAATTAGTGTTCTTTCCATAAAATTACATGGACTTTAATCAGACAGATTTTATGTGGCATTTTATTTTGATTCAACATTTTTACCTCTACTCAGATTTTTCCTTCTGATTAAGTTCCCAGTTTATCTTTTTCTTATTTCAGTCTGCCCTATAGTAACTTAACATGTCTGTCTTAACATAACTGTCAAATTTATGGACATCAGAACCATGTCTTGGTCATCTTTTATCTCCATTCATCATAGTGTCTTATGCACAAAAGACATTCCAGGTGTGCTTGAAGAATTGTGTTGGGTTCACTCCTTCAGCAAGTTGAGGAAATGTTTTAAGTATGTTATAGGTCATATTCTGTGTGATGCACAGGGCTAACTGTCATACAAAAAATGGATGAAGGTTGTAACAAAACATAAGCTCTCAAGAGTTTAGATGATTTTCCACTGGCATTCATCTTAAAGTTTCTGTGACCATTTCTAACCCTTTTTGATAGGAATAATTTCAAACATATAAGAACAGTACATAGTGCTGGGGTTTTTTTTGTCAGAGTATGGGCTAAAATCTAAAGAGAAGCTAAGTATCGGCATGACTCCCCCCTCAAATAATCAATTTGTTTTTGCTTATTTTGCAGCATGAAAGAGCAGAGAGCAGTAGAGAAACACTAATCAATATGAAAATAAAATCCTTCATGTCTTTTTTTCTATCAGCTCCTTTAAAGGTATTTATAAAGTGGGGCACCCAGGTGGCTTGGTCAGTTAAGCATCTGATTTTGGCTCAAGTCATCATCTCATGGTGTGTGGGTTCAAGCTCCACATCAGGCTCTGCACTGACAGTGTGGGCCTACTTGGGATTCTCTCTCTGTATCCCTCTCTGTGCCCCTCCTCACTTGCTCTCTCTCAAAATACATAAACTTTAAACAAATATTTATAAAGTATATAAAAATAAGATACAGCACTGAAACACTTAATTTTTAAAAAATATTTCACATGGGAATTTTGTTTCTGAGTAAGGAATAAGCACATATTATTTTCTCCATCCTACTAAATGCAATAATGAAAACTAGACAGAATGGATGCAGCAACTATTTAAGGAATATGAAAGTAAATAATAGTTGGTAAGTTGGGTAGAAGACCAAAATTTGATGTACCTTATCAAACAATTGGTACATATCCTCCCACCCTTTACTAGCCATGATATCTACTCCAGGAGGTCTCTAGTTCTGGCTCAAAAAGAGGCAAATGAAAAAAAAAGACCAACAAAACAAAGAGGAAAATGGTCTCCTAATGGTCAAAGAACATAGATGAAACACCTCCATTTTTTTCTTATCTTTTCCTCCCTTCTCTTGCACCCCAACCGCAAATAAATCCCCTAGCAATGATGGCACCAAAAGTGTTAGAACCAGGAATCTACAGGCTGCCGAAATTCTAATAAGCATCACCTTCCTCTATAATTAGAAACATTGTGGTTGCAAGAATATGAGACAAAACTTCATTACTTTTCTCCTGTATATATCTGTCTAATATATAGTCCCAGATGCAGTCACAACCATGGTAAATGTGTGGTAGACCAGGGAAATAAAATTCCGCTTTCTGGATAAAACACAGAAAAGAAGAGGCTCAACCAAAAGTGCTGAGGAGATCAAAGGTCATGAAAGTGACTCCATAGCCATTTGTGAACTTTAAGCCTTACCTCTAAGTTCTATCTGCATGGATCTGATCTTGAAAGTATTTTATTGTTTTGAAACTGAACAATGGAATAGATTACCACCCAGGTCACAGACTGGCCCATCAATAGTCCACCCACGGAACAGATATACCCAACTTGGTAAAAACTTGAAAAGTGGAACCGATCTTCAAAAGCAACCCGCAGAAGAATAGTCAAAACTTGTGGCCTGACCCTAACCGTGTCAAGTGCCTGCTAAAGAATACAAATAAATGCAAAATTAATTTGACATCTCCTGTAGCATTTAAACAAGACCTAGAGTCTCATAACCAAATACTCAAATTAGTCAAGAGACAATCCAGTATTACTTGGCAAACAAAGATACAATGGATAATGCTAAGAAGACACAGATGTTGGAATTATCTGAAAAAGACTTTAAAGCAGCTATTGTAAGTATGCTTCAATATTTCACAGTGAATGCTCTCAAAACAAATAGAAATCTAAAATATCATCAAAAGAGATATTAAGAAGAACCAAAAAGAAATTTAAAAGCTGAAAAAAGTACTATTTTTTTCATGGCCAAACTCAATATTAAAATATAAGTGATAAACGAAAGCATCAGTAAACTTGAAGATAGGTCAATACAAATTATTCATTCAGAATGAGAGAACAGAGATTGAAAAGAATGAGCTTGTGAGACATTTACAAAAAGCCTACTATTCAGGTCATTGCAGTATAAAAAAGAAAGGAAAAATTGCAGTGCAAAAAAATTTTTTAAGAAATAACTGAAAACTTCAAAATCTAGTAAAAGGCACAAACTCATCAATTTAAGTTGGGCGAGCTCCAGACAGGAACAACTCAAAGTAATCTATGCCCAAACACAAAAAACTATTGATAAGTACAGACAAAGAAAAAATCTTGAGGACAAATCAAAGAAAAATGCCATGTTACCTGGATGGAAGCAATGATTAAAATGGTTTTGATTTTCTTATAATAACTATGGAGCCAAAAATAAATGGAATATTTTTGAAGTGTTGAAGGACAAGATCAACCAAGAATTGCATATTCAGCAAAAATATTTCTAAAGAGGAAAGTGAAATAAAGACATTCTGAGAGGAAAGAAACCTAAACTCAGTAAACTCAATCTAAAAGAATGGCTAAGGTAATTGTTCAAACAGAAGTAAAAGGTAAAATAAAGAAATTTCAAAAATCAGGAATGAAGGAGGAACACAGAAACAATTAGTATTTGGTAAATGTCATATAATACTATTCTTAAGTTTTGTTTAATGGTTAAAAGAAATCAATATAAAATTGTTTTACTGGAATTTAGAATATATAAATGATACTTATAAGAGAAAAATGATAGAATTACCCAATGGTATTTTTTCATATTACACATGAATTGACAAAATATTGATCGAATGAATAGACTATGACATTTTATTTTTTAAATTTTTTTTTCAACGTTTTTTATTTATTTTTGGGACAGAGAGAGACAGAGCATGAACGGGGGAGGGGCAGAGAGAGAGGGAGACACAGAATCCGAAACAGGCTCCAGGCTCAGAGTCATCAGCCCAGAGCCTGATGTGGGGCTCAAACTCACAGACTGCGAGATCGTGACCTGGCTGAAGTCGGACGCTCAACCGACTGTGCCACCCAGGCGCCCATAGACTATGACATTTTAATAAGTAAACTTGAATTGCTAGAAAAACCACCAAAATATACAAGGTAAGTTAAAAAAAAAACACATAACATATATACTAAAATTAAGTATGAAATCTATCCAAATAACTAAAAGGCAAGCAGAGAAAGGAGAAACAAGGAATTGAAAACAGATTAACAAACACAAAATCTTAAAAAGACAAATCCAAAAATGTTGTTAACTACTGTATTAGATACAATTTTAAAGTATTTTTAAAAATTTTTAATGTTTCTTTTTGAGAGAGAGAAAAGAAAGAGAAAGTGTGAGTCGGGAAGGGGCAGAGAGGGAGGGGGAGACACAGAACTCAAAGCAGGCTCCGGGCTCTTCCTGTCAGCACAGAGCCCATCGTGGTGACTGAACTCAAGAATCGTGAGATCATGACCTGAGCTGAAGTCGGAGGCTTAACCAACTGAGCCACCCTGCCACCCCACTATATTACATACAATTTTAAAACATCATTTAAGTATAGAGATTGTCATATAGAGCAATGATTTTAAAATGAACACAACATATACTGCATGCAAGAAATTTACTTTACCACAATGATATAGGTAGGTTCTAAGTTAAAAAAAAAAAGCAAATCAGAAGAAAGCTGCAATAACTATATGAAAGTTTCCCAGCATGAAAAATTACCAGGGATAAAAATGGACATTATATAATGGTTACGAGTCAATTCCCAAAGAGACAAAACTATTTTATTTTATTTTTTAAAAAAAAAATTTTTTTTAGTGTTTAATTATTTTGGAGACAGAGAGAGACAAACCATGAACGGGGGAGGGTCAGAGAGAGTGGGAGACACAGGATCGGAAGCAGGCTCCAGGCTCTGAGCCGTCAGCCCAGAGCCCGTCGCGGGGCTTGAACTCACAGACCGGGAGATCATGACCTGAGCCGAAGTCGGAAGCTCAACCGACTGAGCCACCCAGGCGCCCCGAGACAAAACTATTTTAAATGAACATTAGGTAACAGCTGCAAAATTATGCAACAAAAACAGAAAACAAGGAAGAGGAATGATAAATCCCCTAAAATAGTAATTCAGTGAAAATTCAACAACTGTTGTTGAATAGTTCAATACTTCCCTCCCAGTAATCAATAGAAATAAAAAAATTAGTAAAAACACAGAATAACTAAAAAATACTATACAAATGGGATATAATTGATATTTATAGAACATTCTAAATAAAGGCTAAATACACAATCAAGTGAGTATTGAAAATTCAACAAGATAGATCATAATCTTGGTCAAAAAATGTTACTAAATATGTAGTAATTTACATCATTACAAAACAGTTTCTCTGACCATAATGGAATTAGACTGGTAATAAAAACACAAAGACAGAAGGGAAATACACACAAAAAAAGATAATTAAAAACATGTCTAAATAATCTATGGATCAAAGAAAAAACCTTAAAAGAAGTGATAACATTTTTTACTTAATAAAAAATGAAAATGCAACTTAGCAAATTTGTAGGCTTCAGCTAAAGCAATACTAAGAACATATATTAAATGTTTATATTTTAAAAGTCTCAAATCAATAATCTAAGATTCCATAGTTTTAAGTCATTTTTATTTATCTTGCAACTTTGTTTTCTTTTTTCTTTTTTTTTTCGTTTTAGAAAGAGCAATAGTGTGCAAGTGGAGAAGAGACGGAGAAGAGAGAGGGAAACGAGAGAGAGAGAGGGAGGGAGGGGAAGAGAGAGAGAAAGAGACAGAGAGAATCTTAAATAGACTCCATGTTCAGCATGGACGTCAAGGTGGGACTACATCCCACAACCCTGGGATCATGACTTGAGTCAGAATCAAGAGTCAAATGCTCAACTGACTGAGCCACTCAGGTGTCTCTAAGATTCCATGTTTAAAAGAAGAGCAAAATATACATAAAACAAGCAAAAGAACATAGAAAGCAAAAATCAATGAACAAAGAAAATCAATGAACTCCAAAAAAACTGGTTATGTGAAAAGATCAATAAAATTGATAAATCTATAGCAATATTCACAGAGAAAAAAGACAACACAAATTACCAGCATCAAAAATGAAGGATAGGGTATCACTACCAATCCTGTTCACATTATATGATTAATAGGGGAATACTACCAAGAACTTGATGCACATAAATTCAACAAGTTAGAACAATTAGTCAATAGTCACAAATTAAAAAACCCACACAACATGAAATAGATAATATAAATAGTCCTATAATTATTAAAGAGGTTAATGTGTAGTGAAAAATCTTCTGGAAAAGAAATATACATGTTCTGGACATTAAGATCCAAATGCTTAGCATTTGAAGAATTAGCACCCAACTTACACAACCTTTGTCATAAAACAGAAAAAGGAAAACCCTAACACACCTTTCTTACTCTGATTCTACAACTAGACAAAAACAGTACAAAAAAAAATCCCACATTATCTGACAATATAAAAATGCTCAACTAATGCTTCAAACAAAACTCTTCAAAAAATGTCAACAAATAGTATCCAGAAGTAACCATGACCAATTGGGGTTTTTCCTGGAAACATGAAGCTGGTTCAATATTCACAAATCAATCCATGTTATCTACCATATTAACTGTCCAATTTATACTTGATGCATAAATATCCATTCATGTGCGAGCACACACAAGAGGGGGAAGGGGCAGAGAAAGAGAGAGGGAGACACAGAATCTGAAGCAGCCCCCAGGCTCTGAGCTGTCAGCACAGAGCCTGACATGGGGCTCAAACCCATGAACCATGAGATCATGACTTGAGCTGCAGGTGAACACTTAACCAACTGAGCCACCCAGCCGCCCCTAAATGTTTTCCTCTTAATATCAAAATCAAAGCATAGATGTTTATACAAATTTATTCAACATTGTATAAAGGTTCTCAACAGTGTGATTAGTTAAGAAAAAGAAATGAAAAACATGTAGATTGAAAAGGAAGAAATAAAGCCGTCCCTATTTACATATGTCATGATTTTCAACACAAATCTCAATAATCTACAAAATTATTTCCAAGATAGGTAGGTTTAGTATAGTTACACTGTGCAAGAAAAGCAAAAATTGTATATACTAGCAATGAATACTTGTGAGCTAAAATTACAAAAACAAGATCATTTATAATCCTCCAAAATTTAAATTGCAGTTTTTCTCATTTAGATATTCTAACATTTGATTAGTTTTATGTCTTACTTAAGTACTGCATTTTGGGGCCAATAACATGAATAGTATTGTGTTTTTTTATTTCAAATTTTAATTGTTAATTGCTGGCATATAGGAAAGAAATTTATTTTTGTGTATTAACTCTGCACCCTACAACCTTATTATAACTGGCTATTAATTCCAGGAAATTTTTGTCGATTCTTTCAGATTTTCTACAGGGATGATTATGTAAGCCTGTGAACAAGGATAGTTTAATTTGTCCTTCTCTTTATGAATACCTTAGATTTCCTTTTTTGTCTTACTGCCGTACCTAGGGTTTCCTGTATGATGTTAAAGTACTGAAAGGAGACTTTTTTGCCTTTTGTTCCCGATGACAGTGAGAACACTCCCAGTTTCTCACTCTTAAGAATGATTTTATCTGTAGTTTTTGGTAGATATTCTTTGTCAAGTTGGGCAAGTTCTTCTGTAGTCCTAGTTTATGGAGTTTTTCTCATGAATTGCTGGATTTTGTTCAGTACTTTTTATATGTGTATTAGATATGATCATGAATTTTTCTTCAGCTTGTTGATGTGTGAGATTACATCAGCTGATTTTTGAATGTTGAACCAGTCTGGTCTATCTGGGATAAATCTCACTTGGTCATGGTGTATAATTCATTTTATATGTTACTGAATTGATTTGCTAATTGCATCTACCTTCATGAGAGTTCTTTGTCTAGTTTTCTTTCCTTAAAATGTCTTTTTAGTGATTTTATGCTCATAATTTTATTAATGATGCATACATATTTAATGGATGGCATTACCATTTTGACTGACCTATTTTGGCTACCTTGTGGGAAAAGTATTTTCTATTTTCTTTTACATAATGTCTCCTCATAAGGAAGTTAAAATGTCATCTTGGACCCCAAGCTTACACAATAAATATAATTTATACAATTCTAACTAAAATTTTATCTTTAAACACACCTTTAAAAGGTTACTTTCCTTCAACATCTACAACACCTGTCTAAGTTACTTGCTAGGATTAAAGGCACAGAAGGCTGACAAGAAACATGAAATGAAAGTATCTATGGGACTTTCCATCAGTACTTTATTGATGGGCAATTCTCCTACACGGTGCATCAAAAATAAATTTTAAGGTGTAAAGAAACAAAAATACTCTCATTTATTTCTTCAATTTCTTATCCCTTATGTTTCATGTCCACTTTAATAAATTTACAGTCTATGTGAATTATTATTGTAACATGTGAGTCTGGTTTTGGAATTAGGGTAGTATTTGCTTCATGGAATGAGTTAGGAATTATTCCTCCTGTTTCTGTCTTCTGAAAGAGATTTTAGCAGACTGAAATAATTGCTTCCACATTTTTGATAGAATTCAACAATGAAGCCATCTGGGCCTGGTAATTTTTATTTTGGAAGCATATATATTCAACCTCTTTCATTGATATAGGCCTACACTGATATCTATTTCTTCTGGTATGAGCTTTGGAAAATTGTGTCCTTGAAGAAATGATCTATTTTATCTAGATTATCAAATTCATGAGTGTACAGTTTTTTATAGTTTTCCATTATTATCTAATGTCCATTGAATCTATGCTTATATTTCTTTCATTTTTGATGTTAGGCTAATTAAGAAAGAGAGTATAGAAAACAGTATCTAGAGCCTTATCAATTTTGTTTATTTTTCCTAAGAACCAGCTTTGGTTTTGTTGATTTCCTCCATTGATTTCCTGATTTCAATTTCATAAATTTCTACTCTCATTTGTATTTTTTATTTTCGTCTTCCTTGGAGTTTATTTGCTCTTCTTTTCCTAGTTTTCTGTAGTGGAAACCTTGATCAGTGATTTTTAGATCGGTTTTCTTTTTTAATATATGCATTCAATGCCATACATTTCCCATTATGCACTGCTTTCACTGAATCCCACATATTTGGATATGTTGTATTTTTCCTTTTCCTTTAGTTAAAAATATTTTTAAATTTCTCAGATTCCTTCTTTGTCCCACATGATATTTAAAAATGTGTTTTTTAATGGTCAATCAGATTTTACAAAAAGCGCAAAAGAAATTCAATGAAGAAACCTTTTAACAAATGGTGTTGAAAAAATGGACATCCATTTGCAAACAAAACAAAACAAAACAAAACCAAAAAACCCCAAAACATTCACATACACAAATTGAACCATGACCTAAATTTTATACTTTATGGAAAAATTAACTCAGAATGTGTCAGATCTACATGTAAATCATTTAATTATTAAACTTACAGAAAAAAGGAAGAAAAATCTTTGTGACCTGAGTTTGTCAAGGAATTCTTGAAGATTACACCAAAAGGAGGGAGGGAAGATGGCGGCGTAGGAGGACGCTGGGCTCACCGCGGCTCCTGCTGATCACTTAGATTCCACCTACACCTGCCTAAATAACCCAGAAAACCGCCAGAGGATTAGCAGAACGGAATCGCCGGAGCCAAGCGCAGACAAGAGGCCCACGGAAGAGGGTAGGAAGGGCGGCGAGGCGGTGTGCGCTCCACGGACTGGCGGGAGGGAGCCGGGGCGGAGGGGCGGCTCGCCGGCCAAGCAGAGCCCCGAGTCTGGCTGGCAAAAGCGGAGGGGCCTGACGGACTGTGTTCCGACAGCAAACGCGACTTACCATCTGGGAGGTCATAAGTTAACAGCTCTGCTCGGGAAGTTGGAAGGCTGGAGGACAAAGGGAGGGAGAGCTGCTGAGCCCCCGGACGACAGAGCTCAGTTTGGTGGGGAACAAAGGCGCTCGCCAGCACCATCTCCCCCGCCCATCCCCCAGCCAAAATCCCAAAGGGAACCAGTTCCTGCCAGGGAACTTGCTTGCTCTGCACAAACACCCAACTCTTCGCTTCTGCGGAGCCAAACCTCCGGCAGCGGATCTGACTCCCTCCCGCTGCCACAGGGCCCCTCCTGAAGTGGATCACCTAAGGAGAAGAGAGCTAAGCCTGCCCCTCCTGCCCCTGTGCACCTTGCCTACCCACCCCAGCTAATACGCCAGATCCCCAGCATCACAAGCCTGGCAGTGTGCAAGTAGCCCAGATGGGCCACGCCACCCCACAGTGAATCCCGCCCCTAGGAGAGGGGAAGAGAAGGCACACGCCAGTCTGACTGTGGCCCCAGCGGTGGGCTGGGGGCAGACATCAGGTCTGACTGCGGCTCCGCCCACCAACTCCAGTTATACACCACAGCACAGGGGAAGTGCCCTGCAGGTCCTCACCACGCCAGGGACTATCCAAAATGACCAAGCGGAAGAATTCCCCTCAGAAGAATCTCCAGGAAATAACAACAGCTAATGAGCTGATCAAAAAGGATTTAAATAATATAACAGAAAGTGAATTTAGAATAATAGTCATAAAATTAATCGCTGGGCTTGAAAACAGTATAGCTGACAGCAGAGAATCTCTTGCTACAGAGATCAAGGGACTAAGGAACAGTCACGAGGAGCTGAAAAACGCTTTAAACGAAATGCATAACAAAATGGAAACCACCACGGCTCGGATCGAAGAGGCAGAGGAGAGAATACGTGAACTAGAAGATAAAGTTATGGAAAAAGAGGAAGCTGAGAAAAAGAGAGATAAAAAAATCCAGGAGTATGAGGGGAAAATTAGAGAACTAAGTGATACACTAAAAAGAAATAATATATGCATAATTGGTATCCCAGAGGAGGAAGAGAGAGGGAAAGGTGCTGAAGGGGTACTTGAAGAAATAATAGCTGAGAACTTCCCTGAACTGGGGAAGGAAAAAGGCATTGAAATCCAAGAGGCACAGAGAACTCCCTTCAGACGTAACTTGAATCGATCTTCTGCACGACATATCATAGTGAAACTGGCAAAATACAAGGATAAAGAGAAAATTCTGAAAGCAGCAAGGGGTAAACGTGCCCTCACATATAAAGGGAGACCTATAAGACTCGTGACTGAACTCTCTTTTGAAATTTGGCAGGCCAGAAAGAATTGGCACGAGATTTTCAGTGTGCTAGACAGAAAAAATATGCAGCCGAGAATCTTTTATCCAGCAAGTCTGTCATTTAGAGTGGAAGGAGAGATAAAGGTCTTCCCAAACAAACAAAAACTGAACGAATTTGTCACCACTAAACCAGCCCTACAAGAGATCCTAAGGGGGACCCTGCGAGACAAAGTACCAGAGACATCACTACAAGCATAAAACATACAGACATCGCAATGACTCTAAACCCGTATCTTTCTATAATAACACTGAATGTAAATGGATTAAATGCGCCAACCAAAAGACATAGGGTATCAGAATGGATAAAAAAACAAGACCCATCTCTTTGCTGTCTACAAGAGACTCATTTTAGACCTGAGGACACCTTTAGATTGAGAGTGAGGGGATGGAGAACTATTTATCATGCTACTGGAAGCCAAAAGAAAGCTGGAGTAGTCATACTTATATCAGACAAGCTAGACTTTAAATTAAAGGCTGTAACAAGAGATGAAGAAGGACATTATATAATAGTTACAGAGTCTATCCATCAGGAAGAGCTAACAATTATAAATGTCTATGCGCCGAATACCGGAGCCCCCAAATATATAAAACAATTACTCATAAACATAAGCAACCTTATTGATAAGAATGTGGTAATTACAGGGGACTTTAACACCCCACTTACAGAAATGGATAGATCATCTAGACACACGGTCAATAAAGAAACAAGGGCCCTGAATGAGACATTGGATCAGATGGACTTGACAGATATATTTAGAACTCTGCATCCCAAAGCAACAGAATATACTTTCTTCTCGAGTGCACATGGAACATTCTCCAAGATAGATCATATACTGGGTCACAAAACAGCCCTTCATAAGTTTACAAGAATTGAAATTATACCATGCATACTTTCAGACCACAATGCTATAAAGCTTGAAATCAACCACAGAAAAAAGTCTGGAAAACCTCCAAAAGCATGGAGGTTAAAGAACACCCTACTAACGAATGAGTGGGTCAACCAGGCAATGAGAGAAGAAATTAAAAAATATATGGAAACAAACGAAAATGAAAATACAACAATCCAAACGCTTTGGGACGCAGCGAAGGCAGTCCTGAGAGGAAAATACATTGCAATCCAGGCCTATCTCAAGAAACAAGAAAAATCCCAAATACAAAATCTAACAGCACACCTAAAGGAAGAAGCAGAACAGCAAAGGCAGCCTTAACCCAGCAGAAGAAGAGAAATAATAAAGATCAGAGCAGAAATAAACAATATAAAATCTAAAAAAACTGTAGAGCAGATCAACGAAACCAAGAGTTGGTTTTTGAAAAAATAAACAAAATTGACAAACCTCTAGCCAGGCTTCTCAAAAAGAAAAGGGAGATGACCCAAATAGATAAAATCATGAATGAAAATGGAATTATTACAACCAATCCCTCAGAGATACAAACAATTATCAGGGAATACTATGAAAAATTATATGCCAACAAGCTGGACAACCTGGAAGAAATGGACAAATTCCTGAACACCCACACTCTTCCAAAACTCAATCAGGAGGAAATAGAAAGCTTGAACAGACCCATAACCAGCAAAGAAATTGAATCGGTTATCAAAAATCTCCCAACAAATAAGAGTCCAGGACCAGATGGCTTCCCAGGGGAGTTCTACCAGACGTTTAAAGCAGAGATAATACCTATCCTTCTCAAGCTATTCCAAGAAATAGAAAGGGAAGGAAAACTTCCAGACTCATTCTATGAAGCCAGTATGACTTTGATTCCTAAACCAGACAGAGACCCAGTAAAAAAAGAGAACTACAGGCCAATATCCCTGATGAATATGGATGCAAAAATTCTCAATAAGATACTAGCAAATCGAATTCAACGGCATATAAAAAGAATTATTCACCATGATCAAGTGGGATTCATTCCTGGGATGCAGGGCTGGTTCAACATTCGCAAATCAATCAACGTGATACATCACATTAACAAAAGAAAAGAGAAGAACCATATGATCCTGTCAATCGATGCAGAAAAGGCCTTTGACAAAATCCAGCACCCTTTCTTAATAAAAACCCTTGAGAAAGTCGGGATAGAAGGAACATACTTAAAGATCATAAAAGCCATTTATGAAAAGCCCACAGCTAACATCATCCTCAACGGGGAAAAACTGAGAGCTTTTTCCCTGAGATCAGGAACACGACAGGGATGCCCACTCTCACCGCTGTTGTTTAACATAGTGCTGGAAGTTCTAGCATCAGCAATCAGACAACAAAAAGAAATCAAAGGCATCAAAATTGGCAAAGATGAAGTCAAGCTTTCGCTTTTTGCAGATGACATGATATTATACATGGAAAATCCGATAGACTCCACCAAAAGTCTGCTAGAACTGATACATGAATTCAGCAAAGTTGCAGGATACAAAATCAATGTACAGAAATCAGTTGCATTCTTATACACTAACAATGAAGCAACAGAAAGGCAAATAAAGAAACTGATCCCATTCACAATTGCACCAAGAAGCATAAAATACCTAGGAATAAATCTAACCAAAGATGTAAAGGATCTGTATGCTGAAAACTATAGAAAGCTTATGAAGGTAATTGAAGAAGATTTAAAGAAATGGAAAGACATTCCCTGCTCATGGATTGGAAGAATAAATATTGTCAAAATGTCAATACTACCCAAAGCTATCTACACATTCAATGCAATCCCAATCAAAATTGCACCAGCATGCTTCTCAAACCTAGAACAAGCAATCCTAAAATTCATATGGAACCACAAAAGGCCCCGAATAGCCAAAGTAATTTTGAAGAAGAAGACCAAAGCGGGAGGCATCACAATCCCAGACTTTAGCCTCTACTACAAAGCTGTCATCATCAAGACAGCATGGTATTGGCACAAAAACAGACACATAGACCAATGGAATAGAATAGAAACCCCAGACCTAGACCCACAAACGTATGGCCAACTCATCTTTGACAAAGCAGGAAAGAACATCCAATGGAAAAAAGACAGTCTCTTTAACAAATGGTGCTGGGAGAACTGGACAGCAACAGGCAGAAGGTTGAAACTAGACCACTTTCTCACACCATTCACAAAAATAAACTCAAAATGGATAAAGGACCTGAATGTGAGACAGGAAACCATCAAAACCTTAGAGGAGAAAGCAGAAAAAGACCTCTCTGACCTCAGCCGTGGCAATCTCTTACTCGACACATGCCCAAAGGCAAGGGAATTAAAAGCAAAAGTGAATTACTGGGACCTTATGAAGATAAAAAGCTTCTGCACAGCAAAGGAAACAACCAACAAAACTAAAAGGCAACCAACGGAATGGGAAAAGATATTTGCAAATGACATATCAGACAAAGGGCTAGTATCCAAAATCTATAAAGAGCTCACCAAACTCCACACCTGAAAAACAAATAACCCAGTGAAGAAATGGGCAGAAAACATGAATAGACACTTCTCTAAAGAAGACATCCAGATGGCCGACAGGCACATGAAAAGATGTTCAACGTCGCTCCTTATCAGGGAAATACAAATCAAAACCACACTCAGGTATCACCTCACGCCAGTCAGAGTGGCCAAAATGAACAAATCAGGAGACTATAGATGCTGGAGAGGATGTGGAGAAACGGGAACCCTCTTGCACTGTTGGTGGGAATGCAAATTGGTGCAGCCGCTCTGGAAAGCAGTATGGAGGTTCTTCAGAAAATTAAAAATAGACCTACCCTATGACCCAGCAATAGCACTGCTAGGAATTTATCCAAGGGATACAGGAGTACTGATGCATAGGGGCACTTGTACCCCAATGTTCATAGCAGCACTCTCAACAATAGCCAAATTATGGAAAGAGCCTAAATGTCCATCAACGGATGAATGGATAAAGAAATTGTGGTTTATATACACAATGGAGTACTACGTGGCAATGAGAAAAAATGAAATATGGCCTTTTGTAGCAACGTGGATGGAACTGGAGAGTGTGATGCTAAGTGAAATAAGCCATACAGAGAAAGACAGATACCATATGGTTTCACTCTTATGTGGATCCTGAGAAACTTAACAGGAACCCATGGGGGAGGGGAAGGAAAAAAAAAAAAAGAGGTTAGAGGGGGAGAGAGCCAAAGCATAAGAGACTGTTAAAAACTGAGAACAAACTGAGGGTTGATGGGGGGTGGGAGGGAGGAGAGGGTGGGTGATGGGTATTGAGGAGGGCACCTTTTGGGATGAGCACTGGGTGTTGTATGGAAACCAATTTGACAATAAATTTCATATAAAAAATAAAAAATAAAAATCACATTTAAAGGTGATTCTAATGTGCAGCCAAGTTACAGCCATTGACGTATATATGAAGAGTATCACTTTTCGTGTCTTCTCTCATTTAATAAAAGTAACATATAGGTGAAAAAAAAAAGATTACACCAAAAAAACACAATACATAGTGGTAGACGGAGGGATAATAAATCAGGCCTCATAAAAATTTAAATCTTTTCCTTTATAACAATTTCTCAGAAGAGAATAAAAGTCAAGCTACAGACTGGGAGGTACTATTTAAATATCACATTTCAGACTAAGGACTCGTTCCTATATGTAAATAACTCTCAAAACTCAACAGTAAAAAAATAACTCATTTAAGTAATAGTCAAAATATGTGAACAGATATATTACCAATGAGTATATACTTATTACAGAAAAGAAAACTATGTTCAACATAATTATCCATTAGAGAACTAAGAGACCACTAGCCACCTAAAGGAACATCTACAATTAAAAACAGTGACAATGCCAGGGGCTAGCAAGGATGCAGATCAAATGTGGAACTCTCATGCATTGCTAGTACAAATCCAAAATGGTACATCCACTCTGGAGAACAATATGACAGTCTCTTATAAAGCTAAATGTACATTTACCATATGATGCATCAACCCTATTCTAGATATGTATCTCAGAATAATGAATGCATATGTTCACAACACTAGCACAAATGTTTATGAGCTGCTCTATTTCTTTTTTTTTAAGAGGAAATCTTTTTTATTTTTTATTTTTTTAATATGAAATTTATTCTCAAATTGGTTTCCATAAAACACCCAGGGCTCATCACAAAAGGTGCCCTCCTCAATACCCATCACCCACCCTCCCCTCCCTCCCACCCCCATCAACCCTCAGTTTGTTATCAGTTTTTAAGAGTCTCTTATGTTTTGGATCCCTCCCTCTCTAACCTTTTTTTTTCCCCTTCCCCTCCCCCCTGGTCTTCTGTTAGGTTTCTTCAGGATCCACCTAAAAGTGAAAACATATGGTGTATTATTTATTTCACATAGCATAACACTCTCCAGTTCCATCCACGTTGCTACAAAAGGCCATATTTCATTTTTTCTCATTGCCACGTAGTAGTCCATTGTGTATATAAACCACAATTTTTTTATCCATTCATCAGTCGATGGACATTTAGGCTTTTCGATAATTTGGCTATTGTTGAAAGTGCTGCTATAAACATTGGGGTACAAGTGCCCCTATGCATCAGCACTCCTGTATCCCTTGGGTGAATTCCTAGCAGTGCTACTGCTGGGTCATAGGTTAGATCTATTTATAATTTTGGGGGGAACCTCCACACTGTTTTCCAGAGTGGCTGCACCAGTTTGCATTCCCACCAACAGTGCAAGAGGGTTCCTATTTCTCCACATCCTCTCCAGCATCTATAGTCTCCTGATTTGTTCATTTTAGCCACTCTGACCGGCATGAGGTGGTATTTCAGTGTGGTTTTGATTTGTATTTTCCTGATGAGGAGTGACGTTAGTTTTGTTGATTGTTTCCTATGCAATGCAGAAGCTTTTTATCTTGATGAGGTCCCAGTAGTTCATTTTTACTTTTAATTCCCTTGCCTTTGGGGATGTGTCAAGTAAGAAATTGCTGCGGCTGAGGTCAAAGAGGTTTTTTCCGGCTTTTTCCTCTAGGGTTTTGACAGTTTCCTGTCTCACATTCAGGTCCTTGATCCATTTTGACCTTATTTTTGTGAATGGTGTAACAAAGTGGTCTAGTTTCATCCTTCTGTCATCTGCAAAAAGTGAAAGCTTAACTTCATCTTTGCCAATGTTGATGCCTTTGATTTCCTTTTGTTGTCTGATGCTGACGCTAGCACTTCCAACACTGTTAAACAACAGCGGTAAGAGTGGACATCCCTGTCGTGTTCCTGATCTCAGGGGGAAAGCTGTCAGTTTTTCCGAATTGAGGATGATATTAGCTGTGGGCCTTTCATAAATGGCTTTTATGATCTTTAAGTATGTTCCTTCTATCCCGACTTTTTTGAGGGTTTTTATTAAGAAAGATGCTGAATTTTGTCATATGCTTTTTCTGCATCGATTGACAGGATCATATGGTTCTTATCTTTTCTTTTATTAATGTGATGTATCACATTGATTGATTTGCGAATGTTGAACCAGCCCTGCATCCCAGGAATGAATCCCACTTGATCGTGGTGAATAATTCTTTTTATATGCTGTTGAATTTGATTTTCTAGTATCTTATTGAGAATTTTTGCATCTATATTCATCAGGGATATGGGCCTGTAGTTCTCTTTTTTTTTTACTGGGTCTCTGTCTGGTTTAGGAATCAAAGTCATACTGGCTTCATAGAATGAGTCTGGAAGTTTTCCTTCCCTTTCTATTTTTTGGAACAGCTTGAGAATGATAGGTATTATCTCTGCTTTAAACGTCTGGTAGAATTCCCCTGGGAAGCCATCTGGTCCTGGACTCTTATTTGTTGGGAGATTTTTGATAACTGATTCAATTTCTTCACTGGTTATGGGTCTGTTCAAGCTTTCTATTTCCTCCTGATTGAGTTTTGCAAGTGTGTGGGTGTTTAGGAATTTGTCCATTTCTTCCAGGTTGTCCAGCTTGTTGGCATATAATTTTTCATAGTATTCCCTGATAATTGCTTGTATTTCTGAGGGATTGGTTGTAATAATTCCATTTTCATTCATGATTTTATCTATTTGGGTCATCTCCCTTTTCTTTTTGAGAAGCCTGGCTAGAGGTTTATCAATTTTATGTTTTCAGGAAAACAACTCTTGGTTTCATTGATCTGCTCTATCGTTTTTTTTTTTTCTTAGATTCTATGTTGTTTATTTCTGCTCTGATCATTATTATTTCTCTTTTTCTGCTGGGTTTGGGATGTCTTTGCTCTTCTGCTTCTATTTCCTTTAGGTGTGCTGTTAGATTTTGTATCTGAGATTTTTCTTGTTTCTGGACATAGGCCTGGATTACAATGTATTTTCCTCTCAGCACTGCCTTTGCTGCCTCCCACAGCATTTGGATTGTTGTATTTTCATTTTCCTTTGTTTCCATGTATTTTTTAATTTCTTCTCTAATTGCCAGGTTGACCCATTCATTCTTTAGTAGGGTGTTCTTTAACCTCCATGCTTTTGGAGGTTTTCCAGACTTTTTCCTGTGGTTGATTTCAAGCCTCATAGCATTGTGGTCTGAAAGTATGCATGGTATGATCTCAATTCTTTTATACTTATGGAGGGCTGTTTTGTGACCCAGTATGTGATATGTCTTGGAGAATGTTCCATGTGCACCCGAGAAGAAAGTATATTCTGTTGTTTTGGGATGCAGAGTTCTAAATCTGTCAAGTCCATCTGGTCCAATGTATCATTCAGGGCCCTTGTTTTTGGTTTGATCCTGTGTCTAGATGATCTATCCATTGTTGTAAGTGGAGTAAAGTCCCCTGCAATTACCACAGTCTAATCAATAAGGTGCTTATGTTTGTGATTGTTTTATACATTTGGGGCCTCCTGTATTTGGCGCATAGACCTTTATAATTGTTAGCACTTCCTGATGGATAGACCCTGTAATTAGTATATAATGCCCTTCTTCCCCTCTTGCTACAGCCTTTAATTTAAAGTCTGATTTGTCTGATTAAGTATGGCTACTCCACTTTCCTTTGACTTCCAGTAGCCTGATAGATAGTTCTCCATCCCCTCACTTTCAATCTGAAGGTGTCCTCAGGTCTAAAATGAGTCTCTTGTAGAGAGCCAATAGACGGGTCTTGTTTTTTTACCCATTCGGATACCCTGTGGTTTTTGGTTGGAGCATTTAGTCCATTGACATTCAGTATTATTATTGAAAGATATGCGTTTAGAGTCATTCTGATGTCTGTTGGTTTCATGCTTGTAGTGATGTCTCTGGTACTTTGTGGTCCTTGCAGCATTTCACTCACAGAGTCCCCCTTAGGATCTCTTGTAGGTCTGGTTTAGTGGTGATGAATTCCTTCAGTTTTTGTTTGAGAAGACCTTTATCTCTCCTTCTATTCTGAATGACAGACTTGCTGGATAAAGAATTCTCAGCTGCATATTTTTTCTGTTCATCACATTGAAGATTTCCTGCCATTCCTTTCTGGCCTGCCAAGTTTCAGTAGATAGGTCTGCCACTAGTCTTATGGGTCTCCCTTTATATGTTAGAATGTGTTTATCCGTAGCTACTTTCAGAATTTTCTCTTTATCCTTGTATTGTGCCAGTTTCACTGTGATATGTTGTGCAGCAGATCAATTCAAGCTACATCTGAAGGGAGTTCTCTGTGCCTCTTGGATTTCAATGCCTTTTTACTTCCCCAGATCAGGGAAGTTCTCAGCTATGATTTGTTCAAGTACCCCTTCATCCCCTTTCTCTCTCTCTTCCTCTTCTGGAATCCCTATTATACGGATATTGTTCCGTTTGATTGCGTCACTTAGTTCTCTAATTCTCCCCTCATACTCCTGGATTTTTTTATCTCTCTTTTTCTCAGCTTCTTCTTTTCCCATAATTTTATCTTCTAACTCACCTATTCTCTCCTCTGCCTTTTCAATCCAAGATGTAGTCGCCTCCATTTTATTTTGCACCTCATTTATAGCATTTTTAGCTCCTCATGACTATTTCTTAGTCCCTTGATCTCTAGCAATAGTTTCTCTGCTGTCCTCTATACTTTTTTCAAGCCCAGCGATTAATTTTATGACTATTATTCTAAATTCTTTTTCTGTGATATTGTTTAAGTTGTTTTTGATCAATTTGTTAGCTGTAGCTACTTCCTGGAGTTTCTTTTGAGGAGAATTCTTCCGTTTCACCATTTTGTATAGTCCCTGGGGTGGAGTGGAACTGCAGGTCACTTCCCCTGTGCTGTCTGGAGTAACTTGTTTTGCTGGGCAGGTCCTCAGTCAGACCTAATGTCTGTCCCCAGCCCACTGCTGGGGCCACAGTCAGAATGGTGTGTACCTTTTCTTCCCCTTTCCCAGGGGCAGGACTCACTGTGGAGTGGTGTGGCCCCTGTCTGGGCTACTTGCACACTGCCAGGCTTGTGGTGCTTTGATGGGAACTGGCATATTAGCTGGGGGGATCTGCAAGGTGCACAGGGGTGGGAGGGGCAGGCTTAGCTCACTTTGCCCTCAGTCGTCCCCTGTGGGAGGGGCCTTGCAGCCCTGGGAGGGAGGCAGGCCTACCCATTGGAAGGATGGATCCACAGAAGCACAGCATTGGGTGATGGGAACTGGTTCCCTTTGGGATTTTGGCTGGGGCATGGGAGAGGGAGATGGCGCTGGCCAGTGCCTTTGCTCCCCGCCGAGCTGAGCTCTGTCTTCCAGGGCTCAACACCTCTCCCTCCTGGTGACCTCTCACCCTCCCACTCTCTGAGCAAAGCTGTTGACTTTTAACATTCCATATGTTAAGTCCTGCTGGCTGTCAGAACTCATGCAGTCCAGCCCCTCCGCTTTTGCAAGTCAGACTCGGGGATTCCACCCTGCTGGGCAGGCTGCCCCTCCACCGCCCTGGCTCCCTCCCACCAGCCATGTGAGCTGCTCTATATCTTAACACCCCAAGCTAGAAACCACCCAAATGTCCTTCAATGGGTGAATGAATAAACAAGCCATGGTACATCCACACCATATAATATTAGCCAACGGTTTAAAGGAATGGACTATGGATATATATAAAGGTTTGGCTGCATCTCAAAGTCATTACAGAGTCAAAGAAGATGGTCTCAAGAAGATAAAACTATAGTGATACAGGGGTGCCTGGGTGGTTCAGTCGGTTTAGCATCTGACTTCAGCTCAGGTCATGATCTCACATTTCATGGATTCAAGCCTGGCATTGGGCTCTGTGCTGACAGCTTGGAGCCTCAAGTTGGCTTCAGATTCTCTCTCTCTCTCTCTCTCTCTCTCTCTCTCTCTCTCAATCTCTCTCTCTACTCCTCCCCTGCTCATGCTGTCTCTTTTTCTCTCAAAAATAAATTTTAAAAAACATTAAAGAGTTCAAAAGACAAAAATAGACTATAGTGATGTAGTTTGTCAGACGTAAGGGAGGGATATGGCTACAAATGGATAGGATCAGGGAGATTCTTCCCTAATTGAACTGATTTATCTCTTGACTGGGGTGTCACTACACAATTCTATACATACGTTAAAATTCATAGAACTGTATCCCAACAAAACCCAATTTAACTGTATTCTATTTTTTTAATCTAATTTTATAATTCTCATGGTAAGTATTCATCCTGCACAAGTTGTTGGGTGCACTTACTGGGTAGTCATTTTCTTTCAGCTAGTTGTGAAAGGGGCTTTTCCCAAGAGCCTCACATAAATAATCTAAGTTAACAGTATTTAACAGTATATACTTTTCATTAAAATTGTACTCCTAACCCCTAAGGAATGTTCTTGACTTCCAAAAAAAAAAAAAAAAGAAAGAAAATCAAGGAAAAGTGTATTACCTACCCATAGCTAAGTCTATTGACCCATCAATCTATTGATCTATTTTGTTAGTTTTCAGAATCTTTCTTAAATGATTTATCTGTGGGAAATTTTGTGATTCTAGTAGTAGGGGAAAGGAAGAAAATAAACAATCATGTGGTGCTGAGAATAACAACTATGCTACAAATCTAACTCAAATCAGCACATTTTAACTCCAAAAAACTAATAGCATAGGTTCATTTCAAGACAGGTTAAGAGTCCACTTTCCCAAACTGGCTGCTAAAATTATGGCCATAAATTGGCATTTGGAAGATGGTATAACTACTTTACACAGAAAATTCACATGCAATTTTATCATTTAGGCTTTGAAAGCAAAATACAACGCTAAATTATAGGACTCATGAACACAATCGTCTGTTTAAAATTTGAACTTCTGTGCACCTATTACAATAATGATGCAAATAAAACAGATTAAAACACACAAAAATGCCAAAGAGGATATAACATCTTTGCTTTAGTCTTTGTTAAACGTTACTTACCATAAAAATCACACAAACTGTTCCTGGATCATAGTTTACATTGGATATGCACACTGGAAATTTTATATAGTTTCCACAAATGGTATTACTTATTATACATTGTTTCCTCATGATTTTAATAATGAACAGCAAGATGGCATACTTTTAAAGACTCAATTTCTTGAAACCCTTTCAGATACATTATAAAAGTTGTTCTTAATACCTCCAGTATAAAAATTTAGTAACTGCTATGATCTATAGTAAGTTAAAGGAAAATAAAATGATTCCAGTTCTCCTGGATCACTCCACACATTTGATTGTTTTTTCTCCAAATAATATTACATATTCTTATTGGTAAATGTTAGGACTTCAAGTCCTTCCCATTGCTCAAATTCACCCTTCTCGCTGGGTGCCTGAAATATCATTGACAAGAATTCTCTTCTTTTAACGTAAATCTTTGACTGGATTTGCTATAAGTACCTGCTATGTTAAAACATTTTATGTTGTATCTTAGGGACAAAGAATTCTGAGACCAGTACCAATGAGAAAAATGTATTTTATATATCATTTATTATCTAGGGGAGCCTAATTTGCATGAGCCTAATCAATGCATTTTCTTCCATAGAAAAGTTATATGCAAATCTAAGTATATATAAAAAATACTTCTGGTAAGTGTGAAAAATGAGCAAAAGGGAGTTAGTTGTATGTTTTAATAGCACAATTTGTCAGTTTCTGAAAGCCTCGTGTACCTATCTCCACAATAGGGTGGTAACTACTGTGTATATTAGTTACTCTTACAAATGGAAAAATTTTAAGGAACAGCTGTTTGAATATTATCGATCATTTTGGAGCAATCAAAAGGAGAAGCTATGCGAGGGTGATGGGGACAGATACTGCTGACCTCCCATTTTTGCCAGGGATTGTTTCTTCTCTATCTCTGTTACCAACGCTGCTGTTACTCCAGTTTACTACAATATCATGAGCCATTGTCCTGTTTACATCCTGTCTCTGTTCCAGCCCAATATCAAGAACTATTTAGCTATTTCTGACTGACCTCATTACTCTAAAATTGCTTAAGGAGAAAAAACCTCAGACATTGAAACACATGCAGTTGTTCTGGCAAAGCTTTCTCTCAAAGCACTTACACATTTAGTGTCATATACGGTAGGAGAGCTAATATCCACCTTTCCTCACTCATAGCTGGCATCAAAGAAGTAAAGGCCATGGAACATGTAAGGCAGAGCTTAACTCTGCAGAAAAAGGGACTTGGGCAGTGGGGTTATCTTGTATGAAAGGTCCAAAATAAAACCGTTTGATTCAGAACACTCTTCTAGAGGAGGTAGCAGTATAGAAAGGTTTCTACTAAATTGGATTTCAGTATTTGTTCATGTCTGTACAGGCAGTGAGTAGCTATTTCATTTTCAACCTCATCTTTATTCTTCAGTTTCATACTTGTGCATATATATGTAAATGCATATATAATGCTAATCTTCTCCTCTTTACCATTCTTGCCACTAAAAATGAAACTAGTGATACAGGAAACTGTGCATTTATTTCCTCTAATCCCTTTGCATTAGAGGCAAAGCAGAAATTTAAGATTTATTAGAGCCTTCACACTAAAACACTATCTCCTCATTACCATTTCTCCCTCCCCCACACATGTACTGACACTATTGGCCATATAACTGTGCCATTTTTGGACTTTGGAGTGTGAAAATTTTGTTATTTATATTGACCTTATGCCACAAAGACAATCACTGATGAATGATCTCATGATGTATCATTTAGCATACACCTGAAAACACATCCTCCTTTCAGTACGTCATGTCCTAATCAATCAAGACTCAGTAAGCCCTACTTCTAACACTAACAGAGTAGGCTGTGGTTTTCCAAAGTGCTACAAATATTTTTCCTTTCACTCTTTATTTAAAATTAGACAGGATAGAATGTTGGGAATTGTTCCTTTCAAACTTTGGGCTAAGAATAATTGTTTAAGATTTTATTTACAATTTTCTATTTTTATTTGTAAAAAGAAATTTATTATTTGTTGAGCATCTTTTATGCCAAGCATTGTGTTAGCCTTAAAAACATGGTCTCTAGATTAAAGATATCCAGCTTAGAATGTTGACTCATCCACATAATATATGTTTATATATCTCAATGGTCTCCTATGGTCATCAAATCACCTGAAGTTCTTAATAAAACACTGGCTACAGGAAATAGTAGCAGTACTAATTTATATCGGACAATAGGTTAAAATGCATATTGTAGTAACTAAGAAGGACTAAAATTAGCAGAACTATGTATAGCTAAGGAGCCAATGAGTGGTAGAACTCTTTTAAAAATCTGCAATTAAAAAATAAAGTGCCCAGAAGTGGTGGCATAAATACAAATCAAATAGTCATTGATAGATTTAAATCCTTAAATCAGTAGTTTTATTAAATGAAAAATAATTTAAGAGTTGAATCAATATACATTGATCAGACTACATTAAAAAAAATTTTTTTAAGTCCTCTTAGTTCGGATTAGTCTAGCAATAGACACTGTACCAAGGAATCAAGTGCAAGTAGTTTATTAGAAGATACTAGAGCATGGGTAGGAGAGGAAGATGTGATATAGGGAAGGCAAAGCAGTATATAAAGTCTAAGCTGTTAAGCAAGCTGCCAGAGGGCATGATTGGTGCTTACAACAGCGAGGAAAGCCTAGAAAGTATTGCAAAATGCACATCCCTGCCAAAGTTCAAGTGAGGTGAGGTACTCATCCTTCCACACTCGTCTGTCACAGGTTAAGGGGTGCCTTTGGGCAACCTGGGGTTTGTAATTCTGAGGTACTTCTAGACACTTTTGCCTATGGGCAAAGTGGGTGTGACAGCCTGAGGGCAGCCGTCAGAACTGACTTAAGTGTTGGATGTTGGAAGATACAGTGGCATGCACAGAAATGGTAAAGTGGTCCAAAGGAACATGTAGGGAGCATGTATAGTATCTGCTATACAAACTACAAGAGATTGATCTTAACTCTTAGGATACAAAATGGCTAAAAGCACAAGATTGGAAGAAACATTTCTCAGTAGCAAAAAGGAAGATGGTGTAGCTATATTGCCATATTAGTATCAGGTAAATAGAATTTAAGGCAAAGAGACTATTTCATAATGATACAAGTTTCTGTCTACTGAAGGATATTAACAATTCTAAATTTATAGTCTTCCAGTCACGTAGCTTCATAATATATTAAGTAAATTAGACAGAATGGAAAAACATATATACCGACCATAGATTTTAACAAACCTCTTTTAGTAACTGGTGGAATACAGAATATTTGAACAATCCAGTTAATAAATTTAGTGTAACCGACCCATGTAACATGACACCAAATAATTATACAGTGCACAACCATTTCAAGTAGACCCAATATAGTTGTTAAAAAATTTTTTTTTACAGGGTTGGACTTAAATAAAGTTTCAGCAAATCTCAAAGGATTTAAATCTCAGAGTATGTTCCCTGAATGCAGAATTAATGTAGAAACTAATAAAAATAGTGAGAACACAACCTTAAATGTTTAAAATACAAAACACTTTTAAAAATTGTTAGGTCAAAAAAGAAATCACAATGAAAATTAGAACATATTTTGACTAAATGGTAAAAAAATATGGCACATGGAAACCTGTAAGACACAGGTAAACTAATTTATGGATGGAGGTTATAGCTTTAAAAGCATACATTAAAAAGGAACAAGCACTAAAAATCAATGATCAAAGAAGTTATTACAAGAACATAGAAAAAGGATAGCTAGTGAAACCTAAAGAAAATAGAAGGAAATAAAGGTTACAAATAAAATAAGGGAAATAGAAAAAGCAATCAAGATGACCAGCAAAGGCCTTTCCAAAGGCTAACTCGAAGTTGGTGATCATGAATATGAAATAAAGTAAGTCACAGTGGGTGTTTATTTTCATTAAATTAAAATTCAGGTTCTCAACTGTAGGCAGTATGTGAATAAAGAATTGCCTTTACCTGGCATCGCTGCCTTTCTGGAAAAATACAAAACAAAACAACGAACTAAGAAGTGACAAGAGTGACAAGAAGGGAGATGGTGTGTGAAAAGGAGCTATAATACAGAGGTAATAAAACTAACAAAGAGTCAAAAGAAATTGGGAGAAGGTGATAAATGAAGGATGTAATATCCATGAATTGGAGACAACAGTATATAAGTGGAGGGGCTTGAAACTGAGCCATGAATGGGATGGAGTAGTAGGTTTTTTTGTTTGTTTGTTTTAACCGATGTCATTCTTTGTGCCAAGACTCTGAGAAAACAGTCACAACAAAAGGGGTTGATGGGTCAGAGTGGAGGTATAAGATTTGTTTGTAAGCACAGCATGCTTAGAATTATGAATAGTTATAAAAATTCATTAGGAAATCATCCCTTCCATAATCACTGTAACTCCAGCCATGAATTGTACAAGTTAAAGATCTCAAGTAAAAGATACCCTTTATATTTACTTACCTGAGAAATTACTTGAACTCTTTAGATGCCCTAAATATTTCATAGGACATACCTATGGCTACTTCCAAATGTATATGAGTGGTCCCTGGAGTGGAAGGATATAAAGAAATGAAAAAGAAGAGGAGCATCTGGGTGGCTCAGTTGGTTAAACGTCTGGCTCTTGATTTTGACTCAGGTCAGGATCCTAGGGTTGTGGGATCAAGCCCCACATTGGATTCTGTGCCGGCAGTGAAGAGCCTGCTTGGGATTCTCTCTCACACTCTCTCTCTGCTCCTACTCTGCTTGTACACTCTTTCTCTCACAATAAATAAATTGACTTTTTTTTTAAAGTAACCCAGGGGCTCCTGGATGGCTCAGTCAGTTAAGGGTTCACCTTTCACTCAGGTCTTGATATTACGGTTCATGATTTTGAGCCCTGCATCAGCCTCTGTGCTGACAGCTCAGAAGCTGGAGCCTACTTCAGATTCTGTGTCTCCCTCTCTCTGCCCCACCTTTGCTTGCACTCTGTCTCTCAAAAATGAATAAAGGTTAAAAAAAATTTTTTTTTAAGTAACCCAGAATAAACAGAGATGGAAGAGTCCGTGATCTTCTTTTAGTTAAGTTGGTCAGAAATGGCCTCAATAAAGGGTCAACTTCAGAATAGAGACCATAATAAAATGAGGTAGCTAGTCATGTAGATGAGGGAGTGCTCAGAGGGTCAGAAAATTCCCAGAAAATGCAGAGGTCTGAGACAGGAACATGGTTTATTGTGTGAGGCATAGAAAGGAAAGCAGTATGGCTGGCACAATGAGCTCAGAGGTAAGTATTAGGAAGAATAGAGAAGAAATTGGAGTCTAGATAAATGAATCATACATGGCCTCCAAGTTCAGGATTTGCATAGTATTCTGAGTGACCTTGGAAGGTTTTGGAGAATTTTGAGCTGAGCAGTCAGTTGACTGGAATTGCCTTTCTCAGGAACTGCTCTGGCCTCTACAGGGAGATTAGTTTCTGGGGGACAAAAGTTCAAGGAGAGACCAGCTAGAAAGTTATTGTAAAGGTTCAACTGAGACAGTATCTCAGTATTACGAGAGGTATGAGGAGTAATTAGATCCTAGTTATATTTCAAACAAGGAACAGACACATTTTGTCACTAAACTGGATTGAAACTGAAAAAAGGGGGAAAGAAATTTTAAGAAAAAGGTAAAGAGTTACAGATGATTCTTACTTTTTGATCTTGAGCTATTGAGTGAATGGAACTCCCTTTTACTCAAATGGAGACAACCTGGAGAAAATCAAGCAAAAGACAACACTTCAATCTTTTGTAGGATGAATTTGAAACATCACTTATAAATCCAAGTATAGAGATTGAAGGAGTCTGATTTGTGGACAAGATCAGGGCTGAAGACAGTATTTAAAATTGGACTTGATCAACACAGTGAAAATAAGAGAAAAATTTGAACCTTGGGGATAAGTGATACTCCTGGAGGAGGAAAAGAAAAGATTATTGTCCTGGAGGCTAAATGAAGGAAGTATTCAGGAATAAGTAATCAAGCATGCCTATTGCTATTTTGAGAACAAATAAAGTGAAAACTAAGAATAAGTCAATACAGACTTCCAGGGAATATGGTCAAGTGAGGGGATCCCAGACTTACCTCATCTTACCATTACACCTAGTTAACACCCACATCAGTGTATGTAATCCAAAAAGGAAACTGTAGAGTGACAGAACAGACTCTCCACAGATAAATGTAGAGAAGAGGCCAAAATCAAGAGGGTAGAAAGGGAGAAGACAAAGTCAGGAGCCAAAGTGACTTGTAATATTGTCTGTGGGATGGAGGAATGCCACAGGCATGGAGAGGGGAGAGGAGCAGACTTCAAACCAGACACCGCAAGCATGGGAGACCTGCACTGGGAAGACGAATCTCCATAACATTTGACACTGAAACCCACAGGTGCCTAATTTTTTGAGTTCTTATAATCACTAGGCCTTAACACCTGCAACTTAAAAATCAGTGGCCTCAGCTCTGGGAGAGGCAGAAGGGAGAGGAAACTGAGTTCTTGCCCTTAAAGAGAGAGCACAAAAAACAGCCCCACTAAATATAGTATAGAAACAGCAGTTCAACAGCACACCTGGAGCATATGGTAAGGGGATTTATTTACTAATCTCAGCACGTGCTGGAGGGACAGAGATCTTTGGGAGATTTGTCCCAAGAACAGAAGAGCTGGTGGGCACCATATCCCTCCCCAACCTGCCAATCTACTTATGTAGACATCTACAGAACCCAGTGCAGTGCCAATTCTCTCCACATAGCTTGCTAATAGCACACCATCCCCACAGACAATTCCGCAGACCTGCCCCCTCTAGCCTGCTTCTGCAGAAGTTTTCCAGGATGGCTGTAGGTCCAGTCTCATAGCAGTCAGCACGAACTTTGCTGGGACTATGTACGCCACCCCAGCATTATCCTGCAGAACTGCCCCCTCTAATTAGCCCTTGGCCAGAGTCTATCTGAAATGGTGCCATAAGACTGACAGTGTACAAGCAACCCCTACAGGGACCAGCACACTCCCAAGTGATTCCTGCCCTAGGAAGAGGTGAAGATAACCACACATACAGCAGTCACACTGCAACCCAACAGTGGACTGGAGGCAGGCATCATGTCTGATTGTAACCTCACCCACCAACTAAGCCCCTTGGGGGACAAAAAATACCAAGTGTCTTGCTATTTGGTATTACCACATCTCTGGTAAATGCCTGGTCTAACTGAAGTCCAAGACAGTCCCAGACTGGCCCACTGACAACATTGGGACCAAACCATACCCACAGCAAGCAAAGACAAAGATCACAGATGACTGGACTAAAAGCAAATACAGACCTTTCTTCATAAGGCCATTAGTTTGAAGAGCAGGAGACATGGGTGACTTTCCTAACACATAAAAACAGACACAAAGTAAAAAAGTGAGACAGAGGAATATGTCCCAATTAAAGAACACGACAAAAATCACAGCAAGAGAGCTAAACAAAATGGAGATAAGTAATATGCCTAATAAATATTTTAAAGAAATGTCATAAGGACACTCACTGAACTTGAGATAAGAATGGAGGATCTCAGTGAGAACCTCAACAAAAAGATAGAACACATAAAAAAAAAAAAAGAACCAGCGATGAAGAATTCCATAACTGAAATTAAAAATATATTAGGATGGGATAGATCGAATAGAGGAAACTGAAGAACAGATCAACAAGCTGGACGACAGAGAAATACAAAGCAATCTAGCTGAACAGGTGACAGACAAATATTGCATGATGAGAATAGACGTCAAAAATTCAGTAACATCATCGAGCATAGTAACATTCACATCATAGGGGTCTCAGAAGGAGAAAAGTGAGAAAAGGGGGCAGAAAATTTATTTGAAGAAACTAATAGCTGAAAACATCCCAAAGCTAGGGAAGGAAACAGAAATCAATCCAGGAGGCACGGAGAGCCTCCAACAAAATCAACCAAAGGAGGTCCACACCAAGGCACATAGTAATTAAATAACAAAAAGTGATGATAAAGAAAAAAAAACTTTAAGGAGCAAGAGAAAACAAAACAGTTACATACAAGGGAAACTCAGGGAGTTGCATAGTATTCAAAGTGTTGAAAGGAAGAACCTGCTGGTAAGAACATTCTATTCAGCAAGGCTATCATTCAGAACAGAAAGTTAAAGTTCAACCAGCCCTACAGGAAAGATTAGAGAGGATGCTTTGAGTGGAAAGGAAATACCCGAGGATGGAGTAAGACAAGTAGGAAGCCAAAAGCAATAAATTAAGTGTATCTATAAAAATCAGTCCAGGGACTCACAAAATAAAAGTATGTAAATTATGACACCATATACCTAAAACATGGGGGGGCAGAGGGAGAGGAGTAAAGATGGGTTCAAACTTAATTGACCATCAACCTAATATAGACTGCTCCATACATAAAATGCTATATATAAACCTAATGGTTAACACAAATCAGAAACCAGTAATAGACCAACAAAAAGTTATGTGAAAGGAATCCAAATGCATCACTAAAGAAAGCCACTAAACTCAGAGAAGAGAGCAAAGAAGGAACAGAGGAGAACTACAATAACAACCATAAAACAAAATGGCAATAAGTACGTACCTATCAATAATTACTTTGAAAGTAAATGGACTAAATGCTCCAGAAGACCTAAGGTGCCAGAACGGATAAGAAGCCATACTTATCCATATGTTGCCTTTAAGAGACTCATTTCAGACAAAGATATGTGCAGATTAAAAGTGAGGAGATGAAGAAACATTTATCATGCGAATGTATATGAAAACAATAGTACTACTCTTATGGAATAAACTTTAAAGTAATTGATAGTAATACAATAATAGTAGAGGACTTTAACACCCCACTTATATTGATGGATAGAGCACTCAAACAGAAAATCAACAAGTCAACTGTGGCTTTGAAGGACACATTGGACTAGATGGATCTAACAGCTATACTCAGAACATTCAATCCTAAAACAGAATATACTTTTTTTCAAGTTCTCATGGAATATTTTCCAGAATCGATCAGATATTAGACCACAAAACAATTATCAACAAATTCAAAAAGGTCAAAGTCATACCATATGTCTTTTCTAAACACAATGCTGTGAAAGTAGAAATCTACCACAGGAGAAAAACCTGGAAAAAGCATAAACAGGTTAAATGACATGCTACTCAACAATGAATGAGTCAACCAAGAAATCAAAGAGGAAGTTGAAAAACAAAACACAAAGACAAATGAAAATGAAAACACAATGGTCCAAGATCTTTGGGATGCAGCAAATGCATGGAAGTTCATAGCAGTACAGGAGTATTTCAAGAAGAATCTCAAATAAACAACTGAACCTTATACCTAAAGGAGGTAGAAAAAGAACAAACAAAACCCAATACCACCAAAAGGAAGGAAATAATGAAGATTAGAGCAGAAATAAATGAAATAGCAACTAAAATAAAAATAAAATAGATCAATGAAACCAAGAGCTGATTCTTTGAATAGATCAGAATTGATAAACCTTTGGCCAGACATATCCAGAAAGGTGGGGGTGGGGACTTAAACAAAATCAGAAATGAAAGAAAAATAACTGACAACACAGAAATACAAAGGATTCTAAGAGAATATTATGAAAAATTTGATGCCAACAAATTGGATAACCTGCAATTGGATTCCTAGAAATATACACCAAACAAATACCAAAACTGAATCAGGCAGAAATAGAAAATTTGAACACATCAACTACCAGCAATGAAATTGAATCAGTAATTCAAAAACTGCCAACAAACAAAAATCCAGGACTAGGCAGGTTCATAGGCAAATTCTACAAACCTTTCAGTAAGAGTTAATACTTATTCTTCTCAAACTAGTCCAAAAAATAAAAGAAGGACATCTTCCAAATTCATTCCATAAGGTCAGCTTTACAATGACACCAAAACCAGATAACACTACAAAAAAAGTGAACCACAAATCAACATCTCTGAAGAACACAGATGCAAAAAATCCTTCACAAAATATCAGCAAACTGAATCTAACAAGACATGAAAAATCATCACTCACCACAGTCAAGTGGGATACAAGGGTGGCTCAATATTCACAAATCAAACAAGATTATACATCACAACAATAAGAGAAAGGATAAGAAACATGATTTTTTCAATAGGTGCACAACAATCATCTGACAAAGTACAACATTCATTCATGATTTAAAAAACCCTCAATGAAGTAGGTTTAGAGGGAACAGACCTCAACATAATTACATAGTAAATGCCATATATGAAAAACACACACCTAACGTTATCCTTAATGGGGAAAAACAGAGTTTTTCCTCTAACGTCAGGAGTAAGACAAGGATGTCCACTCTCACTACATTTTTAAAAAATTTTTTTAATGTTTATTCATTTCTGTGAGACAGAGAGAGACAGAGTATATGCAGGGGCAGGGCAGAGGGAGAGAGGGAGAAACAGAATCTGAAGCAGGCTTCAGGCCCCAAGCTGTCAGCACAGAACGTGATGCAGGGCTGGAACTCACGAACCATGAGATCATGACCTGAGCTGAAGTTGGATGCTCAACCGACTGAGCCACCCAGGTGCCCTGGCTCTCACTACTTTTATTCAACATAGTACTGGACATCCTAGCCATAGCAATCAGATACCACCACCACCACCAACAACAAAAGTAAAATAAAGTGAAAGGAATCCAAATCAGTAAGGAAGAAATAAAACTTGAACCAGATGACATGACACTATATATAAAAAGCCCCAAAAGTGCACTTATGATGAGCACTCAAGAATCTACAGAGTTGTTGAATCACTGCAATGTACACCTGAAATAAATAACACTGTATCTTATCTACACTGGAATTAAAAAATAAAATGAAAAAATAAGTCAATAGAATTGGCAATATGAAGTTTATTGGTCATAATATCAGGAAACAATTTAGTAAATTCTTTGAAACACATCCTCATTAGAGTAGGTTCAAGAGAAATAAAATAGAGATGGGTAAAGTTGAGGACATTTTCTCTGAAGTGCAACAGAAAAATGGGATAGTATCTGCATAAAGACATTGGGCCAAAATATTTTTTTTAATGCGAGACAATTAAACATGTTTATATACTGATGAGAATGATCAAATATGATGGGAAAGATCAATTCCTCAGGGGGAAAAGGAACATTACAGAAGGAATGTTCTTTAGTGTGTCAGAGAAAGTGACATTCACTTTAGAAATGGAGAGATGGACCTTAAATATGAACAAGGAGAGTCAGCCATTCTAATTGGAATAAGTCAAGTTTTACAGGTGCAGATGGAAGTAGATAGTTTTTTCAACGTTTATTTATTTTTGGGACAGAGAGAGACAGAGCATGAACGGGGGAGGGGCAGAGAGAGAGGGAGACACAGAATCGGAAACAAGCTCCAGGCTCCGAGCCATCAGCCCAGAGCCTGACGCGGGGCTCGAACTCACGGACCGCAAGATCATGACCTGGCTGAAGTCGGACGCTTAACCAACTGCACCACCCAGGCGCCCCGGAAGTAGATAGTTTTAATGCTAGACCCATGTAAGCATTCCCTTCTTACTGTGTGTCTTTCACTAGTTAAGTATGAAGCAAGGAAATCAGCTCAAAATGGAGAGGGGGATGTTAAGAATTTGATGAGCAAGAACATAAACAGTTGTCTTAGAAAGAGGACCAATTAATTTGGGAAATAGATTTCCCAATAACCCTGATAATGCACTTAAGGTTGTAGTCATGAATTCAAAGTGAGTTCAAATTGGCTATTTGTTTTTCTCCATCCATATTATCAGTACTAAGTAGGTGGGAAGTTTAGTCATCAGCTGAGATCTTGTCAAGTTTGTAGGACTGAAAACAGAGAGGGGAAGACAAGCTGAGAGTGATGACTGAGAAGTCTATTGAAACAAGAAAGGCAAGAAAAAATGTGAGGACATCAGCCAGACAAAGAGCTAATGTGTTAGTGTCCATGGATTGGTGGTCCCAGTGGAACAACAAAATGAAGAGAAGAGATGTAAAAGAGGTGTCCTGACCATGTAATGCTTGAAACTGAGATTGTAAAAAGAACATAGTTCTTGTTAGTGATGGTATCTTTGGTCTGATCATAGAAATTGGCAGCTAATATGGGATAGAAGACAAAATAATTGGAGGGGAGAAGACCCAGGAGAGGGGAAGGATCATTGTGTGTATACTTGAATGAGTTATTAAAAGAGGTGGGATGGAGGAGGAGGTTTAAGAGGTACTAAAATCTTGAGGGAGTAGAAACAGTTCCCAAAAGGACAGGTGACTACAGCAAGGAAGGCTAGTTTAAGTATTATCTGATGGTATGCACCCCAGTGGAGCTGGCATATAAGAAAACTAAGAAGGAAAATGATCTGAAAGGAGCAGTGAAGTGCAAAGAGAGTATCTACTCAGCCTCCGTGACCGCTGGCACATGGGATAAGAGAGAAAATGTCACCACCCTTTGAGAACATGACAAGGGCAAGCAAGGTCTTCAAAGAAGAGCCCAATTTTAAGAAGGTGAATTGAAGCTCCACACAAAAAATTGAGGATATCAAGGGTTTTTATTCACAATAGATCCTGAATTGTGAATAATTTTTAGTGTCAAACTTGGATGTGTGGTCATGTCAGAGCCAGGGCTATACAAGGCTATATCGAGTTCTAAATCCAGATAATGAGGAAGGATCTTGAATCTTATGTTTTTGAAGTTCCAGGATGGTAGAAAGGACTGAAGGGCATGATGGCTTTAGCCTGGATTTTCTCTTGGAGGGAGGAGGATAATCGATTTAGTTATATACTATTTAATGGGTAGGAGATTTTAGGCACTTTGATGTGTTAAGACCAGGACTAGATAGAGTTGCCCAGGACAGAGCAGTGGTCTTGCCAGGAATGAAGCAGCATAGGGAGGGATGGTTTCAAAGAGTTCTCTCCTTTAATGCACCTTTGATAGAACTATTTTCCTGTGACCAATATGATCTCAGCTCATTAAATTTTAAAATTAATATACATCCTAAATATAAGGGTTCTAAATGAAATGACCATAGAGGACATTGTATGCTTTCCAAATTCCCAACTTAAGAAAAAAAACAGTACACAGTTTCTAGTTCCAGTTTGACCAAAGAAGTAATAGAGAAAACAAGGGAAAATAGATTCACTCACCATAAGTCTCTAAGATGGTGACGATTTCTAGGGACACTCCCTCAAGTAATTTGGCCTCAAAATTAAACTGAAAATCACTTGACATTTCTGAAGCATGTGACAAGTTTTTAATTCATATTCTCTCTACCTTTGCCTTTTTTAACTTACTTTTTCCTTTTTGATGAGGACAATGATTGATATTTTCTGACTTTGAAACTTTATATTAAAGCCCTACTCTAGCATTTTTCTGGCTTTTGTTTCAAAGGCTAGCTATTTAAATTAAGTATTCTCATCAATTAAAAGTTCCTGATACCAGGTGGGAAGGGGATGAATATATATATATATATTTTTTTTTTTAACCAAAAATCATCATGAGCTAAAGAACTCAGAACCAGGAAATGAATTAAAGATTCTGAACAACTGACTTTCAGTTCATTCTGGAGAACCACTCATGTGCTTAAAGCACCTCCAATCATTTTTATCCTGATGTTCTCCAGAGACAGGATGCTTACCATGGAGCAGTGTAACTACAAGCTTTCACTGAGGATATACCATTAAGTACATAGATTTTTATTAGTTATTTTTATAGTAAAAAAATAATCCTTCTCAAAGTTCAGGAAATTTTGTTATTCCTTTTGTTTGAGGAGTAAAATATATTTGTCTTTTTAATGGTTTTGGTCTCTTGCTGTCCCTTAAAAAGAGTGGTGCAGATAGGTTTCCCTCCTCACCACTTCTGTGAATATAGAAGTAAAGTGCTTAGCATAAAATTTACAACATAGAAAAATGTATTACATATGTTTTTAAGTACATAAATTATTTTTAAAATTTATTTCACATTTACTGGATTGTCCTAGGAATGAAAACAGAATCCTTTATTTTTGATGAATTGCATATATGAAATGTCTCCCACTCTTCTCTATACCTTAACCTGCTATTTATTGCATAGCATCATCTTATTTGTCTCCATTCATTACAGGCTATTACTTTCAGTCTATTTAAGGCACCTGGTTAGCTTATTAGCCTTTCTATTTCTTTACATTATTTTCTCTTCTCCAATTCCCAATTCTGTTTCTATCTCAACATGAGCTTTTGACCCTTCAGTTTATCTGTAAATTCAATATGCTCATTTGCACACATGTGTATAAATAAGATCGGGCATTGATTCCTGTTTGGTTTACATTTTACACTTATTTACAATGTACCTCATCCTGTTTCTTTCTTTCTTGCATGCAACATTATCTTTTGTGGACCTATCCATGTGGCTATAAGTAGATCCAGTTAATTTTTTTCTTATTTGTATATAGTACTCCATCTTAGGTATCCACCATTTTACCTATCCTTTTCCCTGGAATAAGTTCTAGGTGGGCTTCAACCTTGGTGATAAATGTTGTATGTTTCCCGTGCACCTATGTAAGAGTTTCTCTGAAACACAAATACCCGGGAGTAGAATTGCAGGGTTCTAGGGAATATACATACTTAGTTTCACTGAGTACAGACAAGAGTTCTCCCAAATGACTATACCAATTACATTCACATCAGCTCTGACAGCATCTTAATATTAGATCTATTTGTAACAGCATTGCAATTGTGCATTACTTTCATTATTTCAATGGACAAACATTAATTTTGATATCAAAGCTTTGGAAAAAAATTTTTGTATGAATTTTGGCCTGAATAAAAATAATTCTTGGTTTTTATTTTCCTCATTCACCATCTGTAGACCAGACTTCTCTTTTTTGGTAGACTCAATCTGTAATAGTTACGTTCAAACTCCTGTTAATTTCTGCTTAAGTTTATAAAATGCACTTTCCTTTTAGTTAAATGTTCTTTTAAGGTAGAGTTACTATTTTGATTATGGTTATCAGCATACAAAAAAAAAAAAACGTATATGCTGTACTGAATTCCTTAGCATTGGGTAAGATTTAGGGAAATACAGCCATGTGTCTAAATTGCTTGATGACTTGAATCATGGTAGAAGACTTTGCTTTAAAGGAATTAAGAATCCATCTTTGCAACTTATAAATAAATATATGCAAATCATACAAAGGATCCCAATTTTTTCTTTTTCAGAAATTAATAGTAACATAGGTAAAAATCTGAGATTTCTAGTTTTTTAAGGTATCATTTATCTCCAAATGCTTTTATTTTCTGGAAAATGGCTTTTAGTCTTTTAAGACTATGTGTATCAAAATTGCCCTAATATCTGGTAAGTGTACTTATATTTAAAGTTCGGTTGAAATATAGGTACATGACAATATCAAAAACTGTCCCTTTAATTTTAAGTAATGATTTGGGGGTTAAGATTTTATAATCCCTATTTTAAGTACTGAAGTGAGAGCTGGAGATAATGAGCCAAAGCAAAAAAGAGAATAAAAAAGACAATTTGGAGACTTAAATACTGCTCAACTATTCTTTTTGGGGCTCACTTTTTACTCCAAAATTATCACCACTTCCTAAGTAATAAAAGTCGTTAAGAATGATTACAAATTGAGTCGTTTCAATTCATTCATGATATGGCTCTTGACATTAGCACAATTTAAGAATGGAGATAAAAGGATTACTAAAATTGAGTTAATATCAAAATTATTAGAAATTGTAGGCATCTAAAAACATTCATGCTATCATTTTCCCTGGACTGGAGGTGAGGGGTGGGCATGTTTTAGTATAGAACAAAGTAACAGGAGAATTCACAGTGTCTGCAGAGAATAGGTATTCCAAAAATATTGGTTCAATCATTAGAAGGCCTCCACATCTCATTTAAGTATTTGGAGGACAGGGGAGGGCCTGTTTGTTATAATGGGACATGGTTAGGGCCAGCATTTGAGTGTTAATGTAAGGACAAGAGATGAGTTTGGGGGCTTGTTAATTCTTTTAAGGCAGCACTTTTCATGGTACAAAGTTCCACCTATCACGAGAAGGATAAAAGGTATTTGTGGTTTCCTGGAATCTAGACAACAACAAAACACAACTTTCCAAAAGAGAAAAAAAGGTTCATACCTTGAGAAAATGTACAATTTCCCATTATACCCATCTCTTGGTGTCAGAGATGCAAAGGCAAGAAATTAATGTAATAATATCCCTCAAACACAAGCCAACTGAGATTTCTTCAAGAAAGAGCCTGGATGAAAACAGCTTGGAACTGAGAATTACAAGGAATAAACAGAAGCAGCCGACTGCTTCTAAAAAGTTGTACAGTAAGTGTAATTTAAATGATTTTCCTAAAAGACGGGTCTCAAGGAGGCAAATCTGAAAATTAAAGGTAGTCTATAGAAATATATAAAAGAGTAATTGAAGTTTAAAACTAATTGGAGGAAATTAGTAGATTAATAACAGATGAAGAGTGAGTTTATGAACCAGAGCTAGATTAAAAAAAAAAATAACAAACAAGCAGAATAAAGCACAGAAGATGAAGAAATTTTAGAATATTTAAAAGAAAGGTTAAATAATGGATGTTGAGGTAGAAGAGATAGAATAAGAAAACCAAGTCTGAGAGATTTCCCAGAAATGATAACAGAGAATGAGGCAAAGCCAATACATTAAGAATTAAATGAAATAACCCCAACAACATGCCTATAATTACAAGTGCTCAAAAACACCTAATTCCCTGTCTCCCGTCCCCACCTTTACTAATTGAAAACCAACTGAATTAAAATTAAAGATCTTTATGCCTGTTCCCCCTGACTGGTTTTATAGTTCATACCCAGGATTTTATATAGGTTATTTGTTCTTTTTCATAAGAATGCTACCCAATTGCTTTATTACTTCCATTTATCTGAAGAGGAGACAAAAATTCAGAGAGGTTAAAACTTCTGTGAAATCACACAGCTGGGATTCAAATCCAATATATTTAACCATAAAGAATTTTTTTAACCTCTCTTCTGCAATTTTCTAACATTAATTACCTTATTAAATGACAAGAAGATCACCTCATAAAGTAATGCTCATTGAATAGAGACTTATATACATTAATGGAAAGCTCTTAATGGAAGTAGAAAATTGGGATATAAACCATATACATGTAGAGCACATGTTGATTTTATAAAATATTTAAAATTTTTTTATGTTTATTTATTTTTGAGAGAGACAGAATGCAAGTGGGGGAGGGGCAGAGAGAGAGGCAGACAGAACCCGAAGCAGGCTCCAGGCTCTGAGCTGTCAGCACAGAGCCCCAGGTGGGGCTGGAACCTACGAACCCTGAGATCATGACCTGAGCCAAAGTCAGACGCTTAACCTACTGAGCCACCCAGGCGCCCTGAGTTTATAAAATATTTTAAAGTTATTGTACAATTATTAATTGGAAAAATTAATTTTCCAGGTATAATAAGAAGCAACTCATCCTGAAGCAATTTTTCCCTTTTCTTTATGTCTGAGTTCTAATGCTCAATAAACAGAGTTCCTAATGGATTTGTGGAAGCCCCTTAAAGCCATTCAACGAATGCTACAATAGACTATTTGTGTTTTTGGTTTGCTTTACTCACTTATGAATATTTCTGTTGTGTTTGCTCAGTATGGCAATATCTGCTTTCCAACTCAACTCAAAAGAAAAGGCTTTCAGTCAATATTATATATGCTTAGCCTTCTAGCTCTGCAGTGTCTCCTTTCCATTCATCTATTTCTTCACATTTGCACAATGACCATGTGTAAAACATTGTATTTATTCCGGAAGATATTACAGTGAATATAAAAAAACAGTTTTGACCTAATGGAGCTTACTAATGAATGAAATGATAGGAAAAAAAAATGAAACAAAGTAATTAGAAGTTTTGATTAAGAGCTATGAAAAAAAATATACCAACTTTATTTAGGGTTGACCTATTTTTTAAGATGATTAAAGGATGCCTTTCTAAGTACTGATCCTAAAGCCACAAAACCCATTTTCTTCTAATCCTTTCCATATCAGCAGACCTTACTGTGGGAGCCCTGATGATGTCTTAATAACCCATTGTAAAGATGGAGACACTTCATCCCATAGCCACAAAATGCCTCTAGGCAGCATTAAGTATGGCTAGCTCAGAATCAAGGATTTCAGGAGTAGGCAGCACAAGTAGGTTTAATTTTCTCTCTTTTCCCTTGTGCTGTTTATTGTCCTCAACATTACCTTATTGTTCTCCCTCACTTTGTTCTACTCCTTCTCTCACTTTTACTCTGGTTTCAGTCTTGGGACCCACCTCATTGCCATGTGTATATATGGTAAATGCTCCTTCTGGTCTCTAGGTCTTGCTCAAGATTTCTTTCCTACCTCCAAGGCTCATCTCCATTTCACCCAGTCCTATTTCCTTCAAAGGCAAATTTACCCAACAAAAAAAAAAATACGGCAAAACAGAACTCAGAATTCATTCATTCATCCATCCATGCATTTCTGTATTCACCATTCCTGTTAACATCAAGCAATGTGCTTGATTCTAAGAAAGTAACTGAATCAAGTGAAAAGAACGTACCATGAAAATAATTTGTAATAGTTAATAAAAAACACTCAAATAGGTGCTCAGTGAACTCAAAATAAGAACAATTTTTTTTAGGTCTCAAGCAACTTAGAGGAAAAAGTTAGAATTATTTACAATCACTTGTAAAAACATTACACATATTCCTAAGAAGTGGTAATTTGTTTAATAAAATTGTAGTAAAATATATACCAAGATAAAATGCTGTAATCAGTACATTTCTATGTACTCCAACATTTAGGTTTTACCTCAAATTAAATCAAATTAATTTTATCAAGGTAATGCCCATTCATGGTTTATAAAATATTCTCAGTATTACAACCAGCCTTGCTTTAAAAAATGAAATATGTTACATAAGAATGGTATAGAAAATATTAGATCACATATACATGCTACATGTTTTATTTATGAATATTATCTTTCAATAAAGTGCACATGTGTGTAGCTGGTTGCAATGTAAAATTATGTTTTGTGTGTGGGTCACTGTCCATAAAGTTTAAAGCCACCATATTAATGGCTACTTATGAAGTCATTCTAATTGAGGTCAAATCAACTTTATTTACACAGCAGTAACTCATGAGTCAGTCCTTGAATCCTTTTGCATATTAGCTTCTCAATCTATACAAGCTATTACAGACCCTATTCCATGCCACATTTGGGAGCTCCTATGAACACAAAATTCCTCCACTCAGATTAAAAGAAGATTGTCGGTTCACTCACAGTTTCACTCTAGAAGTGGTTTGTTATTCCTAGTGTGTTAAAAAGGAACATTGTACAAAATGACTGTCATCAACTAAAAACTTTGTGTTCACCAGTCGTATTAATTAGCTGTAAGTAAATTTTAGTTTTTTCCTAAGGGCAGAATGTCTTCTTTCTGCTATATTGATAGTGCCAACCCCAGTGCTTGATTTTTAATAAACACATCCTGGTTGTTAAATAAAAGACTCATTCTACCAGCCCTTCTTGATTATACAGTTTTTTTACAGTACTATAAATATTCTAACTGAAATATTTTCTTTATAATCTCTATTATGTCATTTAGCTTAGATTTCACTTCAAAATTAATGTCAGAGAATCTAAACTAGTGAGGTTTCAGTGGACATCCTGCACACATATGCAGAGACAAGTTGCAATGCGGCTGAATACAGAATTCCTAGATAATATAAAAGATACAATAGATAACTAATGTTTGCTGATTTTTTATTTTACAGGTAAGTTAAACATCAAGGACACCTATGCATTCCATTCTAATTTTATATTTACATCATTCCCACCAGGGAGATGTCTTTACTATCACTATGCATCCAAAAAACAAAGGCAATTGGCTTGAAATTTTTAACTGGCTTAATAATCAAAGTTATATACAACTGTACCTAATTAATCTGACAAAATATTGCTCTAAAATTAAAAACAAACCCAATATATCATCAAGATGCTCAACAACGTTTACAAATAAGCTCCCTGACCATGATCCTTTTAAGCCAGATGAACACCTTTCTCTAACACCAGAAAATGATAAGTTTGCGCGGCAAAATGTCTTCTATGCTTTCCAGTGGTCAAGAAACCATCTCCTCTGCTATCTGAAATTATTATCTGAAATTAAAAGAAATGGATATAAAAACCCTAATTGGAGGTGAGTATGACTGACCCAGTTTATGTAGAAGCTGCTGACCATGCAGGTTTAGAACAGACTGAAGTAGACACAATACTCAATAGTTAATCATGAGGAATATTTGATGTTAAGGATAAAGGCAGAGTTTTTTTCCCTTAGGGGGAAAAACATGCAAAAATGGCCATTTTCTGACTTAGAATATTTCATTTAGGCAAAAATTTGTCACAGAGTAATCCTTTTTATTTTATGGACTATTAAGAAAGAAGTAATTTTTAATAGTGCAATTTAGCAGATGTTAATTGGACTTACAGTGATCATTTTCCAATATATAAAAATACCTAATCACTAAATTGTACACCTGAAATTAACATGGTGTTAGGTCTATTATACCTCAATAATTAAATTTCTTTAAAAATTCTAATTTTTCAAAGTAGCCTTAAAGTGATAGGAATTTGACAAGGGGCTATTCAAAGGATTAAGAACATTGAAGTCTTGAGACATGGAAGGGATGAGTGGTAAGACCACAGTTTCCTCATACAACTGCATCTCACTAACCTAAACTTCTGTACTGGGTCCATTGTAAAGTAGATGATGCCAATAATGAATGGAGAAGTTTCACAATGAAAGTACCTGGTTCCAAATCTTGTCTTATTCAGAGTAAACATGTTCATGTTGGTCTCTGCTTCCTATTCTATCCTCTGCAATCCAAAATAAAAAGTGGGGGGTGGGAGGTACTGAAAATTACGAGTAGTAAAGGCCAGGTTCAAGAACACCATTAGAGGGGCACCTGGGTGGCTCAGTCAATTAAGTGTCTTGATTTCAGCTCAGGTCATCATAGTTCATGAGATTGAGCCCCACAAGGGGCTATGCACTGACAGCACAGAGCCTGCTTGGGATTCTCTGTATCCCTCTCTCTGTCTGCGCCTCCCCTGCTCACGCATGTGCACACTCTCTCACAACAAATAAACAAACAAACAAAAAGACAAAGAATGTTAGACAAAACATCGCCACCTACATTTGAAGTGGGGGTCTCTGTCTTACTTAGGGGAGTTTTCTGGCTTACTCTTGTGGTTAAGAAGGAAGGACCTACAAGCTACTTTGGCCAAGTATCTAGGATTGTCTGCCTTAAATGACCTCCTTTCTACATTTTAAGGAGTAACAAGTTTCTTTGGCATGATTTTCTTACACCTGCCTCTGGGGCATGAAATGAAGTCCAGCATCCCTAACCCAAGAAAAGCAGTTTGGGATGTAAGCATAATGGTAAGAAAGAACAAAGGCTTTCACTGGTCTTGCCCTGGCTGTGTGCAATGGGTTCAGGGGCATACATAGGAAACTGTCGGCACACAGAACATGCTCACTCAGAATATGGGTTCATGGCCAGTTATCATCTCCATTCCAGCAGAGACGCGGCCATTCTCTCTGTATCCTTCTTGAAATAATTCTAGCAGCTTTAATAATCTCTTTTTACTTGAGACTAAACTTTATGCCCAAGAGGAAAATAATTACTAGTACATTATCATCATGTGAGGACTAGTAATTACATGTAAACTGCCTAGAAGAATAGCCTATATTCTTTAAAATGCTGGTCTGTAAATGAAGTCAGTTATTCTGAAATCAACGTTCTTTTGTTATTTTTAAATTCCATAGTAAAGACCAAAGGACAGAAGTACATTTGGGGAATAGATTATTCTAAAACTTTGCTCCAAATAGTTTCATTGTTATTTTAATGTTTGTACATAGTCTTTGTGAACTTTGCACAAAACTACAGCCTCCATGAATGAGAAGAGCCATGGAGAGTATATTAAATAGTTTGTGAGATGACATAATTACTCCCCTTTTATGGTTTAGGGATTTAGAATCAGATGACTGAGGCAACTTGCTTAATGACACACAGGCACATAGGTAGTGAATGACAGAGCTGAAGGTGGGTGGGTCCACACTGTGAAGAGCTAATATATTGGAAATGTTTCTATTTCCACAGTATAGTACCATGGAATTTTTCTGAATCCTCTTGGAGTTCTTCATGGCCATTTCTTCCAAGAGTTTCAAATGCAATGCAAGCCTATGACATGTGCCATTTCAGACAGGCAAAGTGCAGGGAGTAATAGGTTAACAGGTTTTTGACTAGTGTACAAGGCTAGGCTATTTGTTTTCCAATTGCAATGATGGGAGGGGCAGGGAAGCAAAATATGAGAATGGAGGACAAGAGGTGGCTATTCTGTAGACAGATATTGAATTACTACCTTCACACTAGGTTTTAATACATTTCCCTCCACTTTCAATGATACCTATTCACCCTGAATTTTAAAATACTTGAGGATTCTGCAAGGTAGGTAAATTCACCTATTCTGGACTATGACTTTAAAGCATTTTCTGGTGACAGACTCAATATTTTGTATTTATCTTCCAAAGATATATTAAAGTCTCTTTTCCCTTTATGATAATGTCCCTATTAGGCCTATTCTCATGTAGTTATTCATATAATCTCATTTTTTATCAGGGTCTCATGAGAGAGGGGAGATAAACACTTGGGCTCCAGCCACAAATTTGGAATAGAAGCTTTTTTTCTATATTCATTTTTAAAGCAGGTAACGAAATATTGCTTTTAAGAGACAATATGACAGCAATGAAGAGTGGCAGAACATGCTAACCCCAAATATACCCCTTTGGCACAGGGATTATTATGTACTAAAGGAAATTAACAACACAGGTACAAGAAGGGCTCTCTGATCATCCCCTTCTTGTTCCTGAAAACAAGAGATAAAACCTTCATATAAATGTCCTTCTTAAATGAGGAAGAGAGGAACCAACACTCTTATAATCAATGACATGAAGTTGAAATTGAGAAAACTATGTACAAATACACCTTGTTCAAGTCAGTCTTATCTTTCTTTAGCCTTCCCATATATTTTAGTTACTTTTCCACAAATGCCTCTCTGTTCAACCTATAGAAGTATTTAGGTTCTGCCATTTCTTTGGGTCTTCATTTCTTATAAGGACTCCCATGCATATAAAGCTCACAGTAAATAAATACTTATTTCTCCTATTAACTCCTGTTAATTTGTCTTTTTTGTTAATTTCTCAGCCGAGCCAAAAACTCTGAAGATGTAGAGGTAAAATTATTCCTCCTCTGCAGCATCCATCTGTTTTGTAGCTTATCAGTACTACATAACATGTGGTTTGGGAAACACTGCATGCCTGCCCAGAGCTGTGGTTTTCTATAGAGGTGTCACCTTGTCACCATGTGAACCTTTCAATAGCAGGTAAGAGATGTTACTTTACTCTGTACCATATGGCCTTCAAAAATGTACACCTTGAAAAGTTTAAGGGTTTTGGTTAAATGGATGAAACTCACAGGTAGAGTAACAAAAACAGGTTTGGTAAATTGTAGAGAAACTTCACATTTCCCTATTATAGTTCTGCAAATAGCCATCATTTATTTCCTCCACTCAGTACTTGAGGCAGTGACTTTTTCCATGGTGACAAACAGGAAGATTACAGACTTTAAGATAGTATGTAACTAGTTACTTTTAAGTTGTGTGTCTGTAATAATTAACATCTTGATTATGTGGTTTTTAGATTTCTAAATACTCAAATACACATATTCTTGAATTTACCCTCAACATACTCCCAGAAAGTAGGGCAAGTATTTTTTTTTAACTCCAACTCATAAATGAAAAGGTTGGTGCCTCTGCCAAGATTTAAAGTTAGTGGTAAATCTGAAATTAAAATAAAGTCTTCTGACTCCTGTGATGTAGGTTTTTACACTAATCTATACTTTTGTATAGTCTTTAGCTTGAATGGAAGATGCCTTTGGACAGTGTGTGTGTGTGTGTGTGTGTGTGTATACACACATTCATAAAATGGCAAGAGAGTCACTGATAAATCAGAAGGTTAGAGGAGAAATTCCAGGCTCAGTGGGTCCCTTCAAAACCATTAAAAGGAAGTCATAAGAACTACAGGAGATACCACTGCCCAGTTTCAAGGGTGCATGTAAAGAAAAAGATTTCTTTCTTCTACCTAAACTCAGCACATAGTGTAAGCTAGCTTCTCTGCCCAACCTGCATTTCACCCTCCTTTGTTTTCTTACCATGGGGACTTTAGGAAAAGCTAGCACATCAACCACATGGTGAAGGCCTACTTCTTTTCTTCTGCCTGCCCCACCTATCTAGGATAAATTAACAGTAACAAAAACCTCTAGATGTCTTGGGCTCTTCAGGGGGAAATCATACAGGGATATCATTTAAGCACCGGTCAGGATGGACAATCATAATGTAACTGTCCCTGAGGTTTTTTTCTAATTATCAGAGATTAGAGATTTTTTTTTATGTTTATTTATTTTTGAGAGAGAGAGAGAGGGAGGGAGGGGGAGAGAGAGAGAGAGAGAGAGAGAGAGAGAGAGAGAGAGAGAGAGAGAGAGACACATAGAGAAGGAGACACAGAATCCAAAGAGGGCTCCAGGCTCTAGCGCGGAGCCTGATGCAGGGCTCAAACTCACAAGATGTGAGATCATGACCTGAGCTGAAGTCGGTCACTCAACCGACTGAGCCACCCAGATGCCCTTCACAGATTAGAGATTTTTGACTTGGCCTAAAGAAAGTGATGAGAGAAGAAAGTATATTAATGGTTCATGTATCTGAAAGAAGATACTTTTAGAGAAAAATCACCTTGCCTTTGCCATTTACTGGTAGGATAGGAGAGGGCAATGGATCAACTACTAATTGAGAAAAAAACAATTATTGTGCTTTTAAGTAATTTTCTGTACTTTAGTAGACAAGATAACTGAGTATGACAGAAAAAGAAATTAAAGGTTCTAGGGTGCATTATCTCAGGATGCAAAGGAAAAGTAATTGTGTTATTTCAAGAACTGTGACAGGGAAGTGAGAAGGTGGTTAAGAAAAAAACCTATCTTTTAACTTTCAAACACATATGGAGCCATGATGATTTATTCGATATAGGTACATTCTTTATATTCAATAGAAAACATACATACATACATACATAAAATTAGAAAATTAAACCTCTCTCCTGGTCATTAACTGAAAATGCTATTTAGAGAACAAGTTTCCTGGGAACCAGTGAATTCATTTATATCACATTTTAAGATTAACTTTTAAAATTTTAACAACAAAAGGACTTAGAAATGCAATCATGATTGATATAGTCATTTTTAGAGGAACTTTTGCTTTGAACACTGTGTGCCTAACAGAGTGCCAGATCTAATAGAGGACTAGAGGAGAAGAGGACACACAAATAAATGTTCACACCTAAGATGTCAAAAGCTGCATTATTGAACACCTTGCTATTGTCTTTAGAAGAGAAACCAAGCACCTACAGTCTTGGTTAAGCCTCAGCAGACATAACCAAAGCAAGTTTGAACATATGGAACATACACTTCCTAACTAGCACAGCTTCCCTACATTCTCTCTATCTTATCCCTCTTTCAAGCTCAGGTTTTACCACCTTTGTAAAGATACCCCTTATTACTAAGTCTTACCTGCTCTCTGCCCTCCATTCCCCCATCTGGATGGATACTATTTGTTTAGACCATTCACTTGGCAGTTAAACAGATCCCTATATTGTGATGTTACTTTTCTTGAAAATGTTTTAAGTCTTTAAATCTAAATTTCTTATTTTGATTCTGTCCCTCCTTTTCCAGGGAGACCATCAGCCCTTTACAATCAAAACTAATTTCTGATTATATGTGTAAGTTACTATTATCTGTATTCTGTCTTAATTTTATTCCTATAAATGTGGAATTTTATTCAGTAAACACATTTTTATTTGAAAAAAATAGACTATGAGAGAGTATATCAACAATGTAATAAATTATTCAGTAACAGCTCAGAAAAGAGAGAAATCAATATGCACAAAAGTTGTTTGGGAAATCTTCAGGGAAAACTTAGTAGTAGAACTGGGCCCTGAAAGATGGAAAAACGTGGAGAGAAAAAACGCACATTAAATGAGGCATCTTAAGTAACCTAACCCCCATGCAATCCAAATGCAGCATGTACTTGAGGCAGTGCTGCCTAAAGAAATCAACTGTCTGCCTACCAAGGTTACCTCATGAGTAATTGTTAGATTGTTCAATATGATATTAAAGATGAGATTTGGGGATCCAATAATTTGCTAGTGAAATCATGAATACTATCATGAGCTCTGAGCCTAAGATAAACTGGGCTATGAAACTGAACTCAGAATCACCAGTATGCTACAGTGCCTTTCATCTGTAGTCCAGAGTTGTCCTATAGTGAAGATTTGCTTCCTTATTTGCAATTTGTGTTTTTTTGAGTGATATTTAATGATGGAATATTATTATAAAATTTATCAGGATCCTGATAAGAAATGAATGGCACCATTAGCTGGAATTTGACAATCTTGCTACATTTCTTTTTCTCCAAATTTTGCTCTAGAATATGCTTTCCTTCATTGGTCCAAAGCATGATATTCACAATCAAAAAGACTACTATGGTGAAATAATACTAGGAAATTCCCCAAACTGCCTAGGCTCAAGGCCTAATACGAGTAAGGCAATGTGACTAGCCTTTCAAAAGTTTTTAACATTCTTAGAACATTCTAACCTGAGAGGACTGAACTCTAGTGCTACAAGAGGTCCCAGAAATGTATTTGCTTTAGTTAAGTATTACCTGAAGTTATTTAAGACACTTTTCAATGCAAGTATAGTCTATGGTTTCCAGTCCAGCATGTTCATTGCTTAGAAGTTGCCCTTCCAGCCTAATAACAAATAAAAAGCTAGGAAAACTTAAAAATTAACCCTTCTTCATAGGTCTATCAGAGAAGTGAGGTCACAGAGCAAACCACTGACACAAAAACAGAAGATACAGACTGGTAGCTACAGAGAATTACCATTTACTGGGGAAGAAACCAAGGAACAGATACCTTTGGGAACCAGTACTGGAGTAGGGAAATCTAAACTGTAATTAAGGAATTTCTACAAGCTTACTATGGACAAGTCTCTAGGCTATGTGTTCCAGGTCCCTTGGATATTAACACACACTCTGACCAGAATGGAGAAGGCTTCTTTTGATCTATCCTGAAGGTGTTTAGATAATAGTAGAGATAACACAGTTTCTCCTTCTCCCGCACTGTGGTGCATGATGGCACCAAAAGGTCTGTTAAATGTTAAACCCTTTGACCCCACCGCTATGACCATCCCCCTCACTCTGCAGCAACTACTCAACTTGGTGGAGAAGTTTGCAACGATGTAGCACCCAGATCAGCAGCAGCCCAATTCCCACCCCCATCAATATGTTATCCTGTATAAACCTCTGTCTTAACGCTATGGAGTTGCCTGCTTCCTTTTCTGGTATCAAAGTGCCTTCTCAGTTTTGGGGATACTTTACTGTCCCTCTACCTTCTAACAGGAAGAATGTTAGAATTACAAAATCAGGATTTTTTTAATGATTAATATGCTGAGTATTTCAGTGGAGCAAGTATACAACATGTAAGAACAGATGAACAACATAGCAGAGATGGATATTGTAAGAAATAATCAAAAAGAAAGGATAACAATAAAAAACACTAAAACAGAAATGAAGAATCCCTTTGCTGGATTCATTCGTAGACTTAACATGGCTGAGACAAAAATCACTGAGCTTGAAAATTTAATAGAAACTTCCAAAACTGGAAAAGCAAGAGCAAAACATCTAGAAATTTTACAAGTACAGAATTTCCACAACTATGGAGCAACTATAAAAGGTGTGGCATCTGCACAATGGCAATTATCACTTGGGCAGGTAACCCTCCAAAGCAGCTCAGGCTGAGACACACATCGCAAGTGGACCTGACAGGCAACAGTGGCACTCCAAAATAACTCCTGCCCTAGGGAAAGGGGAAGATAAACACATATACCAATTCAATGGCAACCCCGGAAGATGGACTGGGGCAGGCATCTTCTGGTTTGACCACAGGACCTGCCTACCAATGAAGACCTTTCAAGGGATAACCCAGGGAGAGTGCCCTGCAGATGGGTCTAACTACAGCTGCAGTCAACAGGCTGAAGGGAGGCATCTAGTCCGACTTACACCACACAGTTACAAGCACACTGGGCTCCAGACTGACTCCTTAAGAGCACAGAGATCCGACCCTGCTCAGTGAGCTCACAAAGTGGGCCATGACTGAACTAAAGGCAAACATACCTCAGCCACCACAGCAGGACACACATAAATTACATAGGAAACCCCTGAAGCACCTAGTGCTAGTGAAACAGGGATATTGTGCTACAGGGCACCACAGGACCCCCTCTTTGTATCATTACTACTTTTAAGGTAAGGAGACCTAGCTGACTTTGCTAATATAGAGAGACACAGAGTTATACAAAAATGAAGACAGAGAGAAATATGTTCCAAATAAAAGGACAAAAATCAAAGGAGAAGAGCTGAATGAAATGATTATAAGCAATATGTCTGATAAACTCAAAGTAACAAACTCACATGACTTGAGAAAAGAATGGAAGATCTCACTGACCTTTAACAAAGATAAACATTAAAAAAAAACATTCAGATGAAAAACAAACTCAATAACTGAAATTAAAAACACACTAGAGAGAATCAATAGCAGATAAGTGGAGACAGAAGAATGAATTATCAAGCTGAAAGACAGTAATAGAAAGCAAATTGAGAAGCAAAATAAATAAATGAGTTAGTTAATTAATAATAAATGAGAACAGGGTAAAAGAACGCAGCTGTATCATCAAGCATAGTAACACTTTCATTATACGAATCCTAGAAGCACAAGAAGGAGAAGAAAACACATTTGAAGAAATAATCACTGCAAACTGCCCTAATCTGGGGAAGGAAAGAGGTATCTACATTTAGAAATCACAGAGAGCCACCAACGAAATAAACCCAAGGATGCCCACCAAGACACAAAATAATTCAAGTGGCAAAAAGTAGTGATAGAGAATTTTAAAAAGCAGGAAAAGAAAGCAGTTACAAACAAGGCAAACCCCTCATCAACCGATTTTTCAGTAGATATTTTTCAGACCACAAGTAAGTGGCAGGATATATTCAAAGTGCTGAAAGGGTAAAACCTCCAACCAAGCATATTCTACCCAGCAAGGTCCTAATTCAGAAAAAGAAGTTCAAGATTTTGTCAGACAGATCAAAGTTAAACGAGTTCATCACCATTAAACCAGCCTCATCAAAAACAAAACAAAACAAACAAACAAGTTAAAAGAAATTCCTGAATGTAAAGAAAAGGCTATAATCAGGAGTAAGAAAATTAGCAAAGAAAAACATTTCAAAGGTACATGCAAAAATAGAAGAGGTAGATTAATCACTTATAAAACCGTAACAGAAATTAAATCATAAAAGCTGTGAAATAAATTTTATCTATAAAAACCAGTCATGGGATTCACAAAATAAAATAGAAAATCATGTACATAAAATGTGGTAGGGGGGCTGTTGTGCTTTTAGCATGGATTCAAACTCAAGTGACCATCAACTTAATATAGACTACCATATGCATAAGGTGTTATATGTGAACCTCTAGGTCTAAACCACACATCAAAAATCTGTAATAAATACACTAAGAATAAAGAGAAAGGAATCCAAGTCTATCACTAAAGAATGTCATCAAACTGGGGTGCCTGCGTGGCTCAGTCAGTTCAGTATCTGACTCCTGGTTTCGTCTCAGGTCATGATCTCACTGTTCATGGGTTCAAGCCCCACATTAGATTGTTTGTTGCCAGCACACAGTCTGCTTGGAATTCTCTCTTTTTATTCCCCTCTCTGGCTCCTGCTCTCTCTCAAAATAAAACAATAAATTAAAAAAAATATTTGTAATAAAATTTTTTTAAAAAGCATCAAACCACATGGGAAGAGAACAAGTTAAAGGAACAGAACTATGAAAAAACCTGCCATACAATTAACAAAATGGCTATCAGTACAGACTTATCAATAATTACTTTTAATGTGAATGGACTAAATGCTCAAAATATATAGTTGGAATATGGATTCCAATATAAAGTTGGAAAATGGATAAAAAAATCAAGACCTATCTATATGTTACCTACAAGAGCCTCACTTCAAACCTAAATACACATGCATTTCAAAGTGAAGGGAAGGAAATACGCTTATGCAAATGGAAGTGAAAGAAAGCTGGAGTAGCAATATTTTTATCAGAAAAAAATAGACTTTATAAAACAAAGACTATAATACGAGACAAAGGAGGACACTACATAATATATGATATAAAACAAGATATAATTGTAAATATTTCACACCCAACATAAAAGCACACACATAAATCAATTATTAATCCACATAAAGGAAGAAAATGATGGTAACTCAGTAACAGTAGGAACTTTAACATACCATTTACATCAATAGATAGAACATCCACACAGAAAATCAACAAGAAAACCATAGCTTTGAATGATATATTGAACCAGATGGACCACACAGATATATATACAACATTTCATCCAAACCCAGCAGAATTCACATTCTTTTCAAGTACACATGGAAGATTCTCTAGAATAGATCACACTGTAGGCCACAAAACATCTAAATTCAAAAAGATTAAAATCATATCATGCATCTTCTGATCCATAAAGGTACGAAACTAGAAATCCCAAGAAAAACATGGCAAGAACAAATACACAGAGTCTAAATCACATGTGACTAAACATTGAATAGGTCAACCAAAACACTGAAGAGGAAATGAAAACCTACATGGAGACAAATGAAAATGAAAACACAATGATCCCAAAATCTTGAGGATGCAACACAAACTGTCTTAAGAGCAAAGATTATAGCAATACAGATCCACCTCAATAAACAAGAAAAAGTTCAAACAACTAAATTTACACCTGAAGGTGTTAGAAAATGATCAAACAAAGCCCAAGTCCAGTAGAAAGGGGGAAATATTAGAGATTAGAGAAGAAATAAACGCTAAAACAAATGAGAATAGATAGATGAAACCAAGAACTTGTTCCTTGAAAAGAACAAAATTTTTTAAATATAATTTATTGTCAAATTGACTAACATACAGTGTGTAAAGTGTGCTCTTGGTTTTTAGGGTAGATTCCCATGGTTTATTGCTTACATGCGACACCCAGTGCATCCTAACAAGTGACCTCCTCAATGTCCATCATCCTTTTTTCCCCTTCTCCCCACCCCCCCCATGCACCCTCAGCTTGTTCTCTGCATTTAAGAGTCTCTTAAAGTTTGCCTCCCTCCCTCTTTGTTAGTTACAAACAGTAAACCAATGCAACAGAATGGAGAACCAGAACTGGACTCATAAATGTATGGCGAACTAATCTTTGACAAAGCAGGAAAGAGTATCCAATGGAAAGAAGACAGTCTCTTTAGCAAATTGTGCTGGGAGAACTGGACAGCAACATGCAGAAGAATGAAACTAGACCACTTTCTTACACCATACACAAAAAATAAACTCAAAAAGGATCAAGGACCTGAATGTGAGACAGGAAATCATCAAAAAACCCTAGAGGAGAAAGCAAGCAACAACCTCTTTGACCTCAGCTGCAGCAATTTCTTACTCAACACATCTCCAAAGTCAAGGAAATTAAAAGCAAAAATGAACTATTGGGACCTCATGAACATAAAAAGCTTCTGCACTGCCAAGGAAACAATCAACAAAACTGAAAGGCAACCAATGGAATGGGAAAAGATATTTGTAAATGACGTATCAGATAAAGGGTTGGTATCCAAAATCTATGAATAACTTACCAAACTCGACACCCAAAAACAAATAATCCAGTGAAGAAATGGTAAGGAGACATGAACAGACACTTTTCCAAAGAAGACATCCAGATAAAAAGAACAAAATTAATAAACCTTTAGCCAAATCCAAAAAAGAGAAAACAAACCCAAAGAAAATCACAAAAGGAGAGAAACAGAAAGCAATATTACAGAAATGCAAAGGATTATAATAGAGTATCATGAAAAACTATATACCAACAAGTTGGACAACCTAAAAGAAACTGATAAATTCACAGAGACCTATAACCTACCCAAAGTGAATCAGGAAAAAATAGAACATTTGAATAGATCAATTATTGATTCAACTTCATTGCTAGTAATCAAAAAACTTTCAACAAACCAAAGTCTAGGATTAGATAGCTTCACAAGTGCATTCTATTCAACATTTAAAGAGTTAATATACCTATTCTTCTCAAACTATCCAAAAAAAAAAATAGTAGAGGAAGGAAAACTTCCAAATCATGGTCTGAGGCCAGCAATACTCTGATACCAAAACAAGATATAAAAGAGAACTAGAGGCCAGTATTTCAGATTAACAAAGATGCAAAAATCTTCAACAAAATATTTGCAAACCCAATCCAACAATATATTTTTTAAAATTCACCTCATGAAGAGGGATTTATTCCTAGGACGCAAGGGTGGTTCATTATTTGCTAATCAATCAACATGATACAATACATCAAGAACAGAAAGGATAAAAATCATACAGTCATTTCAATAGATGCAGAAAAAGCATTTGACAAAGTACAATATCCATTCATGATAACAACAACAACAACCGAAAAAAACCTCAACAAAGTAGGTTTAGAGGGAACATTCCTCAACATAATAAAGGCCATCTACAAAAAACCCACAGCTAACTTTGTACTCAATTGTGAAAAACTGCAAGCTTTCCCCCCTAAGATCAGAAATAAGACAAGGATGTCTGCTTTCATCATTTTTATTCAGTATAGGACTGCAAGTCCTAGCCATAGCAATCAACCAAGAAAAAGGAATAAAATCATCCAAACTGGGAAGGAGAAGTAAAACTTTCATTATCTGCGGATGACAGGATACCACATATACAAAGCCCTAAAGACGCCACAAAAAATCTCCTAGAACTGATAAATGAATGTCTCTCTCTGCCCCTAACGCACTCACATTCTGGCTCTCTCTCAAAAATAAATAAACATTTAAAAAATTTTTTTAAATAGATTAAGAGGATAAATAGTACATCTCAGTGAACATGTAGAAACATATAGAATTGTTCAATTATACCATACACCTTTAACTAATATAATACTGTATGTTAATTATACTCAAATGAATTTTTAATCATAATGCATAAAAATAAAATGAAAAATAAAATGAAAATAAAACCACAAAATGCCTAAAAAGTGTGGAAAAACAAAAATACAACAAATAAAGAATAAAGGAAACTAACAAAACTGTAATAAGGGGGATTATAATTCAACTATATTAGCAATCAGTTTAAATTAATAATTGATAGGTATCAAATAAATGAGAGACTGTCAAAATGGATCAAAAACCAAGATCCAATTATATATTGTCTGTAAGACATCCATTTTAAATTTAAGGACACATTTAGATTAAAAGTAAACAATAGAGAAAGATATGTAATCCTAAAATCAGTCTAAAGAAAGCATAAGGGGCTTTATCAATTTCAGATAGAGCCAACCAAGATCCAAGAATGTCATCAAGAACAAATAGGGACATTACATAATAAAGGGATCAATTCTCCAAGAAAACATGATAAACCTTAATCTTATATCCTATCAAAATATGTGAAACAAAAACTGATAGAACAAGGAGAAATAGATGAATCTATTAGAGCCCTCAACACACTTCTATCAAATATAGACAGATCCATAAGGCAGAAGATCACTAAGAATAGAGCAGAAGTCAACAGCACCATCAGTCAACTGGATATAATTGTTACCTATGGAATACTTCATTCAACAGCAACGTAATACACATTCTTCTCAAGCTCACAGAGAACATTCATCACGATAGACCATGTTGTAGGTCATAAAACACAACAAATATAAAAGAGGAAATGTCTTCAATGAGTGTTGTCAAATCACAATAGAATTAAACTAAAAATCCACAACAGAAAGATATGTGGAAAATTCCCAATTATATGGACATTAAACAACACAATTCTAAACACATGGATTAAAGAAAACACCTGAAGAGAAATGTATAAATATTTTCATCAAAATGGAAATAAAAATACAACTTATAAAATTTGTGGTATGCACCAAAAGCAATGTTTAGAAAGAAATTTACACCAGTGATTCATTTACTAGAAATGAAACCTCTTTTAGAAAATCATCTAGGCTTTTATCTCAGAAAACCAAACAAAGATCAAATAAAATCCAGCATAAGCAGAAAAAATAAAAAAGCAAAAATCAATTTGTAATCTAATCAATAAAGAATATCAGTGAATACCAAAGGATAGTTCTTTGAAAATAACAATAAATTCATAAGCCTCTAGCCAGAGTAAGAAGAGAGAAAAGCTAACCTTCGAAATCAAAAAGGGGGTATCACTACTAATACTGTGAACATTGAAAGTATAATGAATGATATTGAGTCTGCCTACAAAACTTGGTAACCTAGATGGTATGGATCAATTCCTTGAAGAGAAAATCTGTTACTACTTCCACAAAAGTAAGTTCCAAATCTGAATGGCCTTTATCTTATAAAGAAATAAAATCAGTAATCAGTAACTTTCCTATATAGGCAACACCAGGTCCAGATAATTTCGCTTGAACACTTGAATTCTACCCAACTTTTAAGAAAAAAATTGTACCAATTCTCTTTCAGGAGATAGCAGAAGGAATCCTTCCTAACTCATTCTACAAGGCCAGCATTACCCTAATTTCAAAGGCAGTCAAAGACATTCCTATCAAAGAAAAACAGACCAGTATCTATAATACATATAGAAAAAAAGTCAGAAGAATGTTACCAAAGAGGATTCAACAATGTATAAAAACAATTCTACACCACTACCACATGGGATTTATTCTGGGTATTTAAGATTGCTTGAATAAACAACAACAACAACAACAACAACAACAACGTAATCTATCCCATTAACAGCCTCAAGTAGAAAAATCATATATTATAAATATATACAGAAAAAGCATTTAACAAAATCCAACACCTACTCATGGTAAAAACTCTCAACAAACTAAGAAGAGAGGGTAACCTCCTCAACTTGATGAGGATAATTTACAAAAAAAACCAAAACAAAAACCTACAGCTAGTATCATACTAAGTGGTGAGAAACCAGACATTACCACAGTGATCAGGAACCAGGCAAGGATGTTCCCTCTCACTCTCCCTTTCCAATATTGTACTGAAAGTGGTAGCTAATGTAGTAAGACAACGAAGTGAAATAAAAGATACATATTTTGAGAAGGAATAAAACTGTCAGTATTTACAGATTAGATGATTGTCAAAGTAAACAGTATGAAAGAATCAAATATCTGCAACTAGTAATTATAGCAAGGTTTCATTATACATGGTTAATACACAGATGTCAGTTATTTTCCTGCCTATCAGCAAAAAACAAGCAGAATTGAATTTGAAATTAAAAACATTACCACTTACATTATTGCTCCCAAAATAAAATATTTAGGTGAAAATTTATGTATGAAATATGTATGATGTGAAACGTATCACATGTTCATGGATATCCAGGTTCATGGATATGTAGACTCACAATACATTGCCAGTATCAATTTGATTCCAGGTTCAATGTAATCCCAATGAAAATCATAGCAAATTATTCTGTGGATATTGACAAAGTGATTCTCGAGTTTATATGCAGAGGCAAAAAAACCCAAGGAGAGTCAATTTATTACTAATGAGAAGAACAAAAGTGGAGGAGTGAGGCCACCTTACTTTAAGAATTACTATCAAGAAACAAGGGCCCTGAATGATACATTGTGTCAGATGGACTTGACAGATATATATAGAACTCTGCATTCCAAAGCAACAGAATATACTTTCTTCTTGAGTTCACATGGAACATTCTCCAAGACATATCACATACTGGGTCACAAAACAGCCCTTCATAAGTATACAAGAATTGAGATCATACCATGCATACTTTCAGACCACAATGCTATGAAACTTAAAATCAACCACAGGAAAAAGTCTGGAAAACCTCCAAAAGCATGGAGGTTAAAGAACACCCTACTAAAGAATGAATGGGTCAACCTGGTAATTAGAGAAGAAATTTAAAAATATATGGAAACAAATGGAAATGAAAATGAAAGTACAACAACCCAAATGCTTTGGGATGCAGCGAAGGCAGTCCTGAGAGGAAAATACATTGCAATCCAGGCCTATCTCAAGAAACAAGAAAAATCTGAGATACAAAATCTAACAGCACACCTAAAAGAAATCGAAGCAGAACAGCAAAGACGCCCCAAACCAAGCAGAAGAAGAAATAAAGATCAGAGCAGAAATAATATAGAATCTAAATAATATAGAATCTAAAAACAAACAAACAAACAAACAAAAAAAAAAACTGTAGAGCAGATCAATGAAACCAAGAGTTGGTTTTTTGAAACATAAACAAAATTGATAAACCTCTAGCCAGGCTTCTCAAAAAGAAAAGGGAAAGGGCCCAAATAGATAAAATCATAAATGAAAATCAAATTATTACAACCAATCTCTCAGAAATATAAGCAATTATCAGGGAATACTATGAAAAATTATATTCCAATAAACTGGACAAGAAGAAATGAACAAATTCCTAAGCACCCATGCACTTCCACAACTCAAACAGGAAAAAATAGAAAACTTGAACAGACCCATAACCAGCAAAGAAACTGAGTAAGTTATCAAAAATCTCCCAATAAATAAGAGCCCAGACCAGATGGCTTCCCAGGGGAATTCTACCAGACATTTACAGAAGAGATAATACCTATCCTTCTCAAGCTGTTCCAAAAAATAGAAAGGGAAAGAAAACTTCCAGACTCATCCATGAAGCCAGTATTACTTTGATTCCTAAACCAGACAGAGACCCAGCAAAAAAAAGAGAACTATAGGCCCATATCCCTGATGAATATGGATGCAAAAATTCTCCGGGTGCCTGGGTGGCTCAGTCGGTTGAGTGACCGACTTCGGCTCAGGTCATGATCTCACGGTTTGTGAGTTCAAGCCCCGCGTCGGGCTCTGTGCGGACAGTTTGGAGCCTGGAGCCTGCTTCCGATTCTGGGTCTCCGTCTCTCTCTGCCCCTCCCCCTCTCATGCTCTGTCTCTCTCTATCTCAGAAATAAATAAACATTAAAAAGAATTTAAAAAAAAATTCTCAATATGATACTAGCAAATTGAATTCAACAGCATATAAAAAGAATTATTCACCATGATCAAGTGGGATTCATTCCTGGGCTGCAGGCCTGGTTCAACATTCGCAAATCAATCAATGTGATACATCACATTAATAAAAGAAAAGGTAAGAACCATATGATCCTGTCAATCGATGCAGAAAAAGCATATGACAAAATTCAGCATCTTTCTTAATAAAAACCCTCAAAAAAGTCGGGATAGAAGGAACATACTTAACCATCATAAAATCCATTTATGAAAGGCCCACAGCTAATATCATCCTCAATTCGGAAAAACTGACAGCTTTCCCCCTGAGATCAGGAACACGATAGGGATGTCCACTCTCACTGCTGTTGTTTAACAGTGTTGGAAGTGCTAGCATCAGCAATCAGACAACAAAAGGAAATCAAAGGCATCAACATTGGCAAAGATGAAGTTAAGCTTTCACTTTTTGCAGATGACAGAATATTATACATGGAAAACCCAATAGACTCCACCAAAAGTCTGCTAGAACTGATACACGAATTCAGCAAAGTCTCAGGATACAAAATCAATGTATCGAAATCAGTTGCATTCTTATACACTAATAATGAAGCAACAGAAAGACAAACTGATCCCATTCACAATTGCACCAAGAAGCATAAAATACCTAGGAATAAACCTAACCAGAGATGTAAAAGATCTGTATGCTGAAAACTATAGAAAGCTTATGAAGGGTATTGAAGAAGACATAAAGAAATGGAAAAACATCTCATGCTCATGGGATGGAAGAATACTGTTAAAATGTCAATACTACCCAAAGCTATCTACACCTTCAATGCAATCCCAATCAAAATTGCACCAGCATGCTTCTCGAAGCTAGAACAAGCAATCCTAAAATTTGTATGGAACCACAAAAGAACCTGAATAGCCAAAGTAATGTTGAAGGAGATGACCAAAGCGGGAGGCATCACAATCCCAGACTTTAGCCTCTACTACAAAGCTGTCATCATCAAGACAGCATGGTATTGGCACGAAAACAGACACATAAACCAATGGAATAGAATAGAAACCCCAGAATTAGACTCCTGCTTTGACAAAGCAGGAAAGAATATCCAATAGAAAAAAGACAGTCTCTTTAACAAATGGTGCTGGGAGAACTGGACAGCAACATGCAGAAGATTGAAACTAGACCACTTTCTCACACCATTCACAAAAATAAACTCAAAATGGATAAAGGACCTGAATGTGAGACAGGCAACCATCAAAACCCTAGAGGAGAAAGCAGGAAAAGACCTCTCTGACATCAGCCGCAGAAATTTCTTACTTGACACATCCCCAAAGGCAAGGGAATTAAAAACAAAAATGAACTACTGGGACCTCATCAAGATAAAAAGCTTCTGCACTGCCAAGGAAACAACCAACAAAACTAAAAGTCAACCAACAGAATGGGAAAGGATATTTGCAAATGACGTATCGGACAAAGGGCTAGTATCCAAAATCTATAAAGAGCTCACCAAACTCCACACCTGAAAAACAAATAATCCAGTGAAGAAATGGGCAGAAAATATGAATGGACACTTCTCTAAAGAAGACATCCAGATGGCCAACAGGCACATGAAAAGATCCTCAACGTTGCTCCTCATCAGGGAAATACAAATCAAAACCACACTCAGATATCACCTCATGCCAGTCAGAGTGGCCAAAATGAACAAATCAGGAGACTATAGATGCTGAAGAGGATGTGGAGAAACGGGAACCCTCTTGCACTGTTGGTGGGAATGCAAACTGGTGCAGCCACTCTGGAAAACAGTGTGGAGGTTCTTCAAAAAATTAAAAATAGATCTACCCTATGACCCAGCAACAGCACTGCTAGGAATTCATCCAAGGGATACAGGAGTGCTGATGCATAGGGGCACTTGTATCCCAATCTTTACAACAGCACTTTCAACAATAGCCAAATTGTGGAAAGAGCCTAAATGTCCATCGACTGATGAGTGGATAAAGAAATTGTGGTTTATATACACAATGGAATACTACGTGGCAGTGAAAAAGAATGAAATATGGCCCTTTGTAGCAACGTGGATGGAACTGGAGAGTGTTATGCTAAGTGAAATAAGCCATACAGAGAAAGAAGATACCATATGTTTCACTCTTATGTGGATCCTGAGAAACTTAACAGAAACCCATGGGGGAGGGGAAGGAAAAAAAAAAAGAGGTTAGAGTGGGAGAGAGCCAAAGCATAAGAGACTCTTAAAAACTGAGAACAAACTGAGGGTTGATGGGGGTGGGAGGGAGGGGAGGGTGGGTGATGGGTATTGAGGAGGGCATCTGTTGGGATGAGCACTGGGTGTTGTATGGAAACCAATTTGACCATAAATTTCATATTAAAAAAAAACAATTACTATACAACTGTAGTGACCAAAACAGTATGGCACTGGCCAAACAATAAATAGATGAATGGAACAGAATAAAGAGAGCAGAAATAGACCCCCATAGTCAACTAATCTTTGATAAGAAAAAGCAACACAGTGCAACAAAGATAGTCTTTTAACAAATAGTGTTCAGAGCAAGTGGACATTTATATGCAAAAAGAAAAAAACAAACCTCAACATAGATCTTAACACATGTCACTAAAAATCAACTCAACGTAAGTCAGGGACCTAAATGTAAAATGTCAAAGTATAAAACTCCTAGAAGATAAAGGAGAGAATCCAGATGACTTTGGGTAAGACAATAACATTTTAACATTTTCTATATACACCAAAATCATTATTCATAAAAGGAATAACTAAGTGATAAACTAGACTTCAAACTAAAAGTGTATACTCTGTTGAAGACAACGTGAAGAGTTTCAGAGAAGGCAAGGAGTGGAATAAAATGTTTGCAAAAGACAATTATCAAATAACTGTTAAACCAAAGTTTTAAAGAACATGTTAGGGGTGCCTGAGTGGCTTGGTCCATTGTGTCCAGCTCAATTTTGGCTGAGGTCATGATCTTACAGTGAGTTCAAGACCCTGTACTGAAAGAGATTGCTTGGAGTTCTCTTCCTCTCCCTCTCCCTCTCTCTCTCTCTCTCTCTCTCTGCCCCTCCCCTGCTCACGTTCTCTCTCCCTCTCAAAATAAACTTAAAAAAAACAAATAATCATTTAAATTCAACAGACCTTAACAACCACCTCAACCACAGATAATATACAGCTGGCAAATAAGTTTAAGAAAAGATGCTTCACATCAAATATCAGAAAAGTGCAAATTTAAACAACAGGATATCAATACACATCTATTAGAAAGGTCAAAATCCACAGCACCAACACCAAACGCTGGTGAGAATGTGGACAAACAGGAACTCTCATTCATTATTGGTAAGAATGCAAAATGATGCAGTCATTTTGGAAAACAAATTGGCTGTCCTTTTATGAAAGTAAACACTGTTACCATAAGGTCCAGCAATTATGCTCCTTGGTATTTACCCAAAACAGCTAAAAACTTATGTCCACACCAATGATTATAGCAGCTTTATTCATAATTGCCAAAACTTGAAAGCCACCAAAATGTCCTCAAATCGATTAACGGATAAACTAACTGTGGCACATCCTAAGTATTATTCACCACTAAAAAGTAATGAGTTATCAAACCACGAAAAAACATGAAGGAACCTTAAATTCTTATTACTAAGTGAAAGAAGCCAATCTGAAAAGATTACCTCTTCTATGGTTCTATGCAACATTCTAGAAAAGGTAAAATTATGCAGACAACAAAAAGATGAGTAGGTGCCAGGAGTTAGGAGGTAGCTCAGAGGATTTTTACAGCAGTAAAAATAAAACCATAATGGTAGATATGTGTCCAATAAATTTGTCTAGGTCAGAAAGATGGCCAAATAAGATGCCCCTTATTTATATTCCCTGCATAACCACAGTAATTGGCCATTCATTCATGGAGAAAAATGCTTTTATGAGAGTTTGGGGATTCAGGTAAGAGATCGTGAAACCCTGGTGCAGTCCAAGATGAAGAAGAGCCATTTTGAGAAAGCAGGTGCTTTCTGTTGCCACCCACAATGTTCCCCTTGTATAGCTTACACATCGTACAGCTTACACTTATGCAATCATATGCCCATTTTATCTTAACAAACCTAAAAAAGTAAGTTTGTCCAAAACCATAGGGTGTACAACATCCAGAGTGAACTGTCAACTATGATTGTAAACTATGTAATTGTGATGATAATGGTGGGTCAATGTATGTTCATCAATTCTAACCAACCTATAACTCTGGTACCGATGTTGATACTGGGGGAGGCTGTATGTGTGTAGAGACAGGAGGTATATGGGAAATATCTATACCTTCTCAGCTTTCTTGAATTGGAATGTCTTGGGATACTTAAAACAATTTAGATAATGAGTTCTAAGACCTCCTGGATCTGATCCTTTAGTTATAAGCCCAATAATTTGCATTTTAATCAGTTTTTTTTGTAATTCCCAAGGACACTAATGTTCTCTTAGATGTCAGCATGTCTTTTGTCCTTATGTCTTTACTAAAATGAAAACTTCTCAAAGCTATCTTCTTGGAGTACCTTCAGTGAAGTTATAGTCTCCTTATCCCCACATCCTGCATTTTCTATCTACCTTCTCTTTCTTTTTTTAATCTCTGGAAGCGACCACTATTTTAAACACTCTATTACACATTTATTGGCTTATTTGCCCCCTCCTAATCCACTTCTCAACAACTAGAATGTAAACTCAATGAGCACAAGTTTGGTGGGGTTTTTTTTGTTTTGTTTTGTTCTGTTTTAATACATCTTATTTAGTGCTGAATGCCCTATACCTAGTTAGGCCTTTGAATATTATAGTGCTCAATATATACTCCTTAAATATATGATTGACTCCACCAAGTATTTTAAATTCATTTGATTAAAAAATACTCTTTCATCTCTTTTTCCTTCAAGAAACAATCTCTCTACTTCTCCCCTAATCCCAAAATGTGTAATTTTGGTCTATATGTGAAAGTTTCTTGGAAATGTTTTGTTCTTCTTACCATAATCCAGCAGCTTCTGCACTCTCTATCATTATCATCTTTGTGTATTTCTTTGATGTCAAACTCTGGGGTCAAAGATTGCGTAAGATGGAAAGTAAAGGAGGAAAAAAAAAAAAAACAAGTGTCAACCTTAATGGTAGCAATAAATAATGTTTTGTTAAAAGCTGCCTAAGAATAGATGGCACATTCTGCGTAGGTGTATGTAAATGATATGCAAATAAGGATCTAATTTTAATGCAAATGTATGTGTGGCCCTCCAAACTATTTCATGCACCTGGACAGAACCCCTAGGAAAATTCTAGTGGAGAGAAATGTACTCTCAGGATTATTTTAATGACTGGGTGCATTGGAGAGCAGAGGGTATCACACCTGGCATGCATTTAAGGTCTGTTGGTTAGCTGCTAAAACAAGGTCTTAATTATGGAATATTGTTTTGAAGCATTGGTGAAATACCCATTAGAATTGCATACACCTTAACTTACTCATTCTGGAAGTGAGAATGACAATGCTTTGCCCCAGGCTATCGAGAAGTGTTGTCAGTTAAACTGTTTAAAGCAGTCATATGTAAAAATTTTGGGACCAGAGGTATCCATAAATATAAATTATCTCTACTCAGTGCTATGATCACATTTCATTAGAAACACAATCCAGCCTGTCTACGTAATTTGCATGCTACTAGTAACAGTTCTGTGAAATGGAGAAAAATTGTTGGACAAAATTTATTGTGGAGTTAAGTTTGCCACTGTATTAAGATCTTAAACATATGGATCCTGAGATCAAGCCCCACTTTGGGCTCTGTGCTGGCAGTGCAGAGCCTGCTTAGGATTCTCTCTATCCCTCTCTGTCCCTTCCCCACTCATGCTCTCTCTCTCAAAAGAAACAAACATGAAAAAGAAAAAGAGACCTTAAACATAAACAAAGTTGATTGTAGAAACAAGGTCCAAGAAAATGTCTCAGTTCAAAGATCATCACCAGGAGGCAAAAAGATCAAACACCATTTTGTCTTATGACAGCCCTGCATGATTTGTCCATTTCAGAGAGAAACAGTTAATCATGAAAAATAATACCACCTTATATTTCTATAGATTCTTCTTATTATTATCATCAAGGCTCTTCTAATTCTATTATCTCCCTTGATTTTAGTAACAAGTAGGACGTGTTCCATTACAAAAACTTTTAAGATTTTTAAGAAGTAAATCAGATACTTTTTTCTGGCACTATGAGTGCTATAGCACCTGGGTGCTATAAGGACCTTCCTGCAGCAAGAGACTAGGTATTGTATAGCGTACATATTTTGTGTTATCAGTGGTCTAACAAGAGTAACTCTTAACACCCCCTCTTAAAAGAAAAAAAGTTCGAGTCATTGTTATACATATTATTGTTTGACAGTAATTATAAAAGCAAACATTTCCTAATATGGGAATGTCATATGGCAACCAATTTAAACAAGAAAATAAGCTTATATTTACAGACTAACAAACACATGAGAAAGCCAGTATGAATTAAAAAAATAATAATAAGAGGGGAAAAAACCAAACAAACAGTGACCACCAAGGACTATATACTGGCAATATCAAATAGAGAACCTAGACCAAGTATGTACGAACACTTTAAGAAGCAAGGCAACATAACCATGAGCATGCAGAACATAACAAAACAAGTATACTGAAAATTTTAAAATAGAGCTTCTACAAAAAATATAATGGCAGAAATAAAAAAAAATGGCTCAATTTGTTAAACAGTAGATTAGACATTGCTAAAGATAAAATTAAGGAGCACTAATATATAAAGAAACAATCCAGATTATAGCATGAAGACAGAAATAATATGAAAAAGATCTTAAGAAATGTATAGGACTACATCTATTAACTCATATGCTTCGAGGCCTAGCAGGAGATATTAGAGATTATAGGGAAAAGTCAAGTCTCTATCACAGTTGTTTTGTAATATTGACTTTCCCTTTATTCTTAGTAAAGGGACTCCCCCCTACCCCATTTTATTTTGGCATATGGTTTCAAAGAATATGAATATATTTCTCAAATTATTTTTTCTAGGCATGGTCATGTAAGACTGTTCTTTGGCCAATGGAAGTTAAGCAGAAATGTTTCCTTTTCATAGACTCTTCCTTAAGAAATACTGTGTATGCTCTGTGTCTTCTTCATATGCTAGAAACACAGGTATGACATAATCATATCATCAGGTAGAACATGACCTAAGAAAATCCTTTGACTCAACACCCTACTATACCATAAAAACTCTGCAGTGCCAACACAGACTTTAAAATTTTTTTTTAATGTTTTTATTTTTGAGAGAGAGAAAGAGAGCCAGCAAGCACTCAAGTAGGGAGAGGTGCAGAGAGCGAAGGAGACACAGAATCTGAAGCAGGCTGCAGGCTCGGAGACATCAGCACAGAGCCGGACACAGAGCTCGAACCCAGGAATAGTGACCTGAGCCAAAGTCGGACACTTAACCAACTGAGCCACCCAAGCGCCACAGACGTTTATATGAAAGAGAAATACATTTCTAACCTATTTCAAACACTCCCCCCCCCCCCAACCTGACACACTAACCAAATTCTATGTAAACTACATAGAAATGACTTGCTAAATGGCTGGAGCCCAAACTGCTTGATCTTACTGGTTCCATGCTTCATTCTTTTTTTCTCATTTTCTCAAATTTATGTGTTCTTAATCCTGAGAATCTCATTCCACTTGTGCCTTTACTTCTCCCCTTCAGTTTGAAATGTGGCTCAGTTTGACCAGCCCTTGGATTTCAATTCTTTGTCCAGCTACAGCTTTAATTTTTTTTCTCTTCAGCTCAGCGATTCCACAAATATTTTTTTCAATTATCCTCTGACCTCACTCAGTCTTGGGTCTTCTGAACCCCTAAGACATCTTCTCAGTCAAAAGTGAACCTAACAGGCATATGCAAGACAAAAGGTTTGTGTTCTCCAGGTTGGCCCTTAGTTTTCCCTGCAATATAGAAGGCATTGCAAAACATTATTCACTTCACCTTTCTAGCTAGGAAGGATGAAGGTGTGCATAAAGAAAACTTACTTCTACAGATAGAGAATATTTTGAAAGCACACAAATGAGTAATATCTAAATGGCCAACCTCCTATCAAACATATTTTCACTCTGACTCACATTCCACCCAAACACTTTTGACTGGTGGGATGGTTTTTCTGTTGTCCTGCTCAACTGACCTTCTCCAGCCACATTCCCTAAGATGCTCCTAAATTCTCCCATATAAATGTCTATTATTTTCAATATCATCAAGGGACAATAAAAAAAAAAGTATGCCCTTACCTCAGTCCCAGAACAGAATGTCCATTATCATTAATGATGATCATAACCTGAGAAAGGAGTCAATTGACCTCTTAGCATATGCCCTCAAGCTACATAATCAGGCTTCCCTGAGGGGTTGGTATGCATTTGATAGGACAGGATTAATTCAGCATAAAAATGTTCTCTGGCCTATTTGAACTTTAAGTAGAATACAAAATGACCTACTTTGACAATATATGTAACTTCCTCACAGTTACTATTTCTTCCAACTCTTTGTTCATTGCCTTGCCCAGGGGTTTAGGTGAAAGGATTCTTCAACTCTTACACCTATACCTAATCATAACACTTCTTTCCCCCCAAATGCCACCACATTTCTACACAATAGCCCCTTAGCAGGAAGTTATGCAAAAAATTACTATTAGCAACAGATGAAAAGTGAATTTGAATTGGAGACTTGGGGAAGCAAGTGTTCAAAAACCCCCATTGGCAAGGATTTCTGATCTGATAGTATGCCTGAGGAAGAAGCTATACAGGGAAAATAAAATTTATGAAATGGAAGACCAATGCTTCAAAAATAATCAAGTTAAAATAAATCAAGTTAAAATAAATGCAGAGTCACTCTACTAGGTAATCTGAAACATGAAAATCTCACCAATTATGTATACTTCTTATGCTTTCAAATAAGTTCTAATTTAAACAACCTATGAAAAGGTGAATTAAAAACATTAACTCTATTCCTATTGTTATGGTTCAATTTTGGTCACTCATCTTCATGTGTTTAAATAGCTCTTCCACCTGGAATATGTTCTGATCCTATGAAAATCCAAAATTGTTCGTTGTTTACCAGGTCTTTGTTTTCTATTCTCAATTAAATGGTAAACTTTTGAAGGAGAAGCTATCTACAGTTCTCTCGTACCACTCACTGGCTGAAGAGCAATGCTGGACTAACATCAAGGCACTTAAATTGTGAAATAGTTAAATTCTATTTAATATTATGTGGCATAGTGGCATTATTTAAATACTAGGGGTTAGTTCCTTGAACTATATTATGAATAAACCTATTACAAACATAAGCCTTATTTACAGGCCATTGAAATATTCAGGCTTATTGGAGGGAAACTATTACAAATAATTATTTAGCATTAGCGACAGAATTAACAATGATTTAAAGATTACATTTTGTAAAAAACTAAGTTTTTATTTGAAAGCTTTTAAATATAGTTTTATTCAGAATTTTTGATGTTACCACTCCTTAAAAACTTAACAAAATGCCAAGAAAAATTACAGAACCAGCTAATGACAATCAAAGGGACATAAAAACTTTAAAAAGCATAATTTACACAATGACAGAGTAAATTAGCTCTTTATAGTGCCAAGGGTAGGAGGCCTCGTCCTTAAATAAAAACATCTATTATGATATAAGCAAATTGGGTTTTATTCACTTACTTCATCAAGAAAGAATATAAGAAATCAATCACTATTAGCATTTCATCACATCAAGTGAAGGCACAAATTTGTACTGCTTAAAGATGGAACAGAAATTCATAGGTTAGCATAGAATAATGAGAGTAAGTCTTTGAATTGATTCACTTCTTAACACAGGATTTATGCAACTAGGTGAAGTTCTCAGTAAAGATGGAGTATTATGCAGGTCAGGATACTCTGTGGTTCTAACTGCATAAATGATAATGTGGGGTGAAGGGGGTCCCATTCTCAATTGCACTAGCTTTTGGACATCTTCTGGTGAGGCCAAAAGGTTGGCGACACAGTCTCATTCCAGATCTACAGTACTGTCATCATCTCTGACATCATCATGTTTAAAAAGGTTAGAGTCAGTATATCTGGGTGGCTCAGTCAGTTAAGCATCTGACTTCAGATCAAGTCATGATCTCGCAGTTCATGAGTTTGAGCCCTGCATCAGGCTCTGTGCTAACAGCTCAAAGCCTGGAGCCTGCTTTGGATTCTGTGTCTCCCTAGCTCTCTGACCCTCCCCCACTCACACTCTGTGTCTCTGTATATCAAACATAAACATTAAAAAAATAAAATAAAAAAATGAAAAAGTTTAGAGTCAAATCAAAGTCTGATCATTTGCTTCTTCTCATGTGTTGTCAGATTATCTGATAGGACAGTGGCTGCAAAAAAACATTTAAGATTAGACATGTATAGGGGTGCCTGGGTGGCTCAGTGGGTTAAGCGTCCCACTTAGGCTCAGGTCATGATCTCATGCATCAGGCCCATGCTTCAAGCCCTGCATCAGGCTCTGTGCTGACAGCTCAGAGCCTGGAGCCTGCTTTGGATTCTGTGTCTCCCTCTCTCTCTGACCCTCCCCTGTTCATACTCCGTCTCTCTCGGTCTCAAAAATAAATAAACATTAAAAAAATTAAAAAAAAGATTAGACATGTATACAAAGTAGAAAAGTGAGGATTGGATTTTGTAGAAAGCTTCAAAGCCATCTGCACAAACTGCTGATGTCAGGACAAGAAAGTATCCAGAAATACCAGGATCTACCATGTCGAGTCAAGCAGCCAATTCCTTCAATTTAGAGGAGTGTTCTATCTAATAATATTGATCAAAATGCAGCAGAAATTATTGTTAATGGCAGAGATCACCTTGACTGGTTAACACAAAGTCTGAAGCTACTAGATTTTATCAATTGAGTCATACAGTTTAGACTTGTCTTTTGAGGCTTGACAGCTATCAAAGTATCATTTAAAACTTAAGCAAAAGAGGTGCCTGGGTGGCTCAGTCAGTTAAGCATCTGACTCTTAATTTCTGCTCAAGTTGTGATCTCATGGTTGTGGGACTGAACCCCCTGTCAGTCTCTGTGCTGAGCATGGAGCCTGCTTAGGATTTTCTCTCCCTCTGCCTTTTCCCCTCCCTGCTCACCCATGCTTGCTCTCTCGTGTGCTCAAAAAAAAATTTTAATAAAAAAATAAAAGATAATGATCAGTTTCTCATCATTCTTTCTAATGGTATAATCCCCATTGTTGAAAGCATCACCTAGATAATGTACATAAAAAGTCTATCAGCGTTTCCTTGGAGTAATTCTCCTGACTAGTCTATGGTGCCCTCCTTCTATAGGTTCCTGAGCACATGCTCAAGGAGACATTGTCCCCAAAGGGTCCAGAGATCTTACATTTCCGATAAGTACATGTACACTGCAGACACAGTTAAATTGCAAAAGTTAAATTGCAAAGAGGGAGGAAAGGTTTGATTTCTAGGTAACAATAGTACCTACTGAGGTGTAAGTGTCGTTTTCCATAACAAGAATATTCCAGTTAGCTCTTCGTAGAGAAAGGCTAATTCCCTGTGTGTAGGGTAATAATCCTATTACACAGATTGAAAACCTATAAAGAAAGTTACCTAGAAACAATAGCCCTGATAATTTTTCCTACCCCTGTTGTGCCTCCAACCCAGTGGATAGCGTTATAGTGAAATCTTAAGACCCAGCTACTTTTTTTTTTTGTACTGCCTGTTCCTTGATCCATGCTGCCATTATTTCTGTTGTTGTAATTCATTCAAAAACTTTATGAGCCTCCTATGATTTCACTGGAGTTCACTCTATTCAACAAAAGTCACACTCATAAATCTCTTCAAGTTAGGAGTTGTATTGGTTTGGGAGTTTTGTTTTTTATTGAAAGAACCTGGGAGGCCCGTACTACAACTCTCTATAGGGCCTTTTACATGACTGAATAGTACTCCAGGGCATCTCCTTTAATCTGACTGAGCCCTTAACAAAAAATTTTAGAATCACACCCTAGATTTTATCTCTACATCATGTTTTCCCAAAGTCCCTGGAATTCAATTTTTGCTCAGAATACATTTTGTATTTTTAGTATTACTTGCACCTGAAAAAAGTTGAGAATTTCCAAAAACATCAAGGCCTGGCTCCCTTTAACATTCTTTCCCTCAATTGTCTCTCTCCTCTTCAATTTTATTATAAGCAGCAAAACAAATCCAGGTAGCGACTTCAGCGCTTTGTTTGGAAGTCTTCTAAGCTAGATTACTCCGTTCATAAGACATGTCTTACACCTCCCATGCTACTACAGAGAACAGAGGTATCAAGCTCCCCACTTCTATATAACAAGGACTTCCCCCCCTTCCTGTAGTTTCCAACAGCATGTTCCCCACTTTCTTCTGATGCCTCACTGTTGACACTTTCAAACTCCATATTTCTACTAAAAGTGTATTTAAAGCACTTTAAGCCTTCACTATCACTCTCTGCAAAACTCACTACTGGGTTCTAAAAACACTCCCACGTTTTAGGTTCTATATGGCTACACTCCACTTTCAGGTACAAAATCTGTATTATTCACCTATTGATATGTAACAAATTACCCCACCCTGATCCCACAAATCAACAGGTCAAAAGAACAAATATTATCTTACAGTTTCTGGGCGTCAGAAATCCAGTTATCACTTACCTTAGTGCCTCTGATTCAGGTTCTCTCACGAGGTTGCAGCAGAGGTGACTACTGACACCACAGTCATCACAAAGATCAAGCAGGAAGCAGACCACTACTAAGCTCACTCAGGGCAATGTTTGTGGGATTTAACTCCTCACCGGTTGTTAGCCGGGCACACCAGATTCTTGACACCTGGGCCTCTCGTAGTGCAGCTAAAACATGGCAGCTGGCTTTCCTCAGAACTGAGTGAGACTCCTCTCTCTCTCTCTCAATAAGTTATTTTATTGTAACCAAATTTTGGAAGCAACATCCTATTACTTTGCCATATTCTGTTAATTAGAATCAAGCCACCATGCCCTGCCCCACTTTCAATGAAACAAGACTCCACAAATTCCAGGAGGTGAAAATGATTGTGATCGATTCAGAGCCTGCCTACCACAAAGACACATCTGTGTAAAATAACAAAGATGCAACCGTGAATAAATAAACTCAGTGTTCTAGAAAGTTTTTGTATTCAGCAAAATCAGAGTTCGTACTGAACATGTGACTCACTCTCCACTAAGGGTCAGGAACCCTGAGCTGAACAGGTGCAAATAATCTTGAAAGATATGTGCTTAAGCAGATCAACATGAGGGGTCTCAGGTGAATCTTGTTGAATCTTCAAAGTGTGGAGAGTTCCTTCCTTAAATAATGAGGCCTGTTATGATATAACCTAAATGAGTTTTATTGCCTTCCCTCAGCAAGGAAAAATACCAAAAAGATAATTCTGAAATGGGATCTCAGTAGAAGAAGTAAATGCATGGTTTTTGCTCCCTATAGGGTAAACTCAGAGGTCATTAGAAGGAAGATATGAGGAGGGGATATCAGAAATGGTGTGAAGTCTTTGGATTGATTGATGTGAGGCAAGGTTTTGAGCAAGTAAGTGTAGTACAAATCATAAAACGTGCCAAAGTTACAAATGTATAGCTATGGGGCTGGCTGGTTGTTCCAGGTTTCAACAACTTCTGCTTAATTTGAAACAATTAATACCATCATTGCCTAATGGAATATATCAGGTATTTATTCCAAATGTCTGAGAGATAAAAAGAAAAGTGTGACTAGAGAGCTCAATGCCAAATGGATCAACTCAAATATTTTAAAGGCCTATAGTAGATTTTTTTTTTTTAATTTAGACTATGGGAGCACCTAGGAAGCTCAGTCAGTTAAGTGTCTGACTCTTGATATCAGCTCAGGTAATGTTCTCATGGTTCCTGAGTTCAAACCCCACATCTGGCTCTGCACTGAGCCTGCTTGGGATTCTCTCTCTCTCCCTCTCTCTCTGCCCCTCCCCCATGCTCTCTCTCTCAAAATAAATGAATACATTAAAACTTAAGAATGTTTTTAATGTTTATTTAATTTTGAGAGAGAGACAGTACACAAGCAGGGGAGGGGGAGAGACAGAGGGAGACACAGAATCAGAAGCAGGCTCCAGGCTCTGAGCTGTCAGCACAGAGCCCAAAGTGGGCCTGGAACCCATGAACCATGAGATCATGACCTGAGCTGAAGATGGACACTTAACCAACTGAGCCACCCAGGCACCCCGATAAATAAAAAGTTAAAAAAAAATTAAACTGTGAGCTAGAAGCTTGTGTTTATTTTTATTTTTCTTCTTCCAATTTTTAATTTAAATTCTAGTTAGTTAACATACAGTGTAATATTAGTTTCAGGAGTAGAATTTAGTGATTTATCATTTACATATAACATCCAGTGCTCACTATAACAAGTGACATTTAGCCCATCCCCTACCTCCCTCCCTCCATCAACCCTCAGTTTGTTCTCTATCTTTAAGAGTCTCTTATGGTTTGCTTCCTTCTTTACCTCCCTTTTTCCATCTTCCCATATGTTCATCTGTTTCATTTACTAAATTCCACATATGAGTGAAACCATATTGTATTTGTCTTTCTCTGACTTATTTCATTCAGCATAATATACTCTAGTTCCATCCATGTCATTGCAATGGCAAGATTTTATTATTTTTGATGACTGATGACTAATACTCCATTATACACACACACAGACACACACAGACACATATACACACACACCTTTATCCATTCATCAGTCAATGGACACTTAGGCTCACTCCATAGCTTGGTTATTGTTGATAATGCTGCTATGAACATCAGGGTGCAGGTACCCCTTTAATTTTTTTTTAACTTTTGGGTAAATATCTAGTAGTGCAATTGCTTCATTGTAGGGTAGTTCTATTTTTAACTTTTTGAGGAACCTCCATATTGTTTTCCACAGTGACTTCACCAGTTTACATTCCCACCAACAGCGTAAGAGGGTTCCTCTTTGAATCCTCGCCAATATCTGGTGTTTCCTACGTTATTGATTTTAGCCATTCTAACAGGTATGAGGAGGTATCTCATCATGGTTTTGATTTGTATTTCTCTGATAATGAATGATGTTGAGCATCTTTTTATGTGTCTATTAGCCATCTGGATATTCTTTGGAAAAATGTCTATTCATGTCTTCCACCCATTTCTTAGCAGGATTATTTGTTTCTTTGGGTGTTGAGTTGGTAAGTTCTTTATAGATTTTGGATACTAACCCTTTATCAGATATGTCATTTGCAATCTTCTCCCATTATGTAGGTGGCCTTTTAGTTTTGTTGATTGTTTCCTTCACTATGCAGAAGCTTTTTATCTTGATGAAGTCCCAATAGTTCATGTTTGCTTTTGTTTCCCTTGCCTCTGGTGATGCATCTAGTAAGAAGTTGTTGCAGCTGAGGTCAAAGTGGTTGCTGCATGTTTTTCCTATGGGATTTTGATAGTTTCCTGTCTCACATTTAGGTCTTTAATCCATTTTGAATTTATTTTTGTGTACGGTATAAGAAAGTGGTCCAGGTTCATTCTTCTGCATGTTGCTGTCCAGTCTTCCAGCACTGTTTGTTGAAGAGACTGTTTTTCCATTGGATATTCTTTCCTGCTTTGCTGAAGATTAATTGACCATAGAGTTGTGGGTCCATTTATGGATTTTCTATTGTTTCAGTGATCTATGTGTCTGTGTTTATGCCAGTACCATACTGTCTTTGATGGTTACAACTTTGTAATAACAGCTTGAAGACCAGAATTGTGATGCCTCTAGCTTTGCTTTTCTTTTTCAGGATTGCTTTGCCTATTCAGGGTCTTTTGTGGTTCCATGCAAATTTTAGGATTGTTTGTTCTAACTTGTATCTAAACAGCTCTATCACTCCCTGAATGCATGACATTGATCAGGTTGATTTACCTCTGTATACCTCAGTTTTATATGTTCAAATTGGGATTAAAGAACACCTATGCTACATAGGTTTTGAGAATCAAATGAGTTAATATGTATAAATCACTTAGGTAGTGCCTGGTATATAGTTAATAATTAAATAAACAGCAGCTTTCTTGATTCTGATAATAATGATGATATCCTATTCATGTAAAAAAGTACTATCTGTCTGTGTTCAGTTCAAACATACCAACACGTGATCTAAATCAAACTAACAACACAATATATGCTAACAGAAAATAGCATTTACATACTTCTTATCCAGAGGATGTTGTACAGGGAATTTCACTCTAGCATTGGACATATTTTGGTACAGGGCAAATTCATCGTTGGGTTACCTGGGTACTGGCCCATAGTGCTCCTAGATGCAGTTTCCCTGACTTCAGGGTTGAAATCTATAACAAACCATACCAATAACTGTGTCTGCCTCTTTAAAGTTTCATCTTTGTTTTAGCTTTGGAGCTTAGGGGCTTTAGTGTATTTTAGAAAGTTTTTACTTAATAACAGATGACTTCTATTAATTTGTAGAGAAAATTAGATATTATGACAGCTAATACTGAAACGTTATAAGCTATACCTCCAGAAACCTGATAGAAAATCTCACTTCTTTGCCTGTCCTCTTCAATTTTTCTTTCTGTAATGCTGTTTCTAGTGCGATATCACAGTCAGTAAATTTTTCACTTCAGGTCTTGGAGAGAAGCCAGGTGGTTTTAAAGTCACTTGTTCAGGCAAAAGAAGAATGGTGCATTTCGAGTGGAAGTATCCTGGAGGGCATTGTTGCAATTAGGTAGATGAATGACCGTGGGTTTTAATTAGAACACTAGGTACACACTCCATATCATTATTCTAAAAAACTGCGCTTACAGAATGAGGTAGTGTAATGCTACTGAGTCAATATCCTGCAGATCTGTAAGCACAATTTCTAGGTAGGAGCCATTTAATTCCATTTATTTATGCCTTTGCCATTTTTTAATAGACAGAATCACTCTTGATTAACCCTATAGGACAGTTCTATAATCAAATTAATTTTAAAGTCAGAAGAGGGTAAAGAATGAGCATTATGAAGATGGATCTTAATGTCTTTTTTTATGTCCTACATCTGGTAATAATGCGATCACCCTGTACTTCTTAACACAGAACCTATGCTCCTAAAAGAAAAGAAAACTATAGCAGCTTTCTGCAGACTGCTTTGCATTACATGCTTATAAAATCAAGATGAACATATTATATCTTCTCTACATTCAAAGATTGCAAACTAAACTTTGGGACAATTAAGTTCATAAATATATACTTAAAGTTGAGATGTAATAAGAAATAACTCTAAAAATAAAATCTCTTCATACTAAAACTACTTCTGTGTCTTTGCTTCCTTATTGAATCATTCATTCAATAAGTTTTTCTTGATAATCAATACCATAACTTTACTGAACGCCTAGAAGGCAATATGAAAGGTTCTGGAAATATAAAGGAGAATATAATATGATCTTAGTATTTGGTATGATCTAAATGTTTGTGTCCTCTCCAAAATTCGTATGTTGAAATCTCACCCCCAAGGTGATTAAAAGGTACAAACATTGAAGGTGATTAGATCCTGAAAAGGAGCTCTCATGACTGTGATTAGTGCCCTTATAAAAGAGACCCAAGAAAGCTCCCTATGTCTTCCACCAAGTGAAGTTACAGTGAAAAGATGGCCATCTACGAAGACAGTCTCACCAGACACCAAATCCGCTGGTGCCATGATCTTTGATTTTTCAGCCTGCACAACTGTGAGAAATAAATTTTTGTTGTTTATAAGCTACCCAGTTTATACCATTTTGTTATACCAGATTGAACAGATTAAGAAAATATTCAATAGGTTCTTTTTAGGAAAAGAAAATATAGACATAAAAAATTAATAACAATGGAGCAAAGCAAATTTTACCCATCAAATTGGGGTTCTTGATAAGCAATGAAGCAATGTTCCTTTCTTTGTTCTGTCCTTATACATGGTTTACTCGACACACTGCTGCTCTGACTTCCTGACACACAACTGTTGGATACCTGGGGAAGAACTATTAGAGATCTTTTTGAAAAGGTATTTTTTTACCCTACTCTTGCAAACCAGAATCTTTTCAAAGCCCACTAAAAAATTATCTGGATCTTCTGCCTAGTTTGGCCCCATACAACTTTACAACAATGGTGGAAATCTAAAGCCCAGATAAATAAGCCTAGAATCATCAGGCTTTACTCAACCTCTTACCCATCATCTATTTTTTTTCTCTCCCTTCAGACTTGTGTCCTCCTTCCTCCCAAACCTAACCTTTGATTGACTATATGTCCTACTTCAATACCTCCACTGGACCCACACCACCCATTTCATCTTCCAAAACCTCAACCCCTTCCATCTCTTTGTCCTAACAGATATTCTGAAATTTGGTTATACTCTGAAGACATTGTTTCCCTTGAAAGTGTCTGAAACAGAGATCTCTGTTTATTAATAAAAATAGGGTAATTTATTGAAAACATTGTCTAGGAATCTTGCTAAGCAACTAGCAAATTTTGCATCTTTTCATTTTATTAACCTCACAATAATTTCTTAATTCTAAATTTTAGCTAAAACAAATAAGACATAAAGTCAATTAGCACCAAAGCATAAAGCCAGAAAGTGGCAGAACTTGGATTCAAATAAAAATTTTCTGCCTCCAAAACCTTACTGTCTTTAAAAACAATGGTTTGGGGGCAACTGGATGGCTCAGTTTGTTAAGTATCTGACTCATGAATTTGGCTCAGGTCATGACTGCAGGGTCACGGAATTGAGACCCAGGTGGGGCTCTGCACTAAGCTTGGAGCCTACTTGGGATGTTCTCTCTCTTTCTCTCTCTCTCTCTCTCTCTCTGCTCCTCACCCCCACTGTGTGTGCAATTCCTCTCTCTAAAATAAAAAATAAATAAAATTTAAAAGACACAATGTTTTCATTTTGACATAATTCCAGATTTATAGAAAAGTTGCACAAATAATATAGTGAGTTCCCAGGTATCCTTCACAAAAATTTCCAAATGTTAACATTTTATTACATTTGTTTTGTCCTTTTTTTTTCCTCTCTCCCTCTCTCCTGAAATATTTGAGGGTAAGTTTTAGACATGATGCTCTTTTAATAATATATATACACGAGTATTTATTTTCTTAGTACAAAGGACATTCTCTTTCAGATACAATAATATCTTTCATAATAAAAGAAAATCCAGGACTATGTGTTGCATTCAATATCATGTTCATTTACTTTCCCTAATCTAGAACAGTTTCCGAGTCTTTGTATTTCATGATAGTGACATTTTGAAGATTCCAGGGCATTTTTTGTTTGTTTCATTTTTTGATTGTACTTCAATTTGGGTTGGTTTCATGTAAAACTTACTTTCAATGACCACATCTTCTATACTCTCATTTCTCATCATACACAGTACAGCTCTTGTCCCAAGGACGAAAGCTAACACATCAGTAGAATAATTATTTATGTTTTGCATTGCTTTTCTTTTTTTTGTTGTTGTTGTTTATTTATTTTGGAGAGAGAGAGAGACAGAGAAAGAGAGAATACACATACACGTGTACAAGAACAAGGGCAAGGCAGAGGTAGAGGGGAACAGAGGAGCCAAAGCAGGCTCTGTGCTGACAACACTGTGCCAGATGTAGGCTTGAATCCATGAACCATAATACCTTGACCTGAGCAGAAGACTGACACTCGACCAACTTAGCTACCCAGGCACCCTGCACTGTTTTTCTTAGAGCGGTTTCAAAAATTTCTTAGCTTCAGTTCCCACAAAGCTAGATCTGCCCCTGCCACAAATATTTCATCTCAGTATATTCAACTAGAATATACTAACTCTCCTCAACAACCAAATCTAATACCCAGTGGTACCAACACCCACCAAAAATCAGAAATTCAGTGCCACTCTATGTGTGTTTGTCCACTCTCACATACAATTGTCACTCAATCTTATCCATACAACTTATACATTTTCCAGAATAAGTCTGCTATTCTACATTTTCCCCATCACCACTGCACTCTCTAGTCTCTCCTCTCCTTCTTTCTGGACTGCAGCAAGTCTACCTTGTCTGCTAACCTCCAAGATGAGGAACACAAAGTCAAGAGAAATGTAGCCTAAATTAAATCTCCTTACAGCTTGCAGCCTACTTACTGATAGACGCCTAAAACATTCAGAGTGTAACCTTCCTCACGCAACTCATATCTGCCTTACATCCTTAAAGCTTTTGTTTTATTAAAACCAAAAGTAATCTTATATTAACAGCAGCTAGCACCTAAGGTCCTAAAAGTCTTGCTTTCAAATTCCTTAGAGACTAACGTTATCCCTAACCCCCACTAACTTAAAAATATATAATCAGTCACTCCTCACAATACCAGTGCAGCTCCTTCTGCCAACGGGTCCTGTCACCATGCTTTAATAAAATCACCTTTTTGCACCAAAGATGTCTCAAGAATTCTTTCTTAGCTGTTTGCTTGGGGACTCCATCACCTCCATCATCCATATCCCTTCCACTGTTCTAATACTACAAACTGAATCAAATAACTCTATTATTTAAAAGGAGCTGGTAGTAAGAAACATACCTACTAGGATAAATCTAAACTTCCTGGAGTTTCATATAAAGCCTCTGTGATCTAGTTCCTGACTACCTTTCCATCCTCATCTCTTATTGCTTCAATAATTTTTACCATTGCCATGCTCCATGCCTACTCTTCTGGCTCATATCCTAATTATTCCAGATAATCCATTATTCCAAAACAACCCTCAAGTGTTCCAGATAATTTTATAACTCTAAGTCTTTGTAAGTGCTGTTTGTTTCCTTGGCCTAGAAAAAATATACCTTACCATCCCTATCTGATGGATTTCTATTCATCCTTAATGGGGTGCCTGGGTGGCTCAGTCGGTTGAGCATCCGACTCCGGCTCAGGTCATAATCACTCAGCTCGTGAGTTCGAGCCCCGCGTCGGGCTCTGTGCTGACAGCTCAGAGCCCGGAGTCTGCTTCTGCTTCTGTGTCTCCCTCTCTCTCTGCCCCTAACCCACTCACATTCTTTCTCTGTCTCTCTCAAAAATAAATAAACATTTAAAAAAATCACTATCATCTCTTTGTGGGATTGTTTATTCTAAACTTCATTTTCCCACAATTTTCTGTATTTTTACCTTGGTTTTTAGACATTCTTATGCTCTTGACACTTAAATATTTACCTTTGTCCTCCCCCAACTCTCCTACCCCCAGTAGACTGCAGACTCTTTGAAAGCAGGGACTGTGCTTTGATAATTGGCTATCCCTGTTGCCTGGACAGTAGCAAATGTTTGATGAACTAATATAAATCCAGCCCCAAGGGTCTTTTATCTTTCCTAAATTTAATGGAATCTGCTTTTGCTGAAAGGAAGGATTTCAAAGGTGTGTCAGTCCAGGTCCACATCAAGAAACAAAATTGTACTCTGATGGTTTAAGAGAAAATTTTTATCAAAGGGACTATTTTTTTTAATGTTTATTTATTTTTGAGACAGAGAGAAACAGAGCATGAACAGGGGAGGGTCAGAGAGAGAAGGAGACACAATCCAAAGCAGGCTCCAGGCTCTGAGCTGTCAGCACAGAGCCCCACCCGGGCTCGAATTCACAGACCATGAGATCATGACCTGAGCCTAAGTGGGACGCTTTAACCAACTGAGCCACCTAGGCGCCCCTCAAAGGGACTATTTTCAGGCATGTGTAGAGAGTTCAGAGGACCAACCAGGGGTGTTGCATCACTGATCACTAGCAACAGAGGGAGAAAGGAGTGTTACCAGAGTCCAGTGAGAGCTCAAGACATAGAGGAGAGACTTAAAGCAGAGCAATACATAAGGAGGGACCCAGCCACTGCCAGAACCTCAGCATTAAAGCAGAGGGTGGAAGGGGAGGAATGCTTTGTCTCCTCTGTTCTCCTGGGCTCCCAGCTCCTGCTGGAACCCCCCACTGCTGAACCCATTGGAAAGCCAGTTGTCAAGGGAGTCCACATGATGTCTTGGGGTCAGCTTTCTGGGCTAAGAATAGATCTAATTTGGATAATGAAGAATAATTACCATGGCAACCAAGAGAAACTGTGCAGGGACAGGGGTTAATATTTGTTGTGCCCTGTATTTTCCAGATATTCATCCAAACACTTTATATCTATCACCTTTAATCCTTTCTACCCTACACTTTGAGCATATTATTGCCTCCTTCCCCCTTAAAAAAGGGAAGCTAAAATTCAGAGAAATTAAAATAAAGTACCGTATCTCATCCATAGCTGATAATATATTATCAGGCTCACCATTGGTTCCCTGTCAAAAATCAAGTTACATTTTTTTAATATGGGCTATATTTGCTCCTTTCTCAAAAGCCCTCCCCTCTAGACCAGAAACTTCTAAGGTGGGTCTCAAGTAGAAAAGGAGGTAGATAATCCATAACTACTCTGCCTTATAATTTCCTTACAATGAATTTTAACCTTATTCTTAAGTCCATTGTGGTTTTTGCTTTGCAAATAGACATAAAAAGAATGGAGTTGCTATGAAGGTAAAGTATTCATGGTCCACTCTTATTATGACTACTTCATTTTACTTCCAAACCACCATACCAGAACAAAGGATCTCCAATCTTGTCAATATTTTGAAAAATAACTTTCCCATTTTGGTTAAGCACTTCTTTTCACTAGATGATTCTTTATCATTGGAGTTATAAGCCATTTTGTCTTCAGCTCCTGAAGTCTACAAATTTAATTTTAATAGAGTATTCATTTCAGTAAAATCCTCCCCCAAGTAATATGAAAACCCAGAGAGTTTGTTTATAAAGGGATTTCACATGTACATACCTGACACTATTTACATCATTACTGGAGATTTTTACTTAATAATTTAAAAGGAAGCCAACTATACTGCATTTCAGAGAAGCTAAACGATAGTAAACTAAGAGCCAGGAGAAATTTTTGAAGGAACTGGCATTATGTATCATGCCAAACAAAAGAAAAACTGGATAGAATCTAAATAAAGACCTCTAAAAGTGTGAAATACAGACAGAGAGAAGATGATAAACACAGATCATCTTATCCATCTTTGTGTGAAGTCCAGTGCTGGGCTCCCAGGAAAATACAGAAGTGCACAAGTATAGCCCCTGCTCAGGATGGGACAACATCCTTTCAGACAAATACCCACAAAGCAAGGTTCAGTGTTGTATTACAATAGGTGCTTTGTGCAAAGGAGGACATTGATTCTACAATGATGGTGGTGCCCCATTATCTCTATAATAATTCAATTTGTTTCAATCTACTCCTGGTCCCTGCGATCTAGCATACACAGCAGCCAGAATGATCCTCTCAGAATCTACATCAGATCGTGTCACTTCTCAGCTCAAAACCCTGCAATGTCCTCTGGTGCACTTCCATGGTGTCCAAGGCCTTCAGTGGTTGGGCGCCTGGTCACCTCTCCTCTATGACGTCTTCCACTCTCTCCTCACTCACTGCACTCCAGCCTTGCTTGTCTCCATCTTTTTTCTCCTGTCCACCATGTACTCTCAGCATTTGCAGTTTCTGTGCTCTCTTCCTTAAATATCCCTCCACCAGATAGTTAAATATAGAGGATGGGTGTCTCAGCTCAAGCAGTGAAAGCAGATTCACCTTTCCTCCACCCTTTTGTACTGTGCCGGCCCTCAAAGTATTGCATGGTGCCCACTCACACTCATGAGGGTAATCTTCCTTACTGGTCCATGGATTCAAATGCTATTCTCTTCCAGAGACACCCCCACAGACACACCCAGAAATAATGTTTACCATCTATCTGAGCTTCCCTTAGCCTAGACGCTAAAACTAACCATCACAGATGGTTTGCTCATTCACTCAACTTTTCCCTCCCAAATACGAACTCAGGGAAATTTTTCCTGACCTCCTTATCTGGAAAAAGAGTATCTGACACTTTCTATACCTTTATCTGCTTATTTTTCTCTCTAGCACTCACATTAGCTGTTTTTATAGTCTATATCTCTGTGAGTATTAAGTTGTTGTATGTCTCCCCCTCCTCACATCCCTAAATGTAAGATCCTGAGAGAAGGAACTTTGTCTCAGCCATGGCTGCATCTCCAGCACCAACAACTGTGTCTGGTAATATTTGGAGCTCAAAAGTATTTGTGAAGTGAATGAATTCCTGATTTTGGTTGTAGGAGAATGAACATCATTTGTAGTTTAGAATAGTTTTCAGTTTTCAAAAGGGCAGAATTATTTGAACCTGGCCTTGAAGAGACTTTTCAATAGGATAAAATAAAAGGGGAAAAGAAAACTAAGTATTAGGTAGTATTGGAGGCAGGAAAGTGTAACTTTTAAGAATAATGAGAAATTGAAATTGAGGAGAGTGGAAGAAGTCTACAGAAGAGCAGTGGAGATAAAGTTAGGACAGTAAGGTGTCATGGTACCACAAAGAACTTGAAATACCACATTTGGACATTGTATATTTAGCATGGGAAGTGATTGAATAGCATAGCATATCTGAGGAAATTTAATTTTGCCTTCAGCGTGCATTAAAAAAAATGGAGGAAAGGGGATGAGGTAGAGATCCATAGTTTAGACAAGAAAGAGTAAACTTGGGGGTTAAAAGGGGAGGGATTTGGAGTAAGAATAAAATGAGATCAGAAAACAAAGGAGGATTATAGGGTGTGGGGGTAAGAAAGATATGTTTTACTTGAAAGACTGGATTCAATATTTTGATGGGATATCCAAATGAAAATAAACAGTGACTACTTTTCTGAAGTGGTAATTGGGATTTTCAAGGGGAAAAAATGTGTAAGAAAAAATAAGAGAAACAAGCTCAAGGATTGAACATTCTAAAATGCTCACATTTCTGGGGCATATTGCAGGAAGGAAGGTGGTACATGAGACCACTAACAAACCACCAAATAGGAGGTGAATGGAAAATATTTCTGGACTTAGAGCTTGGAAAAGGAGATTTTGAGCATAGAATCATCAACAGAGTCAAGTGATGTTGAAGAGTCAGTGGGATGAGACTAAGGACTAGTCCTGGAATTTGGCTAGTAGGTTTTAGGTGATAAACTTTCATAGAGTAGTTTGTGCAATGGGTGAGGTAACCATGCAAAGACCACAGGATTGAGTAGTAGGACCGTGATGAGTGAGGATTATTATTACCAGCAGTGCGGAAAGGAGAAAAATGTACGAGATGGGATCTTATATCAAGGGAATTGCCCAGTAAGAGAAAAGAAAGGCACTTATGTAATAAGAGAACACAGTGTCAAATAGTAGGTAGACATTCAGTAAATATTTGTTAAATAACTTGAATGTGTTTGTCATTTACTAGGGAAAGGCTGAAAAAAAATAGGGAAAGGTTGGAGGTATGATGGGATATTTTGTTTTCAAAATTCTAGTAGGCTTTGGGTAATAGCATTTAAAAAAATTTGAAAGCAAAAGCTAATGAGGGGAAAGATGAAAATATGACAATATTGTACTTAGAATAAAATCCAAATTCTTTAATGGCTCTTTAAGCCCTTCCAGAAATTGTCTTAGGTATGTCTCTCCATCCACTTCTCCATTCCACTCTCTCCTTCCTCCAGCCACAGGGGCTTTCTTCTCGTTCTGCAAACCCAGGAGCTCACTCCCCTACATTTGCATTTTCCCTAGCTTTTCCCTCTACCTGCAATGTTCACTCCCAGGACTTCCCAATGGCCAGCAATTTCTCACAACTCAGGTCTCAGCACAGATGTGACATTCTTAAAGAGGCTTTCTTTGAGATGGAGCCTCTACTCAAGTCACTTTTTATCATATCTCCCTGTTAAAATTAATAGGGCACATACCCCTCATGGAAATCATCTTTCTCAGTGTTTGTTTATCGTTTGTCTCCTCTGTTCTTCAAGAGAACAAGTGCCTCATCTGACTCATACTGATTATTCTCCTAGAATAGTCTCTAGCACATTAAAAGAGAAACAATAAATATTTGAAAATGAATTAATACATTTTGAAATGGAAAGGAGGAAAGTTAAGAAAACACGCACTAGGTGACCTTAGTCATCTCTATAAATTGAGTTGTAAAGAGTTTTCTCAAATGAGTCTACTTCTTCTTCCCTCTCCTGCTGCCACCCTGATCAAGCCTCTAGCAGTTGTGACTCTTGCCTGGTTAGTTGGTTCTGACAATCTCCCTGCCTTGGTTCTTGTCCCACTCCAATACAGTTTCCCTACTGAAGCCAAAGTGATCTTTCTAAAGAACGTATCCTATGGTTTCCCTACCTCACCTAAAGTATTTCCTAGGCTCTCCATCACTCTTAGAATAAAAGTCAAACTCCTTACCCAGCTTTTATGGCCATATTGATGTGATTCCTGCTTACTTTTGTAGCTTCATTTTTCATCACTGCCTCCATGCCCTACCTCATTACCCTCATTGCATTCCTTGGTCATACAGTGTGCTATATTCCCTCTCTTCTCAATGATATCCTCTTCCGGGAAACTTGCTTTCCATTTGTTCATTTGAATAAATTCTACATATCCTTTGGGTCTCAGCTTGAATGGTGATTTCCCTGGGCAATGTTACATAGCCTAGTCCTACCCCAGCTATGAGTCCCTCCTGTATATTCCCAAACACTCCCATATCTATTAGAGTTCTTAGCTATAAGGAAAAGAACACATTAGATGGTTTAAGTAAAAAGGATTTTACTAAGGATTATTAATTAGCAGTCAAAAAATCATCAGAGCAGAGGACTAGAGAATCAGGCTTGAGGGTGATGCCAACACTGAAGTTCTCCTGAAGACACAATGTCTTTGTTCCCACTGGTCATAGCAAAACGATCAGCCCTGGACACCTACAACTGCCACTATGTAGTCTTTTGTAACAAGTAACTGAATGATACTGTGTCTCTCCCACACTTGCCAGATTGAATTCTATTCAGTTTTCTGTTCCTTTTTTCATTTGTTTGTTTTCCAAATAAGTCTTCTGAATTGACAGGTCAGTAGAACTAATTGGTGGACCCTTGTCACAGGCATAAACTCTCGACTGCTGGGAGGCCAGAAAGTGCATTATAGCTTTTAGCGTAAGAAAACAAAACTTGTGAGTCACCTAGTGGCTTAGTTGGTTAAGCTCCCGTCTCTTGGCTCAGGTCCTGATCTCATGGTTTGTGAGTTTGAGCCGTGTCGGGCTCTGTGCTGACAGTGTGGAGACTGCTTGGGATTCTCTCTCTCTCCCTCCCTCTCTGCTTCTCCCCTGCTTTCTCTCTCAAAATAAAAGAAAAAAAAAAAAAAAAGAAAGCAAAACTTATAAGCTGGAATGCACTCTGATAAAAGCCTACCACATACCTGTCCTCTCTGGATCATTGTGCTAATCATAGTATATCTTAGTTGCTTGGCTTTTTGTTTGTCTCACTCACTAACTCCATGAAGTCTGGGGCACACTAATCTCATTCACTGCTGTTACCTAACAGCTAGAGGAGCCTGACATAGAGTAAATACTAAAACTGTTATTGAATGAATGAATGAATGAATGAATGGGTTGTAATTGGGGCTTGAATATGGTTTGGAACAGCTGTTGGAATTATAATGCAGTAATTACAATTGGGAATCAATTAGGGAAGGCTAAGGGAATTCCTGAGTTGCATTTGGGTCCTGCCAAGTTTAGGGAGAATACATTTGTGGTGGAACTGATTGTCACTGTTTATAGAGTTCCTTAAGGCTAAGAAGCCAGAAAAGGAGAGCTTAGGGATCTAAACCAGTTTGCGGTTGGAAGAAGACAAAGGGGAGTTTGGGCTCCAACCAACCAAAGTGCACATGAAATGACTGACCCTAGAATTTAGGTTGCTTAAGGAGCAAACTAAACCAGAATATGGAAAGATGCAATGACTAAAGATGATGATAAAGGCAAAGATGCAGTTTTGTACAAGATGGGAAGAAGATATGTTTACCTTCCTCCCAAATTATTACAGCTGAATCTGCTGCTTCCCCCAGCCTAGTTCTGTCCACTTTCACGTGCTAATCTTTTATTTTTCTAAAAAGTTTATTTATTTATTTTGAGAGAGAGAAAGAGGGAAAGAGAGAATCTCAAACAGGTTCCATGCTGGCAGCATAGAACCTGATGCAGAGCTCAGTCTCACAAATTGTAAGATCATAACCTGAGCTGAAATCAAGAGTCCGAAGCTTAAGGAACTGAGCTACCCAGGTGCCCCTTAAGGAAAATAGTTATAGATCACTATCCCCAGGGTCCCTTCTTCTCCCCATCCAGATGCGCTGGTCATTAAATTGTTCACTCAGACCCACTAGAGACAGCCTGGCCCCTTGTGTTTTTCTCTTTGGTAATCAGAAGCCAATGTCTGCAGAATTACCTACATTTGTCTGTTTGCCTTCCATGCCTTTTCTTCTCTTTCTCTCCACCTTTGTCTGCAAATACTTATCTTTCACTGCCACACCCATCTATTCAGTCTTTAGAAATGGTTATCTGTTTAAGTCCTATCTCTTATTTCTAAACAGATTGCCTCTGAAATGTTCAAATATCCTCAGAATGCTGCCCATGTATTGTGGGAGCCTGCTATGTTGCTGTGTATGTGCCTGTCTTCATCCTGAGGACCAGAACCTTGCCCCAGTTATCAGCCTGGCAAAGGACTCCTGTATAGACCTCACACATGACAAATGCCCATTATCCAGTCTCTTTAATCTTGGCCACTGTCTGGGTGGCCTAGCCCTGGACTATGTTATGAACTGAATGTTTGTGTCCTTCCCCTACTTCAAAAAAATATAATAATAATATTTTGAAGCCCTAAGCCCCCAGTGGATAAGTATTTGAAGGTGAGGCTTTTGGGAGGTAATTAGGCTTAAAAGAGGTCCTAAGGATAAGGTCCCCATGATGCGATTAGTGCCCTTAGAAAAAGAAGAAATTGGAGCTCTTTCAGCCTGTTGAGGAAAATGCCATCCGCAAGACAGGAAAAGGGCTGACACCAAAATTTGATCATCCTGGGCATCCCGTATTGGACTTCCTGCTGCCAGAACTACCAGAAATACATGTCTGTTGTTCAAGCCACCCCACCTATGATATTTTGTTATAACAGCCTGAGATGACTGAGGGAGACTGTCTCAACACAACTTACGCTGATTTTGTCTGGGCTATGACTAAGCTGCCTCTGCCCCTTGGACTCTATGCCTTGCTTACTTTGTTGCTCTTCTAGTGAGGGCAGTTTCTTATGGCAAGGTCATCTCCACCATCATATAATCCTAAAACCAAATGAGATCATGCCTATTCGTCAGGCCATGACCAAACACAAGGAGAGCGGTATACTAAATGGAAGGATGGTCTGGGTCAAGCTGCAGCCACAAATGACTCTGAAATCTCAATGACTTAAAGCTAGATCACAAACTTTTTCTGTAAGGGTTAAAGGTAACTAGTTTAGATCTCATGGGCCACAGTGTCTGTGGCAACTACTCAACTCTACATTGCAGTGTAAATGGCACCAGAGTCAATACATAGGCAAATGAGCCTGCCTAGGTTCCAGTGAAACTTCACTTACAAAAATGAACAAATCTGGCCTTCGTTTGCTGAGCACAGATTTAAAACAACAAGTATTTATATTATGTTCATATTTCATCTTCATTATAAGTTAGATGAATGATCTGTTTCACATCGTCACTATGGATACTCTGGGACCCAAGCTGACAAGAGCCAGCAACTGCATCTCTACTTTTAATGGCAGCGAAGACAAAAGTTAATTTACAAGGTTCTCACTTGTGCTTAAAGCTTCTGTCCAAAGTGGCATGCATGGCTTTCTCCTGGATTTCATCAGCTCATGCATATTACATGCTAATTCCCAAGTTTAACAGGGCTGGGAAGTATGAATTAGTGAATGGTAATGCATTGTGTAACAAGGATTCGTGGTTAGAGAAGGGAATTTCAAACTTAAAATTGTTGATGATGTAGTTCTAGATAATGAAGAAATTCGAAATGATACACTTTAAGACAGCTGAAGAGAAATGGCATAGCAATGAAGAGAACTGGGGTTGAGATATTATGAAACCTGTATGTTTCAAAGTTCATTACTATGCATATTGAAATAAAGACTAACTGTCCTCTACATCTGTAAAATGGCAGCACAGTTTATTAGCTTAGATAATGTGCCAGATCCGTGTAGCTCTTCAATTCCCTTAATAAACTGGCCCAGTACTTGGAGACAGGAAAGAGGTCATATTGTGTTAAAGAATATAAACACCATAATATGTTCTTAATATACACCAAAATATATAAGAAGTCTGAAACGGTTGATTTTTTTTACTTTATAATTTTTATCTATCCATCTATAGATACATATTCACATTATGAAAATATCTTGAAATGATCACCTATGTAATAAGTCAATTAAATATCATCATAATGATGGGCGCCTGGGTGGCTCAGTCAGTTGAATGTCCAACTTCTGCTCAGGTCATGATCTCACAGTTTGTGGGGTTGAGTCCCACGTTGGGCTCTGTGCTAACAGCATGGAGCCTGGAGCCTGCTTTGAGTTCTGTGTCTCCCTCTCTCTCTGACCCACCCCCCACTCAAGTTCTGCCTGTCTCTCTCTCTCTCTCTCTCTCTCAAAAAACAAAAACATTTAAAAAGGATTTTTTAAAATAAGAAACCAACGGTACAAATCCGATGTCAAAGTGCTTCAGCATTTTATTGGCGCATTGGCAAAAACTAGTTTAACTTGTAAGTTTCTTTCTTGTTTGTCATAGTAGAACAAGACAGGATAGATGAAAGAAAGTAGTAAGCATGGATTACTGCATTTGTTGTGACAATTTTTTCTCCACAATGCACTGGAGAAATAAAATTATCATAATCAAAGTTTCTGAGCCAATAGCTTTTAACCTCCTCCTCTGCATTCACAAAACCACATTAAAATCAATGTAGGGAGAGCTAAAGTATATAGAAATAGCTTGGATCCACTCCACTTTTTTATTATTTTTAGGCAAAACATTTATAATTATTGTTTGCTTTTGTTTGGTCAATTATCAGTAGTAGGGTACTTAGAACAAACCTCAGAGTGACAGAGGCATGCTAACGTATCACAAGCTGACTCACAATGGCCCAGGTGGAATGTTATCAGGGCACTCTACCTGGAACACAGCCTGATATTATGAACTACTGTACTTGGTGGCTGACTCATGACTTCACTGGTAGAGTTATACTCAATTAGTGTTTGTGTGTTTGTTTGATCAGTTAAGAGCAATCCTAGGGAATTTGTCTTGGTCTCTGCCTCAAAAACATAATGTTGTGATAGCCTGTGGATCTAAGAATGAAAAAAGGGGTGAGAACAGGACAGCTCCTTCATGCATGGGAGCTTGGTTTTTACATTGTTTTGTATATTTTGTCATTTTGCTTTTATTTGTTTGTGAGGAAATATGTGTGGGGTGAGGGGATAGGACATGGCACGATTTGGAAAAAAAAAAAAAACAACAGAGAAACCAAAAGAAGTGTCACACAAAAATAGGATCTTAAATTTTCTGGGCTTTATGCTTATTTCACATTGGAATGGAGAAAACAGAGGAACTCATTCAAAGTTTATCATTTTTGTTTAACATTAGACTACATTTTCCATTTTGAATTTGAAGTATATTACCTCAAATCTAATTGCAAATACTAATTTGTTCCATGATTTAAAATAAATGTTGTTACTGTACTTGTAGAATGCTTCTGCATGTACATTACTACCTTTACATCTTATTGATTGCATTGCTGGTTTCTATGGGAACAGTGGCGGAGAAGTTAATTAAGATCTGGAGGTTAGAATTGAAGAAAAATAGAATTTTCAATACAGCTCATTTATCATTACATTTAAATTTGTTTTCTTAATAAAATATCTATTGGGGTAGAATGGTGATGGCTGAATCACTTTAATAAAAACAAATGATACATGTTAAAAGTTTAACATCACTAATTTGTACTCAATTCATCCCATTAAGAAGTATTTTGGCTTTGGTAATCAAATTAACAAAAGTCATTAATAAAGGTTTCTGTGTCTCAATACTGTTCCTCTAAGATATTTAGTCTTAAGCAATGAATTTTATGCATTATTCTTATTAGTTATTCAGAATAATTCTGTGTGGTTTAAGCTATTGTCTTTTTTTCCCAAAGCCATCCCTTTATACTTTGCTTCATGACACTTTGGCTTCAATTATGCAAACTGCCGTTTCTCAGCAGAAATGCCAGAAGCTGCCAGAAGCTTCCTAGGTCCTGACAGTAGTGGGCAACAAGAAGAAACTATTAGGCAGGAGGGTGAATTTTCTGTTCCTGTCAATTCATCAATGATACTTCACTCAGGAGAGGTTGTTAATTCCAGCCTTCAATATCCAAAACCTGTAACCAACTTCCTATGTAAATTCCTGCCTCTGAAATGTATGGTGTATTTCTGTTTTCCTGGTTGATACAAAGTCCATGATTGGTTTTATATGTAAAAAAATAGAATGGTAACTTAAAAGAGAATAAGTTCTATTATTTCCATCATAAAAATTTTGAGAAATAAAGAAATGTAGAAGGAAGAAAGATGATTACTCTGTCCCATAACCCACAGAGAATTTATACTAACATTTTGCATCTTTTCTGTACACTAGTTTTTTGCAGATAGGTGCATACTTTTCTCATAAACATACCTATCATATTCTATCTCTGCTTTTGTCTCCTGTGTTTTAGTTTACTCTAAATCAAAACTATGTGTCTCTGTTATTACAAACTCTTCATAAACATCATCTGTATAGCTGTGTAACGTTCCATAGCCTATTTTACTATTATTCAATATTTAGACATTTGGACTGCTCTCAAATGGTTTACAATAATAAATAATTCTTTCATAAACACCTTTGTGCTTTGAGGGTTTTTTTTTTTTTCGTATTCAGGTTTACTTCTTTAGGATTTAAACCTTTCTTTTTATATTCTTGTGCCAGCCTCTTAATGCAGGACTACGACCCTCTTCAAAGTCTGCACACCCACAAGTATTCTGGAATTTCTCAGAGGCTGCCTTAAAATAGAGCCACAAAGCACTCTTTCATGCTTCTTTGAGTGCGTGTGTTTCTATAGGTGTGTATTTTTCTCACTCATTTTCCTTATACCAATATTACAGCTGAGAGTATATGTAAAAATATTTTAAATTTTTTTATGTTAATTTATTTTTGAGAGACAGAGACAGCATGAGCAGGAGAGGGCAGAGAGAGAGAGGGAGCCCCAGAATCTGAAGCAGGCTCCAGACTCTGAGCTGTCAGCCCGGAGCCTGTCGCAGGGCTCGAACCCAGGAACCGTGAGATCATGACCTGAGCCGAAGTCGGACGCTCAACCGACTGAGCCACCCAGGCGCCCCAAGGTAAAAAATATTTTAAACTGCATTAAGGGAATAATCATGACACCCTGTCTTGGTAACAGAAAATTCATATTTCATATACACTGAGCATCTAATTTTTACTGTATTTTTCTCTAAGTGATACTAATACCCCCATTATACAAAATATTACTCTCTAGTGCAATAGGAGAAAGAAATAATAAACAGGGTATCTTTTAAGTGAGTCATTAATTACAAGTCTCTTTGGGTTATGAACTGAAACAGTGATATTTAAACGGTAAACATGAACCAATTAGACCTTCAGTATAAACCAGAATATCAATGATTGTTTTAGTTTTAGTTTACTCACATGTATAATGGTGTAATACTTGTGAGAATACTCACTCAGAAGGTGCTACGAAACTCCAATTGTATTTCTATGTCTACATCCATATTTATATCTGTATCCAAGTACACTAAATATTATGAAACAACAGAATGTGTAAGGTAGTAAATATTAGTTTTTCTAAACAAGATAAAAATCAAAAACCATAACCTTGTGTTTAAGAAAAACAGGGTATTAATTCAATGTGTTCGAAGAAGGTCTGGAGTAATAAACTTTGGACTTCTATAAACATCTCACATGCTATGCTAGTCTCAACATAAGGGCCAAAGGTTTTTTTTTTTTGTACCCATTTTCTTCTGCTTCTTCCCTCAATTTCTTGGCACAGCGCCTTCAAAATGTACCCTTCTGACTTTAGCAGATGTTAGCCAGTTATAATGTGATAAATTAACCCTTCACGTGTGGAGAGTCTTGCTTATATTTATGGATTTTCTGGAGACCACACCATACTCATTTATGCAACTGTAACAATAGAAGTAGTAAAAAATAAGAAGACATAATTTTTTTTAAGTAAGAGAATTCTCCTTTAGAAGGACCTTCCCAAGTCATGTCTGCAGGCTGATACTTTTCAGAATTCAATTCAATACCATTCCATTAAAAAATATATATATTATAATTTATATGTATAAATTATATATAATATATATAATTTATTTATATATTAATATAATTTATTAATTTATTTATAATTATAAATTATAAATAAATAAATAAATTTATAAATTTATGTATAAATAAATAAATTATAAATAAATTTGTAAGTTATTAATTTATTTATATATTAATATATATGTTATATATATAATATATATTTATTAATACATATTATATATAATATAATATATATTATATACATTATATTATATATAAATAAATATTTATTTATATATAATATATTTATAATATATAAATATAATATATATAATATAATATATAAATAAATATATAAATAAATATGATATATATATTATATAAAGACTTGCAAGGTGGTAGGTACTGTGTTTGGAGCTTTGTGTGATCTAATTTGCACTTCAAAAAAACCATGTCAGGTATTTATTATTAACCTTGTTTTATAAAACAGAAAGCTAAGGATCAGAAAAATCATGTAGTATTTTCACATTTGTGCAAAGTGACAGAATCTGCATTTGAATGTAAGTTGGCCTGGCACAATAGCTCATTTTCTTTCATGGAAACAGTCATCTTTTTAATAGCAGTCAATAAAAACAAAGGTATAAATATATATATATATATATATATATATATATATATATATATTTATACCTGTCACTGCCTAGGCATTAGGCTTTAATGCAGGAATTGTTATAGAGGATATTTTAGCAATTTGCCTAATATATAATTACAATTTACTTTGACACTTCGATTACAAGCATCCAGTAATATTGGTTTACAAACTGCACCCCATACATGGAGGGCAGGAAGAGAAAGGAATCAGGCCACTCTAAACTGCTAAGTGGGCATTTTAATAAGCAAGGACACTTACATACAAGGCTTGTCTTGGGCAGCCACAGAATGAATAGCAGATCTCCATACCTGCCTACCAGAATCTTAAAAGTTTGTATATAGACCTTGCTTAACTGGATTCAGTCAAATATTCAGTACAGACAGTCTCAACAACACCTTACTTTCTCAATACTACGTTCTAGAAAATGGCTCCAGCTACGGAAATGGTGGGCAGAACATACAACCCAAGGACCAGGGAGGAGGTAAGGAGCCTCTGATTACCAGGGCCTGCTTGCAGGTCAACCAGAGGTCACATCCTGTCTAAGACCTACTCCAGCAATTAACTATGGTGGGTTTTTTTTTTTTTTTTCATTTGTAAATTTCTTGGCACTTGAAACTCTAAAGAAAAAATAATCTTGCTCTGAGTCTCCTAAATCCAGAATCCTCCCATTCGTACTCTCCTGACCTTTATAGCCCTTATCAAGTCAATGGGTACTGAAGGATTATACCTGGAAAAAAGATTTTGATACATTGTATGTGTAGAAATATATAAAACTATATATAGGGCACCTGGCTGGCTCAGCCGGTAGAGCACATAATTCTTGATCTTGGGGTTGTGAGTTCCAGCCTCATGTTGCGGGGTAGAGTTTACTTTAAAAAAAAACTGTATATACGGGCGCTTGGGTGGCTCAGTCAGTTGAGCTTCTGACTTTAGCTCAGGTCATGATCTCACAGTTCGTGAATTTGAGCCCCACATCCTGCTCTGTGCTGACAGCTCAGAGCCTGGAGCCTGCTTCAGATTCTGTCTCCCTCTCTCTCTGCCCCTCCCCCACTCACACTCTGTCTCTCCTTCAAAAATAAATAAACATTAAAATTAAAAAAAACTGTGTATACAATAGCCGTATATTTTATAGAATGCGCTCTCTATATTTAACTCTAAATGTTTGCTACTTGTGTTGAATGAAAAATTACAATGATATATAAATGTATATATGTTTATCTAATATATATTGAATTATATTTATATATAATATATACTTTACCATTCAACACAAGTGTACAAATATTTAGTCAATCCTTTCCAGTGATACTATTTTGACTCCACCATTTTTCCTTAAGTATGAGTCAAAAGCAAAGTTAAATCTGTCAAATATTACCTTATTATTGTAAAAATAGGGTACTCAAGCTTCGGTGAAAACTTTTCTTTTTGTGTGTATATACATATGTGTATGTTTCCTATAGGTCTTGGTCACTGAAGGACAACTTCACTGAAATTATGTTAAAAAAAAAAAAAGAAAGGAATGTTGGTTAGTCTTGTTTAACTCCTCTGTTACTAAATACAACATCTGTCTTTTCATCATGAAAGTGCCTTGAATGTTGAGATAATAGTGCAGGTGGCTGTTGACTTGAATCTATAAATTAAGAAACCAGAGTATTGGGGCACATCTCATGCATCCACACTGACTTAAGTGATAATACATGTTCCATCAAGGCTCTTAAAAGAGCTCTTTTGGGAAGTCAGGCTGTTAAGTAGACTCTCATACACACCCTTTTCGAAAAGTCAGAATTGCAATGGATTCGACTTTTTTTTTCCTAAATAATGACTTTTGTGCAACCAATTTTGGGGTTAATTTAGTCAATCATGCAGATGATGTTTGTCTACAAATAATGTGACTATATTTGTCATTAAGCTGACTGTGACTAAGTATGTGAACATGGTACTGGCAGGTCTGACGATGTTTCAGGTGACTAATAGGGCACTGGGGTGAATTATTATAAATATTCGCACATAGAGCTGACACTGTCTAACCAGCTGTTAAATCTGTATATGAAGTAATTTTATATACGAAAGTACCAGGCTGAATTAAAGAATTACTGTTCTTAGAACAACAGCCCATCATCCCAGATTAAAACTGTAAAATGATGCAGAATGAACAGTGGTTTATTCCACAGCTTCTAAAATAGGAATTTTAAAAATTAAAATACTGTATTAACTATATTTTCTTACATTCTCTGGCTTTACACCAACAAAGAAATCTGTACGGTTTCCTTGCCTAAAAATGAATTATGTATTGGGCCAAATTTTAATACATGAGGTCGTTAGAATAATTACATGGATTGGAATTCTCACGTGACTCTAAATGTTTATGCTTTTAACCTAAGAATGACATCTTCAAAGGTATATTTGATTATATTATAGTATATGTATGATTACCAAACTGCCTTTTACTACCTTTAAAAAAATCCTATCAAAAATAACTTGTTGTGAGCCTATGTTAGCTTTCAATTGTCTTAGATGTTGAGATGTCTGCCTCCTAATATAAAAGTTATAAATTCAGTCTCCCCAAAAGTTCTTTGTATTTCTTCTGTCAGGGACAAGGCATTGGGGTAGGTGTGTAAAGAAATTAGAATAAGTAGGCTTGAAAAGCAAACAAAGATCATTTCATATAGATGATAGGGGAGGGTGGAGAATGTAAGAAAACTGTACATTTTTTAGCAGATTTCTTCTTTGAATATGACTACATATATGTTCATTTCAGGAACATACATTGAGAGAGCACACTAAAGTTTTGGCTATTCTCATGGTTAAAGCCTTTCTTTAACTATTGTATAGTGACTTTTCTGTTACAGACTTTTGTACCCTCAGTTAATTGGGTTTTTTCCCTGCAGTGAATGTAAACTTTCAGAACTGAAGAGCAGAGATTCTCCCACATGTGACTCCAATCTTGACCTTCTTACGTGCTGTAGGGATTTTCTTTTTGAGCGACTGAGGCCTGATATTGATGTAACAATGGCTCTGCTGACCCTGCCAGACCTCTGCAAGGACATCAGCCTTTTACATTTATTCTGGTCTAGGAGATGATTCGCTGTATTGGGTAGAGGACATCAGTATTTCTTTAAATAGAATTCCCTATCTGTCTTCCTTCTCCACCGTCTCTTCACTGGTATAAGGGACTGCCAAAATTGTCCCTGCTCTATTTTAAGTCACCATTGTTTGACCCTTTGCTTTACTGGAAGTATTTGCTCAGCCATGAGCTATATGGATTGTACTATTTGCTGTTTGCCTATTTAAAACTGTCTGGTGGTGTAGTCTGTTTATATAAACTCCGAAATCGTAATAATTTCCCTGATAATGTTTGGATTGTCTCAGCGCATTATAACCACAAATATTCCAGCAAACACCAACATATTATTTGTGAATAAACGAATGGAAATCCAGTTTGACTTGCCTAGAGACTATTAATAACAGAATAATTCAATATGTTTGCAGGGATGGAGATACTTTCCATACAAACTTTTCTGGGGGCAGAAGGTCTGTGTACATTTAGTTGAATATAGTCCTAGAGGACAAATGCTTTGAGTGTTTGAATTGGCTATAAAGAATAAGAATCTTTAGCAGCTCATTGCAACTGATTGAAAATCGACTTAACCTGGACCACTCTAGGTTTCAGCAATACATATTCAACAGACTAGGACAGAAGTCTGCCTGTTACAGTGACTCTCTGAGAAGTTTCAGAAGGTCCATCATACCCATAGCACATTTGTAGTCATTTCTCATGCATAGATTACTGTGTTTTGAACCAAATGACAACATCACCTTAGCCACAACTAGTTAGACTAGGCAAGGGTAACGTGTACATAAGTGGCAATTGGTAGCCTGGCCAGCATGCTAGGATGTGTCATGAAGGGATAGTTTTGCTCAACAGGGTTGCTCTCCAAGGAACAAAAGCAAACTTGTCAATTAGATGTCTTTTTAAGGAAATTTGGGACTGAAGAGATATATATAATCCTTAAATGATAGCTATGAGGATTAGAAACAGAGGGAGGAAGCAGAAAGCAAAGCAAAGCAGGGATGAGTTGAATCACAGAATGGTCAAAGGTGGAAGGTAGTGCTACAGTGATTGAGCTACCCCATTGCGACTACTATGTATCCTGAACTAAGGCTTTGCTGCATTTAAGGGTGTTCCCCTTTTTTTCTGGTGGAGGGGATGCAGGGGTGTAGGGACAGGGTCTGAGGAAAGTTTCCAATTCTTCAAGAAAAAAGAACCTCATTTTCACAAATTAACACACCTGATAAAGTAGGTCTCTCAAGAAAGAGTATTTTAACCCTAAGAAGAATTCTGTAGTTATTGTGCAAAGTAGTATTTTTTTTATCCTACAATATGATTTCACAGTGAATTTCATAGCAGTAGGACTCACATTTATAAAATCCTTTAGTAGTGAGGATATCTAATCACACATACACACACAATCACAAACTGGGAGAGGGTAAACTATTTGGTACCAGAGACTACAGTGAGATAAATATTCCCTAGGATAGGACCACTTCCCCATAGAACAGCCAACAGATATGCTGTATCAAGAAGGAAAAAGCTGACTCTGTCCATAGGTGTTCTATGCAGGATTTTAGTAGACCTCAAGGTGATGAAGAACATCTACACTGGATGTGAGGAAGATGATAAATTCAAAGATGCCTTAAAGGCACATTTCAGAAACCTATCAGTCATTTAGGTATAGGCTCTCCTCTAAATGAGAAATCAGATAATAAAATTTCTAATACTTTTTGTATTTGTTTTGGGGTAAAATACCCATAACATAAAATTTGCTGTCTTAGCCATTTTTAAATTTGCAGTTCAGTGATGTTAATAACATGCACATTCTTGTACAACCAACACCCCCATCCATCTCTACATTTCATCTTGTAAGATGGAAACTCTGTACCCATTAAGCAATAATTCCCTATTCCCCCTTTTCCCCAATGCCTGGCAACCAGCATTCTACTTTCTGTCACTACGATTTTAATGATGCTAAAATATGCCATATAAGTAGAATCATACAAGAGGCAGTTTTAAGGAAAAGATCATACATATTGAGAGAAAGGACAGTTTGAAATGGCAATGGAATACTTATGGGGGGTTCAACATTAAGCTGCTAGAAATTTCTTATTATCAATAAAGCATATCAGAGCTGGGAGAAACCTTGCAGACCACCTAATCCATATCATTCATTTAAAGTTTATATAACAAAAGGGACATGCCATTGTCTTACAGCTGGCTGACTACAGAACCAGGGTGAGAGCCTAGCCTGCTAAAACTCAGACCAAGGTTTGCTGTTCCTTATTCTGCCAAACCAGCCTGCACAGATTCCTAACTTAAAGATGCCAAAAATCCCAATTTTTGGACTGCTGAGTTGAATATTTTGTTCTGAGATGGCGTAGTATTTTAAAAATTGAAGACTATAGCATCATGAATGTTATATTACCAAAAGCTTAAATGCAAGAGTACCTACATATCACAACAGAGACAATTTTTAAATATAGGGAAAACATATTTCCCAGACATTAGGCAATTGTTACTGTTTTTATTTAAATGTCAAGGTAGTCTACTTTTATAGGTATCCCATTACTTTTTTCTTTTCTTTATTCTTTCTCTCTTTCTTTCTTTCTTTCTTGTCACATCTTCCTTGTAGGGCACTGAATTTGTATCACTTGGAGATGAGGTGTTCTTTCACAATTTATTTTAATGAGGCTATTAATAAATATCTTAAGATTTTTATTATCACTTTGCCCACAAAGTTTCATCATTTTCTGCATTAAACAGAGAGACAATTTGGTCACTAAGATTTTGCTAATTGGAGGTATTGAAAATATTCAACCAATGGGTCAATCTGATTATGGTTAATACCAGCTTAAAACCTAGATTTTATTTTTGAAACCAAGTTGTCTTTTCATCTTAGACTGTTCTCTACCCAGGTCATTTCACTGTCAGCTATCAATGTTTCTAAAATTGGAACATTCTTAAATCTTCCAGGAGCAGAAGCATCAGTTCAAATATCTATGAATCCACACTTAAACTTTTACATAACTTTTCTTTTTTATCTCTAGAGATTAAAACACAGGTTCAATGTGTATCAATTCATTCACAAAATATTTACTAAGCGCATAATATGAGCTAGGAGTTTTGTGTGTGTGTATGTGTATGTGTGTGTATAGAGTACATCAGTTAATAAAACAAAACAAAACAAAACAAAACAAAACAAAACACTCTTGAATTCTACTCTAAAAAAGACCATGAAACCACTGACACTTGATCATGAAACTTGTTTGCAACATGTGATATAATCTCTCCCATTTCTCTTCCATTTTAAATTGTCCATAAAATAAGATAAAGTTTACAGGATTTATTTATATCTTGAGTACAGGCTCTGAGACAAAGAAAAGTGTCAAGCAGAATACCAAGGTCTTGTCTTTTATTTTCTTTAATGTTTATTTATTTTTGAGAGAGAGAGAAACAGAGCATGAGCAGGGAAGCAGCAGAGAGACAGGGAGACAGAGAATCTGAATCAGGCTCCAGGCTTCAAGCTGTCAGCACAGAGCCCCATGTGGGTCTCAAACCCAGGAACCTTGAGATCATGACCTGAGCCAAAGTCAGGTGATTAATCGACTGAGCCACCCAGGCATCTCTACCAAAGTCTTGTCTTAAGCACCAAGAAGAATAAAGTTAACATTTGCTGAAGTTGATAAGACTCAGAGAGTAGCTGGTTTAGGAAGAAAATTCATGAAAAAGCTTAAGAAATACACAAAACTTCAGCTCTGAATATTTCTTTAACTTTCTACAGTCTAGATTGGAAAACATAAAACCTCAAGCTCCCCTTTACATCTCCTTAAAGATGATATTATGCAATATTTTGTGTCACTGCTCCTTATTCTCTGTCCATTCTCAGCTATTTAATCAAATTGAGCAAGTCTTACCAGCACCCAAATGCAACTTTCTTAGCCTTACCACTAGGTCATATCTCAGAGAAGGGCAGAAAGAGAAAATGCTCACTTAATTTTTTTTCTTTCTTCCACAATATTACCCAATCTCCCTTCCACTAATATCTTCATACATTTCAAATCACTTAGATGAGAGGGTTATTTTTTTTCTATTCCCAATATGTTTATTATGGTGACCTTGATATCATTCCTATGTAAGCACTTTGCCTTACCCTTGATTTTCTAGAAAATAGCACTCAGAACAGGGCTCATATACTAATGATTTATTGGGAGGTAAAATTACAGGAAAGTATAAGGGGTGAAAGTACATGACACAGCCAAAAAGACAAGAGGACACATGTTGCATTAAAGATTTGGCACCAGTTTTATAAGAAAATTCGTGATAGTAACAAAAAGAGACCAAATGGAACTACTCCTTCTCAGGAGAATCTGTCCAAGGAGCGAAAGGGGAAGCATTTTAAACTGACAGATCTTTCCTGTGCTTTGTTTCTCACTGGTCAAAAGTCAGCCAACCAGACTTTAATTTCTCTGCACATCTGGGAGTTTTTTTTGGGCCCTCTCGGTCACTGCTAGCAAATAAGTCTCAGGAGGCCCAGTGAGTCTGGAATGGCACTGGAGATGCTACGTGTCTGCCCTACAGCTTTACCTTTACGAAGAAATCAAATCAAATGGTAGTATCTGAAGATTAGACAACATCACCCATGACCAGGAAATTGAAGGCTGTAAGAGTATTCTGAGTAGGACCATCCCATCTGAGAAGGGCTAGGAGCTAGATAACTGTCATTGTATCAGGAGAGGAGTGTAGGCTGGATCAAGCAGAATACATTTCTTGTCCTACTAAGATATTCTGACATTTTCTCTTATATAAGCATAATATGTCTTTAGTTTGGTCCTGAGAGGGATGGTACAAGGCCAACTCTTCAAAGAGTGAACAGTTGCAATATCCTAAAAAGACTTAAGGAGGATAAGCAAAACAAACTATATCCTTTGACGTTGTAGCGTTGTAGCGGGCTCCGGAATAATAACTGATACTTAGCATTTCTCTCTTCTACTGTCAATGTGAGATTTTACTTTTCTGTTTTTGTTTTTGTTTTTCTCACCTATGGGCCTTTGGATGTGCCCACATTCTTGCTGTTGAGATTTTTCTTGATCCAGACTTTGACTAGTCTTGGTTACTTGTCTGGTGGGGTGACCCAGCCCTTTATCACCAAGGAGTATAAGCTCTTACCTACCTTACCATTTGAGGGGTTGAGGTGGCTGCAGTTGTCCATTCACAGTTATCAGTGGGCACTGAAAACCAAGAGACACCCAAGTAAATCCTTGGTTCCAGATAAATTCCTCTTTGTCTTAACTGAAGCTTAGTATGGCAATTATTTATCAACTCTGAGAATTGTAGCTCTTTTCCCAGTGGTCTGCTCGTGGAGGCCAGATGGCAAAAGCAGCTTCCAATTAAGTGGAAAACTTTTCTGTTATCCACTTGCAGAAGTGTTGGAAATCAGGGTATCTAACTTGGCAGAGAATGACTTTGCAAAAATAGAAAATAAATTCTGTAAAAGGTCTCCTGAGAGTGAGGCTGTGAAGTTCCAATCACACTTCCTCCCTTTGGTTCTTGGACTTCTAGCTATTAGGAACACAACACCATGTATCAGCCATTGGTTCAGTGAGTATACTGCATCCTATAGGTTAGCTCCTCAGCCCATAAGATGTTGTCCTTGAGCTGACAAATTAAGTGAACCTTTAAAATGCCATTCCATTTACAGCTACTTCTTGGTAATGGAAAGCTAGTGAACCCATATTTGTAACTCCATTCTTACACCTCTTTGCATCAAAATAGTTTCATTTGTCTGAGACAATATTGTGTGGGGCACCATGTTTATAGCTCAACATTCTGTAAGTCCTTGAGTGACTGTATCGATTTTGGTTAGAAATTTCTACCCCTTCCAAGGTCCAAGGGAATGAACCTATCACCAGGAGGTTGGCCTGTATTAATGAAGAGGGCTTGTATTACATTTTGAGGGTTTAGAGGTGGACCCATAAAATGATAAGTTGGACATTTTAGTGATGATAGCTATTGGAGAGTTGAAACCCATATTGTTGAGTCTGTGTGTGACCTGTAATCATAGCTCTTTGTTCATGTACCTACAATACAAGCACCACTGTGGTTGAGGATCAGTTGGCTGACAATCACAGATAGTTCATGCCGACCCCAATTAATGAGAACCTTATCTGCAGTGGATGCTTTTTTGTGGACAAAAGCACAAGTACAAAGATTCACACACTTCACACTCTACCCATAGGTGCATCAATTTACCACTGCTTCAGACCTTCTTTTACTCTCTATTCATTTCAGGTCCTCATCTAACCTGTTAAGCCATTCATTCCACTTCCCTGTAGTCAATGTATATCTATACATCACCTTTCCTACTATACTAAGTGGACAATCAAGTGTGGTTATTGTAGATCTGTCTACTTGAAGTGGACAATCAAGTGTGGTTATTGTAGATCTGTCTACTTGAATTATTTCCCTTCTCTTCTTCAGGGCCACTTTAAATATAAACATGGTCTGATACTTACCTTCTTTCCCAGTTGTATATAAGAAACCTAAGGGAGATCATCCTACGAGTCCATAGACATGAGTTGAGGCAGAAATATCAGTACAATAGAGATAGGTGATATGTAACTTACTTGTTCATGTAATTTGCTTGTGTCTTCAGGATTAACCTCAACCAGTCCTAAATATATCATCTCCATCCTAGAATAGACAGCTGCTTGCCTGATTTTAGAGATTTAATAACTCCAGTTAATGATGAGTTCAAGTTTCACAGTTGTTTAGTGTCCCATGATCTGGTCTTCACTCTCCACTAGGGCACATTAACATGCAGAGAGCCAATATTCCAATAGATAGTTTTCTGCTACAAAGGTCTTGCTTTAGTGCCTTAATGGTCTGTATTACCTCTTTCTTAGCTATAGGAGATATGAGATGCAACAAGTCGCCATCGACTTTACAGGGAACACCCCATCATTGGACACCTAAAAACTTGCTTAAAGTTTCCCAAATCATTGTAAGATGTGTCTCTTGCCTTCTGGAACATGTGTCATTAGGCTTCTAGAGTAGTTGCCATTTTCTTCTCCTCTGATGCTTAATAACCATGATTTTGTCAATGTAGACCTGTATAATGTTCTCTGGCATATCAGTGTAATAAAAATGTCTGCATTCTATGTTATGAGAGAACAGGAGGTTCAACTTAATTCTGTGGAAAGACAGTGAAAGGGCATTGCTGCCTTTACCACTTAAGAACACATACTTGATACCGCATGCCAGAAGTTATAACTGAGCTGTTCTGGTAAAGACGCCACATCTTGAAGCAATTGCATTTGGATCTACCACCTAAATAAGTTTATAATGGTTTATCAAGATCCACCACGACCAACCAGGTTTTGGTAGAAATCAAACAGGTGAATTAAATGCAGCTGTAATTGGAACCACTACCCTGTCTTTTGCAAGTATTTGATACTGATGCTAATCTCTACAATTCCTCTCCAAATACAACATTTTTTCGAATTCTCTGTGTCAGCTGGAATGAAAGGACAGGTTCAGAAACTTCCACTTCCCCTTCCAATCATAATGGCACTCACCCCCAGGCCAAAGAATCAATGTGGAGTATTTTCCAGCTGCTCTATTCACAATTAAATATTTGAGACTTCAGAAAATTATCTCATAATGAACCCAAACACTATAAAAATATTTGGCCAAAATTCCACTTATTATTTAGCCTCCATAAGTTTCTACTCTTAGATCATAATGGCATTTTTAGTTCCCTGGTGTCAGTATCATGTCAGAGAGCTCTCAGAAAAGCATAGTTACCCTAGAAATTGTCTGCAAGTCTGTTTGGAGAAAGATTGTAGGAATATTTACTGTATATACTTACAGTGTCTTTGAGGATCCTCCTCAAGAGCACTTGGCGTCCCCTTCAATCAATGAGTTATCTTATTAATCTGAGAGACCTGGAACCAGGGTGAGGAGCTTTGATTTTCATCCTGACAGTGGATGTCAGCTGTTCTGCTAACCAGATTTCTTTCATTTTATTATTATACAAATTAAGCACAGACCAACTAGTTGATAGCTATTGTTCTGTATTTCTATGGATCAAGGCATCCTTTTTTTCTAATCTAATTTTGCTGTCCATTTCAGCAGCTGCATTTACTTTGTCTCTGATAGTTGCAGGCTGTCAATGGGCCATGCCATTTCAAATGCTATTTGATATCTGGAATCCAAGTTCCATGGCAGCATCTTCCTGCAGAGAGAGCTACTAAAGTGTTTCTCAGAATGCATTCTTTATTGCCATAGTGAAGTCAGCATTGTTTGGGTCCTTCCTGGGAACATAGGCAGGTAGCAGTTTTGGTTACATTTACTATGTAAATCCATTCTAACATTGCCAAATCCCTGTGACCTGTAATCCCTCCCTCAATGATATGCCAAATATTCTAAAATATCCACCTCATTTATCCCAGGTCATTATTACATCCAATCATCAAGGATCCCTCAGAGCAAACTATTGTACTAGTTTCAAGTATATCTGCCAGAATGTTGAACCATTAGTGTGAGTGAGTGCCCCACTGAGTTTTCCTCTATTGAACATTAGATTCCATCTCCCTGGATAACACCTTCAAAGTACACTCCCATACATGTTTCCTCAGCTCATGACCATACATATGTGTCAGATCCTGCAGACTGTTTGGTGGGTATGTTCATTATTCCCAAAACAGTGCTTCTTACTGTCCTGGAGACAAGAAGGTATAATGGGGGTAATTCTTAAAGAAGACAAACAACACCTTTCCTCAGGTGAAGATGTTGTGTGGTATTCAAATATGAGGAAAGAGTCCTCCTTAAGCAGGGAAGCTGTGAGTTTCTACCAGCTGAAATGTTTCAGCAGAATCTGGAGTTTCATGATTCTCAGGTTTATAAACTGATGATCCCATCTCAATTTACAGTTCCATATTTTTTCCAAATCAGAAGCTATATGTTCAACTTCATTTTGCAGCTTTGCCACCATTATGATCAAACTCTAAGATTCATTTTTAGTTTAAAATTCTGTGTGTGTCAAGGAATAAGAATCCTTTTTAGATTGGCTTTTTGACCTCTGGCTTCCAAAATGTGCTTTAGTTTGGCCTCCAGTGCTGTTAAAATCAGCCATCTATGCACCATCTTGTAATTACCATTACTCCCACATTGATCAGGTGCATTAAACACTTGATCTCTCAATGTTCTGTCTTCCATCAGCACCTCAAAACAATTAATAGGTAAAATCATTAATAATTATAGACATCATAGGTTATTACCACCTCACTTTTCATCAGCAGTGGAGACCCTATTACCTTCAGTCAGGTGTGCAATCCAACTGTAAATTCCTACACTGATGGTCCATCTTCCAGATAGAATGCCTAGAAAACAGAGTCTGAAATGAAGCTCTCCTATGAATGTGTTACTGGGGGAGGACAATCCCAGGAAACTGAGAGTATTCTCCGAAGAGTAAGGGATACAAGGAATGAAGCAAGAAAGAAAGGAAAGCAAACACAAGGTAGTGTGTTACCAAGTTGCTAACAGTTTTACAAGAAAATGAAGCTAGCTATTCAGTCCCTCAATTTATCTCTCAGCTGCCTCGTAAATACTGTCTTTCTTTGGTCAATCGTAGTTATAGGTCATTGCCTCTCTTGAACTTCCATACTGCCATTTACCTTATTTGGCTTCTCCAGGCAGTTGCTGAGAAAGCCAGAGCATTTGGGGGCTTGACTGATTGGACCAGAGCACTGCTTTGGCCCCTACTACAGAGAGCACCTTGAGCTTTTGTCACTAGAAGATAACTATAGGTGTTAGAAGCTGTGATAAGATCAGAGGGGGGTGACCAGGATTTGTGAGCATGGGAATAGCTTGTATGGTCACTGGGTCACTCAGGCTGGGAAGCAGAAGAAGTAGCCAAGGTCAGAGGAATTGACAGGACCAAGTGAATCTGGGGAACTACATACACCGAGTTTAGTGAAGAGTCATCAATTTGTAAATCTCTACTCGAGAATGCTAGTCAGTGCCTTAGGGACTTGAATATTGGGCTCTTCACAGAAGCGTGATGACTTGAAAGAAGTTAAATAAAAAGTAGAAGATCCAGCACTTAGGATATCATACAGAAAGTCTAATTCACCAAAGACCAGAAGTAACAACCTAACAGGGAAAAATATTAAATAAATAAAAAGTGTGACAGAAATCTGCCCTCAGTGCAAGTTGGGGCATTACTAAACATTCTTTCACACATGCACCATGTATTTAAAAAAGCAAAAAAGCAAAGTAAGATGAAAGGAGAGTTTTCTGGTTGCAAACTGGGAACATGAGAAGTTTATTGAAAAATTTCAAGGTTATTCTTGTTTCTGAAAAGGGTCCTTCTTTGTCTTCTGAGGTTCTGCACCTTCATAAGAAAGTAATTGCTTTTGTTGAATCACTCATTCTCTGGGAACAAGTATCCATCTTTCTCCTAAAAAACATCTTTTCTTTTACTATGATTTTACCACTGATAGCCAAAACTTAATATTCAGACTCCTCCTTGAAATAAATTTGACAAGGAATATCAGGGTTTTTTAATCCAAAAATCAAAGTAACAACTGAGCTAGTCTATCAATCATCTTGTGCAGTATGGAGTAAAAATATAGTATATTAAACCCAATATTGATTCAGTAGACATTTCAATGACTATTCAAACAATTCTGGAGTATGTTGTGAGTAGAGCAAGGGAGGTAAACAAGGGTAGATTTGGGAATAAAATAAGAGAAGAAGAAGAAGAAGAAGAAGAAGAAGAAGAAGAAGAAGAAGAAAAAGAGGCAGATTATGTGTCAGCTCGAGTAAATAAAATTAGATAGACATACATACATACATACCATCGTTTTAGTCATTTTAATCAAAGAAGTCCAATTAGCTTTTTCCTTTTCTAAATATACACCTAGTTTTATTAAAGCATCTTCACGATGCAAAATAGAATAGCATAAATGAGCTTAAAATGCAAAGGAGCAATAGGGGCACTTGTACCCCAATGTTTATAGCAGCACTCTCAACAATAGCCAAATTATGGAAAGAGCCTAAATGTCCATCAACTGAATAGCTAAAGAAATTGTGGTTTATATACACAATTAAAACCACCTCCACCTGTATACCTGCTTCCTAAGTTTGAAAGTTATCTTAGTAACTTTAGTTACTAAGTTACTACGTGGCAATGAGAAAGAATGAAATATGGCCCTTTGTAGCAACATGGATGGAACTGGAGAATGTTATGCTAAGTGAAATAAGCCATACAGAGAAAGACAGATACCATATGGTTTCACTCTTACGTGGATCCTGAGAAACTTAACAGAAACCCATGGGGGAGGGGAAGGAAAATAAAAAGAGGTTAGAGTGGGTGAGAGCCAAAGCATAAGAGACTGTTAAACACTGAGAACAAACTGGGGGTTGATGGGGGGTGGGTGATGGGTATTGAGGAGGGCACCTTTTGGGATGAGCACTGGGTGTTGTATGGAAACCAATTTGACAATAAACTTCATATATTGAAAAAAAACTGAGAACAAACTGAGGGTTGATGGGGGGTGGGTGATGGGTATTGAAGAGGGCATCTTTTGGGATGAGCACTGGGTGTTGTATGGAAACCAATCTGACAATAAGTTTCATATCTTTAAAAAAATGCAAACGAGAAGACCTCTGTCCACAGTTCCCAGCTCCAATCCCACACCTAAAGTCAACTATTTGATTTCTTCTGATGAGTGTTCTTCCATCTCTACTATACTTGTAGGACACATCATCAATTCATTAATTTTGACAGTATCTATTGAGTTGTTGCTATGATAGACAGATGTTGCATTAAAACCACCTCCACCTGTATACCTGCTTCCTAAGTTTGAAAGTTATCTTAGTAACTTTAGTTTGTGTCTTGATTACTTATGTGACTCATTTTTCCTGACAGACATTTCATAAAATTGCTACAGTCTCTCCACCTCAACTGTCCACCCCTCCTACATATCCTAACTTCTGTTACCTATACTTTTATTTTTATGTTGTCAAGATATCTTTGTAGGGCACCTTGCCATAATTCTTTTACAGAATGTAGGACCAAAAACAACAAAAAACTGTACCAGAAGTTTGATTTTGTTTTTGTTTTCTGGTCACTAAGCTATCTCTTAAGGCCTGGAATCTTTAGAATCTAGGATTTATTAACATAACACAGTCTGAATGCAGTTGCCAGGGCTTAAAAGGATAGCATAGGGATGGCTTCTAGCAATATGCCTTAGAAATGCCAATTCGTTTTTGGCTGCAGAAGACCCCTGTTGTAAACATAACCCATCTTTGTTTGACTATCACTCATAACTAATTAGTATGACTAACTAGTAAGCATCTGGCCATCTTCAATTACTTAGGCTGCTAATTCCACCCAACTAAATACCCTTTCTTCAAGACAGCTTGAGGCAATAAGTCAAGTATTTGGCCTATTCTTGTTGCAATGACTGGCATTGCTGATGGGATTCTTCCAGGGTTGTGAAAAGGACCCAGCTTTTTGATTCCTTAAGGCTATTTGGAAAAAGGGCTATTTGGAAAAAGCCCACTCCATATTTGCCTATAGCTGTACATTATTCTGCCTGGAGGGGTAAGAAACTATAAATCTTAATATCCCTCTATGGTATTATCCTTTTTTCTTCCCTGCTAACATTTGCAAGGAAAGAAAGATGGCATTAAATAAAACTTACTTTTATTCTTACCACATTTGGCCGGTGTGAGTATGATAAGATGTGTATAAAAATTCATATTCTAACCTCTGCCTTTGGTACTATAAAATTAATCTTTATTTAGACATCTGGTAGTAATATTTACATTCTATTCTGCAGTATCAATGAAATCATCTGAGGGTTATCTAAATGATTATAAAAGTTAAAAGACCAAAAACAGTATTTACATTATTATGACTATGTAAATATTGTTTATTGTGAAACCAAGTAGAGGTCTATGATTATCACTCTCTCCATGAACTCAATGTTACCACCTCATTGCCACTCAAACAAAAATATTAAATGGGATCTCCTTTATTATATTTCATAACTCGCTTAAAATCATGTTATTACTGAATTTGCTTTATATTGTGACAATTATTTTCTTTTCTTTTACATTTTGTTTGGTATTTCTTGAAATAACATGGCCCTTCTTTATTTCTTTGAGACAAAATACAGCCATCTATAATATCCTACAGCCTACTGTCTAGTCTTCTTTTTAAAGATATACTTCTTAGCAACCACTGATGTCCTTTTCTAGTGTGTACCATTGATATCTTCTGTTATTCAGATCCTGGATTACTCTTAGCATTTCTTATATGCCTTGTCTTCCTACTTTTTTATTTTTCATTCTCATTTTGCTGAGTTTATCCTTAAGACATAGCCTCAAAAACGTTCCTTAGAAGTAAAAATAAAAAGTACTTCTACAACTGGAAGTCATTTTATTGTTCCCCCTACATGTTACTACTCCAGAATGTGTAAAGGTCATGCATACTCTATATTCTAGCATTTATTTCTGTGAGAAAGTTTGATGCCATTCTGATTTTCTTCCCCTTGGTTGGCAACCTACTATTTCACGTGCTTTGTTTTCTTCTTTGGAAGCTTCAAGGATCATCTCTTTTTCCCAGATCTTTATAAAATGCCCTCATTGTTTCTTGGGAAATTCAGAGAGATTTCTTTCATATTTCAACCTTTTTAGAATTCAGTAAGTCCTTTCACTTAAATACATCACTTTTTCAAATGTTTATTGTTTTATTTGAGAGAGAGAGAGAGAGAGGGAGCCAGAGAGAGACAGAGAGAGAGAGAGAGAGTATGCTCCTACACACAAGCAGGGGAGGGGGAAGAGAGAGAGAGAGAGAGAGAGAGAGAGAGAGAGAGAATCTTAAGCAGACTCCACACTGTCAGCACAGAGCCCAACATGGGTCTCAAACTCATGAATTGTGAGATCATGACCTGAGCCTAAACCAAGAGTTGGAGGCTTAACCAACTGAGCTAGTCAGGTGCCCTGTTACATGAGTTTTTAATTCTGGGAGATTTTCTTTTGTTTATTTGATAATTTTCTCTTTCTAGTTGCTATGATTTTCTTTTGTGTAACTCTGATTTAAAAGATGTTACATGTCCTGAATTGACTCTTTATGACCCTTACTTTTATTCTTTTATTCCCCAAGTCTATGTTCTGCAGGGATATTTCTAAAATGTTAGCCTTTGGCACCTGGGTGGCTATCAGTTAACCATCTGACTCTTGGTTTCAGCTCAGGTCATGATCTCACAGTTTGTCAGTTCCAGCCCCACTTCAGGCTCTGCACCTATGGTGTGGAGCCTGCTTGGGATTCTCTCTCCCTCTCTCTCTGTCCCTCCCCCACCTCTGTGCACTCTCTCTCTCTCTCTCTCTCTCAAAATAAACAAATATTAAAAAATAATAAATAAATTGTTAGCCTCTGTGTCATTAGTTCTTAGTACTTTTCGTGAATTGAATTTTAGTAATCATAATTTTGAACTCTGTTGTTTTTAGATTATAATTTTTTATACTAACTATTGTCTTCTTACAGAGGTCGTATCTTCTTACATATCTCTGGAAATAAAATTAAAGAGGATATGTTTGTATTTTGTTTTTAAAATTTACTTTCTTTATCTGATATATTTGTTTTCTTTGATTTAATTTTTTAGTTTCTTTAATCTCTTCGTTCATTCTTCAGGCTATCCTCAAACATTTTATGTTCTTTGGTTATCTGTTTATATTTAAGAATGACTACCTAGGAAGGCTGACTTAGAGTTCTGTGTACTTCACTATGAGCCAGATTTTACATGCTATAGTTCACCCCCAGTGCTAAAATGAAAAGTCTTTATTATTGAAAACTAAAATTAAAATGAACATTCCACATAGATGGAGTAGAAGTTCCCATATAGTTCCTTCAGTTCTTTCAAAGATGAACTGTCCATTTTCCCCCCAGGAATAAATACATGCCTGACTGCTCTGCTTTATAAGGAGAGAGACAGTTCTAATGTTAAGGTTGAAGGGAGAGACTGGGTAAATTCTCTCCACGTCTCTCCATACTAACCTTCAACTGTTGCCTTTTTTTTCATTCCCACCTTTCACTCTGGGTTCCTGTCATATGTGCTACCTCTGACCCCGGGCTTTCAGGGGTCCTGACTAGATGGGAGATTAACTCTTATTGGCCCTCTCCATATATAAACTAGGTTGCTTCAACATTCCACAAGTTTTTAATTCAATTTCCATATTTGAAATATTTGCTAAAATCTCTCTTCCACTTAATTAATTGTTTTGTCATCATTATTACTACCTTTGTTGTTTTGAGATGATACTTCCCTCATAGATTTACTATTGTTTTGGTTCTCAAGAGGAAGAAAGACCAACATGTATTCCACCAGCCATCTTAAACCTCAACTCTATCTATCCTAATAAAGCAATATAGTCAAATTAGTTGTGAAAATTTTATTAGCGACTAGCTAAATTGATCTGTCAATGAGTCAATAACCCTTTAATAAAGAGTGAATAAACAAAAAGCAAATTATGAAAAAGGATAGGGAAAATGCGGATTTTTTCCTATTCATACATAAAGAATATTCTAGTCAATATCTAGTCAACATAACCTCTCTGAATCTCCTTACAGAAAAAAATTATCCCCTTACAGAAGAAATTGTTTCAGGTGGTGTTTCTTCTTGCCCACTGTGGGTTCAATACCTAGCACTTTCCATCTAATCATAAATTATATCAGTTTTTTATATCCAATGTAGCTAAGAATTAATTTTATTACCTTGATTTGTTATTAAAACTCTGAGACTCTTTGTTAATTCAAAATATGACCCTTTACACTTGAGTGAATGTCACTAATTTTAGGGGAAATTGATGTAAAGCTTTACAGGATAGTAAAAAGATATTATGCTATCCTGTGGGTTGGCTTGCATGTACAATTTCAATCACACTGGTGTCTGAGAGGCCAATCATCTATAATTTAGCAGAGATTGTAGTGTTGGAGCCTTTTGCAGACACCATTTCTCTTACTTTTGAGAGTGCTTGTCTACTTGATAAAGAGAAAAAGGAAAAGAAAAGAAAAAGACATCACCTGCCTTGTTTCTTAAATTCAAATGAGCTAATGATGCATTTGATATTTTCCCACGATCATGATGGGAGTCAGTCAAATGTCTGAAAAGAAAACATGTCTCGAAGTAGATTCTACTGTGTTAGAGCCCTGGACACCAGCTATCTTTCCCAACCAGCCAACCAATGCAATCATAAGAAAATCTCCTTAGGACTGCCAATTTAGTGCTAGCTTATGTTTGGTGGCACTACAATATGTTTAAAGACAAGCATATTCCTGAAATTGGTCTATAGTTTAGGTAGCCATAAGGTTGGAAAATACACTTTATATTTCTTTCTTTTTCTTTTCTTTTCTCTGCCTTTCTTTTTGTTTTTGTTTTGTTTTCTCTCTTTTTAATGACAGGACAGTCATCATGGAACAAAACCAAATGTGGCTTGTATTTAATGTAATGCTTGAATATATGATGGAGGTTTTTGATCATGATCAAACTTAATAACCCCTTCCTGACTTATCCTTCCTGACTTATCTGCCTTCTGCTTTCCATCCATGTCATCTTGGCTAAGTGGTCTGTGGCTCTCTTCCTACACTATTCCCTCAGAGAAGAATAGAGAAAGAGGAGGAAAAAAGAAGAGTAGTAAATGAAATTGGTTATGAGTTCTTTGAGGCCAAAGAATTGAGTTTATTATTTGAGGTCCTCAAAAAAAGAGAAATTATACGGTATTTCAGATCTCTTTTTTTTTCTCCCTCTCTGCATTATACTAAACCACACAAGACAATTTTAGTAATTAATAAATAGTCACCCTCAAAACCTCTATGAAAATGAGATAGAGAAAAAAAGAACTATTTTAAAATTCAATATTTTAGAAAATACAAGCTTAGGAGATAAGAAAATGTGGATAATAAAATTTAGTGTGGAGAATAAGAATTTAGGGAATTATCCTCAATTACCAGAAGTCTACACCACTTTATTTTTACCATCATTAGTTTGAAATGACTTTACCTCCCACTCAGATCAGAAGTGCTATAGAGCTATCTTTATAGGTGTATACTTGTGCTTATAAAATTTATAAAATACACTGTAATGTATTATTAATCAGTATATGTATAAAATTCATATACAGTGTATACATGGGTATATATATATATAATGTTTTTCTCTATAACTAATAGGATATTAGAAAATGTGTTAGTTTAAATTGTATTGCTCATACTAAATAAGAACTATCTACCATGACAAGGGGCCCAGAAGAGAAAAGATGAGTGACAAGGCCCTTTAGAGAGTCAGAGAAATAAAACTCTCATATTAGATGTAGAGTTTGTCAGCTGAGTCCTATAGTCTAGTACCTGGGATTGCAATTTCTATTATAGTTATCCGTGGAATCATTTTTATGGTTCATTTTCATCTCTGAATTCTGAACGGAGTATCCTTGCCAACTCATCTATCTAGGAGCTCGTTAAAATTCTTGACTTAAAGTTCACTGACGGGAGTGAGTGAGAGAAAACTCATTTTTCACCAATCATCAAACACAAGAAGCCAAATAAATGCCATGGGAAAAGATCATTTACTCTTACCCTTCTCCTTCGCATGTATTTCCTATTACATATGTATCTAGAGAGTAGAGAAGAAACAATAAAACACACTTCCAGGAGTCACTGTTTTCCACCTCTGTCCTCAGTTGATCTCTAAATAAGTATAGGGAAAATTTTTCAGGTATGGAAAAGTATCTAGGAAACCTTAATTAGGGCTCTAAAATTCAGATCCACACTGGAGAGAAGAAACACACTTGCAGAATCCTCAAATCAAGATTTTTAAAAAAAAATTTCAAAATCTCCTGAGTCTGACACAACACATTTCCCATTAAAGGTCGGAAGTAAGGACTAGCACACTTTTCACAGACGCTATGATTGCTTGCTGTTTTTTACAAGTAAAGGCAGCACTCAGATCTTGGTGTCATTTCAGTGGCAAGTAATTTCACAAATTCCTATAGAATCATAAGATATCTTTTTTAGACTTATGAGGTCTGCTTTTGCATGTATTAACATTCCATGCTTTAATATATGATATTTTTTCTATTATTTCTATTATTCTTCCAAAAATAACTCTTCTTCCTGACCATTTTGCTTTATTTCTATAGCTCTTCTACTCATCCCTTTCCTTTAACCTTCTGGATAATCCTTGTGTTTAGGTCAGTGATTCTGACCTCCTACTTGTAACTAAAACACATTAGAGTAGTTCAGTGTTTTTGTTACCTGTGAACTGAATCATTTTTCACATTTATGCCAAGTTTCTGCCTACATCTTAGTTCTATGAAGGCTGGGATCCACTGGAAAACTACTTCTAGACAGACTGTCTTCCAAGATCCTAATTAGAAAATTTGAATCCACCTTTCTTTATAAGTCTCGGTCATGATGTATATCTCTTTTCAAACATGTCAGCAGTACAATTTCTCCGATCTTTCTTCTGTTTGAAGTGAGACTAATCACCAGACTCTGAAGATAAGCAGGAGAAACAAGTAACAATTCAGTCCAACTGTAAGCAAGAAACCAGAACAATGCAATAACAATGAACAGGTTCTGGATGCACAATAGCCATTCTCTTCTCTTCCTTACCAGTGGGACTCTGATTTTATAATATGGCAATCCATCTCTTGGAAAAAAAAAAAAAAGTTTTTTTTTTAAGTGTAAAATCCCTTTCCTGATCTTTCATATAGCTAGGAATTCCCATTTTACCCACTTCTGTCTAATTAGATGCAAACAGAAGTCTTCTGGATTAGGTTTCCAGTAAAGGTTTTTACAACAGAGAGACTTGGTCCTCTCTTTGCCAGTTTGCCCTTCTCTTTGTTCAGAGAGGAACAAAGAGGCAATGCCTAGAGATTCAGCAGCCATTTTGTGATCATGAAGATAAAATCCTCAAACTAAGGATACCAGAGCAGAAAAATATAAGAAGCAGATACACCAGCTCTGGAATGCTTATCTCTGGATTTGTTTTAGTTTTTATTCATTTCAGCCACTATAAATAGTCTTCTGTTACTAACAACATTTTCCTTACTGGTATGAGAAGTAGAATAAGTATCAGCACTTCAACTCTCTGCCTGAGTTCACAGTTTGCTGCTGTATAAGGCACCCAAGATTTCTCTGAGGCATGTAACTCCCTGAGTTGAAGCAACATTCCTGAACCTGTCAAAGCAATCTCTCTTTCCCTCCAAGGCAGTCAGTCTAACTAGTGTCGCTTAGTATTAAAGCACATTTTCATCCTGACTTACAGTGTTGACAAGCTCACCTTTGAGCTTATTATGCCTCTCTGAGGAGCTCTAGAGTGTGGTAATCATATATCTGAGTAGCCTCCTGGATGAGGCAAAGGAGCTTCTGAATGTCAAAACTTCTCACAAGAAGAGTTTTTATGTTTAAAAAACAAATAATGTTTGCATTAAATATAATTTCTTCTTTTCAATTAACAGCAAATTATGCTGGCCATTTCTCTAAGAACTGATGTTGCTCCGTAGCTTGTCAGTTTTCTTCTTTAAATGATAATAACTGTTTACTTATTTTTCTTCACTGGGAAGAGGATTCCTCTTACCAAATCCCCCTCTGGAAAAAGTAGTTAAAATTCATTCACACATTATCTCTCCGAGCACATTAATCTACTAAACTTCTTCCAGGCTGTCCTTCCCAATGCTTGTGTTTAGTGACACAACATAACCAAGAATTGCTATCAACCTGTTGGTCTGATGCAAAAGTAAATCATCTACTCATTCAAATTCCTGTGAAAATGTCAACAATATCCCCATGGAGCTATAGTAGTCCTTTCACTTTTTGAAAAAGTGGATCCAGTTTCCATTTCATTAAGAGTAATGTGTTTCATTCTTATACAATATTGTCATAAATAGGAAAAGAACCTTAGTGGCCACCAGGAAAGTCTCTTCACCCCTTTTTTAAAATTAATTAATTGATTAATTATTTTTTAAATTTATATCCAAGTTAGTTAGCATGTAATGCAACAATGATTTCAAGAGTAGATTCCTTAATGCCCCTTACCCAATTAGCCCATCCCTCCTCCCACAACCCTTCCAGCAACCCTCTGTTTGTTCTCTATATTTAAGAGTCTCATGTTTTGTCCCTTTCCCTGTTTTTATATTATTTTTGCTTCCCTTGCCTTATGTTCACCTGTTACTCTCTCCACCCTATTAAGCAGGAACCCCTTTAAGAAGTTGGATGAGCTCCTGAATTTGCTTAAAACAATGGTTTCATCAGACACTGAAGTTGGGGGTAATTTAGACCTTGTTTGTGTCATACATTTTTGTATGTGTGTGTTGTACTTTTTTAAAAGCTAAAGCTTACCAATTATTGAATGGCATATATGATATGAGGTAGAGCTTGACTGAAGTTTACCTTGAATTCCTTAGCCTTCCTTCACAGTGAGGGTGAGCTGTTAAAATAAAATTAAGTGGTCATATGAAAATAAGACATTTTCAAGGACTCCAATGCATTATGGAAGTAGCTATTTAAAATTAACATGCTAACATGCAGAAGGTTGAAACTAGACCACTGTCTCACACCATTCACAAAAATAAACTCAAAATGGATAAAGGACCTGAATGTGAGACAGGAAACCATCAAAACCTTAGAGGAGAAAGCAGGAAAAGACCTCTCTGACCTCAGCCGTAGCAATCTCTTACTCGACACATCCCCAAAGGCAAGGGAATTAAAAGCAAAAGTGAATTACTGGGACCTTATGAAGATAAAAAGCTTCTGCACAGCAAAGGAAACAACCAACAAAACTAAAAGGCAACCAACGGAATGGGAAAAGATATTTGCAAATGACATATCGGACAAAGGGCTAGTATCCAAAATCTATAAAGAGCTCACCAAACTCCACACCCGTACTGATGCATAGGGGCACTTGTACCCCAATGTTCATAGCAGCACTCTCAACAATAGCCAAATTATGGAAAGAGCCTAAATGTCCATCAACTGATGAATGGATGAAGAAATTGTGGTTTATATACACAATGGAATACTACGTGGCAATGAGAAAAAATGAAATATGGCCTTTTGTAGCAACGTGGATGGAACTGGAGAGTGTGATGCTAAGTGAAATAAGCCATACAGAGAAAGACAGATACCATATGGTTTCACTCTTATGTGGATCCTGAGAAACTTAACAGGAACCCATGGGGGAGGGGAAGGAAAAAAAAAAAAAGAGGTTAGAGGGGGAGAGAGCCAAAGCATAAGAGACTGTTAAAAACTGAGAACAAACTGAGGGTTGATGGGGGGTGGGAGGGAGGAGAGGGTGAGTGATGGGTATTGAGGAGGGCACCTTTTGGGATGAGCCCTGGGTGTTGTATGGAAACCAATTTGACAATAAATTTCATATATTAAAAAAAAATAATAATAAATAAATAAATAAATAAATAAATAAAATTAACATGCTATTTACAAAACTTGTCTTATCCAGTCATCAAAACAGGTGCTCTGAGAACCTGGTAAGGGAAGGTTTTCTTCATATCATCTACATCATCAAAATTAATGCATGCTACTGTAAATCACTTTCTGATTAATGCTATTTTTAAAGAATAGTATTCTACCTACCCCTGTCCTTTCACTTAACCCAGTTAATAAGATTCTACTAGTTTTATTATTACTTATAGTTGGAGATCATTAAATGAAACATTAGGTAGAAGCATTTTGATGGGAGTTTTGTTTTATTTATTAACTTTCACATTATCCCTTTGGAAGTGACTATCTGTTCTTACCTTGAATGGATCCTCATATATGTCCCTGCTTGCTTCTGGCTCCTCACATCCTTTTGCTGTGACACTTGTACTCTAATCCCCTTGCTCCATTATCTGCTTAGAACTGTGTTTCCAATACTCCTTCAAGCTGCCAAAAATGTATCCCACATCTCAGGTGCTACAAAATTTATTTCAACTCCTCAGGTGAGAAAGCTTGGCCCTTCTCTGTTTGACCCCAGTCTACTTTTATGTTCAGATTTTCTACCTGAGATGTTTTTGCATTCTGCTTCCATGTCTTTATTTACAGTTTCCTCTTTCTTCTCAGCTCTCAAAAGTCTTATTTTTTCCAGGTGAGGACATCCAAGTCACCCTCCAAGTCTTTCCCCTGGGCCCTCCTTCCCTGCGAGATGTTCTGTTCCCTTTTGTTCAGAATAATAGCGCTCATGTTTGAACATTTAAAACACTCTCCTTGGGGATACATGAGTGCTGATGCATAGGGGTACTTGTACCCCAATCTTTATAGCAGCACTTTCAACAATAGCCAAATTATGGAAAGAGCCTAAATGTCCATCAACTGATGAATGGATAAAGATGTGGTTATATATACAATGGAATACTAGTTGGCAATGAGAAAGAATGAAATCTGGCCATTTGTAGCAATGTGGATGGGACTGGAGAGTGTTATGCTAAGTGAAATAAGTCAAGCAGAGAAAGATATGGTATATATGTTCTCACTCTTATGTGGATCCTGAGAAACTCAACAGAAGACCAGGGGGGAGGGGAAGGGGGAAAAAAATTACAGAGAGGGAAGGAGGCAAACCATAAGAGACTCTTAAATACTGAGAACAAACTCAGGGTTGATGGTGGGTGGGGGGAAGATGAAAGTGGGTGATGGGCATTGAGGAGGGCACTTGCTGGGATGAGCACTGGGTATTGTATGAAAACCAATTTGACAATAAATTTCATATAAAAAATAAAACAATAAAACACTATCCTTGGGAGATTTAGGGATAGGAGTAGAGATTTTTATGGGTCAGATTCAAATCCTATCTTTGTCATTTGATGTGACCTTGGAAGGTTAGTTCCCTCTTCTCTAAGTGCTTGGTAGGACCTGGAGGCACTTGGCTCACAGGTGCTCAGGGTCTGCTGGTGGACTGAGACTCTGTGTACAGGGATGCACAGGGCCAGGAGCCATCAGCAAAAGATGCCACATCAAAGCTGGCAAAAAAAAAATGTTTTCATAAGTTTCTGATGAAGCAAAATCTTCGGGTTCTCACCTCTACAAAATGAAAGGCATATAGCCAAGGCAAGAAACTGTTATTTTTCAACCAAATGCTCCAAGCTATAGTTGAGTAGTTTAAAATAGCTGAAGAAGTGGGGGAGTATATTTAGAACTCATTTCATTTTATTATCTCTTTTTGTCAATCAAAAGTATGTTTACCAAAAGCTATTTAATATGCAGGTTTTATGTAATAAGATTCATACTACATTGCCGGATATATAACATAGGCAAATAACAATACTCTAAAAAGGGCTATAAAACATAATACTGATAAATCAGAGCATTTAAAATTATAATTTCATTGTGCATGTAATAAGCATCACTTTGGGTCTACAGGTCAAAATAAATAGTAATATCCTATGGTAGAAAAATTAGGAAGAAATCAGAAACTCTTTGGACAAGAAAATGTTGCTATGGAAACCTTAATGTTCACAAGCCTGTTTTGAAGGCTCTGCTGCCTTGCCAGACTTTTTACATTTAACTTTCTTTCAAGCTTTTTATTTAAGAAAAATAAAAAAGTCTTTTTACTGCTAAGACCTAAAATGTGACAATGACAATCTATCCTCTAGCCTTCTAGACCCCATGTAAATAACTTGTCCTATGCACTGCTCCCTAGCATGAAAACAACTTAATTGGGGTTGAAAAGAAAAGAAAAGAAGAAAAACCAGTGTGTTCAGGCTGGATTTGAATTTCCTTCCGCAGTGGGGCTGTGGGAAGGAGCTGGAGCAGGAACTTGCTTCACTGAAGCAATTTTTGTGCCAGGTCACACAGCTGACAAAGATGGCTTTTTTAAGCACAAGTTTAAAGCCATCTAAAAATGTTTCACTGGCACACAGCCATCTGAACCCCAAAGTCAATGTTGTCTGAGACAGGGGAAATGGCGTATTCGTGGAATTCACAAATAAATCAGAAGTGTCAGAACTAAGCCTAGAAACTTATGGCTCCCAACTTTGTAAATTTTATTTATTTTATTCCCCAGGCAACTTAAATGTAACACAGCCACCTACGTGTCTGGTAAGCAGAGACTTAATGAGGCTTAATCGACTTCTGCACTGAGAGCCTTATCTGCATTCTTCAGTGTGCTTTTGCTCGTCTTACTCTCTGCCCACACACTCAGTGACAATTTTCTGCTAGGAATGATTCCCCCTAACTTTGAGTCACCATGGTTAAGCTTCAAGATAGACATTTAGGCCAGACCCTGAAGAAGGAGTCACTCTTTGAACAAGGTTCCTTGCTGAACAACCCACCAGATTGTAGATGAGACCCAGTCCTGCTTATATCCGGTGCTGGCATAGTTTCCAGAATTATTCTAAAAGTCCCCAGGCTCTTTGCTTACCCTCTCCAAGGGCTGAGAACTAGAAACCTGAACAGAGATAAATGGACACAAATAAATGGCAGGAGTTTCCAGTGCAACAATTTCTCTTCAGGATGAATGGTTTCCCACTTATAACAATTTGCATATACTGTGTACTTTCTAGTCGTTATGACCTTGATATTATCTAGGAACATTACATGAGGGAGCAGACAGCTCCCATGTCATTTTTAAGAAATGGATCCTAAGTTTAAATGTAACAAAGAGCAACAGCTTGATGTCTCTCTATACCATCAAGAGGAAACAACATGAAAATAAGAACATAAAAGCCTACAGTTTTTTATTGGATTCATAGCCATAACTGACTCTAAAGTCTTACTCCAAATCTTCTAAAGTATGCTTCTTAAAATCTCCCCTGAGAAAATCTCTGACTTCTTTACACTAATGAACAGCTCATCTAGTTCCATAAAACAAGATAGGAGTTATACAATAAATTATATTGAATACAACTGTAATGATTATCATATTGCCTAGTCTTAAGGATTCTCATTTACTTTAAAGAACAGTACCTGAATATTTTGCCACAGGTACTGGTGAAATTCATTCCTAAAAAGTTCAGCATCATTTCTCTGGCCTACAATGGTATCTTAATTTGCATTTCTATTAGAAGTTAGATGTATTATTTAGATCTGCAATGTTTTTCTCTAAAAATTGAACTGGCTGGAAATGTAAATTCACATTTATTGTTTAGAAGGAAGAGGCAGTTCAGAGGACTATTCTGGTAGAACTGTCTCAAGAAAATACTGAATTAACACACTCAGTTGTCTGAGGAATTTTAGGTCTTACCAGTTCATATGCTTTTAGCCTGGTTTACATCTACTGCAAGTAAAGAGGGGTGTATAATGTTGGATGTAGCACTGTAAGTTAGGGATAAATGATGGAAACCATTTACATAGAGAGACACTTGTAGCCCACATTTTATATCACATAAAAATTATCTCTATTACTAAATTTGTACCATTAATGTTTTTGGGTTTTGTTATTGTTTGCTGGTTTATCTTGCTTTCCTCTTTCTAGACCACCTCAAGATACGTTCTTGGTTTCTGGTTCTGTTTTCTGAGTTTGTACTTCCCTGTTATATAAATTCTAGATGTTAATTAACATGTTACACCTGTCTGCCATTTAATTCCAGTAAAAAATATTTCATCTGGATTTGTTTCTTCCACATAAATTTACCACTGTCACTCCTAATTCATTTAAGATCACTTAACCACCTGGTTTCTTAAGGAGTATTCTGAAAATACTGACAAAATAGGGGCAAAACCACATTTAAACAGAATTTCACTTACAAGTTGATAGAAGTAGATATTTATTTTAATATATATACTATAATAAAAGCAGTATTGCTAGTATGTGGGTCTATTTTTGATCCTGTGTCAATTCTGTCACCTAACCCCCTATAATAAGTCCACTGAAACAGAACAGACATAACACAATATATATGATGAATCTACTAAGAAAAACAGTAAAAGCAACAAGCAGCACAGCTCTGGACCCTGATTAAGGATGCAAATGTGGGAATCCCATGTATTTCCCATTTCTGGACTGCGTGCTTTACGAACATTATTTTCAGTCTCATCACTCTTTAGTTACCATGTTGTTTAATAATAATGCCATTTCCAAATCCTTGTGTTCTAAAGAAAAAAGTCTTTTAGATTGGATTGTCTACTATAAATACACTATATACACTATTATAGGAAAGAGAGGCAATATGCGTGATAAAGCTTCACAGCAAGCACTGATGGTGAAGAAAAAATTATCTGCTTAACATTTAGCTGTTAATTTACAATGTTTAATTTTATCAATTTCTTTAAAAACACATTAATGTTCTATGGAGTGTTATGGAGTAATTCAGGGTCTGGGAATACAAAAAAAATAATTTACTTTCTTGGCCTTGTTTAAGGTAGTCATTAGTTTTCATAATAATCCCATGGAGTCTTGGTAATTATTGAAACTATTCTACAAATGAAAAATCTGAAAATCAAAATAGAGCTAAGTGCAATGAGGGGAGGAGTCAAGACTGGATGGGTCTGTTGACGCTATTGAAATGAAGAGTCAGGGATCCAACTTTTCCAAGTAATGAACCAAATATTAAAAATTCTCTACTAATTCTCCTAATCTAAGAAGGATCAGTCTTATTTATCACATATATGTAATGACATAATGAATGTAAGATATTTTGAAAGTTGCAATATACTGAAAATTACTGATTGTTCTAAGACAGTGAGTCCTAAAATATGTTGCCACATTTTATATCATTTAGCATTGTAGTTTTGTGATAAAAACCTAAAATAAACATAAGGATTTAATGTTTCCAAGTATATATTTTCTCTAAAAAAAAAAGGTAGAGCTTTACAAATGTGTGAATTCTAATAGGGTAGGCTTTAAGGAAAACATGTAAGCCTAAAGATAGATGGAATTTGGGCTAATATGGCAATATTTAACAGTAGGTTTTTCTTTAATTTTTTTTAATGTTAATTTACTTTCTGATAGAGGCAGAGCATGAGGAGGGGAGGGGCAGAGAGAGAGAGAGACACAGAAACTGAAGCAGGCTGTCAGCACAGAGCCTGATGCAGGGCTTGAACTCATGAACCACGAGATCATGACCAGAGCTAAAGTCAGACACTCAACCGACTGAGCCACCCAGGTGCCACAACAGTAGAGTTTTTTTTAACTAGAAGGCACTTACGTGAATTATGTTTCAATTGGAAACTGATATCTTGGACTTGGTTTTATTAATCCTTTATAAGGGAAATCTTGAAATTCTACTTGACAGGCTACCTAATGAACTCCTGTAACATGGTAAGTGCTCTAAAACATTATAGATAGACAAGGTGGTACGACCCTGGTGCTACAGTGTTATATGATCTTTTATCTCAACAAACTGGGGAAATAAGAAAAGGAATAGATTTGACACATACTCTTCCCCCTATACAGTTTCACTTAACCTACATCATATCAACTTCTTTTCTCCTAGAAAATCCCAGGGTGTGCTGAATTTATTGAATCACAAGTAGTGAAATCTAATGAAAGCATCCTTAAATATATAGCCACATATTAGTCCCTGGGGAAATAAGCAGGGTCATGCAAAATTACTTTTCTTCCCTTTCTGAAGCTTCTGGTCTTGCTAAAGTGTCTAATTTCTTGCTGTTTTTAATGCCATATTTGAGTGCATTTGTTTTCAATGTTCCACATTTCCCATGGTTCCAATTGACTTGTCACTACTTAAACTTCCTTTCAATGGGCTGCTTAATGTTTCTGCTGATTTGGAGCAAATATTATTTTGGTTTCTTTTATTCTGGAAGAGGGAAACTTTGATCCCATAAGTAATTCCCTGACTTACTTAATTTGATTTGGGAATTATTGTACTGTGTGGTGGTAGTTGGATTATGGGGTCTCGGCTTTTTATTTGAGACTATAAATTTGTGTCTAAGCAACTTGCTGGTGAGCTAAGATAGTTAGCTTCTTAGATAGTGTTCCTTCTTAAATGGATGTCATCAAGTGAGTCATTAGGCTTCCATCAGTAACTTTTTGTCACATAGATATAAGAAAACTCCTGAAGGGGGGGTCATCATCCTCATAGTGGTAAAGATAATGTGATAATTCTGAGGAACAGGCAGGTAATGGCTCTTTTATCAAAGGGGAAGACAGCTTCTAACAAACAGGGGAAGAGGATACAGGAGGACAGTTTCAGAGAACAGAAAGTAAGTTTGGGAATATGGTCATATGAGAAGCCACCTGAAGCATACTGAGAAAAACCAAGTGTCATTTGTTATTTTATTTCTATCACACTAACAGATATACATAGCTAAAAATTTAAATGGAACTAACTAGCTTTCAAGGAAACAAAAGCAAAAAAAAAAAAAAGTCTGTGATTCCTTGTTCCAACCTTCTAAATTCTCCAAAGGAAGCAAGTTTTTCAAATCATTTTGATGGGTTTTCTAGTTTTCTCCATGCTTATAAATATCAATGCTCTTATGCTCTCATTTATCAACTACAGACACTATCTATTGACTTCTGATAGATGTTGATAACTCTCTTGAATAACCTCTTCTTTCCTTGCCCCCATTATCTTTAAAGAAATGACAACCTTTGGTTGAGTGATAGAATGTGCATTATCTAAACTATGCATATGCTGTTCACCAAGTAATTTACCATAATTATGTTTTGTTTCTCATAATGTTTTTCCCTTTTAAAGATTAGAAGTATATTAAACTTTATTTGTAATCTCCAAAAATGGGGGGAAAATCAAATATCCCTCTTGTGGTGAATGGATACTTATACTGTGATAGATTCATAAAGTGGAAAAATACTTAGCAAAGAAAAGAAACCAAAGAGAAGAAAAAAATTAATTACTTATGTATTTTACAACATAAATGAATCACAATGCATTGAGCTAAGTCAGACTTGGAAAGCTACATACTGTGCTGGGGAAAAGGTCTAACTATGAAGACAAGAAAGCTAGTGATTGCTAGGAGTTGGAAGTGGCAGACAGATTAACTATGATGACAAAAAGCGAACTTTGGGGGATGATACAACTATTCTAGATCTTGTGGTAGTTACCCAACTGTATGCATTTTCAACACACGCAGATCCATATACAAAGATTGACTTTTACTGTATATAAATTGTGGCTTAAAACAAAATGAAAAAATGCTTTAAAAATAACATATTCATTTGTTGCATAATTTTCCATGTGTTTAACATTTTTTCTTAATACCCTAATATATCTGTCAAACAGCAAGAAATATTTTTGCCAAACACTCAATACATCCAATAATCTATCCACGACTTTCTTTCATGGAGCCCTTCCTCTTACTGTCTCCAGTTTAGCTACTCTATTAGGGACCGATCCTTCCTAGGCCTGATACATAATTGTTACTCTGCGACTTCTCTTCACCAAGATCCTGAGTTGAATACCTTATTCCTGGGCTCCATTTTCTTCCTCTTCATTGTTTACTGCTTTCTTTTACCAGAGCACAATCACTTAACAAATAAGGAGGTAACTCTTTTTACCTTTGATATAAAATACATTTAAATTTACATACAAATGTAAAGCTCAGGTGAAATCAATCAGATGGGTTTGGCTAGGAGATCAAAAGCCACAGAAGCCACAGAAAATTGAAGATAGCAATCACCCAAAACACTCACAGAGAGACTTCCAACACTTCTCCCAGAGCATTGTATTCATGGAGAATAATGAAGAAGCAGGTTGGGGAATGGACTCATTCTCACAAGTGAATCAAATAATGAAATATCGACAAAGATCTGTGGGGAAATAAATCAGATCCTGAAAAAATGATTTATCTTTGCCTCAGCCTTTGGTCTCTAGTAGAAAACCTTATTCTGCTTTATATGAACTACATTTAAATCCCTCAGGCCTTTTCTTTTCTTTTTTTTAAATTTTTTAACATTTATTTATTTTTGAGAGACAGAGTGTGAGCAGGGGAAGGGCAGAGAGAGAGAAAAAGGGAAACACAGAATCTGAAGCAGGCTCCAGGCTCTGAGCTGTCAGCAGAGAGCCAGACACAGGGCTCAAACTCACGAATCATGAGATCATAACCTGAGCTGAAGTCAGACACTTAACCGACTGAGCCACCCAGGTGCCCCAAAGCCTTTGCCTTTCTTTGTCTTTCCTCAGCTTAGAGTACCTTGCCCTGTCCATCTCCACCTTCTGGAAAGCTTTCTCTTCCATCAGGGTCCAGGTTCATTATTTCCTTCATTCTCAGACAAAATCAACTCATTAGTTCCCCTCTTCTCATGGTGCTTTCTTTATAAGTGTGTACTCAATATATAATTTAAAATACAACCCAGATGTAGATAAGTTTAATTTTCTCTGTTTCCCAAAAAAGAAAATATTGAATTTTCTTTCCTTCTCCGGGAGAAGCAACAACAACAACAAAACCACCACCACCACTAACCAAAAAATACTTACTCTTACCCTTCCAAGATAAACTGAGTCATTTTCCTTTTAAATCTAATTTCCTACAATATCGATACACTTAACACACTTAGATATACTCAAGTGCTTCATGATTCCCTGTCCCACCCTGCAACTGAGTGGGAGGTGGACATCTAGGTCCCTGCCACTGTCTGTGTGAAATTTAACTGATTTCCATACCCCTGGGCCTCAGTTTTCTCACATTTATCATTAAGAGCTTAGCCAGATAATTTTGAAAGTACTTTCCTGAATGAAAAATTTAAGCTTCTAAAACACATATTGACTATTACTTGGAGAAATCAGCACTTGTCTCTCTTAATTATATGGAATCTAGAACTACGTTAGTCTACCCTTTAGGCTTTTAAATTTTTCCTTCATTGATGTACAATGGAATTTCCATCTATTTTGTAAAGAACCACATATAACCTCTCAAGGAAACATAAAAACAATGCTTTCTAATTCAGTCCAGCCTTTCCATTCTGAAACTCTAGTGTCGCCATGTTTCTTTGCCTTCCTTTACTATTTCTGACCTTGGAAGTGTCTGTAATTGCTCTAGCACCTTAGAATAAAATTCGGATCTATCTCTATGGTCATAATGTCCTAAATAATCAGAGACCTGACCTTGCCTCCAAACTCAATGGTGGCCACATGCCTTTTGTTCTCTGTGCTCCAGTCAAACCACCCTCTTCTCGTCTGTTCTCTCTTCGTGGATGCACTTCTTGCCTTCTCACTTGGCGAGACCTCTTTCATTTTCTCATCTTAGCTTAAAGGTGAACTTCTTAGACATTCCCTGACCACACTACCTAAACTACAATATCCATGTTATTCTCTGTATTGCACTAATTTTACTTGCTTGATAGAACTTTTGGAGGCAATATGTACCTTATTTGAAAGGTGCCACTCTGAACAATTTACCAAATCACTTAAGTTTGCCATCTGAAAGTGAGACCCACAGAAAGAAACAGCTCACAAAACTGTTCAGGCTGTAGAGTCAGAAGCTCTACCACTTGGTCCATAACAGTCAAAGGGTCTGTGGAAGATCAAGATGCTGTATAAAATGCATGGAAACCTCAGATAGGAGAATCACCATGCAGGCTTTTAGAGTCAAGCAGGTAACATTTCTACTTTTCATTAATAGTCCCTATGATACCACAAAATCCTGGTAAAGAATGATCCTCTGACTACTATGAGTTTTCTAATCTGAGCTGCCAGTTGTTATGTGATGTACCATCAACTAGTCAGACATGCTCCATAGCAGTGCATCATTTTGTGAAGGTATACATGAGGTCTGGAGCAAGGAGATCCTGGCAAAACAGGACTCACACATGAGTGGATGGCTGATATTTCCTGAACATCTACTTCTCACCCTCATCTGACACCCAAGAAATGGGACATCCAAGAACTGAAACATAAAGGAAAAATAGGAATGTTCCAGGTAATTGGGACAACATAGAGGTTGAAAAAATAGGAATGGTACTTTGGAATTTGAGTCTGTCAAGAGTGGAGAAAATAAAAGGCAAATAGTGAAAGTTGAAAGATTAGCAGGTATTAAAATATGAAGCAGCTGATAATAGGGTAAAAAGTTTTGCCTTTTGGAGTATTGGCAAGGCAGTGAAAGACTTTAATCTGGGAGGGAGCAACACGTTATGAATACATGTGCATTTTTAAAAGACCACTTTTGTTGCAGTTTGGGGACTAGATTAGCGGGGGCAAGTGAGACTTGTGGTTGTAGTAATCCAGTGGGGAGATGAGAATGCTCTTGGTGAGCATAGTTACAATGGGATAGACAGAAGTGGATTGCATCTTGATTTTATTTATGAGAAAGAATCAATAGGACTTGATGTTTGATTGGATAAAAAAAGAATGAAAGAGAGAGCAAGTAGGTCTGACTTCTGACTTGGGAAAGAGGATGTTGTTAGCACACACTGATAGAAAGATCACAGAGTGGAGCAGAATTTTGCTTGTGAATATGGAGAAAAGGGACAGGTTAAGAGGAATGATGTCTAGTTTTGTACATATTGTGATAAGGTGTCCAAAAGATATTCAAACCAAGATACTTAATAGGCAGTTGAATACACAGAGGTCTGACAAGTTTAGTTAGGATATACTTGTTGAAGTCTTTGGAATACGTACACTCATTAAAACCATGAAAATGAGTGATACTGTCCAGTAAGCATAAGCATAATCTGAGAAGAGGTTCAACGGCAGGCTTGACTACTTAAAGTTTATAAGCTCATTGAGTTATATGGACAATCTACTAGGAAAAGTAGAAATGACAGTCCTTTTACCAACCACTTCTAAAATTTTCTGAAGTAAAAAATGTATACTTGATATAATATATCACCAGCATTGAATTCCTTCTCTTCATGCTTACCCAGAATAATGAGAAAAGCACTTGTGGTTTGTTGAATATAGTTTAAAAAAATTATTTTAAAAGGTGCACAGGAGAATTTCCAACCAGACTGAGCAGGTTACAACCAATCAAAGGGGCAAAACCTAATCAGAGAAAGATTTGTATGTAGCATGCATGACTGCAGAGTCAGGTTGCTAGTATTTTCTCCTAAACAACTGCTTCACCTCACTACTTTGGGAATTTTTATTTGACTCTCTAAAGGATTATCCTGCATGAAAATCAATCTGAAGATTTCACAGCAGCTGCAGACAACTCTTTCAGAGTGTAGTAATGCCAACACACACGTATTCTTATGGAGTCTTCTGCAATATGTATTTGAATATGCCTTGTCAAAACTGCGGAAAGAAACTTGTTAGCTATGCTGCTGTGCTGTTACCTCAAAATCAAAATTAGTAGTTCATATAATTAAAGCAAGAAGAAAAAGAGTATGGTGGAGGTAAATATACGACTCTTGCTTAAGGTATATTTAGCTTGAATTTGGTATTAGTCTGTTATATATAACGTGGCTTTCTGTTATTCTAGTGCTTTTCTTCTGGATTTTTATTACGTTTGAATGTCTATATTTAAAAAAAAAGATTTCAGATGAACTATTTCATAGTTCAGATTTTACTACCATTTTTTTCAAGACCAACTTCTAGCTCCTTCTTTAATTCAATAGTCTCCTCAATGAAAACAAGAATATATCCTATATCTCCTGAACAAAGCCTTAAATATGGTAAATATTAAAGAAATAATGGTTTGTAAAGCATCCAATAAGCTCATTACAGATGTATAGCTTCCCCATTTCTGACTGTGGAATTCTTTGGCAAAATTCTAGCACAGTGTGTTGATGAGGTTTTGTAGAAATGGGCACTCTCACATATGGCTAGTGGGAATAATAAATGGTACCATGCATATGGATGGGAAATGGCAGATTAGTGTTATAAGAAAAGGAGGCAGCAATTGGCAGGTTGAATTGTAGTGGAAGGGCATTGCCAGCCTGAAGACCAGACACAGGCTATTGTAAGAACTGAGGTAAATGCAAGGAAGTAGAAATTTTGTTTTTTTTTAAGCAAAGATACTTCAAGAAAAGATAAATATGAGTTCAATTTTGGAATAAGATAATATACGTCAAGGCATAACAAAATAAGTCATTTGAAGTTTCACATGTCTGGGTCTGAATGAGTTCTGTCCTGTGCTAATTACCTTATCGACAGAAAGTTAATTAACTGCTTTAAACCTTGGTTTGCTGCTCTATAAAGTGGGGATATTATGAACTATTTCAAAATAGTTTTTTAAGAGTGTTAGGTTAGAGTATAAATATGGGCACCTCTCCTTTCTTTTTGATGATTGTTTTCTAAACAAGGCAAGGGAGGAGAGAGGCAAAGGGGGAAGGAGAAAAACTTAACCCTAGGGACTCCACTGGAGAAACAGGATTCCATTTACTGAAACATAATGTGCACTTCCAGGAGTTAAATATGTAATATTTTTAGTGTATCTGTCAGACTCTGGCCTTTTCAAACCAAATCAAAGCATCCTTTTAGTATTCTTGGAAATAAAATTATTCTTGCATTTAGGCAGCTACCGTGGACCATTTCATCACAGCAACACGAACAGAGTCACAGCAAGCCTTTCCCTGAGAGTAGAACATGGCAGAATGGCTCTTTATTTTTATGCCTAATGGTGTTAAGTAGTCTTTTTAAGAGTCACTACTATTACTGGTGGCACTACGGGAAGGCAGGGTACTTTCAAATGGTTTTACTTGGACAGATTCCTAGCGATGCACCCCGAAAGGTGCCACCAAGAAATCCATACCTAATAAGACCTTACCATATAAAAAAGAACAAAGGCAGCTGAAAATCACTATTTTGAGCTGCTTACCTCATCTCAGAGCACAGAGTTTTTAAAACAAGGCACATGCTTCCAACCACAGGACAGCAAGGGATTTTGTTTCAGGTCAGCGCTTGCTTTCCTCTCCACCTTATTAGGAAGAAAAAAGAAACAAAATATGGAGGTTACCTTTTGTTAACCACCCAGTGACTGGAACATCTTGCTGAGGGAAAAGGGCTTGTAGCTCTACGACAATTATTCATTTGCCAAGGCTTCTGTAATTCTACGGACTACTTCAGTTTCCTGAAATGTTTCTATTTCTGAAGGCCTTCTTCTAGAATGTATATTGTTATCCCCCTCCCTGACTCTTACATATGCACAGGGCATCTCTCTAGACATGTGTTCTTTGGTTAAACTGTTTGAAATGGTCTATCTCTCCCTTTCTTTGTTTTATTAATGTATGGTTGACACAAAATGTTACATCAGTTACAGGGGTACAATATATTGATTGTGCAACTCTATACATTGTGCTATGCTCCCCACAAGCGTATCTACCATCTGTAACCACACACTGTTACAATACTATTGGTTATATATCTTTTGCTGTACCTTTCATCCCATGACTTATTTATTCCATAACTGGGAGCTGGTACCTCTCACTCCTCTTCACCATTTTGCCCATCCCCCTGGCCCCCAACGGCCACCATTTTGTTTTCTATATTTATGGTTCTGTTTCTATTTTGTTACTGTTGCTGTTGTTTATTGATTTTTTTTTAAGGTTTCCATATAAAAGTGAAATCATATGGTATTTGTCTTTCTCTGACTGACTTATTTCCCTTAGCATAATACAGCCTAGGTCTATGCATGTTGTTGCAAATGGCAAGATTTCATTCTGTTTTATGGCTGAATAATATTGCATTTGTATATATACCACATGTCCTTTATCTATTCATCAGAAGACAATTAGGTTGCTTTCATAATTTGGCTATTATAAATAATGCTGCAATAAACATAGTGGTGCATAGATCTTTTCAAATCTGTGGTTTTGTTTTCTTTGGGTAAATATCTAGTAATGGAATTACTGGATCATATGGTACTTCAATTTTTAATTTTTTGAAGAAACTCCATACTGTTTTCCACAGTAGTTGCACCAGTTTACACTCCCACCAACAGTGCATGAAGGTTCCTTTTTCTCCACATCCTGGCCAAAACTTGTTTCTTGAGCTTTTGATTTTAGCCATTCTCATTGGTGTGAGGTAATATCTCATTATGGGTTTGATTTGCATTTTCCTGATGATTAGCGAATTTGAACATCTTTTATATTCTAGTTGTTCTTTTAAACTGCAGGGTTTTGTTTTTGTTTTTTTTTTTCTGTGCCTCAGGGCATCTGGGTCTGGTGTGGGCTAGAATGCCAGATCTCCCTGAGGCAACAGGCTGACTATGGTGACTGGAACCTTGCCCCATCTGTGCTACTAACTGTGGAGCGAAAACACAAATCATGATCTTCACGAGCACCTCCAACTCCAGTGAGAGTTCTAGCAGGCCCCCACTGTTTGGTAGGGTTCTAGGACTGATTCCTCTATACTCTAGTTGCTCTTTTAAACTGCAGCTTTTTTCTAAGCCCCAGGCGGCCCCTCAGTACCACCCCTCCCCACTGCAGTTCTCAGAGTGGGGTTGGGGGGTGCACTTCCTATCCTTACCTTGTCTCCATCTTTTCTGCCCATTTTCTCTGTGGTCCATCTATCTTATGTTGTGCAGAAGCTGTTCAGTCAGCCCTCTAGTCCAGAGTCTTCCTGCGTCGCCATCTTGGACCCTCCCTGTCTCCTCTCCTTAAAGCCTTACTGTCTCATTAATGTACATTATCATGCTGTGTGCCTGTGGTCTGTGTTCTGGTCCTCTAATGAGTTCTACAGTCCAAATCCACTTCTGTCAAACACGGTGAAGGGATACCTGCATCAGAATCATCAGAGTGCTTATTAAATGCAAACTTACAGACTACACCTTAACTATTTTCATTATAGCCCAATTTGCAAAAGATGAAACCATGCATCTGATGCTTGGAGAGAGTCCTCTTTACATTAGGCTAGAGTCCTTCTGAGCAAACTTAACAACCTGTCTAAGTGGACCTCAGGAGGTCTGGAAGGAATTACCAAGGGTAGTTAGGAATGCTCTCTCAGTAACAGCTGGCATGAAATGTGTACGTACATGTAAGCTCATGTATTATTTAGGCCAATCTGATCACAAGAAACATCCTTAACACTAATCCAGAATGATACTTTGACTTGTGTTGAAAATCTCATGAGTACCAAAAGAATGATGTGAGTACCAAAGCCAATTTCCCATTGCTTTTTAGCACTGATTGTGTTAATATGGTAAAGGGCACCCAGTGTTTCACAAGAAGCAAATAAATAAGATTCTAATTATAACTTTTCTTGATAGACTGATTATACAGAGATTTTGTTGGCCATTCATGTGTAACAGTCAAGAATGAGTATATCTTCATGGCCTGGCTTGCTCTTAATTCCTATTAAAGACTGCCATTGGAGATTCTCTAGCAAATTAGAAGTTAAGCACTACAGTTTTTCCATCTATTTGCTCAACCAGCTGTCCTGGAGAAAACATCAGAAAGGGAGGTGGATTGCATGGTGAGGTAATGGTTGCAATTTTAGGTTTATGACAAATATGCCGGAACTGTGCTTCCCAATATAGTAAACACTAGCTACAGATAGCTATTTAAATATAAATTAATTAAACTTAAAAGGGGGAAAAATTCAGTCCTCAGTAGCTGTAGACACATTTCTTTTTCTTTCTTTCTTTCTTTCTTTTTCTTTTTTTTCTTTTTTTTTTTTTTTGAGAGAGAGAGAGAGTACAAGCTGAGGAGGGGCGGGGGGGCGGGGGGAATCTCAAGCAGTCTCCACACTGTCAGCATGCCTGCAAGAAGTTCATTTAGATAGCATCTTTAGGAAAATAACTTCAAAGTATAACAGGGAAAGGATTTATTTGTTTAATGAATTAACGATAGCTGTATAAGAAAGAGTTCTTCTTAAGCTAGTGCATTAAGAGTTAGCTATCTTAGGGCGCCTGGGTGGCTCAGTTGGCTAAGCATCTGACTTTGGCCCAGGTCATGATCTCCCAGTCCATGAGTTTGAGCCCTGCATTGGGCTCTGTGCTGTCATAGCAGCTTAGAGCCTGCAACCTGCTTCAGATTCTGTGTCTCCCTATTTCTCTGCCCCTCTCCTACTCATACTTTCTCTCTCTCAAAAAGTAAATAAACACTAATACATATATATATATATATATATATATATATATATATATAAAGAGTTAGCTGTCCTGGGGCACTTGGGTGGCTCAATTGGTTAAGTGTCTGACCATGATCTCCTAGTTCTTGAGTTTGAGCTCTGCATCAAGCCCCACACTGAGCCTTGCATAGGGCTCTACACTGGTGGTGCAGAGCCTGACTCTGCACCCTGCCTCCCTCTCTCTTCCTTCCTCCCTTTCTCTCTGCCCTTTCCCCATTTGTGATCTCTCTCTCTCTCTAAAAATAAATAAACTAAAAAACAAAACCAAACAAAAACATTAGCTATCCTTAAGTGGGAGAAGAACAGGAGAGGGAAGTACCTAATTCTTTTTTTTTTTTTAATTTTTAACATTTATTCAGTTTTGAGAGACAGAGAGAGACAGAGCTCAAGCAGGGGAAGGGCATAGAGAGAAAGGGAGACACAGAATCTGAAGCAGGCTCCAGGCTCTGAGCTGTCAGTACAGAACCCGACGCAGGGCCTCTAACTCACAAACCGTGAGATCATGACCCAAGCCAAAGTCGGCCACTTAGACTGAGCCACCCAGGTGCCACAGGAAGTAATTAATTCTAATAAAAAGGGGGTGCCTGCGTGGCTCAGTTAAACGTCTGACTTCAGCTCAGGTCATGATCTCACGTTTTCTGAGTTCAAGCCCTGCATCAGGCTTATTGCCATAAGCAAAGAGCCGATTTCGGTTCCTCTGTCCTCTCTCTCTGCACCCCCCACCCACTCTCATGTGCTCTCTCTTTCTCTCAAAAATAAATAAACATTTAATAAATTTTTTAAAAACTTGTTGCTGGATCTGATATATATACAGAGCCTCAAGAAGAATCTCATGCATCCTTCCAAAACCTTTTTTATGTGCAGACATCAGAGCACATACCTAAGGACAGAAACTGAATATACTACTTTCTTATCACTTCTATCTTTGAAGGTCACTTTCTCCTTGAATCCTGTCCTTAAAACCTTAACCCAGTGTGACATATATTATTTTACCTCTAGGTGTTAATTTATTCATTTATTAGTAAGCATTTATTTAAAACCTACTAAGTGTCATTGCCTCATGAAAGACTATCCCTTAGTTCAAAAAGCCTATAGACTATCATAGGAAATAGAGAAGTTAATAGCCAATATGAAAACCCGATTGTATTCTATGATAGATGACTCAAAAGATATTATAAGAGCATAGAATCCGTGGAAGATGGAGCAATTCTCATGCAGACATTATGTTTGAACTGAGTTTTGAAGGGGGAAAGTATTCCAGACAGAGAGACTGCTAGGCACAAATATGTGGAGGCATGGTCAAGGGCGTTGAGGCAGGAGGAGACGGTGATGAAGCTGCACTGATGATCATCTGGCAGAACATAAAGGGCTTGTGAGTTTAGCTAAGGAGTGTGGATTCAAGGTTGTGAGAAGACAGAAAAGACTATAAAAGTTACATTACAAAATATGTCATACATACTGCAGCACATCTCAATATAAGGTGAGAATATAAGCACATCTCAATATAAGTTAAGAAATCTATTCCTGAAAATTAATTGTTCTGGGCAAAAAGTGTATCAGGAGCCTATTTCCCATTATTTTATACATGCCAGTTTATGTCATTGCATATTAACTTCAAACCCTGACTCAACATCTTAAAACACATATGTATTATTATATACATATATATATGCAGCCTATATGTGCATATGAACCTACAGGTTATAAAACTGAAAGCTTTTCCTCTAAGATCAGGAACAAGACAAGATGCCCACTCTTGCCACTTTTATTCATCATAGTTCTGGAGGTCCTAGCTAGAGCAATTAGGCAATGAAAAGAAATAAAGGGCATCCAAATCAAAAAAGGAAGAAGTAAAACTGCCTCTGTTTGCAGATGGCATGGTGTTATAGCTAGAAAGCCCCAAAGACTCCACCCAAAAGCTGTTAGAACAAACTTTGAAAATTAGCTAAATTTACAGAATCAAGACATAAAAGTAGTTGTGTTTCTATACAATAATAACAAACTATCAGAAAGGGAAATTAAGAAAACAAACCTTTTTACAATAGCATTAAGAAGAATAAACTAAGAATAAATTAAACCTAAGATATGAAAGACCTGAACAATGAAAACTGTAAGACACTGATGAAAGAAATTGAAAACAGGAAGAAATGGAAATATATACCACACTCATGGATTGGAAGAATTAATATTATTATGAAGTCCATACTATCCAAAGCAACCTACAGATTTAATGCAATCCCTATCAAAATTCCATGACATTATTCATAGAACTAGAACGAACCATTCTAAAATTTGTACAAAACCACAAAAGACCCTGAATAGCCAAAGCAATATTGAGGAAGAATAAAGCTGGAAGCAACACACTTCCTAATTTCAAGCTATATTGCAAAGCTATAGTAATCAAAATAGTATGGTATTGGAATAAAAATAGACACATAGATCAATAGAACGGAATAGAGATCTGAGAAACAAACCAACACATATATGGTCAATTAATTTACAACAAAGGAGCCAAGAATATACAATGGTGGAAAGGATGGTCTCTTTAATACATGATGTTGGGGAAACTGAACACCACATGCAAAAGAAAAAAAACTCTACCTTTACCTTATACCACACACAAAAATCAACTCCAAGTGGATGAAAGACTTGAATGTTTTATATTATTTTAAATTTGGGAAAATGAAGTCTTTGCATGTCAGAGTTTAACTGTTTGCTTTTCCTCTGATTTTCATTTCTTGTAGATGGTTTCCTTCTATTTTCTCATTGAGAGAAGGTCATGTCTTCATGTGGGATTTTCTGATCTGATGTCTCACTTTGCTTAGGACCTAGATTGGGTCTCCTGTTGCCTGTTCAGCTCTTTAACCTGACACTCTGAAGATCTAGGTCACCAGGAATTAGAAAATGGCCCGAGGGCCTGCCTCTGTGTTCTCTTACATATCTGGAGTTATGTTTTCTCATTGATTTGGTTTTGGAGAACTTTTTATTCCTGTCTTTTATTATGCATTTAAAAGATTTTTAAGCACTTCAACCAACATTTTATTTTGTTTTTGTTATTAACCAGGTGGGTTTTTAGGGTTTTTAATATGACATGCTGCTGGAAACAAATGATTTGTAAGCAGTGATTAGACATAATGAGATATTCATTTTAAAAAATCACTAGGGAAAGATAGAATAAAGTTTGGCAGTGTCACTTCATAGAAAACTTTTATACAAATCAACCAAGAAAATAATGAGACACTAGGAGGGGCCAAGATGGAGTAACATCATGGAAGTTTTTTTTGCATCTCTTTTCCCTGAAATTCAGCCAGATCAACACTAAACCATCTTGCACACCTAGAAAATTGACTGGAGGATTAACACAACAATCTGCACAACCTGAACCACAGAACTCAGCAGGTACGTAGTGCAGAGAAGTGAACTGGGGAAGAGAGAAGCCAGGGAGGGCAGGGATCTGCTTTTGCTTGTGGAGCTGATGGAGATGAGGGGCAGGGAGACTATGGGAAAGCATCCCCCTCTGCCCAAACTCAGCTGGAGATAAAAGAATGAGTATGCAAGGGACGGAACAAAAAAGGGAGAAAGGAGGAAGGAGAGGCTTTAAATTCCATTAAGACTCTATAAACAGGGGGAGTGCAGAGTCTGAAACTCTAGAGCTTGATACCTGGCAGTGCTTTTGTGGGAAGGATGAATCCCCAGGAGCAGAGTGTGAGGTCTGAGGAGTCCTTGGGCCAAACAGGGAGAGGTGGTTCCCCTGCTGGGAGGACATTTGGTAGAGGTTGTGTGACCATCCCACAGGTAAAGGTCCCAGCAGACCCTGGAGAACAGCCACATTCGCTAGTGCTGGAACAAGGACATTAAGGGGGAAGCCTGGTGCCAGATGTGTGTTGTGATTTGCACAATCCCTGAAACGCTGCTGCTACATGATTGCATGAACATTTTTGGGAGCAGGCTGGCACCCAGCTGCAGTCCCTGGGCAGCAGCAGCACGGTATCCTGAACATTCTTGGGGGTGGGCCAGCACCCAGCCATTTCTCAGTGAACCCCCCCCCAATAGAAGGTCTGAGTGATTCAAAGCCTCAGTCACTCAAAAGTGAGGGGCTGGGAAACACAGCCACATCTGAGATAAAACTCAGGGGGGAGGGGCTGCCTGGCAGCTTGGTCACCTACAGTGTAAAAGCCAGGAGTGGACAGAAGCTGGAGACAAAGGAGGGGTGCACAATTACCAGTTGGGAGAACACAGAGTTCTGATACTAGAGACTGGGTACCTGGGTGACACCATTTTCAACCTTCCCACACTTGTGCATATATGCCTATACACACCACAACAATCCACCCCAGTTTAGCTTAGTAAACTAAGCAGCACCATTTAGTGGAGAACAGAGCTGTTACACAAAGCCCCGCCCAACTAGGTCAACCGTGCCCTTGAGGAGGAACACAAGTTTCTCCGCCTACTTAGTTTATGGACTATAAAGTGCTTCATAGTTTGACTTCTAGGGGAAACTGATGTAATTTCAATTATATTTCAGTCTGTTCACTGGTCCATCTATTCAACTATTTTTTCTTTTTCTTTTCTTTGTCTTATTTTTGAATACAGAAAGACAAAAAATTTATTTTTATTTTCCATTTTTATTAAAAATATTTTTCTTTAATTTTTTTCAACTATATTTTTTACTTTTCTGTAAATTTTTCAAATTCTATTTTACTACCATCATTTCATTTTATTCTTTCATTGTATTCATTTTTTCAAATTTTCAAACGTTTTCCTTTTCCTTTTTTTTCTCTTTTCGTAATTTTCCCTCTTTTCTCTAATTTATCAAGCTCTTTTCAACAACCAGACCAAAACACACCCAGGATCTAGCATCCTTTTATTTGATTTTTTGTGTTGTTTTTAATTTTCAAATTTTAATTGTTTTTACCTTATTAATTCCTTTTCTTCCTTCAAAATGACAAAACAAAGGAATTCACCCCAAAATAAAGAACAGGAAGAAATGACAGCCAGCCAGGGACTTAACCAACATAGATACAAGCAAGATGTCTGAACCAGAATTTAGAATCACAATAATAAGAATACTAGTGGGGGTGAAAATAGAATCCCTTTCTGTGGAGATAAAAGAAGTAAATCTAGTCAGGATGAAATACAAAATGCTATAACTGAGCTGCAATCTTGGATGGGTGCCACGGCGGCAACAATGAATGAGTCACTCATTAAATGAGTTTTGAAGCAGAGCATCCAAATCAGCCAGGAGGAAGTCAAACTTTCACTCTCTGCAGATGACATGATACTTTATATGGAAAACCCAAAAGATTCCACCAAAAAACTACTAGAACTGATCCATGAATTCAGGGAAGTCACAGGATATAAAATGAGTGTACAGAATCAGTTGCATTCCTATACACCAATGAGGAAGCAACAGATAGAGAAATCAAGGAATCGATCCCAGTTACAAGTGCACCAAAAACCATAAAATACCTAGGAATAAAACTAACCAAAGAGCTGAAAAACCTATACAGTGAAAACTATAGAAAGCCTATGAAAGAAACTGAAGAAGACACAAAAAAATTGAAAAACACCCCATGCTCCTTGATAGTAAGAACAAATATTGTTAAAAATGTCTATGCTACCCAAAGCAATATACACATTCAATGCAATACCTATCAAAATAACACCAGCATTCTTCACAGAGCTAGAACAAACAATCCTAAAATTTGTAGGGAACCAGAAAAGACCCCAAATAGGCAAAGAAATCTTGAAAAAGAAAACCAAAGCAGAAGGCATCACAATCCCAGACTTCAAGTTATATTACAAAGCTGTAATCATCAAGACAGTATGGTACTGGCAGAAAAACAGACACTCAGATCAATGGAATAGAATAGAGGACCCAGAAATGGACCCACAAACATATGGCCAACTAATCTTTGACACAGCAGGAAAGAATATACAAAAGAATATGGATGCAAATGGTGCTGGGAAAACTGGACAGCGACATGCAGAAAAAATGAACCTGGACCCTTTCTTACACCATACAAAAAAAATTAACTCAAAATGGATAAAAGACCTAAACATAAGACAGGAAGCCATCAAAATCCTTGAGGAGAAAGCAGGCAAAAACCTGTCTGACCTTGGCTGCAGCAATTTCATAACACGTCTCCAGAGGCAAAGGAAACAAAAGCAAAAATTAACTATTGGGACCTCATCAAAATAAAAACCTGCACAGTGAAGGAACCAATCAACAAAACTAAAAGGCAACGGACAGAATGGGAGAAGATATTTGCAAATGACATATCAGATAAAGGGTTAGTATCCAAAATCTATAAAGAACTTATCAAACTCAACACCCCAAAAAAACCCAAATAATCCAGTGAAGAAATGGGCAAAAGACATGAATAGACACTTCTCCAAAGAAGACATCCAAATGGCCAACCAACACATGAAAAAATTCTCAACATCACTCATCATCAGTGAAATACAAATCAAAACCACAATGAGATACCACCTCAGACCTGTCAGAATGGCTAACATTAACAACTCAGGCAACAACAAATGGCAAGGATGCAGAGAAAGAAGATCTCTTTTGCACTGCTGGTGGAAATGCAAACTGTTTTCAGCCACTCTGGAAAACAGTATGGAGTTTCTTCAAAAAATTAAAAATAGAACTACCCTATGACCCAGCAATTGCACTGCTAGGTATTTATCCAAGGGATACAGGTATGCTGTTTCAAAGGGGCACGTGTACCCCAATGTTTAGAGCAGCACTATTGACAAGAGCCAAAGTATGGAAAGATCCCAAATGTCCACCGACAGATGAATGGATAAAGAAAATGTGGTATATATATACAATGGAGTATTACTCAGCAATAAAAAAAAAATGAAATCTTGCATTTGCAACTATGTGGATGGAACTAGAGGGTATTATGCTAAGCAAAATTAATCAGAGAAAGACAAATATCATATGACTTCATTCATATGAGGAATTTAAGAACAATACAGATGAACATAAGGTAAGGGAAGCAAAAATAATATAAAAACAGGGAGGGGGACAAAACATAAAAGACTCTTAATATAGAGAACAAACAGAGGGTAGCTGGAGGGGTTGGGGGAGAGGGGATGAGCCCAATGGGTATGGGGCATTAAGGAATCTACTCCGGAAATCATTGTTGCATTGTATACTAACTAACTTGGATGTGAATTAAAAAATAAATAAATTATAAAAAAAAAAGAAGAAGAAGAAAGTAATGAGACATTAAATGGAAACAATAACACAGGGGGCACAATGGAAATGTTGGGTACTAGAGATACTGAGGTGGAATAAACAAATCTTTTCAACCTTGTAACTAATAAAGTATCAGCTATCTTGAATGACTAATTTTCCAGTTTTCTATCTTATACACTGCAGCTGTTGATCATGACTTTCATTAAGACAGACCATTTGGAGAAGGTGCAGGAAAACTCTTCCTCCTGTGTACCACATACATGTTAAATATGTACGAATCAGTTAGAATTAGAATAGACACACATGTATTCTACTACTTTTTTATTACTACCTTAATCAATGGAGAATGAGAGAGAGAAGAGAGAGAGAGATGTTAAAGAAGAAATGTTCATTCATATTTCTATACACTACCCCAGGAGAGATGGAATACTATTCTGAAATACTGGAGGAAGAATGAAAGACACAGCTAAAAGCAAGTAAAAAGTCTACAAACTGAAATATTTGTTCACAGATGTGCTTATCAAAAAAAGTGTTCATAATTTGGTGTCACCATTTACTTTTTGTCTATCTCCTTCTCCCTGTTACATATGCCATTCAGCCCCAAAATTAATGAATGATGAGGAAATCTTGCAAATCAGTGAGTGCTAACAGTAGCAGATTCAATATTTCCCTGATGATGATGAAGTAATCATTATCTGAAAGACCAATCATCTCTTAACTGAATAAAAGCAAGAACAAATTAAAGAAGAATTCTAGGTTGATTCCCAGTTTTATGCAGCTGTAATTTCGTTCAGTTTTTTTTCCCCCATGAAACCTTTATAATTAAGAAACAATTTCCAGTCCGCTTTTTCTCTCCTAAGATCTGTTGGATAATTTAAAAATCAGTTTACTATTGCTTTAGGAAGTAAAAATTCCAGACGCTTTTTGTGCTGATTAACATCTAAGAAATCTGTAAAGTTTAATTAGGAAAAAAATGAACAATAAAGTTTTATTCACCTTGCTAAATTTTAGTGGCTAATGCACTGCTTTATTTTCCATAGCTTTATTTCTGTGAAGTCCTAAAAAGGCTTCAAAATTTTAATCAAAGAAACATAATTTTACTTTGCATATGTTGAGTGGAAGCAACTAAAACAAAAGCTTTAGATTTGTTGTTTTTGTTCCCTTTTTAATATTTAGGATTAATTTAAGCAGTTGTCCTCAATATTCAGTTTCAATATTTTATTATATATATCCAGCCTAATATTTTTATTTACTTTTTCCTGTGTTTAGGTGTCATTTCCTGAACAAGGGTGGAAGATGTTTGTGGACAGAATCTTATATAATAGAAGATGTGTACCAGTTCCTGGCAGAGAGCTCCTGAAACCCTTGTAATTTCCTGGATGGTTAATGTCTTTTGTTCTAATGAAGTTAACCTGGGTGTGGGGAGGGTGCAGGGGGCGGGGGTAGGGGGGTAGAAACTCCTTGATGAGCACAGGTCACATGAAAAACCATGCCATATTTAGAAGCTTGGAATTTTAACTACCCCCCCCCCCCATGGGCCTTTCTCTTGCAAAGGGAGAAAGGTTGAAAATGCAGTTAATGATTGGTCATATCTGCATGGAAAAGCCTCCATAAAAATTCCAGTAGAATGGGGTTTGGAGAGCTTCCAGGTGAATGAACCCATCCATGTTCTGGAAGAGTGACACCACCACCACCACTCCCCCCCCCCCCCTCCACAGGGACAGGAACTCTGGTACTCAGGACCCTCCCAGACCTTATCCTTCATATCTCTTTTTCTGGCTGTTTATCTATATCCTTTACCATACACTTTAATAAACTGGTAAACATAAGCAATTGTGTCTGAGTTCGGTGAGCTCCTCTAACATAATTGAATCCAAAGGGAAAGAAGTCATGGGAATCTCCAACTTGTAGCCAAGTTAGACAGAAGTTGTTGGTAACCTGAGGACATGCTACCTGTGATGGGCATCCAAAGTTGGAGGACAATATCAGGGGACTGAGCCCTTCACCTGCAGGATCTGATGCTGTCTTCAGGTAGGTAGAGTTAAGAACAATGTTAAAATGTAGGACACCAGCTGGTATCTCACAGGATTGTGAGTGTGGGGAAAACTCATACACATTTGGTGATCAGAAGTGTCAGAAGTGAAGTGTATTCTGTATGAGTAGTAAAGAGATGTACAGGAGGAAGACTACTGTTTTTTTTTCCAACATAGAATCTATTTCATTTAAATTTCCTTCAGCAGCTTTTAGGGTAGTAGGATGTATAAGCAGAATGATTTGAAAATGAGGAATTAATAGGTGGAAACTGATTAAAATTCCTCATCCATTAATCAGTATGTAAGGGGCTGGCAACACAGAAATATTGATGAAACAGCTTTAGCATAAATTTGACCATCATTCTATATATTGAAATATATACCCCTGTCCTGTTTTATGTCATGTTATCTTTTAAATCATTGATAGTTCTGATTAGTTAAAAAGACAAGTGCCCTTCCCCCCATTTGATGAGTAAAGAAGCTGATACTTAAAGAGATGAAGTCATGCACTTGCTTAAAAACTGGCACAGAATTTGAGACAAGAACATGATTCCTAGATTCTAATGATATTTCCAGTTGTTTCTGTTACAACATAGATTTCTGAACATGTTTAGGAACAGGCTGAAATAGAGAACTGTGTTATATCTGCTGGATGATTGGGAACGGGTTTGGTTCTTAAATATGAACATTTTATTTCCATTTATTTATAAAATTCAAAAAAGCTTTGCAATTTCTGAGGCCTCCAAAGCACTTTGCACACTCTAGTGATATCACAGAGACCAGGAGTATTTTACTGAATGGCAAGGAAAAGAGATAAGAACCCAAAACTAATGATTTTATCTGGCTATATCCAATAAAATAGAATGAGTTCCTTTATGTCTATCTCTGCATAAAAGTCATGCTCAGTACATACATCAGCCTTATAAAGATTTCCTTTCATAAAGATATATTTATTTTCTTTCTTTATATATTTATATGAAATGAGTATTAAAATTCCCACTTTTCAACTAATTGACAGAATTGACTAAGGTTTCAGAACTCCTAGTCATTCATTTAGCATTATTACATTTAGCTTTACTTAATAATCCTGGTTGCCATCCAGTTTAAGTCAAATAACAGTCTCTGCCTATTGTGACTGAGATATTAATAAGCCATAGTTTTCACAAGCATTATGCCCAGCAATGCTCACAGTCATTGACAAAATAGCTTCTTATAAAGCCTGGATCATGATTCTTAGTTTTCTTTTTGGACCTCCTGTATTATTTCTTTTTTTCAGGTCAGTCTCAGGGTCTCTGAGAAAACATATTCTGAGGAATCCTCTTTTTAAATTACACAACCACACAGGCATATAAATACCAATCAATTAGCTATTCATGTTAACAGTAGTCATATTTCAAATTACCTCAAGATTAAATGTAATATGATATCTTCTTAAGTAACCATGTCTAAGCATTTTATATATTTAAAAGATGGGCAATATTAGACTTCACTGAGAACACCATAGCAACAATTAAAACAGGGTGCCCTGGTCAGAGAGAATTGCATGGCAAAACAGTTCACTCACACTAGCAATTTCAAAACATGTTACAAAAGAAGATATGTGATATAGCATTGCAAGTTTCATAGACTAAGTGCTCAATGATGGCAAGATCATTGTGAGAGTGTCCACTAGTTACTGTGTGTGACATTATAGATTACTTAAATGTTTTTAAAATAGAATGATAAAACTGATTTTCATACCTTATTATTTCTATTCTTATGCATTAATTTTAATGAAATAATTCCATAAAAAAGAAATATGTGTATCTGAAATGATTGATTGTAGTGCAATCTGAATGGTGAGAAAATTAGGAAAAATCAAGGGTTGATAAAATTATTGAGAAATTCATTGTGTAAGGATAAGAACCACATGATACTCTCAAGAGATGCAGAAAAAGCATTTGACAAACAAAATACAGCATCATTTCTTGATAAAAACCCTCAAGAAACTAGGGATAGAAAGAACATACCTCCAGATCATAAAGGCCATATATGAAAGACCCATAGCTAATATCATCCTCAATGGTGAAAAGCTCAGAGCTTTCCCTATAAGGTCAGGAACATGACACTCTCACCACTGTTGTTCAGCATAATGCTGGATGTCCTAGCCTTAGCAATGAGACAACAAAAAGAAGTAAAAGGCACCCAAATTGGCAAAGAAGAAGTCAAGCTTTCACTCTTCACAGATGACGTGACACTCTATGTGGAAAACCTGAAAGACTCTAGCAAAAAAACTGCTAGCAATGATACATGAATTCAGCCAACTCACAGAATATAAAATCAATATACTAAAATCAGTTGCATTTCTATACACCAATAAGGAAGCAACAGAAAGAGAAATCAAGGAATCGATCCCATTTACAATTACACCAAAACCCATAAAATACCTAGGAATAAAACTAACCAAAGAAGTAAAATATCTGTACATTGAAAACTATAGAAAGCTTATGAAAGAAACTGAAGAAGACACAAAGAAATGGAAAAACATCCCATGCTCGGGGATTATAAGAACAAATATTGTTTAAATGTCTATGCCACCCAAAGCACTCTACACATTCAATGCAATACATATCAAAATAACACCAGCATTCTTCACAGAGCTAGAACAAACAATCCGAAAATTTGTATGGAACCAGAAAAGACCCCAAATAGCCAAAGAAATCTCAAAAAAGAAAACCAAAGCTGGAGGCATCACAATCCTGGACTTCAAGCTATATTACAAAGCTGTAATCATGAAGACAGTATACCACTAACACATACATAGACACATAGATCCATGGAACAGAAGAGAGAACCCAGAAATAGAGCCACAAGTGTATGGCCAACTAATATGTGACGAAGCAGGAAATAATATCCAAAGGAAAAAAAGACAGTCTCTTCAGAAAATGGTGTTGGGAAAACTGGACAGTAACATGCAGAAGAATGAACCTGGACTACTTTCTTACACCATACACAAAAATTAGCTCAAGATGTATAAAAGACCTAAATATAATACAGGAACCCATCAAAATTCTAGAGGAGTAAACAGGCAACAACCTCTTTCACCTCGGCCATAGCAACTTCTTATGGAGGCAAGGGAAAAAAAAGCAAAAATGAACAAAACGAAAAGGCAACCAACAGATGGGAGAAGATATTTGCAAATGACATACCACATAAAGGGTTAGTATCCAAAATCTATAAAGGCCTTATCAAACTCAACACCCAAAAAACAATCCATTGAAGAAATGGGCAAAAGACATGAACAGACACTTTTCCAAAGACATCCAGATGGCTAACAGACACATGAAAAGATGCTCAATATCACTCATCATCAGGGAAATACAATTCAAAACCACAATGAGATATCTCCTCACACATGTCAGAAAGTCTAAAATTAAAAACTCAGGAAACAACAGATGTTGGTGAGGATGCAGACAAAGGGGAACATTTTTTGCACTGTTGGTAGGAATGCAAACTGGTGAAGCCACTCTGGAGAACAGTATGAAGGTTCCTCAAAAAACAAAATATAGAGATACCCTATGACTAGCAATTGCACTATTCGATATTTATCCAAAGGATACAAAAATGCTGTTTTGAAGGGGCACAGGCACCCCCATGTTTATAGAAGCACTATCAATAATAACCAAATTATGGAAAGAGCCCAAATGTCCATCAACTAACTAAAGAAAGGGTAAAAAAGATGTGGCATATGTTTACAATGGAATAGTACCTGGTGATCAAAAAGAATGAAATCTTGCCATTTGCAACAATGTGGATGGAACTAGAATGTATTATGCTAAGTGAAATAATTCAGTCAAAGAAAGACAAATATCATACGATTTCACTCGTGTAACTTAAGAAACAAAACAGATAAACATAGGGGAAGGGAAGGAAAAGTAAGATAAAAAAAAGAGAAGGAAGCAAACCATAAGAGACTCTTAAATACAGAAAACAAACTGAGGGTTGCTGGAGGGGAGTTGGTGGTGGTAGGGGGGTTGTACTAACTAGGTGATGGGCATTAAGGAAGGCACTTGCTGGGATGAGCACTGGTTGTATGTAAGTAATGAATTACTAAGTCCTATTCCTGAAACCATTATCACACTGTATATTAGCTAACTTGGATTTAAATTAACAAAAATACACTGTGTAGCAATACAAATGATGTCCAGTCAGCAATAACAGTCATAAAGTATATAAGAATGTGAACACATTTACACTTCATAGTGCCACCATGAAAGTGACCTGGAGGCTGGAATGTATGTGTGTCCACTCTTTTAGTGAAGGATTGAACCTTGTGGTCTACATTACCAAGAATTACTATTCATCGAATCTTCCAGCCACAGTTAGGACATTTCAATTCCATGTTGGTTTCCTCCTTCCTGCTGTGCACTAGGTCATACCTTAGTGAACACTCTAGTCTCTTTGTTCTTTGTTTTCATGTATGGAGCTTGTAAAAATAATGAACACACCACAGAAGCATTTGTATAGGTATATGGTATTCTCTTTGCTTGAAGCTGGAGCACTGATACTCCTCACAGTGGCCAACCTATGTATGAACTAGGAATGTTGTTGCCAAATGTAGAGAAAGGCAAGTCCTGGATGTTAATATTACCCTGATATCCCAAAGAGTGCATGAGCCCTGACTGTTGACATCAGCCTTCTGAAGAGACTCTGTATCTGCTGCTGCTTGGTTAGTTCAGAACATTGCTGTGCCCACACTGTATGACTATCTCAGCAGCGCGGCTGATAGCTTGGCTCCCTGCCCAACTCCGCAGCCAGCAGAAGGGCAGGGCGAGAAGGATCATCTGAGTGTGAGGTCAGAGCTGTGATTACTTAAGAATCACTAAGCACCTGAAGAGGCAAGTTGTTTGGAGGCTTCCGTTTTCCCCTACTCTTCAAAATCTCTCAATCTGATCACAACTAGCACAGGACGACAGTGTTCTGTGTTGATTTAAGGTGTTACCCCCAGGAGTGTAGTATTGTCATCCGGAGATTTCCCTCAATCACTAAAAGGAGAAATATCGAACCAAGGACAAATTCTCAGCACTCAACAAGTCAATCAGGAAACCCCATGGAGAAAAGGATTTTTTCCTTTGGCTGAAAGTAGATAATGCCCTGCATTTCTCTCTGTAAAAGAAAAGGAAAGAACAGATTAAAAGGAAAAGGTTTCTGAAGGGTAACATAATCTTCAGCCTGGAAGAGGAAAATGGGAGGGGAGGAAATATAACCCACAGCTACACCCTGCAGTGCATCAGCAGGAAACGCAGCTCAAAGCCTGCCTGCATTCTTCCTAGCACAGCTGGGCTCATTTTCTTGACCTCATTGTAATCTTTGACCCATTCCTTTTTGTGAGTCAAAAGAATCTGGCAGGAACCAAGTGTCCTCTGAGAGGTGTCTTGCTTTCTAGAATGAAATTTTCATGAGGAGAGGAAACATATCTGTTGCGCTCATCCTGTGCCCAGTGCCTAAAAAGAGGGTGGCACATAATAATTTCTTAATAAATATTCATTAAATGAATGGAGTGTGTTATTGGCTATATCCACCTGCAATTCTGTTTTAATTTTTTTTTTTTTTTTGCCTTAATGATGTGTCTGTCAGTCAAAGCTTAAAGCAGGTAGTGCAAAAGAAATGGAAGTCCTATCCCGTCCTCAGCTACTTAGGGTATAGTGAGGTGAGGACTGAGATAAAATGGGCAAAAGAGAAATTGGTAAATGGAGAGAGGAAAGAAATCTTAAGAGGATAAAAAGGCAACGAGAATACATTTCTATCTGAGTCAGACTGTGTAAATAAACCCTTAATGGATGAACCACTGGATGCACTCCCTTTTCTTAAACATTATAGTCAGGAAAAAAACAAATGGCTGGACTAATGGAGGAGGGGGTGTGGGAGAAAATGTTGATTCACGGAAGCACTGTCTGAGGTTTCCTTTACTTCATTCCTGCACTCCCCACCATAGGTGAGGTTCTGACACGCTCACCTGGATGTGGATAACCTAAGCCTCATTCCTTATGTTTTTACTGCTGGTTTTGGTTCATCAGGTTCTAATGGAACACATTTCCACCTTACCAGGCTTACGCCAAAGTCAGTTCTAGTGAGATTCATGAAATAAGTTGGACACGGCTTCCCACTACTGACCCCGAATATAAGATATAAATTTTCTCTCTTTGCAGCCCTTTTTTAAGATAGAAGATTTTCCCTTTTATCTGATTCTTGCCCCATCCTTATGCCAGATTTAATGTAATTATTGCATCAACATTTTGTATCCCCGCCAAGAAGTCCTAAGGCCAGTGGCAACATTTTTAATAAATCAAAAGGATCAAATCAAATAAATAAATGATTTAAGTGGCAAAGGGCAAGAAAGTTCCACATGAAACTCAGAAAGGTTCTTGGCTCAGCTCAAATTGGAAACTGCACAATCAGCAGATTTCCAGAGGTTTTCAGGTTATGAGACAAAGTTTTTTTTACATTGCCCTAATTATGGCTAGAGTTAGAAAAACATAAAACAGAATAAAGAAAAAGCAAAATATAGTGATTGGAAAGTTGGCAATAGCTATCCCTCTCAAAAGTCTCATTTCTCATGACAAAATGCCAGAAAAGTAGCTCTTTGTGGTGAGCTTGTAAGACCAGGCAATCTAAGAGGATTTGTCTCCATTTTTTTTCTTTTTACCATAGTTATTCTTCTGCCTCAGGGGGGGAAAAGTATTTGTTTGTTTGATTTTCATGGGCAAAGGTGGTCTGATGGCTTTTTATGTCTTCTAAATGCTCTGGTATGTCCTTGAACCATTTCTGAAGTATCCTCAATATTTCACCCCCTCTCTCCCACACATGTATGGTGTTTAGGGGCTACAAATGCCCATTCCAACATTTTTACTCTGTGAATTTATTAACTATATAGTGTGCATTAGCTCTTACAAGCATAAAGCAACTTCAGCAACACAGCTCCCTTTATTGCTTCTCAAGTATTGCCTAGGTTTTTTTTAAAAAAAATTTACCATCTGTTCTGGCTTAAGCCAAAGCTGAATTAAGACGGTAAACTTTTAATATTGCTCCTGCTATTGTTGCAGTTATTATTGTATTTTAGGAATGGGGAGGAGGTGAGAAGTCAAAATAAATCTGTATAAAGTCTCTAAGAGAATAGAAGATGAGAATTCACCTTTGGCAGCCAGTAGTATTATTTTTGAGCCTGGACATAAAGGCTACTTCTTTCCTCTTTCTTGAGTCCCATGAAAAAGAGGTTAAAATAGAGTCATGAATATATCAGTAAATCAGTCACATATTTATCAAATTTCTTCTAGTTTTGATATTTACCTGGGTCAGGTGCTTAAATAAAAGAGAGGCGTAAAACTTAATCGTTGACTTCAGGGAAGTCACATTGTAGTGGGGTGGTGAGATGAATGATTACAGAATACATAGGAAAAAACTGTCCAAGTTAGGAGGAAGGAAATCCAGACACATTAACTGTAACTGGGGTCATGGAACTGGAAAAGTAAAAATTCAATGCCCTCAACCGATTACTGCTTGTAATTGACACTATTAGATGTATGCATCATGCTTCTACTAATATTATTTTAAGCAACTTTTGTTGGTATGCATAACATGCAACTGAGTTTCTCTGAATTTTATCAGGATAAACCAAAGTGGAATTCTATGTTTATAGCCTAAGGGAATGTAGACAGATTATTCCATGGAAACAAGAGATTCAAATAGTTATCTTCAAGTGATTTTTCTGAACCCTTGGTGTCCATTAGAAATACCTGGAGAACTTATAAATTAATAAATGTATATATCAATTAATTAGTAAATTAACTGATTAGAAAATTAACATCTCTTGGCCCCATCCAGACCCCCAGGGTAAGGCCGGGGCATTAGCATTGTTAAAGTTCACCAGGTGATTTTAATGAACTGGGGCTGAGAATCCTTGTGTTAAGTAATTAGATCCACATTTCATTATTTGAATTTTCCCTTTCTGGAACTTTTAATTAGTTTCTCCTCTTATAGGTTTGCTGAAACAAAATCAACAACTCCCAGCATCTGTCAATCATCAAGGAGAGATTTTTTTTTTTACACTTTTAACAGCCAACACAATAAATCAATAAATTATTCCTCGTCTTCCACTTTCTTCTCTTTGCTGAGATGACACTGTGTTTTCCTGTCATTTCTCATACCTAGACAGCTGTTACTACTTTGCAAGATGCTACCTATAACATTTGAGGTCCATAGAGCTTAAGAAAGAAGTTGGGTTCTTGTGAGCATCACTACATCAACCATAATGTCTACCATCTCATTGAGTTTCCAATTATGTGAACCGTTTCCTTAGAAAGAGTTTAAGTTGCATTTTCTTTCATCTGCAGACAAAATTATCCAGTTCTTATTTAATATCCCAGCCTCATTTTGCAAACTGTTCCTCCCACCCTGGCACCCTTGCCCTCTATGATCCAGCTTCACTAATTTTGATTTGGTCTCTCATGTGTTCCAGGCATATTTTTTTAAAGATTATTTGTTTTTTTGGGGAGAAAGATAGAGAGCAAGCAAGCATGTTGGGGAGAGAGGGAGAGAGAGAGAGAGTCCCAAGCAGACTGCACTGTCAGTGCAAAGCACCACTCAGGGCTTGAACTCACAAATCGTTAAGATCATGACCTGAGCCAAAACCAAGAGTCAGACACTTAACCGACTGAGCCACCCAGATGCCCCTAGCCTTCTTTTAACACAGATTTAACTTCCAACCCTCTTCCCATCCTTTGCCTGGTTAACTCCATCTTCATGAGTTAACCAATCTTAGTTAACAAAGTCAATGTTAATCTTCATTTATCACGTGCTCATATTTCTTTTATAAAATAATTATAATGTATGATTCATGCACGTGTTTCTTTGATTGCTGTTTGTTTACCCAGTGACATGTAAACTCTATGTGGAATTAAAATTATATATTGAATACCTAGCCCAGGGCATAAGACATCACAGATGTTTTCCAAATATTTGAATAAATGAACAAAAAAGTTATTACCTTCTATAAATGGGGATATGGAATAATTTATAAATAACTATATTAAGAATAATTACTATATATAAAAAATTGCTCAAAATGCAATATAAGCAATGTGAACAGTGCATTGCACAAATACACAGGAAAAGAAAATGATTCCAACTCCTCTATCTATAAAGTTTTATGGAAGGAATTGATATTTGAACTTACATATAATTGAAAAAAATCTATAAACACTGAACTATAGACCAAGACAGAATGAAGGAAATAATTAATAGACACACAGGCAATATATCTGTGAATGCAGGAGTAATTGATTCTAACTGGGTTGAGAAGAGAAAATTTTCCACATATTATGAAGTGGGCCTTGATAGAAGAGACTGAGTTCTGTTGGTAAGGAACTGCGTGCTTTTTAGGCTGAGGTACAAAATAAGCCAAGTTACAGACACATGTAAATACATGAGAAATTGCCTCAGGCTGATAGGAGTAAAGGTAGCAAGCACAAATGTAGAGCATGGACTCTTTTTTTTAAGGTGGAATGGAGCCATTTGACTTCTTAGAAAAGGAGACTGGTGTAAGAGTGTGTTTTGTAAAGATTGGATCACAGAGATGATAAATGTGGATCAGAGAACCTTATGGTTCTTACAAAAATCCAGTAAAAAATAATGAGGGCATCTCTGTGGAATACTGTCCAACATCCAAGGGAAACCCACACAGGCACAGGGCAAGTGTCTGTAGGTGAGATCCTGCAGTGTATACAGCGCATGTAGGCAAGCTAGCAATACCAAAGGCATAACCTCTTCCATCCCATCTCCTGACTATATAAAATTCAGATTTTTTTCGCTGGGAACATGGAGTAAGATAATGTTTAAACCTTTTAGAAATTCACTTTCTGTTTGTTTTTTTTTTTCCCACAGATAGAGAAGGGATACATCTATCCCCATCCTCTCCCATCCAGAGGTAGGCATCTGAGACAACTTCAGAGGGGTTGGTGAGAGATACACAGTGTCCTGATATGTTAGGAACATATGGACAAAAATATAAGATGAATCTTATTTCTGGGAATATATATTCCCCATCCACAGAGGAGAGCTACACATGCCCAGTGGTCCTTGATTATGTTCAGGGAGACTAGTATCTGGGTTTTGGCTCTAAATTGCTATATGTGATACAAGAGACACTGAGATAAATTATCCTGCTAGAACTGAGAAAAGAATAGAAACTGTTAGGCTATTGCAGTTATGATAGGAAACGATTGCAAGATGGCCAGAAACGAGCCATCGTGGTCCTGCGAACACCATCAAAGAAACACAGGGAAAGTACAGAGGCTGGTCCGAGAGTAGAATCACATCATTTTGGAGAATGAGCAGCTCAGTACAGAACCGATTTAGCTAGACAGAGAACTGAATGCATTCAATTTCAGTTAAAGTATTAAATCAGAAACGCATAAGAAACTTTACTGATGTGCACATGACCCTTCCGTATACCATAGCATTCACCACTCTGGGGCACAGTGACCAAATGGCTTCCAGCTGCAAGCACATGCAACTCTTTGCTTGAGGACTCTCTCCAGACCACAGCACATCAGGTGGCAACATCCCATAGAGCACTTGCGAGTTATGGCCTCTACCCTTTTACCTCCTAGGAGTCCTTCGAAAAAAGACTGACAGGAATTTATAGATAAATATCCCTATTTCTTTAGCCTTCAGGCAAAAACAATTCTGAAGCATATTCAACACTGTCTCCTAGAATTTCCAAGTAGTACTGAGCCTCTATTGCCCATAGCACTAAAATACAATCTTAATGGGCTTCTTTCTCTTCTTTTCTCTTCCCTTGTTCCAATTCCAGTGCTCCCTGGAATCACCTCTCTAAAGCATGCTGATATTCAGAAAGCTTATTGGATAATGGAAGGGAATGTCTATTATAGTGACCTTCTGTAAATGATAGAAAATACCAGAGCACCTATTCTGGGATAGACCAAGCAGGCCAGAAATCACACACTTACACCTAAGTCTCTTGAAATCAGATTCCAAGGAATAGGGTACTAGTGAGGACTGATGCACGATGTAGGTGAAAAGTGAATGATTTACAAATCTCTTTTTCAAAAGTTTATCTGTCTTGTCAAGGCCAAATACAATCCAGAGAACTTTAATGCGATTATGAAATTATACTGGTAATTTTGCCATTTTCAGAAAATAAGAAGTGAGGGTAGAAGAGGAAGCAAGATTTGCCCTGATTTTGAAAGTAATACTCAGAGAATGTTTCCAATTCTATAGTGGTGAACTTAAAATCAAAATTAGAATTGTTTTTAAAAATAGATGCCTTGTGGCCATTTTTTCTTAAAAAGTAGTAATAATTAATAAACAGATATAAAAATTAAACTAATTCCCTAATATGTCAGATTCACTGACACATTAGGAGAAAACTATCTGTATCTTGATTGCAAAGTAACTTAGTTTCTCATGATCTTCTCCTAAACAAGACAAATACATTGAGTGAATCTCCAGTTAAAGATGATTGGCAAGTTGGTATGTATTATCCTAGCCAGGTGATATGTTTTACGAGGATCAACCTTGGAAATATTAACATTTTGTATAGGATAACTGTGTTTGGGGGAAAGCTTTCCTGTGCATTGTTGTTTATCTACATCCCTGGTCTGCACCCAGTAGACACCAGTAGCATTCCCCATCCCAGCCATGACAACCAAAACTATGTTCAGACATCACCAAATGTCCCTCTGGGCTCAAATCTATCCCTACCCCCCAGTAAAGAAACATTGTTTAGTGGGAAATCTTTTAAGGCATGCATAGTATCTTTCTAGTAAACATATTTTCACTAAATGTATATAGAATTTGCCAATCATTGGCAAATCTCTCAATTTGCCAATGTGAGAGAACATTGTGAGAGGACCAAGATACATATTTAATTCAACTGGCCAGAATTCAGACTCAATACAATGAATTTCTTGCGGATAAAGTCCTATGTTTAAATTCAAATAATACATAGGTGTAAGTTAAAGGATACCCATCTTAGAAAGAAATTTGGTGATTTTTAGTTGATCATAAATTCAATATAATCCAAAAAAGTATTTAAAAAATAATGAAAACTTAAGTATTAGAGAGAATAAAGTTCAAATCAAGGAAGGTGATAACTCTATTGTAATTTGTAATTTGGTCTTACAAGTACTGTGGTCACTTCTGTGTCACATTTTGAGAAGACCAGGGGTTTAAGAGAAGGGTACTAAGATGATGGCAATTTCAGCATCCAGATAATTTGAGTAATGACCAAGTGAAACCAGAATGTTAAGAATGAAGAAGAGAAAACCCATGCAAAGGTGGAGGGAGAGTAACAATATTGGAAAGGCTGTCATGTGGAAGATGGAGTGAGTTCTATTTTGCACAAAGAGAAATAGAACCACCAAGGGGGAGCTATAGGAACCTAGAAATTGTAAATCACAACTGCCCTACAATAGACTACCTTGCAAAAGAAGCAACCACTCCTTTACTCCTGGCTGGATAAGGCTTTGTTGGGGACACTGTAAAATACCATCTATATTAGAACAATTAACTTGAACCTTTAAAATATTCTCAATTTTGAACATATAATTTTACATGAATCCTAGTCTCTTAGCAGCTGCTCAAAATATTTCTGAACTACACTGTAAGTTTATTTTATTTTTTATCTTCTAGTAAAGTACTGAAGCTAACTATGCAAAGAATTTAAATGCATTATATTTTAAAATTCTAACTACCAGTTGTCTCATTATCTCACTTTTACATCTGAATAAACTTGATATGATCGATAGAGGGATGGCCAAAGGACCCACAGTTAATGACTTTCAAAACAGGCTTCAGGCCCCAAACACTTTGCTCTAAATGCTGTGCTTGTGACAGATCATTATTACTTTAAGTGTAAAAGTACATTGTTCTAAACATTAACTATCAGACCAGAAGTATTCAACCAGACTTTCTTCGTTTCTTCCTTTCTTTTTTTCTTTTCTTTTCTTTTTTCTTTTCTTTTATTTCTCTTTCTCTTTCTTCTTTCTCTTTCTTTTCTTTGATTTATTGCTATTTTTACTAAAGGATCAATACTGTGGTTCCATATTCTATGTTTTTTCAGGGAGTTATTTTGCACTTTTAAGCAGAGTTGATCAGTGGCACTTGAGAACCATCACCATATCTTGCACAGAGATGGGATTCAGGTAGGAAACATAGGATGCTACCACTTGAATAACCATATTCCTCACCGAGAATTGTCTTGTCTGGAGGAAGAGCACTCAATGACAAGAATATTTATACAAGCACAAGATGCACTTATCATAGTGGTCTAGAATCAGCCTTCTTGATAAAAGAGGAATTATGAAGAAGTGGTCAACACATCTTCTTTGTATAACCCTCGTGAAGAACTATTTCCTCCTGGCCATCCAATGAATATAATTTTGAGGTCAATGAGCTGTTTTTTGCAGTCCATCTACTACTCTCCAGTACTGATGGCTTCCACAGGATGAATGCTTTTGGTGGATAGAGCCTTCCTGCATAGTAGATGTATACAATCTATCTTCAGAATATTTAATCAAGTATTCCAATCTTTGGAGAAGTTGTTCTTCAAATGAATATCATGTTGTTGAAAATACTGGATATATGAGATGAATGGATTTACATATACTAGTACTCAACAAATATTTGAAGATTGAACTTGTAAAAACGAAGCAAAATTTATATAAAAGCCAGACAGCTAAACAAGTTGGAGAAAAGGATAATGCTTATGTACCTTGTAAAAGTATATGACATTTCTTTGATGCTTTCTTAATACTCACTGAACCATTTATCTTCAGTGTTATTTTTATAAAAAAAGTTTTTCTATTTCCAATGTGTGTTTGGTTCTTAACATTTTAGGGAATTTTGAAATCCTTTGAAGATTTGATGAACCTAATTAGATTCTCTCCCCAGAAGAATACTTCTCTAAATCTGTCAAATTTTACTAATAAATATTGCTAGAGGTTACTAACTCCTGGGGCCTAATCACTGGACTCTGGAGATCTGTGTCTCACAGGTCAAGAATCCTTGAGCTGTTTACTACTGATAAATTTTATACAGCTGTCATCTTTAAAATTTCATAAATTAAAAAAAATACATAATGTTTATTTTTGAGAGAGAGAGAAAGTGTAAGAGGGGAAGGGGCAGAGAGAGAGGGAGACATTGAATCTGAAGCAGGCTCCAGGCTCTTGAGCTGTCAGCACAGAGCCCAATGTGGGGCTGGAACTCATGAATCATGAGTTCATGACCTGAGCCAAAACCAAGAGTCAGGCGCTTAACTGACCGAGCCACCTAGGTGCCCCTAAAATTTCATAAATTTTTAAGGTAAGCTACATTACACAGCCTTTAATTTAGACATTAAGAAGAGGTAGTTTGTTTCCCCAGTATATTTAAAAGTTATGAGTAAATAAGAAAGAAATAACATATGACTAGAACAATGTAGGTATAAAATGGATTAAGTACTCATGTTCAAACCTTGTACTCTAAGAATGGGGATAAAGACTGCGTTTGTTTCTATCACATTATTATCAAAGGCCAGAGTTTTAAATCCATTTCCAACTCTTGGACTAAAACTCACAAAGAGTAACTGATAGGTCATCTCATTTCTACAGTCACTTTGCTTTTGCAAAAAAAAAAAAAATGTGGGAAATGAAAAAGTATATTCCTTTACACACTTGTTTTTTGCATTTTTATTTTTCAAATAGCACAACCTGAGCAAACATTTTTAACATGTTTTCTTGAATTTATTATTATGGAAAATAATAGTATACAAGTAGCCACCTTTTCTTTGCACTTAGTTGTGCAAGGCACATTAGTTCTTATTATCCTTACTACCCTATGGGGTTGGTATCATTACCCTTAATTTACTAATGAGAAAAGTGAGTCAGAGAAGTTAGATAGCTTGTAGCTAGTAAATGATAGTATTGGAAATTAATCACAGATTTATTTAAATTACACTACTTTTTATAGAGAAAAATCTTATGTATGAAATCAGCATCTTCCTGTTGTTTTTAACTGCTTCTAGGAGTTTGCAGTTTCCTGTAGAGCAAGACGGACAAATACAAACAAAGGTACATTTAGTGGCTGTATTGTTAAGTGTATGAGGGTAGACATGCTTAATGAATATCAAAACCCAGAAAAATAGAGGCAGTACTCTTCTCCTGGTTGTCTAAAGGACAGGTTTTCCTTTCAAATTCAGTCTTCCTTACTGGGCCACTTGGTCCCCAAATGGTGCCGCATGTACTTTTTTGAAATCAATAAATCCACAGTTGTATTAAGAAATATTTTATTAACAAAACAGTAAATTCCACTTGCTTAGCATTTCCAATAATGGAGAAATTGGCCTTGCAACAGAAAAAACAAAACAAAACCCTTAGATACCCAATCACACAAAGCACTAGAAGGGTAGGGTCATGTGGCCTTTCTCTGATGTTTTGGGGATTGACCACCTCACACATTATTGTAGTATTTGTTTTTTTGTTTTAAAAAGGCAACACATTACATGGATAAAAAAGAAGCATACTCAATCAGAAAAGTTACAGTCTAGAGATGTAATCAAATTTATGCCAGGTAGTGTGAAATCCTGTTAACTGCCAACTATTCATGGAACCCTGATACATTTGGTATGAAGATACTTGGGATCTTATTCATGTCTTTTTTTTCTCTCTAGCTCATGTTCCTCTCTTTTCTTTCTCCATTCAAAAAGAAAGAAAGAAGAAAAAAAATTGCTAGATTTTGTGTAGGCCAATAACATTAAAAATATTTTTACTGACAATATTAGATCATTGCATGAAATTTTAAAATTTATGCTGGAAAGAAATATTGAAATCAACCCCAACAACATCCTTCATAGATATACTTCTTATAAATACCATTATTTATTTTCTATCATATTTTAGAATCTTTCCAGATGGAAACTAGTTTGAGTTCAATAGAGCAAATGGAAAAGCAACCATTTCTTTGTAAAACCTCAAGATGTAAATTAGTGGTTTCATATTTACCTTCTTATTTCACTGGCTTTCCCTGAGTAAGACTGAATTAGAGGAAAAAAAAAAGACATGAATTCTTAAAGCGAGCAAATTAAAAAAAAAGAAGAAGAAGAAAATCTGAAACACAAGTTATGGATACTAAATTTTAGTTTTAAACCTCCACTTTCTGGGTCATGAAAAGCCTTTTAGACTTTTCACACACCACAATTACTTGGCAACCATAGATAGTGGTGATTTGCTATGAATTATACATATTTCTAAGGTGCTGTATGTCTGAAATCCAGGCCACTTCTTGGCTTTTTTCATCAACTGAAGTATCGCAAAAGATGTTTTGCATTTTTTGCCTTTGCTGATTAAAGCTCATGGTAAAGGTATTCTCTTTTATGAAATCTAAAATCATTCTTTTAGGAGATGTTAAAGTAATGCGACCAATTTTTACTGAGGCATCACCTTCCAATCTAATAATGCATTTCCTTTGCATTACCTGCTCATATTAATAATTTATTGCTATGAACATCATTGAAACAATATGCAAAAACAAGTGTGTCATCTATACTTTTCTATCGCTTAATGTGTGTTAAACTAAAACTATATTTAATGATATATATGTAAAACCAGAAAAGTTAAAATATGGTCAATAATCAACAGAGAATGATATTTTTAGATGGATACTAACACAATTGTTGAAAATACTTTCTTAGTTGAGAAAATGTTTACTTTCCAAAGTATTTATCATGCACATCAGGTTCAGAGTGTGTGTGTGTGTGTGCGTGTGTGTGTGTGTGTCTGTGTATATATATATATATATATATATATATATATGATTTTATTGGAAACAAAGTTTTCAATTGCAGCAGCCAGGGTTAAGCTGTAGATTAACCAATTTTGCTTCTGTAACCTCCCAACATAATGTTTCATATTCATGCAGCAATACACCAGTGATATTCTATTTGGTAAGAAAAGGTTCCATTTCATTAGGGACTAAAATCTTCCCAGGGTTTCTTGGGAGCATGATCTCAATGAAGCAAATCACCCCATTTGTCACTAATACCTTGGCACAACTATCTTCCTTCCTTCCTACTTTTCAATTTGTCAGTAAATATTTGCTGTTATATATATGTTCAGGTTTTCCATCATATCTGATGGATTCCTCTGGATGTGTGTGTCTGTGTGTGTGTGTGTTTGTGACTGTAAATGGTGAAAATATATGAAAAATGTGAGTATTTGGGGGAGAAAAGAAGATTATAAGATACATATGTATATATTTTACCTTCTAATTCACACCTTTCATACAAATACTAAAACTTAATTGCAACAGAATGAAGGCTGTACATGTTAGAAAAAAAAAGTAGCTGAGTCTTTTTATATACATTCATACATATCTTCCTTAGAATAAACACTACATTGTAATTTTTTTTAAAAAAGTAAGTAATTGTGGCAATTTATAATGGTGGCAAAAAAACAAAAACCAAAAACCAAAACCAAAACCCTGAAATAATTGTTGCTCCGATGTCATAAAACTCCCTATACTTAGCAACACTTATAACATTGAATTTACCAAAAATGGCTGAAGAGCAGAGATATATTTTGCATTTTCTATACAACAGGCTATAAAACGTCACTTATCACAGTCCAGAAAGCACACAGAGATGGATTTTATATAAACATATGTAATAACATATTAAGCGTGCATGAAAATTTCCCAATGATTGCATCTATGCCCTCTTGGGTTTTTTTTGTTTGTTTTGAAATTTTAGTGTGAAAATGTGCCTTATATTTCACATTGTTGAAAATAAGGCCTCCATACTTTTTTATTCTCTCACAACCAGAAAGGGGCTTTTTGAATGTGTTCCTACACAAGTCTTCAAAAAAGCCAGCACTTTGTTTCAAATGCAAGTTCCAACCACTGTTCCAGCTGCGCCAGGGGGTAAACCCAAAGGTTTGCAGTTTGGGTCATTCCAAATGACACCGTCTTCTCTGGCAATCGGGCTAACTGACTTCTCAGGAAAGCGCTAGCACTTTGGCTAAATCCAGGATCATAGGTAGCTTCTTTTTTTTTTTTTTTTTGGTGTGTGTGTGTGTGTGTGTGTATGTGTGTGTGTGTTGTGTGTTGCGTTGTTTTTGTGTTGTGCCTTGATGTTGTAATACTCCTTTGCTTTATGAATGCGTGCGGTCATCACTGTCTTTTAGAAATGTTCCAGCAACATAAAGACAGGCAGAGTAAATGAAAACACTGTGGATGTTAGGGAATTTATTGGCCCCTGTTTGTTTTTGTTTTTGTTTTGTTTTTCTTTCTTTTTTGGAGAAACAAGAGCATGAGATACTTGTTTTTATTTTTTTAAAAACAGTCTTTCCTTCCTGATTGCATTCCCTGTCTTCTTTTGTATGTGCTTCGTAAAAAGGAAAGTAAATAAGTTTATATTATGTCTCAGATAAAATGAAGACTATTTCTATACAAGGGTCTTTTTTAAGATCTTGGGATCAGACGTAATACTCTTTATCCTTGTTTTTCTTATTTTTGTTGGCGCTTTTCGCACTGCTGGGTTGTTTCTCCTTTACAACAGCCCCGTTGGACTGTGCTGAGTTACTGATGTAGTTTCGACTCTCGTCCACATGATACGAGCCTTCATCCCGGTTTCTGTACTTGTACATGGCATAGAGGAGAATGAGAATGCACAGGGCGGCGGCAGCTACGATCCCCACCACCATGCCTGTGGTGCTGCTGGACTCCCGAATCACTTCCGCTGAGCCTGGGTAAGGCTCTCGTCCGCCTGCTCGCGTTGGGTTAGCTGTAGGAAAGAAGGGGAGAACAACGTAGTGTGATTACTGAGTTCACCGAATGCCCAAGAGCTATATTAACACGTACCATCTATTTGCATGCCTAAACGTGTAACACCTACGGCTTTAGTACAGGTATTCTGCTGCTGCTAAATGTAGCAATCCCTAGGCCTCATGGTCACTAGAGACTAGGGACTAGGAATCAAAGCACTTGGGGAGAGATCTGTTGCCATCTTTTCTTTATCAAAGATCAATTTTATTAACATGATATTGTAAGTGCAGCCCCAAATAAGCTTCTGTAGCTCTTAAGGGCCACGTTGATGTGTTAGGTGAAAAATTATAAACCCAACATGGTAAATACAATCATAATGACACTACCTTATACTATCAGAGGGTATTAATTTAACAACCAAATCGAGGTTCATATGGAACACTTGGACTAGCTCTGGAATCTGAATTATTCTAGCTAAATTTAGTATTATTTTAGAAGTCATAGTGCCTCATACAGTAATGAATACAGTATTGAACAAAAAGATAATCTAGGCATTTTGAATAGACTAATTGCTTGCTCGTAAAACCGTGATGTTAGTCACAGTTTACAAACTAAAATAAAAATAAATCCTTTTGTGTTGGAGGTTTTATTCACATAAGTATATATGTATCATCCATTCATTAGCAGTGGTTGAGTGATGACCAAAACTAAATTTGGGAGGGAGAAGTAGGAAAATATTTTTTTCTCAGTTTTATAGGCTATCTAGGTTGGGTATGAGTCAAATTTCAGTACTTAATAGATAATGAATAAAAGACTGGCTTGCACATTTTTCTTCTACTGGCAAAAATCTCATTCAGTGTTTCCAAAGGATAAATAAAGCTTTTCCATGAGTATAAGAAATGGATTACAGGGTGCATTAATATCTTCTCCAAGGCATAGTTAGGCACCAAAATTGGGGATAAATGGAGAGAAAAAGTCCTGGGATTTAATTTGTAAATGGGGGTGGGGCACCTATTTTTCTCTACACAATAAACTTCTTCTTTGAAAGAATATTTAGAAGATAAGCAACTGTACAGAGATAAAAATCTGTCCTATCTTTGACCCTAGGTCATTTTCCTCTGTGGTTTATGTTTTCTTTCTCTGAATCTGTGTCCTCTCTTTTGTCTTACAGAAAAAAAGATTACTTTTCAGATGTAGTGGATTAAAAATGCTATAATTTTCAAAATATTATTTTTTCTAAATTAGGCAGCATGAATTAAAATAATCTCAAGGTTGTATATATATCAGATATATAGGTATGTGTGTGTGTGTGTGTGTGTGTGTGTGTGTATGGTTTGTGTGTTTATAGAAATTGAACAGTTCAAGAACACTAAAGTTGTGCTTTTATTATACTACTATTAAACATCATTTAGTAGCTATTTTTTAATATTTTTACAAAATTTCCTATTTAATACTGGGAGTAATTTATCAGCCATAGCTCTGTACTGCTTTGTAATTCCATTTCCGAACATCACCAAGGTTTCTTCTGCCTAAATGTGGGTTTCTTGCTGTCACTTTCCTTTCCTTCCCCAAACAAAGCCTTACAAATATAGTCACTTACAAAGTAACAGCTCTTGGTCTCAAAGCAGCAGTATGCTGTGTTCTGGAGCTGTAAAATGTATCAGGTGAAACCTTTCTATGCTGAATATGTCACTGCTTGTTTTACAAAAGCCCATGTAATGTTGCTGAATAAAAAGCCTTGGAGTTGCTCCTGTGGCCAAGGTGGAACCAGACAAAGACTATAATCCACAGCATTTGATTACAGGAAATTAATTTCCTCTCAAGAAGAATAGAATGTACTGCAGGAACTCTGTCACTACCTCACAAACCAGAGGCAGCACTTTCTCTTTCAAATACAGTCATCTTTGCCAAAGTCTGCCAATTAACTCAGCTGCTAACTTTCGCTAAATGACAACTTTTTACTTGCTCATTTGTGGATCACTCTTTTAACATGGTGTCTCAAGAGCTAAAGAAAGGATTTTATTTAAATGTTACCTAAATCTTTTCCCCCAACCTGATGGTGTGTTTTTATTTTAAACACATTTTCGTAATTATCTCACTTTGTCTGTCAGAAAAGAACAGGGAGAATGGAGATAAAATCCTAACCATATAGTTCATGCTAGGAAGACTTGAGAGTTTTAAAGAAATGCAGGGTTTAAATGTTCTATACTAAGAATGTATATGTTCATTTTTTTTCTAGTTAGGATTTGGTATCCTAAATGGACTACCTTATCCAAGAATTGTAATCTTATTTTTATCTGCTCAAATATTTCTTTATTATTTTATTTTATTTACCAATTTACTTTTTTTTTTTTTTGAGAGAGAGAGAGAGAGAGGGAGGGAGGGAGGGGCAGAGGAAGGTGAAGAGAGGAATCCCAAGCAGACTCCGTGCGCAGCACAGAGTCTGACTTGGGGCTTGATCTCACAACCTAAGGATAATGACTTGAGCCAAAATCAAGAGTCTGATTCTTAACTGACTGAGCCACCCAGGCAGCCCAGTGCTCAAATATTTCTAATCTATGTTCACAACAACTGTGTAGGCAGCACAGCAGCCACAAATTGATATCAATAATTGATGTTACAAGAATGAGATGTAAAGACCAAAGCAAAGCCTCAAACGCTTCAAGTCTGCCATACAGGCATTCGATAAACACCTCCTATTTAAGGAAAATACTTGCCTTTTTTTGCAACTCCAGCCAAAACGTTGCCTAAGTCACATGCAGGCCTAAAAATATCTCTGTAACCCATATGTAAATAAAGATTCTAAATATCGTTTTTTAAAAATAACCTACCCAAAATGCTAAAACCCAATGATAAAACATTTTATCCTTTTTTTTCCCTGATTCACATTAAAAAATTAATAGCCACCATTGATATTATTATAGGCCTGTTTGGAATATGCAGTTGCTTCCATGTCTCACTGATTATTTAGTAATTTTTTTCTGTTTTTGCTTCAACTCTGAAGGATAAGTGACATTTTTCTTAACTTTTGTGCTAATATCAGAACTATTTATACACTAAAGACATCTCTCCCAGATGTACAATAAAAGGCTGAGAAATTTAAATACATTTATGAATTATAAATGTGGCTTCACTTATTGTTATTAATGGTTTATTTTGATGATCACTGGAAAACCTCTGAGGAAATTTCATATTAATTTAAATGTAGAGAAGAGTAGAAATGGCTCAAAAGGCTAAATGCCTTCCTATATAATTTGACTACAATTTTATATCAAAGAGAAACTCAGTCCTCTCTTAACCCTTTATGACAATGAGAAAAACGGAATTTAATCAGCAAAATCCATAACCATTTCTTTTATTTCCTGCATTTGAGAATTTTGTATTCCCTTTACATTCCATAATACATTAAATCAAGACATTTTAAGTAAATAAAACAATATATATGTGTTTTCTCAGTAGTGCTAAAAAAAACAAACAAATGAACTAAAATGTACTTTTACTCTATCTCCCTTTCTCTATCCCACCATGTGATGAGAATATTTTAAAAGCAGAGAAGAACACTTTGAAAACACTTATAAAAAAGAGAGTAGGGGAGGGAGCTAAAGGCATGGAATATGTACAAATTACCAGTAATTTGTACTGCTTACAGGTAAACTGTAACTGACTTACAAGTAAAACGAAGCTAACTGGACCAGAAGCATAAGGGGCCAAGGTCCATGGAAAACGTTAGCAGGACTGGGGATGGGTATTAAATAGGCCAAAGCATGTGAGTATCCTTTGGTGTGACTGGAAACGCAAGTTAAGCTTTCAACTGCGGTGGTGGCACACATACTTTGATTTGAGGCTAGGTTGCAAGCCAAAAAAAAAAAAAAAAAAGAGTAGATGAAATATCCTAAGTGTTTATGCCCACTTATATCCTATTTCAGTGATTCATAAAGTAGAGAAGCATTGTGAATCACACACAATTTATGCAAACACTGAAACAATAGATTATTTTACTCCCATGTAATTCATGCCCATCATCACCTACCCTCAGAATCAACTGGAATGGAGTGTAAATTACAAGGTCTACTACCTGTGGGGAAAGCACATATGCACACCTGAATGGCAATATGAAGGCTTTTGATTTCTGCTGGCATTTTTGCCTAAATGATGCAGAAGCCATTTACCACATGGGCAAGGACAAAAAGCTTTCTAAAGGGTTATAACCTCTTTTACAGAAGCTACTTGTCAACTAAATGGCTACGAAAATATTCGTGAGGCTCATGGACAGGTAAACAGGGTTATCATAATGGACAGATGAGGGGTGTCTGGGTGGCTCAGTTGGTTAAGCACCTGACTTCAGCTTGGATCATGATCTCATGGTTTGTGGGTTCAAGCCCCATGTCAGGCTCTGTGCTGCCAGCTCCGAGCCTGGAACCTGCTTCGGATTCTGTGTCTCCCTGTGTCTCTTCCCCTTCCCCACTCATGCTCTGTCTCTCTCTCTCTCTCAAAAATAAATAAAAAACATAAAGGGCAGATGAAAACTGGTTCTTTAATTCTCTCTTTCTCTATCTCTTTCAAATATTTGGCAAGATCTGAGGATCTCTACATAGTCTTCTTTGGCCCTAATTAATAAGGAATCCTGTATGTTAGCTCTGTGAATTTTCTTGTTTTTCATTGATTGATACCATGATTATTTATGTAGGCATAGTCTTTCATGTATTAGGACAGTTATTGACATATTTCCACATCACACCCTAAGCCAATTTATCATATCAGATAAAAATTCATTATGGAAAATGCACAGCAAATGTAAAAGACATACTCCAGTGCCTTGTCATATAAAAACATTAATAAATGCATTTGTTGCTTTCATAAAAAATTAAAAAGTAAACTATTTAAAATTCTAACCTATCCTTAAGTTTGCTGAGATAGTTATTTTAAACTACGAGGACAGGAAAAGAAATTGTCCTGATGTATGTTCTTTCTTTATTTTTGACAGTCTTTGGCAGTGCATCTGTGAGAGAGCATCATTTCCCCCAAATAAGAACTCATTTAGATCCAGTTAAAAAACACCATGGAACAAACATGTTTAAGTGATATATTAAGCTACAGCAGAGAACAGAACAGAGAAGACTGTGGCAGGTCTCATTTCTTACCAGCTCCTCTGGCGTCTCTGCCACCGACTCCACGTTCCTCTCTGTTCTTCCTTCTACGTCTTCCCCCCTCTCTACCTCTTCTGTGCATCTGTCTCCCAGTTCAGCACTTGTCCTTGAAGGTGGCCCTCAGACAGCACAGTGGGCCAGCAAGGTGTTCAATGAGTAACAAAACTTATTGCCAAGTTCCTAATTTCAAACCACAATACAAAATAGTCCTTACTGGCCCCCCCAAAAAGTCTAAATATGATTGTCTCATCAGAACATAGTCTTTGTGTTTCATATTGAAATGCTTTACTTTATAATATAGCCTTCTAAATTTGTTTATAGAATACAATCATATGCCATATATATGTATATATATATATATTTATTTATAAATGCTATTTTATTACCAATTTTAAAAACTTTTGTTATGCAGATGAGGATGTGTGAGGAGCACATTAAGTCATTAAGCTTTGCACTGGGGCCTATATTTATCAGTTTGCCACTGTTTGTATCTAGTCATAGCCTTAGTTTATGCAAATGGGGAGTATAAAGCCCGCGTTTATTTAGCAGGATAATTCACAACTAAAGTTCTAAAATAAGTATGCATTTTGGAAGGTAAATTTTTGAACATTAGTCAATTTTTCCAAAGAGGTTTCACTTTGCAATGGAAAGTGTTTGGCATCCTTTGGTTATTCTTTCTGAGACTAGAAAAATAGCAATCAGGTATTGTTATTAAAAAATAAAACTGCGCTTGATGTCTGTTTTTACGATCCTGCACGAGAAATGATGCTTACAGTCCTAATTCCTGTCACATAAAATGACAGTTTGGTGGGTGGTGGGACCTTATATTTCCATTGATGAGTACACTAAGGCAATAACCATGCCATTAGATGCTCTTTTTATCACTCAAATTGTCATTTTTATGAAACTATTTTGTATACTTGGATGAGCTGTTCTTTCACTGTAATCTTATTATATTTATGTTGTTTCCAAACTTAGCTTTGTAGGGTGAGATTGCAGTTTCTAGGCAATTCTTATTGCTGGTTTTATTTCTTCAATATAGACTGTTAGTGTATAGGTACGTCATCAACCATGACCCTGTCACATCAAGGATGAAGTAACAGTTTCATTATATGCTGAAGACAATGAAAAATCAGCTTTTGAGTTTTAAGAAAAAAAATATAAGATATTGCCAATTTTAAGAAATAGTAAAGAATAAAATACACCAATGGTTAAAAAAAAAAAACCCAGAATATGAGCTATACATTTCAGATCAGTAGGGGTATATAACGGATTATAAAACTCTGCAATGTTCAACATTTATCATTCTGCTACTTGGAATTGTTAGATAACCTGCCTTATAATAATCCTTTTAAAAAACTACTGGCAAGATGCATTTATTAAATTTTTTTCTCACTGAGAGTCTTTGACCAGTCTTTCTGGTTTTATCATAAATTAAACTAAAAGTAATCAATTTTAAATTTCTTTCTCCTCCCCACCTAGGAAAAAGAGCTGCCTAAAATGATCTCATTAGAACAGAGCACTGTACTGTGTTTTAATAGATGTGGAAGTTATTATAATTCTAGGCTAGTCTTCAAAATGGTTTCAGATTTATGGGGGAAGATTTGACTTTTCCAGTACCCAGTTTCATTAATACTGTGAAAAGAAAATTGAAATTGTAGGCTCCTGGGGTGTTTGTGAATTGAGATTAGCACAGTTTTGTTCTCCATCTCTAGAAAAATAAAGTTTATTATTTTTTCCATTTCTGTGCTTCAATACAACATGGGTCAGAAGAAACAATTACAATGCAGTCACTCACAAGAATGCATGTTTAAATGACACAGCTGCAAGAAATCAGGTAGGCAATGATTTGCATGGCGTGCACTAATTTCAATTCATACTATGGTTGTCTGAGAGGTGATGAATGCTGGATGTTTCAAATCCCTCTCATTTTCTCTTCCCATCAACTCCACCCATGCCTTGCACATTCAGAAGTTTGCTCAGGCAGGTCAGATAAAATGCTTGAGAGAGGACATGTGTGGCACATCATAGCCCTTCTAATGAAATGGAGATTCAGAAAGGACTTGGAAATCAATAAGCCTTTGCCACCTGTGTGGCTGCCAGGTCTAACATTTTCCCCTGCTACCTTCAAAGGCACAAAGGCACATGTTTAAGGGGAAGTACAGAGGCCACCACTGGGGGACTGAGGGACTGTTATCTTCACCAGGAATCTAGGTACTATGTGGGAAGGGACACTGGCCACAGAAAAACTCATCATGTGCCTGGAGGACAGAAAGCACCAAATAGAACAAGCTACTACCTCAAATGGCACCACATGGAATTAAAAAGGCAATGGACAATCAAACCCTGTGTGACTTCAGTCAAGTGAAAACTAATTGAAGAACACATACATTCTCCCTCATCTCTGGGGCAAGCCATAGGATCATGGCATTTACTGAAACCTGTTCTTCAATCACCTTATACTCTGTAAACTATGTGTCTATAGCTCAATCATCTGCAGGCTTCATACACTTTTACATGGTCATTGTGCCCATAAGGCTTTATGAGAACGCTTGAAAGTGTCAAGTATCAATGTGACTACCATTCTCCTGGCCCTTTATGATCTGCCCACAGCTACCGACTCAAACTTCTCTTCCATTTCTCTCAAAGGAATTTGCAGTCATAATTTTATTATGGCAATAAATAAAATTGGCCAGTTCCCACAGGCCAATAAAGTTCTACCTACATGGCTGGCTCATAGGATCTTTTTCATCATGCCTAGCTGAATACTACTTATTCCTCAAAATTAGCTTGATGCACCATCTTTTGTGAAGTTTTCTAAGAATATTCACTCTTTCTGTCAACTATTATATAGTGAAGTATAGTTATGTTCCAAGGACTTTACTAGGCCCTGGGAGTATAGATAGATAACCAAACACACTTGACATGTGCCCTCATGGGCCTTGATATATAATGAAGGAAAGAGACATGCAACAAAAAATCATGAAGTTAAAGTTGATACAACAGTTGGAGCCAGCATGTATGATGAAAGAAAATGGTAGCTACCACGCAGGAGTAGAACAGGGGTTTCTGATTTAGACTGGGGAGTTGGAAAGACCTTTCTGAGTTTGTGACATTTTGGGTGAGACAGGGAAAAAGACTGGAGAGTAGTCAAGTGAAAAGTGGCCAGCAGAGTCTTCTAATCAGAAGGAATGAGGAGTAATGACTTAGAGGAAAGAAAAAGTTTACTTTTCAGAAACTAAACAAAAGCCTGAGTGGATGTTGCATAGTAGATGTTGTGGGAGAGTGAAAAGAAATTAGAAGATGGATATAAAACTTAACACACAGATCAGAGGCCATGCAAAGGAGTCATACACGATAAGATCAGCATATCTGGCTTCATAAATAATAATGCTTTTATGGGAAAAAAAAGGTGTCACTAACAGTGAAAACGCAAATGAAAAGGAGAAGAGAAATATTTGTAGTACATATGACAGACCAAGAGTCAATACCTCTAAAATACAAAGAGCACATATCAAGTAATATGGAAACAGTAAAACAAACAATCCACTGGAAGAATGGACAAAAATGTGCACAGGCAAGTGAAGAAAAGAAGATCTGAATGGGTGATTAAATGTAGGACAAGATGCTCAACTTACAATGGAAGTCAAAATAAAATAAGGAGGTTTTTTTTTCCCAACAAACTTACAGGAATAAAGAAGAAAGAAATGGTGACATGGTAAGCATATTTATTTGGGAAATGGGAAATTTTGCTGGTGAGAATATGAAGTTTTCAGTCATTTTTAAGAAGTAATCTAATAACATCTATTAGCATTTTAAAAAAGATTGAATTGCAGCTGGAGGATGGGTACATGTGAGTTCATTATACAATTCCCTCTAACATTATATGCTTGAAATTTACAATAGTAAAAGATAAAAAAAAACCCAAATATTTAAATCATGCAACCCCAGTTTGGGGAATACAGTCTACATAATTAAATACACCAGCACATAAATATATAAATATAGGATGTTTGTTATAATGTTATGAGAGGAAAAGAAACAAAGGGAAAAACTTAAGAGATTAATGACAAGGTTATGGTTGAATAAATTATGGAACACCCGTAGTCTAGAATTTTAATAAAGTTGAAAATAGGAGTTAGAGTTAAATATGTTGACCTGAAAGACATACATAACATGTCAATAAAGGAGAAAAGCAAGTTTAATTCATATAGTGTGCATCCATTTCTATAAAGTAAGAGAGAAAAACAACTCTTTTTAGGTATTTAATAGGAACATGGTGAAAGGTATATGAAAGATTCACGCCAAGTTGTTATTATCGGTTCATGTATGGAGGTGGGGGGGAAAAGGGGAAAATAAAGTCAAGTAGAATTAAAATCACATAATTAAAATTCTTTAACAAGTATTTACTGAGTAACAACAATTTACCAGGTACCATGTAAGATGTTGAGGATATCAAGGTACCCTAGAGTATTAGAAACGCAATGGAAAATGTGATAAAATAAGACAATTTTAAATTTAAAAATGCAATAAAAGAAGAAGACACAAAAAAATGGTACTAAGAGAGAGAGAAATGAGGCCTTAGATAGGGACATCAGGAAAAGTTTCTTGGAGTGGAAGGTATTTGAAATGAGACTCAAAGGAAAAGAAAGATCCAGGTTTCTAGATTGAACTCTGGAAAGCCACTAAGAGTTAAGAAGGAAAACATTGAGACAGAATGGCCTGAAGCTGCAGGAACAGAATCAAGAAGACTGCATGGGAGGATTTGCAGGAAATCTAACTTAATCCCCGTCTTCCCTTAACCGTATTTTACATCATCCATTTTAGTATGGGGCCCACACGATTGTGAAAGTTTACTTAAGTTTGTCATTTCTGTTGGGTGGATTTTTTGCTTCCAGTCTATGTTGCTAGTCCTTTTATAGTTACCTGTAAGTCTATTTGTTTTTGCTACCACTTCCCTCACCTTCTAACATCAAATGAAGATTGTGCACACAAGCTACAAGATGTATGTTTTCTGGCTGATTAGAAGATGAGATTTTTGTAAGTTCATAAATTTTCAGGAGTAGACTGGGGTGAATTTAACCATTAAGAAAATGTGAGAGACCTCTGATTTCAAAGTGTTAAGTAAAGGTAATAAACAGGGAGGCAAGACACTGGTAGTGACATTGCATTTCATCATAAATATGGTTTCCTCAACACTTCCCTAAGTCCCAGCTTCTCTAATATCTTCAGTAAAAGAGGGACTTATGATATTTATTTAATTAAACCAGAAATCACTTCCCGTGTGCTTATGCAGATTAGGATCAATTTATATCAATGCAAGTTATCATATCTGCATTTATTTTCCTATGCCTTCAAGTAATAAGCCACTTAATTCCAATGACTAAATCACTAAGTTATTTAAAGTCAACCAAGTTAGCAGTCTCCATTTTGATTCATTTGGGTGCTTTATTTACATCAACATCATCTGACACCCATAGCACTACAAATAGTTGAGAGCTAATTTGGAGCTCTTTTCTCAAAATAAGCAGAATAGTTGCAGAAGTTTCTAGAGTACTTTTCAAGACTGTTGCTATTGCAAAGTAAGTTGAAAAGAGGCCCATCAGCCAGGTCAAACTTTCCATATTTGTGAAGCAAAAAAAAGCCATACAGAAAATAATTGAGAAAATGAGTTTCAAAGCTAGGGAGCCTGGAGAGTTTGTGTTTTTCATCAAAATGTATTACATTTCATAAATGCAAGAAGAGCTATATTTTGAAATGTAGCTTGTTCTCTCCATTACTGATTTTTACTCCACTATACTCTTCAATAGCAAAATAGTTTCTTTTCTGGTTGCTCAATGACTAAAACACCCAGAAATGGCTTTTCATTTTTTTTAGGTTTATTTATTTATTTTGAAAGAGGAGAGAGTGCCAGGAGAGGAAGGGTAGAGAGAGGGAGAAAGAGAATCTCAAGCAGTCTCCATGCTGTCAGTGCAGAGCCCGATGTGGGGCTGGGTCCCATGAACCGTGAGATCATGACCTGAGCCCAAACCAAGAGTTGAACACTTACCCTCCTGAGCCACCCAGGAGCCCCCAGAAATCACTTTCCTTAAGATGCATTTCACTGTTTTACATACATAAAGTTGAACAACCAATTTTTACCAAAACCCAGAGGATTCATTCCAAAGAATTCTCAGGCCTGGAACTAGGAATTTGGTGGGAACCTGGTTTATAGGAAGACAAAGATGGCACCATGATTATAACTAGAGTAGTGAGGAATGTGCATGTGTGTACACGGGTACGTGGCTGTATTATTGTTACAATTTTACAAATTGTTAAGAGACCTTTTGTAATTTGTTATCCACTGCTAACATTGTTTTTATCAGAAACATAATGGTTATATGTTATTTACCTCCCAGGGTCACCATGAGAATCAGATTTGGTAGAACAATAAACGTGAAAGTGCTCAGAGAAGGATAAGGTTCTGTATAAAAACAATGACAGTCTGATTTTTTTCCATGTTTTCCACACAAAAGGTATGGAATCAGCAGCTTTCCCAACAATGACACAGTTCTGCAGTATGTACTGCATGCCATGGCTCAATCAGTTGTGATGGTGACCACCTTGTACACTATCTTCTCAGGGGTCACTGCATTCAGGGACTTCCCTAACATGAATGGAGGCCCTGTAAATTCAAGTGACTAAAAGATCCCTTAATTTGCAAGGCATGTTGATTCAGGCTATTAATTGTCATGCTGAATGTAGAGCTTGTTTCTGTTTATCTCAGAAACATTCCATCTTTACAGATCAGTGCTTGCTGGCTCCCATGGTTGGAGTGAATTAAATTTCTCCCTCTTTCAAAATTTTATTATACTTTATATTTTTAGGTATCATTAAATCGATCACCCGAGACCACTCTTCAGTAATCACTGACAGCAAGGCCTATTATCTTAGAAATAATAGCTCTTCTGATGAGGTTTTAGGTTTCTTTCTAAAACTGTTAGGCCAATTCTTTGTTCCTCCTTCCTTCTTCCCTGCTCTGGAATTCTGTGGTGTACTCTGAATGAAATACAGCGTATGGTCTCTACTGCGGATCTGTATGCTGGGTGCTAGGTGCACTCCTCCTCAACCAGGGTTCCTGCACACCATCTGTGTAAGTCCAGGGCATTTTGGGAGATGGGGCAATATGTAGTTTTCTTCATTTAAAACTGTGTCTGCTCACTTTGGGTGATCATCTTGATACTGCTGTCAGAAAGCTATTGCCGTCTTTTGTTGGAAAACATCTCATTCTTTCTGGTGAAAGTATAAGAGCTAAGGTGAAGAATTAGCCAGGTTTTCCACTGAGTCCACCAGAAGAAAGCATGTCAAGCCATCCACCATGGGGGCGAGTCTGTGGCGCTTATGGCTGGTTAAGTCATGTAGCCCAGTCTTCCTGAATGTCTTAGGGGGAAGAGCAGGCAGATTAAAAGAACAGACAGGAAGGTTAATCATTCCTTCTTTCAAGAGCTCTGCATTGTTTTCCTCCAAAAATAAAAATTACAGTTGATATGTGCCCTTTTCCCATCCTCACAACCTAAGTTTATCCAACAGAAGCACTGCTCTTGTCTTGTTAGTTTCAGAGTGGCTACTGAGAAAAGTTTTATGTAAATAGAATTCAAAAACACTTTTAAAAACTTTCTAGGTACTAAAGTATCAATTACTAACATTTCTCCTTCTTGCCACGGGTAATAGGTGTATCTCCATTTATAGTATGGTACACTCCTCAGTCAATTTGCCAGGACTACTAATAAAAGCTAATTTACATTATCAAAAGTTCTTTGTGTTGGATCGAATGCCAAGTGCTCTACATGCATTGTCTCTTTTATCAGCACAACAATATTGCAGGTATTTAACCTTATTCATGCCATTTTGCAGATGCAAAAAGTCAAGTCCACAGAGGTTCAGTGCTTTGCTTCTGATTATACAACGAGTGGCTAAACTCAGACACTCCAAAGTTTGCTCAAGGAAATGTAAGATTTTAGTGTGCTTATAGATGTGACAACGTTGGTACTTCTCTTTCTACTAATTTTCTTCATTTATTTGATGGCCTCTGTCTGTATTGACATCTTTAATACATCCATTTTTTAACCTGGAAAATTAATAAAATGTTCTTGTCTCTCCTATTTTATTACCAAAGCCAGGATTCTTATAATCCTGAGATCGGGTAAGGAGTTAATAATGATGATGGTGATTTAATCAACAAAGTCAGATGACAAGAGGTGAGACCTACAGACCGCAGCCTAAGGTAGCATTTGCTGCTCCTTGGAGCCCATGAACCAACAGAGAAAGCATATTATGAGTCTTCATGGAGACAGCATTTCCTGTAGGGTACTATTCAGAATATGCTGAGTTACCTCTGACATTATTTGAGGGAAGGTAGTTAATAAAATATCAAGAAAACTCCACAGGAAACGAATTTCATTACTAAACAGGTATTTGATATACATCACAAGAATCCTCCCAGATTTCATGTTTCCATAAGAGATGGATTTACGCTATATTTTTCTAAACGTTTGCCACATTTCTTCCTTCAGGGTTGGTGACTATTTTTAAAATGACAACCCATCTCATTGTCTCTTTCCAAAGCTCAAGGGGACATGTCACACTTTAGAAAGGCTCTCATGGTATTTTGGCATTTTCTAATAAGGACTTGTGATGTGAAAGTTTATTAATGTTTTAAGGTTGGATACATGCAGATTGCCTAAAAATCTATTGTGTACTCATTATCGAATAGATTTTTGTTACTTAATATAGGAAGCTCTGTATTAGCAGCCATGCACTTTTTGTAGACTTTCAAATAAATGCTTTAATATAACACAGTAAACTCACTCATCTGTTAACTAAGAATTATAAGCAGCCAATCATGTGTTAGTTAAGGCTTTGGACTAGAGCCCACTCTCTGTAACATCGAAAGGGACTGTGGCTCATTTTTGGCTCACATCAAATCTGTATGTCTTACGAGGACGTTGCTACAAGATGGAATAATGTATCCACTGGCATCAAACCAATGCTAGTAGAAACAGGTACTCCACTCACCAATATACCATAATAAGGTATATTATTTGTTATACATTTAAAATGTAGACAGGCATTTTGCTAATCACTGGGTATGCATCATCCTCTTTCAATCTTGTAACAACTCTATTCTGCCCATTTTGCAGACTAGGAAATTAAACTTCAAAGAGACTTAAGTAACTTCCCCAAGGTCAGGAAGGGCTGCAACTCAAACTGGTTCTGACTCCAAAGTTACAGCCAGAACTAATATTAACTCCCTGTTGTGTATCACAGTTCTTACAAAATGCTCTTAAGGGCTTTTCTAATGTGTGGCAATAATCTACTCTATTTTGCTGTTTTTTTTAAAAAAAATCCAAAATCACAGATAGGTCCAAATAGTTTACACTGAATGTAAATTGTAGTGTTCTGAAAACCAAGAAATAAAAACCACCTTTTGTTTATTATTTTGTGTCGTACTGATTTCCTGCAAAATTAGTTTGCTGAATAACATTGATTTCCTGGAAAGATGGAATCCTCTGACCAAGACCTTAATACTCCCCACAGCTTGATCAAACTTTAGATGGGCTTCTTCCTGCCTCTAGGCCCTTGGCCTCCCTTTCTTTTGAGCATTTACTTTAGAAAACTTGTAATTTCAAATTTCTTCTCTGACTTTTTGATATATAAATATTTTTAAAAGCCTCTTGCTAGTGTCACAACCCAGGATTCTTTTTCTCAAGAACCTGAGAGCTACCCTTTGAAATATAATCTTCAACAATGATAGCTCCCAATCTCCCAATTTCTGTGGGAGGGTAGTAGCCTACCTTGGAAAGGGAGAGGGCCTTGCTCCAAGTTGTAACTAAACCTCCAACCAGGAAGATATTTCAAGGAGGTTTACTTTTTCTTTGGGTGAAGCCAATCAGCAAGCCACAGGTAGTCTATGATCCCACCACAGATCTCTCCAGTCTTCATTTTTTCAGTTGAGTTGAGTTTGAAGTGAGCTCAGTTTGAGTTCTGGCCTCCATGTATTACAATAATCTTGAATCTTCCTTGACTATTTAACTTTGTCTAATATATTTTTTGTTTTGACATTACTGCTCTCAGAAATAGGGGAAAAGTGCAAATGATGCCTAATGACTTTCCTGTATTTTAACCATGCAACATTCATTCTTATTCTAGTTTTCTGAAGAATTAAATTTACATGGGGAAAAAAATGGTTACTACACTAGAATGTCACACACCAAAAGCCTCATAGCCAATCAGTGCCCCAAATCCAGGTGCCTGCTCTGCTCCTGTATGATTTGCAGGGCCCTGATTCTGTGTGATTGGTGCTGACTGTGGCCTGGTGCTCAGGAGACACTCTAGATGTTTCCAAAAATGAAGTCCTAATTATTGCTGTTTTTCTGGTGACAGCTCAAAATTTACATTTTAACAGCAATGTATTGGCTATTATGGCTAATTAAACTTGCCTTTGAATAATTACATAATATATATACAAAATTTAAATGTAGCACAAAATTATCTTCTAATCAGGCTCTAAAAATATGATCTAATAAGCGATATATTCCTTTAAATGATTGTGATTACTTATTTAATGAAAAGATGCACCTTGTTCAGTATACATATCTTTTTTCCTAATGTGGTTAATGAGATCACTTCAATAGAAATCCTTTGATCTTTTCTCAAAACAGCACACTGGAAAACCACTCAAAATTGCATGCTAATTGTAGTAAATTTAACCTAATGAATAGTAATACATGTAAAGGACCTTTTGCTATTAAATTTAAATTTATGCCAGCCATAGAATTATTTAAATGAACATTTAAAAAAATTAATCCTATATTTGTGAGGTACCTGAATCTTGGAACAATCTTCTGCATCCCAAGAAGTTAAAAGCCTACCTTTTCTAAATTAGACAGCTTAGTAGCTCTCTCATGTTACAAAAAGTAACTTAATCTCTCTGAATCTCCCTCACTATGAAAATACTGCAGAGTTTTGTCTAATAATGAAATATAACAATGTTTATGAAATACTAAGAACAATGAAGAATACAGAATGAATCTCCAAATGAAAACAAGTTATTACTGTTATCTATCAATACTCATATAACCTGAACCCCAATCAGTGTGATCCAACTGATGAGCAATCAACAGGTATCCTTTGAGGGGCTATAGTGATCACCTTATCCCCATTAGTTTAGCTAATGCTTAAGAGATTGCCACAAAAATGATGATCTTCTTCTTTCGTAACTACCCAGATTTTTTTATTATTCAGTAAGCTTTTCTTTTTCTCATTTGACAAAAGTTTTATTTGAAAGTGGCCCATTACCCTATTAGCTCCTTCCCACCCACACACACATACATAACGAGCATAGACAAATCATTCTTAGCATTATAAATCTAAGAGGAAATTGTCCTTCCTAAGCAAGACTCCCAGGAAACAGGAAGCTGGTCCTGTTTCCTCTGTAACAAAAGACCATTTATTTATTCATTAGGAAGTTCCCACACCAAAGAGCATCATTCTCTTCATTTATAGTCTTAAATTATAGGGATAAAAATCAACTCTTCCAGGGGCGCCCAGAAGGGTGCTCAGTCAGTTGAGTGTCTGACTCGATCTCACAGTTCCTGGGTTTGAACCCTCTTGTCAAGTGCTCGCTGACAGCACAGAACCTTCTTGGGACTCTGTCTCTCCCTCTCTGCCCCACCCTGCTCTCTATTTCTCTCAAAAATAAATAAACTTAAAAAAAATCACCTCTTCTGATTTCTTCAGGAGTTTTGAGAAAGGGTTCTGTTTAGAAGAGGGGCTCAAAACTAAGATGTATGGACACGTTTAAGGGCCATTTTGGAATGTAAGTAGTTTGCAGGGTTGCCATTTTGTCAGCCTACTAAGTGAATCACAAATATAAGACTTCAAAGAAATCTATTTCACAGAGCCTTATGTTCATGTGAAAAAAGAGAAGTCTTGCAAAATATGTATATTTACATAATACAAACAGTAATAACAGCAAACACTCATAGCATGTATTATGAACAAGACACTGCTCTACAACATGCTTTCCACATATTAATTTATTTAATCTAACAACACTATCTGTAGTTTGAGGGAAAGGCACAGAGGTTGCCAGTCTTTTTGAGAAGAAGTATGAAGAAAAACTCATCCACTTGTCATGTGTCCAGGCAGCTGAAACCAGGCATTTTAGGGCAATGGTGGCCTGTGACCTAGTTATCACTGGCTGCTTTAGATTTCCACCTGTCGTTCTAAAAGTTGAGCTTCAATTAGACCTAAATTGTATAGCTATGCTCTCATTTTCTAAAATACTAAGTTTATACCAATGTGAAGCTGTTACCCAATGCTAACCATGCAGGACGGTGTGGCTGGAATCAAGCATCACTGAGTTCCATGTGTTCTCACCCAGGGGGTTGCTCCCAATCCAGTTTCAACATGTACAGTTCCCACCAGGAGGCCTGAGTGGTTTCATCAGTTGCCCACCAATTTTCAGCCAGGAAAAGTAACAGGATTATGTAATAGGGAAAAAATAGCTTGAATATTCTTTTTTTATATAACTAAATTGGGAAAATGAAAAGACACCATTATGCTCTATTTCATGCCAGGCATTGCAGCCGGTGCCTTAAATATATTTGTTTTAATTCTTGCAACAACATGAAAAATAGGCAATATTTTAATGTGAAAGATGAAGAATCCAGCAATCATGAAGAATAACTGACAAAACATCTGGGGAAGAATGAAAGATATCCTTTTGTAGAATGGGACTAAAGGTATGAACTTTCTGTTTTTGTTCCCAGAGCTGAACAGAACAGTGGATGGCAAAGTAGGACTCAATACTACTTGATCAATGTTGAAATTGATAATCCACCAAGTATACAACTTCCCTCTTCATTAAGCATTATGAGTAGAACCACATAGTAAGTCAAATTTATCAAACACTTGATAAAAGGTATAATTTACTTGTGTTGAGGAAGATGCCAGATTTTTCCTGTGTTATTAATAGCCTTAGGAAGGCATGTACATGAGCGTAACCCATTTTCACAGAAGAAACCATTTTTTGAAGAGAGGGTAGGTGAGGGTGATTAGGGAAACTTCATATGTAAATATTAAGGGAGTAGGAAAGACACTCATGTGAAATACAGAGAAGATTTAGGCAAAACATTTTTAAAAGTAATTATGCATCTTTTTACAAAAATATCTTCTTTCACTTGTTTGAGGATAGAAAAAGTGCATAGCAGTTATATCCATTTCTGAATATTTAACTCGGTATATTACTTTCCTTAAAAATCAGTTTCCCAAAATATGACCTAGTGATACCTAAAATGATTTCTATCAAGTTATGTCTAACAGTATCTAAAGTTTAATAACAGCAACTACAATTTTCGTCCATGTTATTTTATGTTAGTATTGATGATGAAAAGCAAGCAAGAAAAACAAATTTAAGAAAAGCATGACATCAGTACATTGAGAAACAAAGATGTGCAGGAGGAGCATCCTATAATGAAACAATATTCAGATTAGAAAATGATTTAAAAAAAAAAAACCACCGCTAGACCAAAAAAAAAAAAAAAACAGTTGGAAAAAAAAAATCGTATACTCTAAGGACTTCATAAGAAGCTGTCACACAGAGCCAAGTCTGCCAAAAGAGCAACACTGCATGAATTATTAAAGATGGGTGTGAAAAAAATCATAGGGGATGGGACAGAAAAAGCCAATGATAGAAAAGAGCTCTCACTTACAAAATGTAATATAGGAAGAGAAACCATTCATGAAATACACTATCAAGGAGAGGTAAGATCATAAGAAAAGCCTACAAAGAAAGATGACATTGGAGCAACAGAATTTGAAGTTTAAGCCTTAAGAGAATTGATGAATTGAAAACTTGGGAGTGCAGAAAGAAACAAGGAGGGAGAGGATGGGAAGTTCCAGCAGGCTTGGTGCGAGAGTACCGAAGGAGCTGTCATCACATACAGTCAGCAGCTGCTGTGCCTTGTATATTGGACAACACACTCTGATGCAGCGGAACAAAATTAAAATTCGCACAACAAATCCATGCAGGCAGACAAACACGGTTCCTGCTTCATGGAGCTTACTTTCTTGTGGGGGATGCAAGCTGAACATTAATGAACAAGTAACAGATAAGCAAACAAGATTCCGATAGTGGGAAGTGTGGTGAAGAAAATGGGACAGAAAGATTATTATCTACAGTATGGCTGCTGACAAACTGTTCCTCACTTTCCATCATGCTATAGTATTTAACAAAACAGGCACAAATCAGATGAATAAAAAGGAGAGAGGACGACAAAAGGGTAATCTCTTTTTCTCCTCTCTTCTCCTCCCCACCACCTACTGTCCTGTTGTTAGGACCAGTGTCCCCAGAGAAAGGCGGAGGCAATAAACTAATCTATAAAGAATGGTTAGTAAGACCTATAAGCAATGGCTAGAAGAACTGGGTCACTTAGCTGTGCTCAAGAGGAAAAAAAGCAACAATTTTAAGTGCAATTAGAGTTCTCTTACTGAATTTCCTAGGTACACAGGGTAAGGATGCTATATATACATAGAGGATGATAGCCTATACTCAGTCAGCAAAAGAAAGATTCAGACCAGAGGAAAACCAAGTACAGTAAGTACTGTAATTAGTAAGAATCTATACTGTTTTCAGCACTATGTTAACATAGTGAAAAATAATGCAAAAATCAATTTCTCTCAAGAAAATACTAATTAGGAAAGCAAAATGAAATATAAATATAAACACACACACACACACACAAATGTACAACCTAACACCAGACTTTGTTTTATGAACAATCCATGCTGGAGGATCTTAGCGAAAACCAGATATAAAACAGAATGTCATAATCGGGCATGTGAAAGTAAGAGAAATACAGAAAGAAGAAATTTAGGGAGGGAGAAGGCAAACAAATGGGGCTGATGTAATGGACAAGAAAGAAACAACTATTTTTTTTTAATTTTTAATTTTCATGAACACAGAAAGAGTGAGAATACCAGTGAAAAGGGGGCAGGAATTTGGCAAAGGGACCTAGGATCATATCATAAAGTGACCATATCTGTCCAGACAACCAAAAGGGAATTGTTGTAGAGACCAGTAAACCAGAGGAATGGAATGGATGATCCTCAGAGTTCTAATCACATTCTGGAGGCTGAAATTTTTGATTGGTGGGATACAGGCCAGAGGAAAGAGGATACGAACACGTCTGTATCTCCTGACCTTCTCCAGCTGAAAGGTGAGAAGCTCCTTGCTGGCCCCCAGTAGTGGCTCCATGTGCTTAGAGTGTGTGGCTACAGGTCAGTGGGTTGTGATAGTCAAAAGGGACACAAGATATGCATCCTGAACCATTTTTTAAATCCAAATACCAAAATGAATAGATTTAATTTAAAGCAATATTCCTCAGAAGAATATAAATTAGTTACTTTATGGTGACATGAAGTTTTCTGGGATTCCATGTGACAGCTACAGAGGTCACGAGTTAACTGAGTGGTTAGTCTCTATTTATCTTACTCGCTTTGTTCAGCTAAACAAGAAAATTATTGAATATGAAGAAACACTGCTTTACAGAGGAAACTAATGGAAATGACCCTGATATTTGGTATTATGAATATCTAAAAGCAAACCCAGCCTATGAATGATTCATTTTCAGAGTTCATAGCCACCCCTTAAAGGTACAGAGCTGCTTTGGAAACAGTATTTATGTGTTAGTCAGTCACACCATATCACAAAGAAGGAGGAGAAATTATGCATCAAATAGAGTTAAAACGCCTCAACTTAAATTTAGGGAGACATGGCAAGACTCAAATATTTCTCTATTCAATGTACCAAGGATTCTACCTGCTGTTTGTTTTACTACTGCCATAATACTCTTACTTCTGAAATTCAGAAATTTATCACTTAAGATAATTTGCTGGCAGAATGAGTGGTGGGGACTTTTTGTCAGTAGAAAGGTCAAATAATTCTCCACAATGCAGGGCAATTTTTAAGCTTTACAATTTTACTACAGGTGACCCAAGGGAAAGCCCATTATACCGTTATACACAAAAATTACATTGTGAGTTAATGGAATGTGAACAGTAAGATATCAGCCTTGTGTGCTGTCCCCCACTGCTTCTTCTGAAATACATAATCTTGGTTGGTTTTGTTTTTAAAATTTGTTTTTCAATAAATGTGGGGAAATTTATCCACGTAAAAAGCAAAACCCCTTATCTCACAATAAGGCATTGTTCAATGGGGTGGACTTCTAGATATAAATGCAAGCCTCTTCTAAGGACCAAAGCATGCAACAAAGATTTAGAGTAAAGCAAAAAAAGTAAGAAAAAAAGTCGACTAACCTAACCCACCTGAGCTCGGCTCACAGGGGTCAATGTCCTCATCGTCGCTGGGACATTCTGCTGAGGCCACAAGGATGTCATCTGTGGTCTGTAAAAGAATCACATTAAGTAGATTAATTTAAAGGGATCTAACAGATGCTCTTATCTTTGTCTCATTGACACATGAAACGCATTTGTGTTTTCCTGATAGGTAGAGAAACCCAATTCATTATTTCTCTTTATGACAACCCAGAGCCCACATTTTTCAATCTATTTTAGATCTCTCATGAAAGAATTCACGTATTTGTAAAAAGTTGATTACAGCTTATTTTACATAAGGGCACAGAAGTGGTCGTAGCCAACTTATAGATACCCATCCATTCAACTGCACAGAATAGCTGCACACAGTAGCATACAGAGATTTAAAACAACCTGCCAGAAGCAGATGACTGGAAATTTATTACAACCCTGGAGTGCTACAAAGTATGCATCAGTAGGCTTTATGCAGTACTTGTGCTTAGCTTCCTAAAAGCAGAAGAGCTATAACCTTTTATATTCACGACTAGGTAGAATTTGATGAATCTTTGAGATATAGCTTGTCATTATTAGGAAACACAGATTAAGTAGAGAATATATTTCACTGATGTGTTAAAGGGAAGCAAATATCCATTTAAGGAATTGGGGGTGGGGAGATTTCACACTTGATTCTTATTTTTGCAATATTCAGGTAGCAGATGTCATTTCACCATTGTCCTTTTCATTATTGAGGTTTCATGATAAATGAGAAGCGTATAGCAGGATGATATTTTATGGCAAGAGGATGGAGGTGACAGTTTTCTCTGTGACATTCTAGTTGCTTCATTGCACTTACAGCAAAAAAAAAGATAACCATCACTGTAATAAAAAGCAGAGTATGTAAATCCTAGCAGTTCGTCACATCATCAACACATTTACAAGCACCAAAGGTTGTTCTTTACTGCCACTTACAAGCAGCAGTAAACTCAGAATAGATATTGCATGGAAACTGGGAAGGTTTGCATCAGATTTGGCTAATGCTAAAGTACAGAACTCAACATATATATGACAGAAAATATCTCATTACATTGGCTAAGGATTAAGGGGATTATAATTGTGTAGACAATACTCAGAACACCAACCCTGATGAAATCCTGATTTAAAAATGGAATCACAATAATATATAGAGATCCTATATTAAAGAAAAAAAAAGAAATGCGGCATGACTTACTTTAATTAAGGGAGCACTTAATATAGTCAGAGATTAAAGTATAAATAAATCAATCTCAGGAAAACTGCGCCACCTTGAAAATGATGAAGATAAAAGATGATACACTTTTGTGACAAGAACTCAGCCTAAAGTTTTTCCAAGTGCAGGGACATTCTGCTGCACATTCAAATAAAGAATTTGTTCAGATGCTAAGGCTTCATGAGGTAACTTTAAATAAATACGAGCATTTAAGTACCATTTTGAGATGGTTTCATGTTATTTTGTTCTTAATTCCCCTGAGAGACAGTTGGGAGACTGGATTCATTTATTTTGCTGCTACTATTTTAAAAGAGGGAGCTCAAAATATCAGTTTTCCTGGAACTGAAACTGTTCATGTCAGTTGTAACTACCAGCAATTGGTGTGATGGTCACACAGGTATCTTTCATTAAAGTGAGCTTCAAAAGGCAGAATCCAGCCTCCTCTTGGCATGAGCACATTTTGCAGGATAACATCCAAACTGACTTGATAATAGCAAGTTATTGGATTATGAGGTCTTGCAGGTCAATTGTTCCAGTTCACCCCAGAGCAGATTATCTGCCTTTTTTTTTTTAAAGCCAACCTCAAGTGGAAAGCTACTTTTTTCTCAACCACAGTAGAAGTTCTTTCAAGCTACTTTCAAGGTTACAAAAGAATTTCTCATTTCCTTGAGGAACTTTAACTGTATTCATGAAATCAGTATAGGGTTGTTGTTCTGTTCTTGACAGGGGAAGAGGAGGATGAGAAGGATGAGAATAGATTATTTTTTTTAAAAAAATATATAATTTATTGTCATATGGGTTTACATACAACACCCAGGGCTCATCCCAACAAATGCCCTCCTCAATGCCCATCACCCATTTTCCCCTCTCCCCTAACCCCATCAGCCCTCAGTTTGTTCTCTGTATTTAAGAGTCTCTTATGGTTTGCCTCCCTCGCTCTCTGTTTGTAACTTTTTTTTCCCCTCCCTTCCCCCATGGCCTTCTGTTACCTTCTCAAGGTAGCCAAATTATGGAAAGAGCCTAAATGTCCATCAACTGATGAATGGATAAAGAAGATGTGGTTTGTACATATTATGGAATACTACTTGGCAATGAGAATAGATTCTTTAACCCAGTACTTCACACCCCAGCAGTGGTATTGCCCCCTTTCTCCTCCTTCACCTGGGGCAGGAGGAGAGACATTTTCAGTTGTCACAACTGCGCAGGGGGGTTGATGGAGGCAGTGTGCTACTACTGGGGTCTGATGAGCAGAGACCTGGGAAGCTGCTAAAGATCCTAAAATGCGCATGACAGCCCTTCCACAACAAAGGATTTTATGAGCCACAAGGTCAGTGGTGCAGAGGTGGAGAAACCCTGCTTTAGAAGTGTAACACTTGTTCCGCGCCTTAATTTTTTGCCTGTGAAAAAAATGGAGAGCCTAAGAGTACCTATTGTTGTAAGGATTAGTCACAAAAACAGGACCACACTGCAAATGCTTATAAAGCTGTGATACTATCAACAATTACATTATTGTTATTATTTCAATAAATATAGCACTGATTTCATCTTTTCTAGCACTATATTTTTAAATAATATAATTTTAGACGTTAAGCCGGAAGTTTTATGTGTGAATTATTTTCAACTTTTCAGATCTCATGTTAAGTAGTTATATCAAAATACAGTAGCTATATTGGTACTTGGTTGAACTAAGCTTCCATCTCTCACAGCTAGTTTTACATTCTGAATCAGAAATCAAACATCAAATATAAATAACGAAGGCTGCTTCTCAAAATAAATTCATGGACTAAAAATGTGTGACTCAGTGGACAGTGTTTCATGCAGACTAAATTATTTAGGCCACCCAACTTAAATTTTCTTTAAAAAGTTGACCTATTTTCTACATTCTTCTGGAACAATTCCACAGTAAACAGAAAGTGTGAGAATGTTCTCAGTGTTATCTTTCACAAAACATAGTACCTAAAATAACAAAAAATGTCATGAAATAAATAGTACCGGATAGCCCTCCTTGAGTAGAAAAAAAATTACGGTACAAATACGACCCTATTGTAAAACTGTATTTTAATTTTTAATGTACTTTTCCTGGTATAATGAATATACATCCTTGTTTTTCATGTTTTTTCTCTCAGAAATGGAAAACCAGCAATAGTCTTTTGAATAAAAGATCTCAAATCAATAGATGACTTGGCAGAAATCATCACTCTATGAAAAACCAGGAAGTGGCTTCAGTGTAGGGAAAAAAAATCAAATTTCATTTTGGAGGCTGAATTAACGGAACAATCTTCTAGCCAAAGCTGTGTAATTTAAATTTAATTCACTGTGTTTGTAGCTGTCTTTCTATGACATGCTGTTGAGAGAGTGGTAGAAAGAAACTCAAATATGTCACATTAATCAATTCTATTCTTCAGTATACTTTCCCTGATGTTTATAACCTTTTCCAGAAAAGAGACAACCTGCTGAAAGAGACAGAATAGTAATCAAGCAAAAGCATTAGCTTTACATAAATGTCCATTTAGACAAATGTCCCTAACTGTGCATTTAACCACTCACAGGTAAAAGTGCCATGTTGGTCTTCCCTAATTCAGAGTGGTCTGTACATTCATGCAGCAAGCATCTGTACTTGTTCAAAATGTCTGCTAAAAATATCTAGGTCTCCTTACCTTTAGGGGAAAAAATGATGTGAATAGAATTCAAGAAATAAAGGCACTGAAACTTAATTCATCATGCTCCATGTAAAACACCAACATGTTATAGAGACAAAAATGTAATCAGGACGGGTGGGAGAAAGGATGTGTATAGTAAGAAGTTATCCCAATTTATTTAACTTCTTTAACAGCCAGGGTTATTCCAGAGACACCATTTGGTGGGTTAGAAAGTAGAGAAACCCGTGTATTTTTGTTCTTTTTTTCCTTACTTACAGGCATCTTCCCCCCAACCTTTAATGGTGAAATTTGCTGCATATTCACTTGCTATCACTTTTTTAAAAAGTTTACTATTTAGAGTGCAAGTAAGGAAGAGGCAGAGAGAGAGAGGGAGAGAGAGAATTTCAAGCAGGCTCCGTGCTGTGAGCAGAGCCTATCAAATGACATGGGGCTCGATCTTATCAAATGTGAGATCACGACCTGAGTCAAAATTAAGAGCTAGCTGGACGCTTAGCCAACTGATCCATCCAGGCATCCTGCTATCACTTTTTAAAATACAGAACAAATGTATATCTGTGTGTTAAAAAGATATGATGAGAGGATAAACTTAGTCTGTAATGTTATATCTCTACTAAGAACAGCGTCTCTAGACTTTATTCCTCATGATAAACAGCTTTACTGAAGACGGATACATTCTGATGAAAACACCTACAAGAAAAATCTATCAGGACAAAAGAACAAATTCCACTATGCAAAACTATGCCCACTATTAATTTGAGGTCCACAAAGAAATTCATGATTTACTCTAAAATTGTGATTGAAACTTTATTTCTAAACAACAAGAGTTTATAGGGCTATACATCCAAATACAACACTGAAAAATATCTCAATAAATGGTGTTCACTTGTATAGCATTATTTACCCAAATCGTTCACTGCTGTGATCAACATTCAAACTGAATTCAGACAGGAGATAGGGTTGAGTATGGACCTAGCTGATATGACACATGTTTTGCTAATTGGTGGGCACTTGATCCTACTGTTACTTTTGTCTATGTGAAGCTGTTCTGGAGGAGAGAGAGCATTCATGTCTGGATTTCAGGACTGAATCTGGCAGTTTCTCCAGAAAAGACTTATTGCCAGCCACATTTTCATGAAAAAAGAAAAAAAAAAGTCAGAATTCATGATTAGTGTTATAGACTGCCCAAGCCAAGTTCAATACATTGCACTAATAATTTATAAGACAAGAAGTTTCTAGGGGATGGGGGAAGTGACAATATTTGCCAAGAGAAAAACTGCAGAAAAATAACCCAGTTGTAACACATATATACAATTTCTGAACTGTGAGTCAATTTGACCAAATCAAACCAATAAAGATACATCAAACTGGCAATTTCAGGTAATCAACAATCCTATTGGGGACCTAGGTGGCTCAGTTGGTTAAGCGTCCCACTTTGGCTCAGGTCATAACCTCATGGTTCGTGGGTTTCAGCCCCATGCTGACAGCTCAGAGCCTGGAACCTGTTTCAGATTCTGTGTCTCCTTTCCTCTCTACCCCTCCCATGCTTGCGCTCTCTCGCTCTCTCTCTCAAAAATAAATAAATGTTAAAAAAAACTTAAAAACACAATCAACAATCCTATTAAAGGTGCAAAATGAGTTTGGAGTCTCTGCATAGATTTTATGGTAGTTTCCATGATCTCGGTCAAGCTTTTGGTTCTTATTTGTCAATTATTTCTCTGAGTAGTAGATGCCACATAAAGATGTCAATTCCATGGCTAATAAAAATAAAAGCAATGAAGTGAGATCTAACATGGGAAGTATGAATTTTAGCTCCAGCACATGAATAACAAAAAAAAAGTGAGGCTCAATTAGTTATCAACGAAAAGAAAACACTTCATGTATACCTCATGTATACATAGCATTTTCTGATGGGCACAAAATATGGTCACTACTTAGCAGGGTATAAATTGTAGCTCCCACCTGTAAATAACTTATTGTGCTTACTCTGTTCTGTAAAGCACAGGAACAAATCACTCACTGATACAAGTAACAATCAATTCAATTCAAATGGCTTAGCTTTCTTGAAATGTAGCAGTGCTCCCATAACTATTACTTCATTAAATATTCACTAATAACATGCTTATGCAGAATGTAGGTGGAGGTGCTATTATTCTGAGCACTACAGTTAAGTACATGCTCAAAAAAATACCCATTTGTACACTCATTTACCCAATTTGAATGTTTGAACACTAGCATTCATGAATATTTAGGGCAAAGCTTAATATTTCTGAAAACAGCCAGCTTTCACATTTCTTTAATATTTTTTTTCCCCAATTGATGCCTTAGGTTATTACAAAAATGACCATAAATCATCTGTCTGCTTGGGGGAAAAGGCAGACTTGAAAGCCATTCAATTTCTTCAAAATTTTCTTGACTATTTAAAATGTAAGCAATGGTTCCAGAACAGTAAAAGTGGGTTGGATAGAAAAACCCCACCATGGTAAAGAGATCACAGTATCTTATTCATTTTAACATGCATTTTATATGGATTTGATAGTGGTCATCTGAACAGGCAAAACTCTAAAGGGAAGATTGGAATGTGGAAATAATGCCACAAAAAAGTGAATTTAAAGGAAATATGCAAGAAAGAAAAGAATGAGGATTTCTGCTTAGTCAAAAAAGGACATCATATTTTAGCAAAGTTATGCAAAGTAGTAAACCTGCAAAGGAGAAACCTGGTGTCATAAAACTTGAAATTAAGTTTATGTTTTCAAAAAGATAGTATATCTCTTGTACTATTTCTTTAAGCTACTAATGACCTTTATTGCTCATATTGCATTTACATGTTTAGCCAAAGTAATGTAGGAGAGCTGGCCAAAAGAAAAAGTTAAAGTGCAGTTTAAATTTTCAGATAGGTATTGTAATAACCTATTCTCCTGGATTTGCATTAATTAGAATTTTGGGGTATAAGACCTCCAAAGGCGGCTGGTAGTGGAGTGGAAATGCTAAAAAAGAAGTCAGAATATGTATGTGACCAACTGTGTTCCCTCTCTATTTGATTTGCTTTTGGACATGAGTCCAAAATTCTGCACTGAGTTTGGCCGTTTCCAAATTAAATGAATACTGACAGATGTTTACAGTGCAAATCTAGGTTTCTAGGTAAGTTTATATGGATCTCTACTCCAACCATTGTGACTGAATGAACTAATTCGTCACACATGTTGAACTGAAAATACTTACTGCTAATGATGCCCAAACAGATTTTTTATAATTGTAAAATGCCAATGATGGATAGTGTTAACTAACATGTTTCCAAACTTCAAGCTTTCATTGTTGGCGTCTAACATGTTAGGGGATAGAATGAACCATGTTTTAGTCAAGTAGTCACACATCTTCTTGTGATGGGCCAGACCTTAGTGATCCTTAGTCTAAACTTGTCACTTTATATATCAAGAAACAGAAGCTACAAAATAGTTTTTGTTTGACCACAATGATAGTGCTAATTAATGGCAAAACTATGAGACTCTACTGACCACAATAGGTTGTGATTTTGTCTTATCCTACCCCAGATGACTTTCTTCTATCCATTCACCACCCATCCATCCATCCAAAACCATTTTGTTCTCTAAAGGATGTGATATAGTCTATAAAGATACACAATGAAATACATTTAAGATAAATTAAAAGGTGGCAAAGGAAATTATTGGATTTGAGATAAGTAACCACTAAAATTGTCATGAAGAAAACACACACACATATAAGGAGACTAGTTTCTGTGTTCTCAACAGTACTTAAGAAAATGTATGCTATACATGTAAGTATATACATGTAAACATATATGTACTATATATTTATATACAATCATTTTTATATGTGAATGAGAATAACTTCTCTATTTCACAGGGATGTTGTAGGGATCAAATTTGACATGCGTGAAAGCACTCTGGAAATATCCAAGTTCCCACAATGTGGTATTTCTATGCTATTATTACAACTAATAAGGAATTATTTTTTCTCTTCATATTACACTATAAAGAATAGTTCTGGGGAGAGTTCAAAAAGGGCAGCCGACTCTCCACTTAACTGAATAACTTTCATTTTCATGTCCCGAAATCCTCTGAGTGTACCCTCAGTTAAATGGGATCTGTTTCTCTCATCCAACTAGCCCCTCTCATAAATGCTGTTATGCTTGGGCTGATTCCCTTTATACCAGAATAGGATTCATTTCAGCATTGTTTATTTAGGGTGTATGTGTCAATTTCACTGGTAATGTACAAGGTAGGTAGTACCAATCCATACCTGGCACTGTCATTCCCTCCTCTCCAGGCCTCATGTCCTGGAGAGTCACCATACAGATGCAAGGACACTGGAGTCCTCTCAAGTTCTCCTCCTTACTCACTTTCCTGGGACCTAGGTGACAACTTCATTTCCTTTATCTCTGCATCCACAGTTTATTTCTAATGCATGCCCTATTATAACTAGAGCATCTAAATGAACAGGTGAGTGGGAAATACAGATCACTTAGCAAACACTATTAATCAAAGGAGGGAGGGAGGGAGAGAAAGACAGAGAGAGATAGAGATAGAGAGAGAGACAGAGAGGGAGAGAGAGAGAGAGAGAGAGAGAGAGAGAGAGAGAGAGAGAGAGAGAAATGAGAAGGAAGGGAAAAGAAGCTGAGAGGAAGAGATGTACTTTAGGTTTGACCCCTGCCACATAATGCTCCCTATTATAATGATTGTATCTATAGTTACAACATGACACTGCTTATGGTTGTGTCTTCTCTATGGATTAACAATATACTAATTAGCTTAGGGGCACCTGAGTGGCTTAGTCAATTAAGTGTCTGACTCTTGATTTCGGCTCAGGTCATGATTTCATGTTTCATGGGATAGAAACTGGCATTGGGCTCTGGCTGACAGCACAGAGCCTGCTTGGGATTTTCTCTCCTCCTCTCTCCCTTCCTCTCCCCAACTTGAGTGTGTGCTAATTCTCTCTTTTAAAATAGTAATAATAATAATAAACAATACACTAGTTAAGACCGAAATATTTTCTCAGTACATCAAAACAGTGGAGGTATTTGCCTTTCAAAATTACGTTGAAATCTACAAGTTTGGGAACTGTTTGGATGTATGCTTTATCTTATCTCATGTACTTCTGTGGGATAGAGTTTTTTTTCCATGCTTAACATCCCCAAGATATCTATCACAAGAGTTCAGTAGAGTTGATTTAAAATGTCATCACCACTGATTGCGGTGAATTATGTCACAATGTATACATATATCAAGCCATTGTCATGTACTTAAGTGTATACAATTTTTATTTGTCAATTATACTTCAGTAAAGGTGAGAAAAGTCATCACACTCTAAACTTTTTATGAAAATAAGTATGATTGTGGAAATAAAGTTCAGAGTGCATGATTCATCTTGATTTTAAAAACAGAAGAAATGTTACTCATGACACTTGAATTGGTAGAATCATGTCAAATAACCTTACTCCTGATGGTCATCTTCTCTAAGCTCACTACACTGAGGTCTATGTTTGTCACAATTTCTCATTTATAACAGTTAATTAAGTCTCTAAATAAGAGTGAACAAGTATAGATTATTTTCCAGGAGTATGACTCGTAAGAGTGGGAGATGAGAATTGTGGCAAAAAAATCACACTTTTTCAAAGATTTTATCTGCCTCTAACATCTCTAGAAGTGACAATGAAACTTTATAACTGGTTTCCACATTATACCTAAAGGCTGGAAATTTATGGTAGAGAAGTAGCAAGAAGTGACATTACCTTTAACTGAAAAGAGAGAAAGACTGAAAGTTAGAAAGAAGGAAGAGCTAAAAATATCTTGCAATAAGTTGGTCTGCCTGTTTTTATGAAGCAGTCCTGTCCTTTGAGAAAGCAATAAGATATAGCTTGCTTTATAGAAAAAAACTGAGAAAAAATAGTTGACTATAATTCTGGGTCCCCCCCTTCACTGCTCCTAATTCTGCCTATCTCCTCAGAACTCTACTACAATAGTCTTGCATTGTAAATACTTTTGTTTATTGTAAAGAAACTATACCTCTATGTTTTTCTTTAGTACCTAACTACAAGATGAAAGTTTTATTTTCCTCCTGAAATAAATTGGATGAATATAAGGGCTGGTTGAGACCAGCCATCAAATTTAGACCAAGAAATATGTATTGGATAGAATTCATTCATAAAATGGAGACCTTTTGACTGATTCTTCCATGAATTTGCTCTTTCATTAGTTCATTCATCCACTTATAATCATTTATTGAATATCTTTGATTAATAAGAGTTATGCAGTGGAAGAATATAACAGAGAGCCAGACATTTCTACTTTGAGTTGCGTGGATAACTTCAGGAATGTGGCAAATGGAGGCTGTCTATGAGCAGAAAGCTGCTCTCCACTGAGCCCTGTCCACAGAACATGGAAGGAGGTGGACAGGTGTGAGTTATACAGATAGGGCAGAAGTCCCAGCTCTGCCACTTATTAGCTGTGAGACTTTGGACAAGTTCCCTAACTTCTCTAGGTTTCTTCCTAAATACAAATGAAGTGATTTACCCCTATTACACAGGACTATACAGAGCACTAAATTCTCTAGGGCTAGAAAGGCCCTGTCTAGCACAGTGGCTGGCACTTAGAAGGTATTTTGACAATATTTATTATATAGACATAGCTGGCTCTGTATACATTCTCACTTTCCTCTCCCTACAACATGGGGGAATGGTTGTTCCTCCACTGGACTACTGAGATCTTTTTTTTTTTTTTTCATCTACTGGCTTATTATAAACAGATGTAACTCAGAAACAGCCAAATGGAAGAGATGCAAAGGGCAAGATAGGCAGGGGGTGGGGGGATATGGAGCTTCCATGCCCTCCCCAGGTGGGTCACCTTTCCAGCACCTTCATGACTTTATCAGCTCTGAAGCTCTCCTAATTCTGTCATGTAGGGGTTTTTATGAAGGCTTCATCATGCAGGCATGATGAATTATAATCCTGAACTCCTCTCCCCTCCTGGGAAGGTTAGGGATGGGGGTAGGGGTTTAAAGTTCTAGGCTTCTAACTATGGCTTTAGATATTCTAAAACTATCTACAAACCTACCAAGCATGTACTTATTAGAACAAAAGATGCTCCTTGCACCCAGGAATGTCCAAGGGACTTAGGAGCTATGTCAGGAAGTGGGGACAAAGACCAAACATATATTTCTTATTATCCCACAGAGTCAGTAACTTCCCTTTGTTCTGGACTACCTTTCAATGATATGCATATAAAGAATAGCCTTGGAAGACAGAGATCTCCTGAGATCTTTAGACACAGATATTCTCTTCACAAAGGAGGTGTAATTTCCAACTTAAATCCACACCTCCATGTTTAAACATTTTATAAACAGAGCAAATTACATATTTGATATGAGAGCACTTTTTATTTATTTTTATTTTTTTATTATTTTTTTTAATATATGAAATTTATTGCCAAATTGGTTTCCATACAACACCCAGTGCTCATCCCAAAAGATGCCTTCTTCAATGCCCATCACCTACCCTTCCCTCCCTCCCACCCCCCCCCCCCCCCCGATCAACCCTCAGTTTGTTCTCAGTTTTTAAGAGTCTCTTATGCTTTGGCCGAGAGCACTTTTTAAAACACCCCAAAAAACATCACATCTGAATACACTGAAAAGCCGGGAAGCTCTTCTTTTCTCCCTAGCTGTTTGATGTAACCTAGAATTCATCAAATTGTCTTTGTTTCAGAGCTTGGAGACTCACTGAGATATCTGTTCCAGTTCCCTTACAGTAAAGAGAGGGAGACTAATGCGGCCTGGTCAGGTGTGTGGGATCCAATCACTACCTGGCTCAGCGTTGGATTCCGAATGTGAGCCTGCCTCCTGGCCTTCTATTCAATTGGCATCCCCCTCCCTCCATTGCTCCCAGTTCCATGTTTGGGTAAGAGGAAGATAAAAACAGCAGCAGGAATCACTTGCTGCTTTTCCCAAGTTTCTCAAACATGATTTGCCTTTTGCCATTCTGCCCTAAGTTTTACTGAAAATTTTACGCAAGGCCTTTGATAAGTACCAGGGAATGAAGTTTGCCTACATCACCCGACGTCAGATCAGACCAGAGAGCACTCAGCAGCCCCTGCCAAGCCCAAGGACTGACTGAAGAATGTGCGCGCAGATGCTACAGGAGAATTCTGCTAATTGTCTTCTGTTGGGGACTAGGCACTTCCTTAGAGATCTTGTCTTTGTGTGCACATTTCATTTAGGTGAAATCTGACTGAACTCTTCCCACAGGTATTCGAGTGTTTTATTTGGCTAAGCGATTGTTTAAGGACTTCCTCTTCAGCGACTATTCACTTATTATTATTATTATTATTATCATTTTGGCCATTAAAAGCACTGTGATAAGTAAAATTCACATGTAACACACTTCGATGACTAAGTGATTAACCATGTCCTCTCCTGGACGGCTCTTCTCTCTCCAGCCCTGCATTTACAGTCTGTTCCACTCAGTTCTGACACATTTCCTCCAACTTGCTATCATACCTCTCCTGCTTAGATGTGCACTTTTCTTTCACCCGCAACCTATGCCCCATTTGCTTAATTCTGAATTCTGGGATGTCTGCTGATTTAGGACAGTAAATACGCTTTCTAGTCACACAAAAAAATGCCAGTTGTCATCATGAGAACTTTTGAAATAGCAGAAGCGTCACCTTTTAAACGGAAGGTTCAGAAGATAAGCTTTTCTTGATGGTTTGGTATCACTGTTAGAAACATCAGAACCTGCAACACAGCGGTGATCTCAGATGCCAAAGTGTAGGCAGATGCCCTGTGCCCTAGGTCCTCATGCTTCTCTTTTAGTTTTTAATCAACGCCTGCTCTTACTAGTTTTCTCTTTTGTCTATCCATGTCAGCCTTTATCCACACCCTTTTCCCTTTCCAAAATCACTCCTTTGATCTGCTTTGAGCTGGAAATCCAGATAATTAAGGTTCTCTAACTATTTTGAAAAATAATAAACTGGCTCTAGGAAAAAAAGGGTCAGAGAAGTTCTCAAACAGGAAAGCCCAGCTGCTTAAAGCATTCAGCCAAGGCTTGTGGCTTAACATACAGAGACCTGTTAGTTTCCTCAAAATACATAGCTCCTTATGAAGGTATGTGTTTATTTCTAAGTTGCCCACTCAGTAACATTTTTTACCACGATAATTCTCAACAAGGCTTTTCTTATTTCATTAAGTCCAAGGAAACTTATTGGAACTAGACTCCAAATACCTCAATCTATTTTCCGAGTGTTCCACTGAGGTTGCTGGGAGAGAGATGAGCAAGAGAATAAGGAAAGTGGCTGCCTTACTGTCTGTGACCAAGCCACCTAAAGATTGGGGACTGTGTCTGCTTGTTCTTATGGGTAGAACGGGTTCTGCCGTGCAAGGGTTTAGCTGTATTCATGATTAACTCTGTATTCTGAGTAGAGAGATTCTGTCTGTGGTATGTCCTTTCCTGGTCTCCTAGAACCAGCTCTTCACTTAACAAATTGGGGAGTGCTGGGACTGATTATGGGAGCTTGTAACACTGCATCCAGTGATTTGGTGCATAAACATTAGAGTCAGAGTTTAAATCTGGAGTTATTAGAACTTGAATGATTTGTAAAATGGGAAGGATGCAGTACCAATTTCAGCAGTGTACTTTTAAGAATTAAGAAAATCATGATCAATGAAGCGCTTAACACTGTTGTTGTTGCATAATAAACACTAAGTAAATCTTAGCTATTCTTGCCTTCATTATTATTACATAGGACATGTACATATGTTACCTAGCATGCCAGGAGGCAGCAGGTTTTTCACTAAAGTGGGAAAAACCATAATATCCTAATAACTACAATAGGTAGACTATCCACATTTACCCTCGCCTAGAATATTGTGAAGTAGGAGGAGAAAAAAAGCTAAATATTGCATGAAGAATGCAAATGTACTTTTCTCCTGAATGTTCTATTTTGCTTTTCAACTTTTAAACTCCACTTTATTTCAAAACATACTTCCAACCATTCCAAAGCATTTTGAAGTTGGAAAGCCTTCTTTTTTGTTTCACAATAAGCTAACTGCAGGTGCAGACTCGAGGGAGACAGACCTTGGAAATTTTAAGTATGTTGCCATGGCAATGGTTTGCAAGAATGTGTATGAGTTTCATCTTAGCTCTCAAGCATTCAACGAGTTCTTATGTGGAGGTTCAAATTGCTAGGCACACAATGTTTGCCATTCATTGTGTCTTGAAAGGCTTGGAAATAACTGTCTCTGTTGCTTATAGCAACTAGAAACCACAAGATAGTATTTCTCTATCTATCTATCCATCCATCCACCCATCCATCCATTTATCTAGTCATCTATGCAAATATAGAGATCCAAGTCATTCATTATCTGCTCCTAGCTGGTCATTCTCACTAGTTTGGCTGCTCTAAGGGAAGCTGTATACACAAATACAACAATAAACATTTTCACCATTGTTGTAAACACAGGGTTCACTCTCAATATGAATTAACTCTAAAAATTTTCTACTGTATTTTTACCTTAATTTTCTCATCTAAAATGAACATATCCTTAAAGAAGCATGATAATTATTTAGGAATGCTCTGTTAAAGCAAACTTTCAGTCTAATGAATTGTGGAGCATCTTTTTAGAAGAGTCCTACCCTGTAATGCAGGAAAGAAGGTGAAGTCTGTAATTCTAGTCAGTATTTCAAACACCCCCTACCAAAAGCAATACCACCACCACCACCAATGAGAAGACATACAAAAAAAGTAATTTTATCTCATTTGAACCATCACTACTTCAATTGGTCTTAAATGGTTCACTTGATGCTTCTAAATTCTGAATCCTCCACAATGGTTTCATGATACATTAGCAATAAAACCAGTGACTCTTGACAAAAGCATTCTTCCCCATAAATGGAACACACAGAATACTAAAAAAGGAAAATTTTAAAACTATCTATTTGGTATAAGAGATAATTCGTAACAAATTGTCTTCAAATTATTAGGGTCCTTCCATCCAAAATTGTACTCTGCAAATTAAGTCAATATTTTTTGAAAGTTCATTCACCAGCAAACAAACAAACAAACAAACTGGATTTCTAAGATTGCATGTTCTTTAGTGTTCCTAGCAAAAGCTTTGTTGCAAATGACCCATCATGATACAAAGTGCCCTACATAAAATGAGGCCACAAGCGACTCCACTATTTTCTGTAGTTGGTTACCAACAAAACCTTCACAAAAGTGTTATAGCTACCAAAGCCTGGTAGTTATTTAAAATCCACTTTGCTGCTTTAACATTGACGCATCTTCCAGAAAACACACACACACACACACACACACACACACACACACACTCACTCATTCTCTCCATCCCTCCCCCCACCCCACTCCTTGATTTAACAGCTTGTTGATGTACTTTAAACTGCAGTCCTGCTCTCCACTCTCCCCCATTGTAAAAAGCCTACAGGAATGCTGAGATTAAACAATGAGAACGTAATAATTAGCTATGCAAACTGTCAAGTGGATCTAAAAAGAAAAACAACCCAGAAAACACAACAATCAGCAGTTTCAAGCTCTAACAAGAATATACATTGAGTTCCCATTTATTTCAAACAAAAATAGATTAGGTCTTTTGAAAAATGTTCACTGCAATTTCCATGGAAATAGGGCAAATCAGCTAATGGGTTTTTTTGCATCTCTAATTTCTATGATGCTGATATAGTAGAAAAGTCTTTGATCCTCCAATCTTTCCAAATAATTTCTGTTCTGCTCTTCTATAACCAGATTCATTCCCAAAGTAAGTAGCATTGAAACTTGTTCCAAAGAGGATACCCCTGTTTCCAACTCCAATACCTCACCTCAATAGTTGTATAAGAGGTAACTAAATTAATGTAAGCATTAAAGGCAAAATGGAAAGGAAAACAAATTCCTACATTATCTGGTGTGTTTGTGTGTGAATGGGAGGGAGGAGACATTCCATTTTTTTGATGGAGAGTACTGATTATATAATTTGAAGATAAATCTCTGGGATTCTTTACAGATGACAACTGACTACCTTCTCCCTCTCAGCCAGCATGCTGAATCCCTATGAAGCAACGTGGATTGCATGTATCACATACATGCTTTGTGTGAAATATCAATAATGCTCACGCTGATGGTTAATGTTCCCTTAACCTGTTATGCATCCATTAATAGGATTGGAATATCTGATTTTTTTTAAAGTCCAGAATTGTGATGAAATTGTACAATTGAACTACCTTAAAACTTTTGTTTGCTTCAATTCTCTTATCTTTAAAATTGTAGTGGGGCACCTGGGTGGCTCAGTCAGTTAAGCACCCAACTTCGGCTCAGGTCATGACCTCACAGTTGGTGAGTTCCAGCTAGTGTTGGGCTCTGTGCTGACAGCCCAGAACCTGGAGCCTGCTTCAGATTCTGTGTCTCCTTCTCTGCCCCTCCCCCACTCACTCTCTGTCTTTCAAAACTGAATAAACATTTAAAATTTTTTTTTTAATTATAGAAAAATAATTGCCTAACTTTACAAATTGAGAATGAAAGGTGGGATGTCTGAAAGTGGTCTGGGACAGGACACAGCATTCTGAGCCAACTAGGAATTCAATCACTATCTAACCAATTGACCTGAGGCAAAACACTCCCCATCCCAATAAAGTAGGTTAGGGTAGATGACCCAGGTCCCCTTAAAATCTAATTAATCAAGGGTATAACACAGGGAGTTCTTTTACTAATGGTGCAATTAAATACTTTGTGGTGGTGGTTATAAGAAGCTACGCATATGATAAAATTGCATACAGCCACACATATACAAATAAGTGTATGTGTAATCAGTAAAATCTAAAAAAGCTCTAAGATTTATAGTAATGTCAATAGTCTGGTTTTGATATTGGACTACAGTTATGGAAGATGTTAACACAAGGAGAGTTGGGTAAAGGATGTAAGGGATATCCCTGCATTTTTCTTTGTAACTGTGTGAATCTTTAATCATTTCAAAGTTAAAAGTTTTAAAACTATATGAGTATATACATACATAAATAAATACAATAATCTTCTATTTCATGAAATGCCTTGCTGACAGCCACAGATGAAACAAAAATATACAGGGCCTGGTGCTTTAATCAATGAAGTGAAATGTACTGGTTCTCAACAATTTACTTTTCAGCTAAATGTGACAGTTTCTAACTAAAACCATTAGTGGCTTTAAGGTGGTTAGAATATTGACTATTTCACCATAATCTAAAGTAAGGAAGTTGTCATGGGACAGTTTATTATTAGTGACACCATTTTTGCCTACCCTTCCATTATTTATCCTTGAATATTGAATCCAAAAGATTAGGATAACAACAAATAATAATTTCAACATCAACAAATATTATATACCCTTGATTTAGAAGAGAAAATTAAAGTAAAATACAAAAACAACACCAACAAAACCAACACAATTAAAAAGGAAGTGTGAGGGCTTCACTAAAAAATTAAGTTCCTAATACTTCTATCGTGGAGACTCTTAGTTTCTGCCCAATTAACTACTGCTTCAAAGAGTAATCTTATTTGCCATTCCTCAAATCTATAGAATCTTATCCATCTAAGAATTAGGTTGTGCTCAATATATTTCCTTTCAATGTCACAGAATCCAGTTGATTCTCCTAACTTCCATAAGGTTTAAAAATAATGGCTAGTGACCTAGCAATTTCATACCCATCTATTGGTTTCAAAATTTGAGTCTTAAGTAACACAAATGGGGCAGAAGAAAACAATAGATGTCAGTAGCATCCTTCTGTTAGAGGTAAATTAAAAGAAGAGAGACAAAGAAAATAGGAAATTATAAAGAAAATAAAGCAGAAGAAGGAAAAAAGGAGAGAAAAAGTTTCCTCCACCCATGTTTGGAAAGTGGCAGGGTGTCTCAGTTCATTTTACACATGAGATCAATGACAGGTCTTTCAGACTTAAGAAAGTAGGATTTCTGTCTCACTGAGTGAGATGTGAGATAGGTCTTGGTTTCAAAATTCAAGAAAGGGTTTTAAGATGAAAAAAACATTCAAAAATGTACATGTAAAAGTAAGACAATTTATCAAACTAGCCTTACTCCAGGACTAGCTGATTAAGTGGAGTCTTTAGATTTTAGCTGTCTGTGGCAGCAAAGACCTCACTCCTCTTAAACACCAAACCTAAGATACAGACTGGAAAATTGGCTAGTAGAAAATTTTTCTGTCCCTGAATACTTTCCACTGAACAATACAAGATACAATGAACAGAGGCAGTTTCTCAGTGACGTTGACTAAAATAGGCAAAGAATGGTGAGTTATCTGGTGAAATCCTCTCCAAACCTATGCGTGCTTTTCCAAAAGTTAATTCCACTGGATACAACAAATGTATTTATTGATTTTTAATGTTTATTTATTTTTTGAGAGAGAGACAGAGACAGAGCACGATCAGGGAAAGGGCAGAGAGAGAGGGAGACACAGAATCCAAAGCAAGATTCAGGCTCTGAGCTGTCGCCACAAAGCCAGATTCCGGGCTCGAACTAAGGAACTATGAGATCACCACCTGAGCTGAAGTTGGATGCTTAACTGACTGAGCCACCTAGGTGCCCCTGGATACAGTAAAATTAAAGTGGTAAGAGGATTTACTCCTAATAAAAGAATGAAATATATCATAGGTGATTAGCCAAGAAAGACACTAAGGGGGGGAAATCGGTCCCATGTTCTAGAACTGCCATAACCGAATCCAGGCCTATACTTCACATAGCCATAATGAAATGAGTTGCCTGAGAAGTGTGGGTTCCCACACCTCATAATACCTTGCCTTTCTTCGCTCCCCCTGGTGCCATAGTGCTTAAGCTTTGCAGCGCCCAGAGTATGTTTTAAAGCTGAAATGTTTCAAGCTAATAGTGTTCTGGAAATCAAATTTATCATAAGATTTAACTAAAAGTTAAACCTCTACTGTACATATCAATTGGTGCTCCAAAATGCTGGTTTCCCAGAACATCCACCAAATCTTGTCTATGTTTAGATGCTGGTAACAAATATAAAAAAATGAAAAATGCAATCACTGCACCTTCCATATATTCAGAAGTGTTGAAATTATAAATGTCAAAATTCTAATTTCATTTGCCTGTGTCTAAGAATATTTCCCTGCTAATTATTTCAAATTACTATAGACATTTTGCAAGCTATATTAGGCTTTATATCTAAGTTGTGAACATCCATAAAAATAATTTGTCCTATACATCTAACCTTTTGTTCTCAATATAGATCCACTTTCTTTTTTAAGTTTATAAAGAAATGCTTAAAAAGTCTTGTCTTCTGAGGATCTTATTTTTCATTTACCAACTTTATTTTTTCATAAATCTTTATCACTGATGAGAATTTTCTCAGATGGTGCTATTAATTGTTTATGTCTCCACTTTCCTTTCCACTTCCATTAGAAGCCACAGGGCACCTTACTTCATAGAGAAGAATGTAAAACTGATTTGGGGATGAAGGACTTTTAGTCCAGACTGCACCACTTTATCAAATATTTACTGATATGAAACCTAAAAATATACACGGTAGGTACAGTATTCATGTGGCTAATTATTTAGTAGATTCAGCCCATGATTTTATACCACAAGATTCTTATTAGGAACACCAGAAAGGGAATCAGAGCTTCTAGACACATGGTAATAAATATTTTCACTTACAATGAATAATTTAGCTCTTCTGGCATCCACTGTATAAAAAATATATTTGAAATAATTCCAAGGTCTCTTAGTGAAGGTAGAGGTTTTAGAACACAAGAACAGGCAGTATGGTGCCCCTTTCCTTTGTTTTCACAGAATTCTGCCTGCTTTTGTGATATACACACTGCAAAATTTTTCCTTGTTTGTCAAGATGATGTTGACATGAAACGATGTTTCTTCTGTAGCATTTCCTATGGTGAGTTTCTAGATTTCCAAATCACCAATTTTCTGAAATTTACCAGCCTTGCCCACAGAATGCTAACGAGCCTCTGCATTCTTCATTATGGAAATGGAAAAGGAGCTTTCCCTCAAATTAACGCTAGCCAAAACTGGAATTATTCTCACACTAGTTTCAAAATGAAAATTCGCATAATAAAATTAGAGATGTAAATTTATCTCAAAATTCAAGGAGATGATTCAACAAAATGAAAAGGAGTCTATGTGTTAAGGCCATTTTTCTTTAAAAACTTAAAGGGAATTCACATTTATTCACACTCTAAAATCATAAAAAAAGTATTAGAGTTGTGAAGCCCTCACTTTATGAATGGAGAAGTCAAGTACCAGCAGATTAAGTAGTTGGTCTTCATCACACCAGTAGCAGTAAACATTTCTTCAGTACAATCTCTTTACATAAATCAATTAGAAGAAAATGTTTTAAGATTAGATAAAGTCCCAAAATAACCCATTCACAATGGAACCATGTTGAATTTGAGGTGAATTGGGATTGTTTGTAAGGGTAGATCTAAAGTTTAGACGAGCAATCCAGGCTGATAATGGTGTAAATTTCACAAGGAAACAAAAAGAGAATCCCAGACCAATTTCAAAATGAAACCAACATATATAAAGGTGCAAAGAAAAAATAGGTATAAACAAAAAGGACTGCTTTTCTATTAATTGTTTCTTCTCCTAAAATGTTTGATTGAATGTTTCAAAGCAGAAATTTTGTGTAGTCCATTAAGGAGGATTCTCTTAGATATTGATGGGAAAACAAAACAAAGCAAAAAACAAGTGATGTTGGAATTTTCCAAATGTAGTTTCACAATACTCAGTGGCACAAAGCCTAAAAACAAAACAAAACAAAAAATCACTTCTCAAAGAGCACACTGAATGTTAATTTTTTTAGCACTGACAAATGGACAATGCTTCAATAAAACATTAATATTAGGGGAAGCTGAATGAAGAGTGGACTTTCTCTGCAGCATTTCTATGTATTTAAATTATAGCATTTATTTTAAAACTAAAATATAAAGGATGCACACTGATCAGATCAAATCTTATATATTACATATAAGTTGACATAACTGACATTTATATAATAATTTTCATTAAAAAGGTACAAATACAGGGGTGACTTGGTAGCTCAGTTGGTTAAATGTCCTACTTCAACTCAGGTCATGATCTCATGGTTCATGAGTTCGAGCCCTGCATCCAGCTCTGTGCTGACAGCGCAGAGCCTGGAGCCTGCTTCAGATTCTGTGTCTCCCTCTCCCTCTGCCTCTCCCGGGCTTGTGTTCTCCTCTCTCAAAAATAAATAAATAAACATTGAAAAAAAAAGATGCAGATACATTCATAAAGGAAAAATATATATATAACCACTACAACCATATCAAAGTAACCTGTAAAGCCAACCTCCCATTTGCAATATTTACAGACACAAAACATGTATTATGCTCACTTGCATGGCATGTCTTTGGAAATGTCCTTCCATTGCAGACTTTCAAATAAACCAAGCATATACTTTTCTTTTTTTTTTTTTAATTTTTATGTTTGTTTATTTATTTTTGAGAGAGAGAGAGAGAGACAGAGAGAGAAGGGGAGGGGCAGAGAGACGGGAGGACACAGAATCTGAAGCAGGCTCCAGGCTCCGAGCTGCCAACACAGAGCCCGATGTGGGGCTCAAACTCACAAATGAGTGACATCATGACCTGAGCCAAAGTCAGACATTTAACTGACTGAGCCACTCAGGTGCCACCCAACCATATACTTTTCTACTAGATCTTATCATTTTAGAACCTTGTCTTTCTTCCTAAAGCACTACAAAGAGTTCATGCATCATTTAGAGAATTGATAGACAGAGAAAGAGATAGAGATCAAGAGAGAGAGAGAGAGGGAAGCTAAAGTCAGTATTTATTTTATTATTGAATCAGTAGCCTTCTGTTTAAAATGATATCGTCTATTGCAATTGAAATCTTACTGGCTATGTGGGAAACCATAAAGTCAGGAATCTAGGAAACCCTTTTTGCATGGATGCCTTCATCACTGACTAAGCTTACTATCTCTAGCTTGAAATTTTAAAGAGTAATCAAGAACTATTCAATTTGATATTTTACAACTAGCTATCATTTCAGTCAGTACTAATCAATGGTTCATGAAGTTCTCCATAATTATTCACTGTATTTAAAACCACTCACCGAGGAAATAATAGTATTGATAACTATTTCAACAATGTGAGTAGACTGTTTACATAATTATCACTATTCAAAACTGTTTCACTCAAGGCCAAGCCCTTGCTTCTTGCCTGTACCATCCACATTCTACTTTCTTTACAGTTGGTACCATTCAAAAAGAAAACAATCAAATAGAGAAAAGGAAGTAAAATCAAGCAGATTGAAAATTATTACTGGGGTAATTTACAAACACACTGAATTATACCCAAATCATTCCATCAGTAAAAGGAAACTGATTTCGTATATTTTCTCTTATTAAAAAAATTATTTACTTAAAAATAGAAGATGTGAGCAGGGGATGGGCAGAAAAAGAGGGAGAGAGAATCCCAAGCAGACTCCACACTGTCAGCCTGGAACCTGATGTGGGCTTGAACTAATGGACCATGAGATCATGACCTGAGCTGAAATTAAGAGTCAGATGTTCAACTGACCAAGCCACCCAGATGCCCCTCGATTTGTTTTTTTTTTTAAGGAAAATGTTTAGCAATGAGGGCTAATTTTAATAAATAAAGAGAATATGCAGGTGAGTTTTGAAGAAAAAAAAAGTTATACATATTTAAAAAAAATTTTTTTTTGAGCAAGAGAGAAAGAGTGTGAGCAGGGGAGGGGCAGAGAGAGGGAGAGACACAGAATCTGAAGCAGGCTCCAGGCTTTCACCTCAGCACAGAGCCAGATGCAGGGCTCAAACTCATGAACCACAGCTCATGACCTGAGTAGAAGTCAGACACTTAACTGACTGAACCCCCAGGTGTCCCAAAAGTTATACATGTTTTGCATTTACTTTTATTACTCACAAGGCATAAAAACTGGCTTTTAATAAATCCATATGTTTCCCTGAGAACATGTAGAACAGGAAACAACCACCTTGACTGATTTTGAGAGATGCTACTTGGAACCTTGCTTGTTTCCAATATCCTTGTTGCATTACACACCACTTCAGAGGCTGGTACTGGTGTGATGGGATGTGTCGCTGACCTGATTTGACCTGATTTTGTGTTACTTTCTATTTTGTGACTGCATAACTAGGGCTGCTGAAACAAACACAAGGGACATAGAACAGAACAACTTCTATGTATCTACTTAACCCATAGTGACCTCTCCTATCTCCAAACTACCATCAAGTATATGGCAGATGTGCAGCAAATATATTTTCATTAATTGATACTATAGGGTAAAATAGGTCAGCTTTCAGTACTTTAGTTTTATATGCATTTCTGTAGACTCTTCAACTGGACTTTTAAGACAAGAAATATCTGAATTTCCTTTGAGTCAACCACCATATCTAGCAGAGTTTTGGTATAGATAAATTAATACCTATATATATCTATATATCGATTGATCTCTATATATATCTATATACATATATCAATAGATATCTTAACATATTTTAACTATCAAATGTACAAAAAACACTGACATAATTGCTTATATATTATAATTGCCAATATTCTGGAAGGAGATAATACACTTCTTGAAGGCTAAGAAAACTGTTGGCAGACCCAAGAGTAGCTGTTTTTCCTGAAATTTCTAGTTAGTTATATGTATCCTTTAAACCTATTAGCAGCTAAATATTTACCAGTGTTTTATACAGACATACATATTCACACACACACACTACACTCAACTCTGAAAATATTGTACTTCTACTATAAACCTAATGAATAGATGATCCACTCAAGTCTACCTGTGCTAATTAAGAGAAGTCATGCTATGTACTTGAAAAAAATGATTTTTAAGCCAACGGGAGGGTAAGTGGTCTAGAAAGCAGATCTAGTCGTGCAGGTGACCCACTGTGTAGACAGTTCACACACGAGTAATTTAGAATTGATACCTATGCAACTCCAAAATGAAGTGCTTTTAAAAAACATCAAAACTCTATGCAATATTGATCTGACAATAACATAGTCATATTTTGAAGTCATAAAGATAGTTTTAGTTTTGTACCTATGGTACATACTTTATTATATATACATAGTATTTACATATATAATCTATATTTTTGTATATATAACATTCTTTAATTAGAAGCAAATTCGCTTCACTGGACAATTGACTGGGAAGGCATGGTCTTTGAAGCTGTAGCAGAGTTTTCAGTTGGAAAAATGTAAAGAGATCACACAGGTGAAGACATTTTTCCATAGCATTAAACCCCCACTTTATCCATGAAGTTACCAGTAAATCTAGGCTGTGAATTTATGTAATCATATTTTTGGTCAAAAGTCTGAGAATCAAGATTGTGGTATCCTACAAACCCCATTATGTTTTAATTAAAAAAGCAGTGGAAACAAAGATGGGAACATAGAGACTTTAGGACTAATTTCTTTAGGAGACTGATTTCTTTTGGTTCCCTAAGATAATATTCAAATCACTCTCATCATTATATTATAGTTGTGGGAAAATAGTAAGAAAAGTATGTGAGCCTCTCTGTTAACACAAAAAATAATTACAGGGGTGCCTAGGTGGTTCAGTCGGTTGAGCGTCTGACTCTTGATTTCCTAACAGATCATGATCCCAGGGTCATGGGGTCGAGCCCCACTCGATCAGGCTATGCACTGAGCATGGAACCTGTTAAGGTTCTCTCTTTCTCCCTCTGCCCTCTCCCCAACTCACACTCTCTTTCTCTCTCAAGTAAAAAACAAACAAACAAACAAAAAAACCCTAAAAACAACAACAACAAAAAACCCACTAACTTAAAAAAAGTAATTACAGGGGCACCTAGGTGGTGCAGTCTGTTAAACATCCGACTTCAGCTCAGGTCATGATCTCACAGTCTGTGAGTTTGAGCCCCACATCGGGCTCTGTGCTGACAGCTCAGAGCCTGGAGCCCGTTTTGGATTCTGTGTCTCCCTCTCTCTCTGCCCCTCCCCCACTCACGCTCTGTTTCTCTGTCTCTGAAAAATGAATAAACCTTAAAAAAATTTTTTAAATTAAAAAAATAATTACATTGTTATTTCACATGTAGTTTCAAAAAATATATACCACACAACATATATGTATATATTCATAATACACACACATACACACACACACACACACACATATATACAACACACATACAATGGAATATTACTTGGCTATAAAAAGATTGAAACCTTGCCATTTTCAACAACATGGATAGATCTAGAGGGTATAATGCTAAGTGAAGTAAGTCAGTCTAAGAAAGACAAATACCATATAATTATACTCATATGTGAAATGTGGAATTTAAGAAACAAATCAGGAAAGAGACAAACCAAAAACAGACTGTTAAATATAGAGAACAAACTGGTGGTTGCCAGAGGGTAAGATGGGAGGAGGGATGTGTGGAACAGGTGAAGGGCATTAAGAGTACACTTATTTAGAGGTGCCTGGGTGGCTCAGTCGGTTGGGCGTCCAGCCCTTGATTTCAGCTCAGGTTATGATCTCATGGTTCATGAGATCGAGCCCCACATAGGGCTCTGCACTGACAGTGTGGAGTCTGCTTGGGATTCTCTCACTGCCCCTCCCCCACTTGCAAACTCTCAAAATAAATTTTAAAAAAAGAGTACACTTATCGTGATGAGCACTGAGTAATGTTTAGAATTGGTGAATCATTATATTGTGCATCTGAAACCAATATAACACTGCATGTTAATTATACTGGAATTAAAAAAATAATTATATATATGTATGTGTGTGTGTATATACATACACACACATACACACACACACACACACATACAGACATATACCACAACAATGAAAAGCATATAACTAATTTTGGAAAATAGTTCTGAGATAGTTACTAATGCTTAATCAAGTGAATTCAAAAAACGGAAAAAATTTGAGAAGCAAATGGGAATGTATGGTGATAACCACTCATCATTTATGACACAAAAATTGAAGATATCTCATATATTACCGTCTTCATTTGCTAAGGGAAACTAGAGATATCCATCAGTTGATACTTGTCTGTGGCTTTTCCTAATTATTCTGTATACTGGAAATTGCTCTTCTACTAGATATTACTGTGTTTGGCTCCATTTTCTGTGCCAGAGTGATGAGGCAAGGGAGTCTTCAGGAGATTCAAATACCAATTGTCAAGTAAATGAAAATACAATAGCAGAAAGTAAAACCAATCTTTGCAGGTCAATATGGTAATCTTAGTAGAAGTCAAAGAAATCGAAAGCCTAAATACACACAAAAATGTATAAAGCCAAATTTGGTGTCATTACACTGCTGAATTTATATACAGCTTATTGTGTAGTAAAATTGAGGTCTGGAGCAAATAGCATTTGAATCCACAAGTGACAGGTAAAGCAGCAGAGAAATAAAAGACTGGAAGTAGGGAAAATGGGAAATGAAAAAGACTAAATAATAAAAGGCACCACTTGGTCTAAGGATAATTAAATATCCACTAATACGGTTCACCTATGAATTTTGCTAGTGCTTATATACTGGAATTAAAAGCGACTAATTTTGCCTGGGAAAAATTCTTGTTTCAAATGAACTATTTCCAAATGGGCAGAGTAAGCTTAGTTCTTAAAACATTTAAACTTAATATAGACAATGGCTGAAAGTCCTTGGCTACATGTTTTCTCCCCCTCCCATTTGAAAACTACAAAGTATAAGCCAAGAGGGCTTTTCCCATCAATTAGCATTCTGCCTACTGCATCCATCATATAGTTAATTGATTGCACTTGTAGTTTATAAATGCACCCAGATGCTGTGGGATGAGCACATTTCGTAAATTAAAGGAGCATATGGAAGGCACACAGACAGTAACATTTCATCATAACTACCCAAAACATCCTTAATATGCAATGCTACATCACTAATTACTATGTAAATATGTAAGCATTTCCCTGGTTAATGTCTTGGTGAGAAATTTGCTTGGCGGTTGAGCCCACATACTATTTTTACCAGACATTTAATACCACTTCAGGGCTCTTCTAGTTTCATTCCACTTTGCCTGTAAGGATTACATGGTGTTTAGCCTATTATGCAAACTTGATTGGGCAAATAGTGAAAACATTTCTTCTTTAACACTAGGTCATCTTACTTAGGGAACACCAGTCAACCCTCAAAATTACAAATACCTATCCAAGATTCTGTCTGCAGGCTCTATTTCTTTCTAAAAACATTGGACACAATTTGCCAAGTGAGGAACATTTTGTTGCTTAGTGGACTCTTTCATTAATTTCTAAGAGAAGGGCAAGGAGGAAAAGGATTGCATAAAGTATAAGAAACTGACTCAATTCTTCGACTCTGGGGAAATTAATATAAGTGATCTGAGTAAATTATCTTGAATACCTCAAGATGTCAAAGGTAAAGTTTTCATTCTCTTATCCAGGACCTTGGTTCAAGCCAAGGTCCAAAGGGTAAGTCAAGAGAAATATGCAACATGGCAAAAGTTCACTTGGAAGATGGTAATTCTCTCCATATGCAAGGTCCACTAATCAAATGATTGAGTGAGCTGTGGGTGACCCATGGATCAAAAGATGTATACTTAAAACTTTTAAAATTTGTGTTTTATTGGTATATTTTGGCAGCATGATTTTGGTCAAGTTCATTTGCACTCAGGACTAGAAATTGTGTCCAAGTTCACCTTAAAATTTTGTAAGAATTATTAAAATTATAGAATTCAGAAGTAAATTGATTTTCATTTTTTTCCCCAGCCCTTTGACCTTCCTGGGCAAAGACGGCACAGTTCTCTGGGCATTTGGGTGACAGAAAGCTTGATGGAGAATTCTGAGAGATAAATTTCATTTCAGAATTTGAATTAAACATTGGTAATAAAGATCCCAAGCTTCCTAAAAATAAATCAACAAATACTTAAATAAAACATTCAAAGTTATTCTAGAAATGAACCTCTATTTATAAGCTGGAAGTAAAATAATAGTAGATTAGTCAGCATGGGCTCTTAATATTTTCAGAATCAAAAGCTTACTTAGGGAAAAAGTCAGCAACCCCTAGAGATGCTTGAATCATCTAAGGTGATTCATATAAATTTAGTAGTTACTGCCACATTTATATCTAGATACCACCATCCCAAATAATACAATAGTTTAATTTTAATTTTGCTCCTACTTTTCCTGAACACGGCAAAGAGAAAAAGGTTACAAACAACAACCAATAGACAACACATCATTTATAATCTGGTGAAGCAACTTCTATTCATAAGATTCCTTCCCTACTCGATGATTCCTTCCCTAATTTAATGAAAAATATTTGTTACAACAGACATGACATTGTATCTCATAATTAAAGGAAGATGCAGTCAGGAGTTCCCTTGAAAAGAGAGGGCAGGCTTCCTTCACTATCAAGCCCGCTCTTCCCCTCCTGGCTCCCCTTTTCTGATATGCAATTCCTTCTGTTCTCCATCTGCTCCGCCCCCACCTATTGTCTGTACTCACTGCCAAGCATGCCAATCCCATCTGGCCCTACTCTTGCTTCTGCTGGCTCTAATTCCCATGGGCCCAGGAAATATATGAATGCCAGGGCTTTTTCCCTCTTCACAGGAATAAGGACTAGCCAGGAGGGTATCAAACAATTCCCCAAAGAAGTCACACACACATGAACATGCACATGATCTTTTGCATACACAAACAGCAGGTTTAGAATCATTTCATAGGCTAAAATAAAAATATATATATATATATACTTTTGAAATTTTTTTACCTTGATGCATTTTTAAAAATTAAAATCTTACTATCTTTGAAATAATCAATATTTATATTTCAAAAATATAAACACTTTCATTAATCTCAGACATGCATTTTTTTTCAGAAAGAAGTAACTAGTGTAAACAAATGTTACTTAAATCTTACCATCATGAAATATTTCCATTAGTTAATCAGGTTTAATCGTTGACCACTAATACATTTTCTGTTGTACCAAACATATATTTAATTCAGACATTCCAGCTTTACAAATTCTCAACGAAAACCCACTCTGCCGCAAAAAGCATGCATGGTCAGAATCTAAGCATATTTAGGCAAAAATATCACCAAGTCATTAACGATAATAAAGCAGTCTGGCAAGTATTGAAAGCAGCTTTTATTCATGCTTTTACTTGAACCAACTTAATACATACATATATATATATATATATATATATATATATATATATATATATATGTACACACACACACACACAATTTTTGGTTGTTTTTGCCACAAGCATGCTAAAAAACCTCTGAAGCTCACAAAAAGCAGCAAACAAAACTAGAAGCAATCATGCTCAGGGTTTAAGGACATTAAAAGATTTAAAGCATCGTTTCTATATTTCACATAGAGCGTGCATAAATTTGACATGCAATCTCCAAAAATAAATATTGTAACATAAATCTTAAAATTAGTTTATCCAAGAGAGTTTATTCTTATTTTCATTATTATTGTTCTTAGCCTTCTGGTATCTTAAACCCTGCATGCTGCAGTTCTAAGCTGTGCTGAGCACCGGCTGTGAGAGAAGAAGCTACCTGCGAGTTTTCACAGTGCCATCTCATATCCATGTCTGTCTGGCTACCCTGCGTGCTTAGAGCTTTTTTCTTAATTCTTAATGGAAATCCTAGGAAATTTAGTCCATCCTCTGAAATCAATACTGGTGACAGGAGAGCTCCCTGACTCAGTGGGAGATCAAGATGATAAATTGCCTGCGCATCAGCCTGGCCTATCAGTGCCCTGCTCACAGATGGGCGAGAAAAGACACAGAAAAGGCTCTATCAGTCACGTGTCACCGAGGAACCAATGGCTGACGCCCTACTGCAGGAAGGGATGCTGCAGTTCCGTCTGCAGTTGACGAGGCTGTTGGTACACAGCCCAGCCCGCGCCCTGCTCAAAAAGTAAGCATCGCTGCTATTGTTGAATTTACTCCCTGGCTGTGACTGCATAGAAGAACGGACATCCCTCTAAATGCGACCCAAATAAAGACCTTTTTTTCATGCGCAGAGAATTTTCTCTATATTGCTTTCTAACCCAATGCGATCGCAAAACAGAAGGGAAACTTTTTTTTAACATCCCAACCCTTAAACTCTTATGTGCTTCCCTTCAGATGATTATCATGTTTTCACCTAATATTAAATTAGAAGCTTAAACTGTGCAATTAGCATGCAACCCTCCTAACAGGATCGCCGCAAAGCTTTATAATTGTAATTATAATTTTATTCCCAAGTTAATGAATGACTTTTTTCTTGAATGCCAAGTTTATAATGAGTATTTTTATGGGATGATTTTGTAAAGGCAATTATGCAACAATCAGAAGTACCTTATTATGCTTTTCTGCCAATTAGAACTGTTCCTCTTTAAAGACGATTTAAATCCCAATAAATATGCCATTTTATCAATCATTAAAAATAAAACCAACAACAACAAAAATCCACCACCAAATGTACATTTCATTTCCTAAAGCCAGAAGAACAAATGTGTTATCCAGTGATGGGAATATGGACTCATTTTTTTTTGGTCTTTCCTTTGAAATTTAAAATAATTCTTTGGTAAGCAAAGGATCCACACATCTGGAATACCATATGGAACTATATACCCCAATACATCTGCTTCCAGTGATCATTGTGCAATAACAGATATGTTGCACAGTTCTTCAAGGTAACTGAGATGATTGTATCCAGTCTGACAGGTAAGGTTATAAGTGATGAGACCACAGTATTTTTCAAATGGCAATATCATGGAGATTAAAAAGAACAAGAAAAAAAAAAACTCAAACAATGAAGAATCTTCAGGAATAATAGAAAGAGTACCCAGGGCACTTCTCTTTATTGTTCCTCATTGCCCAGTTTTAATTATATCCATACATTTTCAAGGATTAATTCCTTTAGAGTGACCCAACACTACTGAAAAAAAAATCTGAGAATAAATACTGATAGATGTGCCATCATAAGTAAATTGTCACTGAACTTTAGAATGCTGAAATTCCAAAATTCATTTTGTCTTGGGAGCTATTTTTTAAACACATTCTTGAAACACTGAACTCTGCCAAGTTTTCTGCAAATATCTATCCACCCTTATTCAATATTGACTATCAGGAAATAATAAAGCATTTTTCAAATTTGTTAAAATGCATATTGTTTTGTGCTCATTCTATTTAGCCTACTTATTCAATAATAACATAATCCTCAATAATCAAACTTTATTTTTTTAAAGGAAAAAAAAAATAAGGCCCAGAACACTTCTCATCAAAAAGAAAACAGTAATAAAGCATCATCAAACCTACTCATTGCAGTATTGCAATAGCCAAAAGTAGAAACTATCTAGTCATCAATAATAGACTGATTAGATAGATTATGGTAGAGTCTTACAGTAGAGATACTCGGCAGCTGTAAAATATAATGTGGCAAATTCAAATGTACTTCTATGAAGAGATCTCTAAGATGTAATGTTATTTACACAAAAATCAAAGGTGCAATTTTTTAAATTGTTTAAAGTTTATATACACGCATACACACACATTTACACACATGAAATATAGTTGCATATGCAGAGGAAATTTCCAAAAAGACCTAAAATACCAGTTAATAGTGGTTAAATCTGAGGAGCAGAGCTGGGTTCAAAGGTGAGACCGAGGCATAGGTACCGTTTTATATGCTTTTCATCCAATTTATGTATTACTTTTCTAATTCAAAATTAATTAATTAAAATGATGGCATCTACATTCATTTAGGCTTAGAAGAATGTGGCTCCTAGATATTTGAGCACAAGTGTTAAGGGGAAAGGAGAGGAGAGAGAAGGGAGTGTGGCTTGCTTTTTTCATGTTAATAGGTAGGTGTGGGCAAGAAGGGAGCTGCCAGAGACAGGTTCTAGCAATCTTAGCTGAAGACCTCCCCAAACCATATTAAACTTTCAGTTCTTTCATCTCTTAATGCCTATAACAATACAAACTTACAGGCGCTAAGAGCTTTACAATATGCAGTGACAATTCACCTAAATTATCTCTGATTCTTAGAGAACATGAAGGACTGAGAAGTAAATGATTTGGCTAATTAGCAGAACTTGGGCAAATTAACCCCTCCAAGCCTTAGTTTTCTCAGCAGGATGCAATTAGCAAGAAGTGGCAGAGCTAACCATGAATTTTAATGTAGGATATTGTTTACTGCTGCTTTAGAGGCAAAGTAATGTGTTGTTTTTCTGTTTCATTGTTTTTTGTTTGTTTGTTTTTGTTTTTTTGTTTGTTTGTTTGTTTGTTTTACCAATAGTGGTGTAGGGCTAAAGACAAAACAAAATCCATTTTCTTGGGCTTCCTACTTGGCCCAAGCTTTTTTTATCCAAGAGACAGAACTTGGCTTATAGATTCCACTGTTCACTCTTTTGTGGCTGTTGTTCAGATTCCTAGTACTTTAAGAGATATAAACATTAAAAAATATTGAATTGGCTAAATTCAGTCAAAGGCTTATAATTTGATTAAAGGATTTTTGTGTTCTACACAAAGTTACACTAAAACAGTAGCTTATAAGGTGGGGGGTAATTTGGTCCACAAGGAGACATTTGACCGTGTTTGGAAATATTTCTAGTTGTCACAGCTGGGGCGGTGCTACAAGCATCTAGAGTGGGTGGTGGCAAAGATGCTGATAAGCACCCTCCAATGCACAGCCCCTACAACAAAGATTTATCTGTCTCTGAATGTCAATAGTGAGACTGAGAAACCGTGTTCTAAATATTAGGCTTTTCTACCTTATTTACAAAGAGGTTTAAAACAAAAAGTATTCTTTACTGTGAGGTGTATATTATAAAGTGGTGAGGAAGAAAGTTTAGGTGGAGAAGAGAGAACTGAGGGCCAGGCCCTGGATCCCTCCATAGTTGAGAAGTCATGAGGAAGAAGAAACAGGAACCGGGAAAAGGAGGTAAGAGAAAAACTCCTAGGGTGGTGACCCGGAAGCCTGTTGGCAACAAGTGTGTTGGCAAAACATTAGGATCTTTTTCAAATGCTGTTGATGGGTTTTATATTCCACTTTTCATAGTTTTGTTTTTAATTTAAACAAAGGGTCTGAGAAATTAATCCCAATGAACTTAACAATACAAAAGACTTGAGGTCCTTACTCCTCCTCATGTTTGGATCTTTACAGGTGTGGCCATAAAAGGTAGTATTTACAGGGATCCCAAGAGGGCTATTTGGAGACTATGTGAAGGGGAAGGGGTTTTCCTGACCCTCAAGTTATACTTCTTAGGCTATTTACCATTGTCGGCTACTTTATAGTCCACAAAGGTGTACATGTGAACAAGCAAGTGGACAAATTGCTATCTCAGACCATCCCACATGACAGTTCACAGACGAGGCCAAGCTACACTGCATCCCCTAGAAACATTGCAGCCTGGTCTCCAGGCCCCACCTGGTCATTTCCACCCACAGACAAGGTTTCTGGGAACAGAGTTCTCAGGACAGCTTCAGGCACTTTCTCTGTGACTCCTGTCATGCTGATTTCCACACTTGGCCAAGCCTGTGGCATTCGGGGTCAGGGCAGGAGAGCTGAGACACAAAGCCACCTGGATGACTAGGACATTGGAGCAGTTTTAGGTCAAATTAATGCTCCTTTTGCCCAGAAAATATTGTGAGAAAGCAGATGAGAGAGAGAGAGAGAGAGAGAGAGACAGAGACAGAGACAGAGACAGAGACAGAGACAGACAGACAGAGGAGGGAGGGAGAAAAGAAAGAGATAAGTAAAAAAGAGCCACAGATCTACAGATACCATCACATACTGTGTGGTGTAAGAGAACACTGCATGTCATAAATGTCTTTAGCTAGATTTTTACAACTTTATAGTTTGCATAGACAAACTCCTTCATTTTACAGATGAAGGATTTTGATGCAGAGAGGTTAAATAACTTGGCTTGAATTAAGTGACAGTAGAATTCTTCCCAGTCTAGTCAGTGAATGAACATGACACTGACAAGTTTCAAGATGCTTCCAAAAATCACCATAATTATCAACCAGAGTAAGACTTAGAGGAGAGGAAAAATGATGTCAAATAAGAGACAAGGATGGATTCAAAGACTCCTCCCAGCTCACTCCATGATCCTAGATTAAGGCATTGAAAGCTTGGGTTATCCAAGAAAGAGTATGATCCTCCCATGAGCATTTCCAGGATATGAAACACAAAAGGAGAAACTTTGAGTCTCCTCCTTCAGAAGATTTATGCGTGACTGCTGAAGATTTTTTTTTTTTAATCAAATTCTCTTGTCTGTATTTGCACTACAGTTATGATGAATGGGAAGTAGGATGCCTGGCTGACTTTTAAAAGACATATGTCAGGAAGTAAGCTAGTTTTGAGAGAATATATGTGGGGAAACTTCTGGACCATTTATATTTTTTAAGAAAAGGGAACAGATAGAAATGGTAGAAAATCATAGTGGATTATTTTAGTTTAAAACTTTTATTGTTTTTGCTTTTTCTCCTTATAAATGGCAGTCCTAGTTTCAGGCCATAGAGCACCACTCAACTTCCGTTCACTATAACTTTAATATATGCAGGTACACATCAAAGGTAGGAAGTGAATTAATGTCAAAATAAGTAAAATTTCATATATTCTAAATCTTATTTTTTTCTGCTACTCTGTTCTTGTGGGCTTTTTTTCTTCTACACTGGTTATTTCTCTAGGTACGTTTACTTTTTAAAAAGTAAAAACACAAAAAACCAATGCCTCATGTAATCTTTTTGATAACACTGTACTCTAAAATTTATTATACTAATGTTAAAAATAAAAGAAATTGAGACTCAGAAGGATTAAATGACATCTAGACCCATGAAACTAGCAACTGAAAGTCTACTGACTACCTATCAAATGTTCTTTCCAAATCAGAAGTAACCTTGGTGCTACAGAGTAGTTGTTCGGTATGTTTACTCTGCATAAGAACCAACAAGGAAACATGCTAAATATCCAGGTTTCTGGGCCCTTCCCCAGAGAGTAATTCTGTCTTGGACTTAGATGGGTCCTGAAAGTCTGCACTGTAAATAAGCATCCCACCTCCATAATATAAGAACCTCAAGATCATTTTGGAGTACAAATTGAGAATTCTTCTTCCAGAAAAGTCATGTCAACAGAATTTCCAATGAATGGAAATAGGAAGCTTTTTTTTTTTTAAATTTTTTTTTCAATGTTTATTTATTTTCGGGACAGAGAGAGACAGAGCATGAACGGGGGAGGGTCAGAGAGAGAGGGAGACACAGAATCGGAAACAGGCTCCAGGCTCTGAGCCATCAGCCCAGAGCCTGACGTGGGGCTCGAACTCCCGGACCGCGAGATCGTGACCTGGCTGAAGTCGGACGCTTAACCGACTGCGCCACCCAGGCGCCCCGGAAACTTTTTTTTTTTTAAGGCGTAAAATAAAAAAAAAAGTATTACGAGTAATATTCAACAAGTGAGACATTGGAACAGAGAGAAGCACCACAGCAGACAATAAAAAAATACAGATACTTTAGAGACATCCAGTAAGAGACAGTTTCCCAGGTTGGACTTTACAATGTAAAGATATTTTAGTTGAAAATATTTTGGAGTGAGAAAGATTAATGTGCATAGAAGAAATATGCAATTAGTAACATTTTGGAGAATAGAATGACCCTTTTACAGTCAGAATTACTTAAGGCACTTGGCTGTTTTGGTCCCTACCACATTGCAGCAATTAGAAACCATGAACATGCAGCTATACAAGCAGGCTCTTTTTTACATATCCTAAGAATTCATTTGTATTGAGAGAGTTTCCTTAGGATGGCTCTCTAGACTTCTAGAGACCTATCTAGAGACCTCTAGACCTTTTCTATAAGAGATCAGAATCCACTAAAATCATAGCAAAGTTTCCCCAATTGTTTAAGACAATAAATCCACCCAGAAAGAAATCCCAGCCCATTTCATGCACAACAATGATTCATGAAGATGAAGCGAGCACACACTGTACAGAAATTTTCTCTTACTGTTTTTCTTCCAGCTGGCTTCTAGGCTGGCCAGTTTAAGGACAAAGGGTAATAATGCTAAAGCATACTCTTTTCAGATTTATCTCGTTGGGATTTATACTGCTAGTCCCTAACTCCTCGTTTTAAAGATTTTTCTGAAATTTTTGACATACTATACCTTTTAAAAATTTTTGATAGAAGAATGACTAATTGTTCATTTTGATCCAAACTCAAGTGCTGAAGGACAATGTTAAAAAGGAACTGATTCTTTCAGGATACTGTGAGTAGGACAATGCCTTTTACCAAACAGCCATCAGTGACCAAATATTTTTGGCGGCTGATTGATGAAAAGCATTAAGCAAAAAAGCCATACTCAGTCCATGGTCAAGTCTGTTAAGAGGCAGGAAGTATAAGGAAAGAAGGAAGGAAGGAAAGGAAAGGAGGAAGGAAGGAAGAAAAAAAAGGACTAGAGAAAAAAAGAACACAAAACCTTTTAAATAGTTGAGGTACTTTAATGGACTGTGAGAATCTTTTGCTTTTTAGTGAACACAGCTTACCAGATATTATCAAATGTAAGTCTCCTTTATCCCTGCTCATCCAGTCCTTGATTATGGACCATACGATGATATCTTAAGCACCAAGAATGACTTAGAAGAGATATCTATATGGGGCACCTGGGTGGCTCAGTGGGTCAGGCATCCACCTTCGGCCAGGTCATGATCCTGCATTTAGTGGTTTCGAGCCCCATGTCAGGCTCTGTGCTGAGAGCTCGGAGCTCGGAGCCTGGACCCTGCTTCAGATTCTGTGTTTTCCTCTCTCTCTGTTCCTCCCCTGCTTGCACTCTATTTCTCAGAGGTCTCCCATAAATAAATAATATTTAAAAAGAATTTTAGAAGAGATATCTACAAGAAGCTTACAAATGACTCCATAATCCTATGCATGCACAGAAGCACATGGACCAAAAAAACCAAAAACAAACAAACAAAAAAAAACCACACATTTTTACTGATCAAGAGTGAATAAGTAGGATGCCTGGGTGGCTTAATTGGTTGAGCGTCCAACTCTTGATTTTAGCTAAGGTCATGATCTCACAGTTGGCAAGTTCAAGCCCCTCCTCAGGCTTGATGCTGACAGTAAGGAGTTGCTTGGGATTCATTCTCTCTCTCTCTCTCAAAATAAATAAACACACATTTTTAAAAAAAGAATGAATATTTTCCATTAAGAAAATTGTGAAACCTAAGCTGGAAACAAAGCTCATCTTGGATTGAACATAACATTATTAGAAAATCAGTGAACAGAGAAATTCTCAACTGGTCACTCATATAAATATAATGTTACACAATAACATTCTGGTAGGCAGATGCAATTATTTCATGTAGATTTAATATTGTGTAGCAATGGTTTCCAAATATAAGATGCCTAAAAATTAGAGTGCTAGTTAAAAATGCTAATTTTCTGGACCCACCCTGATCTACTTAATTATAATTTCTAGTGATGAGAGTGAAAAACTGCATGCTTATCATGTGCTTCAAGTGATTTTGAGGCAGGCTGTTTTAGATCTTACTTTGAGAAACAGACTTATGTGGATCCACCCCTGCCCACTATGACACCTCCTTGGACATACTGAATTATCCAATTCAACTCCTAAAGCACAACATCTTTCATTTTGAGGGACAGAAGTCTGAAAAATGTAGAGAGAGCTTAAGAATGATGGGATGGAGAGATTTTGAAAAGGTCCCTTTGGAAGATGCTGCATTCAACTTGGGTCTTGAAAATGGTAGAGTTAATTATTTAGCAAAGGCATGGAAATATAAAAGTGCTTTTCTTTAAAATAAAAATATATACATATAAATAATAAGCTCCTTTATCTTTTCAGCTGGAGAACTGAGCAATGCTTTTAGCACATGGGAAACAATCAATGACCATGAGTTGAATTAGTAAATGATAGGACCACAACAAAGTAAATCTATTAAAAAACATCAATTCACATAGCACCACCTTCACAAAACTTTTTGTTGTTAATGCTGTTGTTATTGTTTTGATTTCATTTCACATTCTTTTCCATTTCTTATCTGTACACACACGTAATTTTAAATGGATATAATAAAGATACAATTTAGTGTTTCACAATTTAATATGATGGCCTATACATTTTCCACTTTGACTTAGGATATTATCATTCTAACAATAACAGAATAGTCAAAATGGTACATTATAATTACATGACTATTCTGTAGTTTTTGGATAATGGATCCATCTCAATTTTATATTTCTGCTATTGTAAATAACCCTTTTCTTCCTTTGTATTTTTTTATAAGATAAATTCCCATAAGTGGGATTATTGGTCTAAAGACATAAGTGTTTTTATAGATCTTGAAACAATCTGCCAAAGTACTTTTCAAAAGACTTGTTCTAATTTTCACATTGTCTCCAGCATGCTATGTTCTATTACATCTTCACTGGTGTGAACATGTTTTTTCTATCTAGAGGTGCCCTTTTCCCATTTAAAAAAAAGTTCTGGTAAACTCCTACACATTGTTTTGTACCAAGCTCAAATGCTACTCTTTCTTGCAGACTTCCCAAAGCCCCTAGGCAGAGTTAGTCATTATTTCCACTGTGTTCCCATAGTACTTTGTAATAATACCAAGTTTAGCACTTATCAAATGATTTTATGTTTGTTGTAGTTTGGATATATGTTTTTTTTTCTTCTTCTTAGATTATTAGTAACACCATGGTTGAGCTTCTGTCCACTTCATCATTGGAATCTTAACCTCTAGCACAGGGCTGGGCATCTATTACGCATTCAATAAATGCTTGTTAAGTAAATGAGGAATGAGTGAATTAATGAATGAATGAATGAATAGGTCAATGTGATACACAAACCCAAGCCTCTTCCTGTATCTCTAGGTAAAAAGGCCTTCTTTCACTAACTCTGTTATAAACCACCCAGTCCTAAGAGCATTTGTATTACTGTAGGTTTTGTAATATTTATAATTTTTTTTATATTTAACTATTTTGTAGGTCTTTAGTTTTATATTTTTACTGATCTACTTCTGGGTCCTTGCTGCCATGATGCTGTGAATTAACTCATTTTATCCTTACCAAAACCTGGTAAGAAATAGAAGGAAGTATATCATAATTAAAACTTGAAAAATAAGAAATCTAAAGCATAGAAACATTTCTAGCAAGAGGAAGCACCACAGTCAGTACCAACATATTTTGAGTCACATTTTAGCCCTCATTCTAATGAAATCATTAGACCTTGCTGAATTTTGTTACTTAATCAAACTGAGAAAATGAGCATTTAAATAAACAGTATAAACCAGACTGGTGATTTTAAAACAAACAACTTTGCTGGCAAAAGAAACATTTCTTTCTGAAAGAATGCTTATGAATAATTAAATATGAAAAATAAATAATATCTGAAGACTCTTATTGAAATTAGCGGCAGATGGAGGGGGCTGCTGTTTTCCTTCCTACCTGGTAGCTCTTGGCAGTTTCTAGAAGTTATACCCAGGAAAGTGAAATAATGGCCCATTCACTCACTAACCATTCAATCAGTCAACTAACAAATATTACATTCTAACTAGGTAAAAAAAAATGTGGGAAATACAGAAGAAAAAAAAGAGCCCATCACCAAGAACACACACACAGACACACAGACACAGACACACGGGCACATGCGCGTGCACACACACACACGCACACACACACACACACACACACACTCACTCTAACACAGTATCTTGGCACAGAATGCCAAAGCCAAATGGCACAGAAACTATATTACATAGTAAACATTCTGAAAGTTCAGGGACAAAGGATGACTTCAGGGTCCATATGTTGTACTGAGTTCCACATGGCCACCTAAGGAACAAAGTGAGGGGATATGGACTTTGTTTCTTAATCTGTGATTTTGTACAAGCCACTTAATCTGCCTATGCTGCAGTGTCCTTGCCTATGAAATAAAGGGAATGAATCCCTTTGGCCAATCAAATGCATGTAATATGTGGCCACATGGAAGATAGTATCTTAGTGGTAAAAGCATAGACACTGAAATCAGACAGATCTGGTTTCATGACCTAACTTCGGGGCTTAGATCACTTAGCTCAACCTCTCTAAGTCCCAGCATCTTTAGCCATAAAATGAGAAAAATGGCAATACAAAGCTTTTGAAATTTCCCATAAGGTGTAAGTGAGAGAATATGTAACACTTAGGAAAACTGGCATATATTCAGTGGTCAATAAATAGCAGCAATCATCATTAACTAGTAACATGAAGAAGTTGCTGCTAGGCACTGCATCGACTATTTCAAGTCTGATTTTTGACACAGCTCACTCACTATGGAAACAATTAGTGTTCTGTATTTAATAAAGGCCAAAAGCTCTGGCAAGGTAAATATTGTTTTTAGAATTTTTCGAATTATGTACAGATTCATGCAAAGCCTGGGAAAGATGCTACATTTTGTTCTACAGTGTACTAGATTTTGCCCATTCTGGACAATGCTAGGCTTTATTTCAATTGTCAATTATATGTGGACTCCAGTTTGATCAGTCAAAACCAATGGAATCAATGGTGTGAGCTGCATTTCATCACTTCCATAAATGCGACACTAACTGCCTTACAGATCCTCAACTTCATGTCCACGCTGACAAGCATGACAAATGGAATTCACAGGTGTGACACACGCCCAGGCATATACCCAGCAGGCTGGCTATGGCCTTATTCTTTCTCATTTCCTAAAGAGGCAAGTGAGTGAGGGTATTGTTACCTCAGAGAATCTTGAATCTACTCTGCTTATTATTTAAAACAAAATATTCACACTCACTTTAGAAGTTAAATCATGATTATTAATAGATTGCTTAACACATAGCTAAAGCAGACAGAATCATCCTATGACATGACCTAAGGAAGTGTACTTGACATTAGAAAATCAAAAACCCACTCACTTTGTGAAGAAAACATATTAGGTTCTAGAGACCACTACCATGAAAGAATAAAAAGAACTAGTATCATGAATTATGGACAGTTTGAAAATATGTTTGCTTAATAATATGTTACTTGGACCTAAATAAAGTGATACATTTTCTAGAACCCCAGAAGACACACAGCACATATGGTCATGATAAGTAATCTGGCATTTCTCTAAAATGGCATTTCTTATACTTTTTAGCCTCAGGAACTCTTTTCACATTTAAAAATCATTAAAGACTCCAAAAATCTTCTGTGTATATAGATTATATCTATGAATATTTGCTTGATTACAAATTGAAAGCAAAAAAAGTTTAAATATTAATTAACTCATTTAAAAAAAATTTTTAACGTTTATTTATTTTTGATACAGAGAGAGACAGAGCATGAATGGGGGAGGGTCAGAGAGAGGGAGACACAGAATCCGAAACAGGCTCCAGGCTCTGAGCTGTCCGCACAGAGCCCGACGCGGGGCTTGAACTCACGGACCGCGAGATCGTGACCTGAGTGGAAGTCGGCCGCTCAAGCTCAACCGACTGAGCCACCCAGGCGCCCCATTTAACTCATTTCAAAATAACAAAAATAGGGCCACCTGGGTGGCTCACTCAGTTAAGCAACTCTTGATTTTGGCTCAGGTCATGATCTCACGGCTTGTGGGTTTGAGTCCTGTATTGGGCTCTGCATCGACAGTTCAGAGCCTGCTTGGAGTTTTCTCTCCCTCTCTCTCTGCTTCTCCCTGCTCAGCCTTGCTCTTTCTCTCAAAAATAAATTAATTAAAAAAATAAAATAACAAAAACAGGGGTGCCTGGGTGGCTCAGTCGGTTGAGTTTCCGATTCTTGATTTCATCACAGGTCATGAATCACATTTCATCACTCAGTCATGGGACTGAGCCCCAGGTTGGACTTTGTGCTGAGCATAGAGTCTGCTTAAGATTCTCTCTTTATCTCCCTCTGCCTTTCCCACTGCTTGTGCTTTGTCTCTCTCCAAAATAAAAATTAAAAAAAATAACAAAAATAAATCCATCACATGTTAATATAAATAACATACATCTAAAAAATGACTATTTAGAAGTTCCTGGGTGGCTCAGTCAGGTAAACAGCCAACTCGTGATTTTGGCTTAGGTCATAATCTCACAGGTTGTGAGATCAAGCCCCACACCAGGCTCTACACTGACAGTGCAGAACCTGCTTGGCATTCTCTCTCTCTCCCTCTCTCTCTCTGCCCCTCCCCTGCTTGGGCTCTCTCTCTCTCTCTCAAAATAATTTAACATTTAAAGAAATGACTGTTTAAAAAAATTTGAAAAGTGTAGCACTGCTTCACATTTTTACAAATCTTTTAAATATCTGGCTTAATGGAAGACATCTGGGTGCAAATATCTTTCTACATTTAATGACTTTAAAATATGTCCTGTGGTAGCATTCATACAGTTTGTCAAATTATGAGCCCATTATGTAAAATAGTAGCTACTTTGATCTGTGTTTATTCCAGATGCAACAAACGTGTTTTCCTGGGCAGCACCTGTGCTTTTAAAAGAGAAATATGACATAAGAAGCTAGAAATCTAGAGAAATTATTAAATTTATTTTCCCTGTAAAAATTGTCCTAACACATCAGGCAGACAATATTTCAAGGTTTAACCAATTTGTATATTTAGTTGTAGTTTCATAATTATAAAAAAATTCAAAGCAAATAGCATGGAAAGAAATGTCAGTTTGTTGATTAAAAGCTAGAGTTTCACACCTGTATGAATGAAAAGAAAAAATAAGCAACAAATATCATTATTATTTTTATTTGTTCTTCTTCAAAATCAGGTCCTTTGAGAGACACCCACATAGTAACTCAGAAATGAAACAGTTATATGTTTATCCCTGCTGAATTATTGCAGAGTGGGATGTTTGGCAAAATATATATTAAAAAATGAAACAGTCTCTTAAATTAAATGCTCTATTACATAATAAATAATTTCTTTGATTCTTACAAAATCATTCTATTATCTCCAAATCTGGGAAAACCCAAGGAGAGAGACTTAGTGCCTGCCATTGCCTTAGTAATCAGATAACTGTTTTGACTATTCTATAATAAAAGCAGCACATCCTTGGAAAAAAAAAAGGCTCTTTTCTCCTAAAATCTGGGTAGATAAAATAGTGGCTGGGATTAGGAAATAAAAAGAGGATTCATCCTTCTGCATTGACTTTTCCTTTGTCCTAAGTCTTGGACAGGAAATGTGCTAGTTGTCTTTTACTTTCAGAGAGTTCTGAATTATTTAAACTCATGGGTGAACCATAAAACATGAAGCCTCAATGTTTAGTGGCTCAGCAAATAGAGTTCTCTCCATTATTTTACCCTTAACTAATTTTGTTCTTAGCCCACTTAGGTAGAAAAAGAACTCCAAAGCCTGCCTATCATACCTATTCAACACTTAAAATTGTGTTGAAGTGTCATCACACAAGTAAATTTGGGAAGCAAGGAATAGGGGGAGATTTATGGATGATTAATATTTGAACTTTAAAACATAAATGTCTGAAATTCTAGTTAATTGACAAATGTTAGTTGATGTAATTATGTGTCATTACAACAGTTAACAACAATAACAAAAATGCCAATTACACTAAATTGCAAATGCTGAAACCAAACGTACAAAAGATTAATTTAAAAAGCAAAACTGGCATCAACTGAAAACTATCCAACAGAAGTCATGTAGGAATTCCTAACACCTGTTCAGGTGCAGTGGATGCTTTGAAACACTGTCCAGCAGAATATCGAATCCAGACTCTAGGTTATTCAGTTTAAATTTTAAGTTACTGTAATTGTATGCGAGTCTGAGTTTATGAATGCTAAGATTATTTAAATTTTAACAAGCTGGTAGGTAGCCCTTACTTGCATTGTGAAAATCCAAGTTCAATGGTTTGTGTGCCATTTGCCTATATAAAGCACATAAAGCACTTGCACTTGTGGTTCATGTTACAACCCATCAAATTCAACCTTGGGGCCAAGGATCTGTATGTAAAAATCACTGTCCAAGGCTTATTAAACCTCTATATAAAAAAGATCAAGGAAGTAATTCAACAAATATGTGTTGGGTCTATGAAATGGCAAACCTATTAAAGATTCTGGATACAATAGAGAATAAGACAACAAGACCCTTGCTCTAAAGGAGTTCATATTGTAGTTACAAAAAGTCAAAAAACCAAGACCAACTAACAAACCACTGTCGATGCCATCTAGTCAGATACCACTAGGAATATAATTTTCGTTGAACAAGTTGGGTTTATTAATTGTTGTAGCAAGGGATAGTACATACACGAGGAACCATGGAGCTTCTCAGTAAGGTGATATTAGGCAAGACTTATTAAAGAGTTTGGGCTTTATTAGGTGGTTTGGGGCAGAGTTTAAGAAAGCGGGACTTTATGGGGCGCCTGGGTGGCGCAGTCGGTTAAGCGTCCGACTTCAGCCAGGTCACGATCTCGCGGTCCGCGAATTGGAGCCCCCGCGTCAGGCTCTGGGCTGATGGCTCAGAGCCTGGAGCCTGTTTCCGATTCTGTGTCTCCCTCTCTCTCTGCCCCTCCCCCATTCATGCTCTGTCTCTCTCTGTCCCAAAAACAAATAAACGTTGAAAACAAAAAAAAAAAAAAAGAAAGCGGGACTTTGTTCTGGATAGGAGCCTGTCAGGAAGTAGAGGAATTCTGTGATTGATTGGGCATCTCAATAAATCTTATCTATAATAAGAGCAGACGAGAGTGAGGATAAAGCTATGATTCACAGAAAAGTAATAGTTACTCATTTTAACCAAGAGATGGTTTGATATTTTTGTGGATTTTACAGTGACCTTGGTTTTATCATTTTTTTAAAGTTTATTTATTTATTTTGGGGGGAGAGAAGGAGAGAGAGAGGGCTTGTGTGCACAAGTGGGGGAGGGACAGAGAGGCAGAGGAGGGAGACACAGCAGACTCCAAGCTCTGAGCTGTCAGCACAGAGCCCAGCGCAGGGCTCAAACTCACAAACCGTGAGATCATGACCTGAGCCGAGGTCAGACGCTCAACTAGCTGAGCTACCCAGGCACCCTTATTTATTTATTTATTTATTTATTTATTTATTTATTTATTCATTCATTCATTCATTCATTCATTCATTTTTTTCCTAAACAAAATAATGATATGACCTTGTTTTGCTTCAGCAGATTATGGTCTCAAGAGTGACTTAATATCATGTTACTGTTCTGTGAAACTGTTTCTATTCAACAGGCAAATAACATAGTCTACCTGTGAGCACCAGGCCAGCTTCTAAAGACACTGAACCTTCACTGTATGGGTTAGACAAGTTCCCACGTATCAGGAGTAGCTCTTCTCTACCATTCATCCAATCGACCAAGTAATAAACAAACAAAAAAAACAAACAAATGTTTAAAAGTCAAAGGGTGATAGAACAGAGTAAAGAAAGGGCCCCCTTGTATTGGGTATTCATAGAAAGTTTCTTAGACTGGAAAAATCAGAAGAAGCTAGAATATAACTAACTACCTGGGGAGAGAGTATTCATGTTCCAGGGAACAACTACGCCACCGACCTAAGGTTGGAAAGAGTTTGTAGCATCTGAGGGACAAAAGAAAGATAGTATGACCCAAGCGCTGTCAGTGTAAGAAAGTGAGAAGGCAGAAGAGACATCCAGATGGGAGAGGAAGGAAACTGAGACCTTATTCTAAGTGTAATGGGAAGTCAATAGGTATTAAGAGCAGAATAATGACATAATTTTATTTGTATGTTTAAAAGATCATTTATATGAGGCGCCTGGGTGGATCAGTTGGTTAAGCGTCCGACTTTAGCTCAGGTCATGATCTCACAGTTCGTTGGTTTGAGCCCTGTGTCAGGCTCTGTGCTGATAGCTCAGAGCCTGGGAGCCTACTTCGGATTCTGTGTCTCCCTCTCTCTCTGTCCCTCCCCCACTCCCGCTCTGTCTCTCTCTGTCTCTCAAAAATAAATAAACATTAACAAAGTTAAAAAAATAAATAAAAGATCATTTGTATGGTCAGTGGAGAATGTTTTGTGGGGCTGCAGCATAGATGAGGAGCTGAGATGCAAGAAGGTTTTGCAGTGTAGGCAAGAGATGACAGTCGCTTGCTGTGAGGCAGTGGTGGTGGAGATGTGCAGAAGAGACTGTATGAGGTCAGTGTTATGGGACTCACTGATGGGCTAATTTGAGAGGTGAGGAGCAGGAAGGAATGAATTAAGGACAATTTTACCAGTTCTTGGGTTCTTGACGTCAGTGATAATCTTATTCATCATATCATTCTTAAATCCTGATTCACAGATGGCACTGGGTGTTGAATGAAAGAATCTATGTTGTGGCACATATTTGGCACAAGTAGCAAGCTTCATAACTGTCACATTTATTAACTTACACTTGAGGTTTTGTTCATAATTCTCTCTATTGATTTGTAGGTAATTCAGTGGCAGCGAAGTGTAAGATAACCCATGTCTAGACAGAACAACTTAATCAAGGTACTATTGTCATAAATAAGTACTAAGTATATGTCTCCTACTTAGTAAATACATGCAGAAAATAAACAGTTTTGGATAAATTAAAAAAACAGAAAAATAATAGATAATTATTCATCATTACAGATAAAAATCTCACAGATTCTGAACATTCTCCCTACACACAGGGTGTCTAACCTTACCTTCTTAACTCACACAAATGGTCTATTTGCTTATATCAAGGTATAAGTCCTAGAAAAACTGGCTATGATCATATTTGCCACCTCAAGGCAAACTTTGAAACTCATACACCCATCAGATGGCATTATCTAATTTCCTGCCTTGTACCCAAAGAGAATTATCTCAGGAACAATATAGCAGCTGGATAATTAAGTATGGGAAATAAACCACTGCTTCTCCAGAATCACACTGGGCTCCTTTCTTTTCTCTCACAAGAGGAGTCCCTCAGGAAGCAGTAATGAAGCATAGTATGGGGGCACTCCTCATTAATGCCTATGGAGGCTCATAGCTGGAGCCCAGACTTTTTTCCCAGTGTGATGATGACTCCAGCAGAGAAGCCTGGGCCTCTTCAACATGCTTTCTTATGGTGGGACCCAACAGTTCAAAATATTACTATGTGAAGGCACAATCGGGTATAGAGTATATAAGCAGGAGGTTTATTTCTTTGTCTATTGACATGTATGAAGCAATAGGACCTATAAAAAGACAAAAACAATCTGCTCAAGACATTTAGTTTGGAAATGTCCTTGTAAGGCCCTAGAGAAGTAGCTTCAATCCACAGATAATATCACACCTAGTACAATAGCAGATTAGTCAAAATTATTTGCTGTGTTCAACCCACTTACATTCTTGAAGTTTATAGTATACTTAAACTACACAGGTGAGAGCTGTTGGGAAAAATACAAACATCACAACCTACCCACGGCCACTTCAAGTTATGTGAATCATCCCAGCTAAGGGAACTACTTCAAGGAAACAAAGATAGGATGTGGTCATCCCAAGGCTCAGAGGCAACCTCACAACTATTATCATGACTCCCTCCTCCGGTCATGCTCATTCACAACAATTATTTGACAATATGAGCAAACCACAAACTTCTCTTTTTTGTGTAAGGCAAAAGATGAGAGTGACTTTCTAGAAGTTAATGAACAGGTTAGCAGTTTTCTTTTGCTCTGCTCATAGCTCCATGGAAAAATCACTGAAGTGTAAAAAAAAAAAAAAAAAAAAAAAAAAGAAAAAAAGAAAAACCAGGATTCTGTCATTCTGCTGTCTCACATCCAAAGCTGCAGGAGAATGAAATATCGACACATTTGTGTGTAGTTCTCATAATTTCACCCAACTCAAAAGAATGACTGAAACATTCCTGGGTAACATGAAAACACCCGGGGAAGGGAGAGAAAATGATCATTCTTTCCAATCTCCTTCACACCTTTGGATTTCTTATAGCTAAGGATACACATTTCTTGCAGTGATTGAAGAGGGTGGTAACATCTGTCAAATCTGTGAAGTCAAGACATGAAACTCATTTTTAAGATCTCAGTAGAGGAGAAAAATGAGAGAAAGTAACTTGTAATTTCTGTCAATTAGATATGCAGGAATAGCTAAGTGAAATGAATGCTTTAAAAAAAAAAGAAAAAAAAACCTTACTTGACTTTTTAAAAATTGAGTTTCTACATTTTAATAATATTGTCATCTGTAATTACAGGAGTATTGAGATTTTATTTCCCTTTTCTGAGTCCTAAATTTGTCATCTAAGAGAAAATAAAACCTTTAATATAATCATATGTAAGAAAGTGGTGAAGCCTAGTACTTTTCATATTATTTTCAACAATCAATACACTGGAAATAAAACAATCTGTATTTCAAATATGGACAGCACCATCCTGGTTAGTAAAAAAGAAAAAAAAAGAGAAAGAAAGAAAGAAAGAAAGCCTAAGTGCAAGTCCCTTGGGTCTCATGACTCTGCCAAAATAACATGATGATTTCTCGAAATTCATTAATCCTTTCAAAAAATATTTACTGAGCATCCACAGTAGTCACTGAGCTATACAGGGAACTGGGAGTCAGGTAGGGGTAAGCATGATGTAGAACTATAAATGAAATGTAGAATATACCCTTGAGGACCTCGTGGTCTAGAAGGGGAGAAGACATACTGTTTTCTACCTTGAACTAAAACTATTCATATCTGAGTCATGAAAAGTGGAGATAAATATTATGAAATTTTAGAGAAGGGGGAAGTCACTTCTTATAAGGAAGAATCAGGGAAGAATTCTAGAAGCAGATATAATTGACTTTGCTTAGAAAAATGGAAAATATTTGGATATTACAGAAGGTGGAATGGTATTTTCCTTGAAAAAGAAAACATGAGCTAAGACAGGAAGAAAGAAAGCATGGTGGACCAATAAATGAACTGAGGAGCAGACAATAACTAGAATGATAGATTGGGATTTACAGTATGTGGTACAACTAATGGTCACATAAAGACGTCCACATCCTAATCCCTGGAATTTGTAAAGATGTTATCTTATTTGGCAAAATAGACTTTGCAGATGTGGTTAAATTGACAATCTTGAGTTGGGGAGATTGCCCTGGATTATCTAAGCAGGCTCAATGTAATCACAAGGGTCATTATAAGTGAAAGAAGAAGAGTCAGAATAAGAGGAGATATGATTAGAAAAGCATAGGTCAGAGTGATGGAAAGAAGGGGCCAGTGGCCATGAGCCAAGGAAGGCAGGTAACTTATAGAAACAGCAACAGGCAAGCTAACAGATTCTCCCTTAGAGCATCCAGAAGGAATGCAGCGTTGACAACCCACTTTAGACTTCTAACCTCTAGAACTGTAAGATAATACATTGGTGTTGTTTTAAGTCACTATATTTATGGTAATTTGTTACAGCAGCAATAGGTAACTAATATGGACTGGAAAATGTTGAATATACTATGTTATAGCATCAATAATCGTTCATCCAACCCTTGTTGTGGTCCCATACTTTTAATCATTCTTTGATTTTAACACTTACATTGCATTTTTATTTTTTAAAATATATTTACCTATCTCCCCTGAGTTAACAACAGAATAAAAGTACTATTAACAAAAGTATAGAAAACTCAAAAAGAGAAAAAGATTTGAGAGCAAGATGCTGAATTCTTTTGTGAACATAGTATATTTGAAATGTCAGTGGGTCAATATAGTGGGTGGATTGTTAGAAATGAAAATTCATGCCTCCTACTAAGAGATAAAGGTGCATAACTCTCAGAAGCAATTACTAAAATTTATTATTATAGCACATAAAATAGAATCATTGAAGTATGGCTACTGACCATTGGGAAAATTTAAGTGATATGTATTCATAAGAAGGGAATTAGTCAGAATATTTTGACACAGGTTGCTGAAAGAAGTGATTATATAGTATTATTAGCTAAAATGTCATCATTTTAACTAGTTTGCGATTATCTGTTACCAAAGTATAAGGCAATCTACTATGGATAAATTCAGGGATGGAGAAAAAGACCTTCTAAAGAAAACTACCTCACTCATAAGTTCCTTGGTTCCTGAAATATCTTTAACAGGACATTAATCATTTTAAGTACACAAATCTTTGTGAATATCTACTAGTGTAAGGCAGAGTTCTTTAATCATCCTTTATCAAACACAATGTTTGAGAAGCTTACTCTGTCCTTTCACTGTAAACTCCTGTATGCTTCCTCAAAGTACCATGTAATTAGAAATAATGGTGGGGCGCCTGGGTGGCTCAGTTGGTTAAGCGTCTGACTGCAGCTCAGGTCACGATCTTGCGGTCCGCGAGTTCAAGCCCTGCCTCAGGCTCTGGGCTGATGGCTCAGAGCCTGGAGCCTGCTTCCGATTCTGTGTCTCCCTCTCTCTCTGCCCCTCCCCTATTCATGCTGTGTCTCTCTCTGTCTCAAAAATAAATAAACGTTAAAAAAAATTAAAAAAAAAAAAAGAAATAATGGCCCTAAACTACTTTTTCCCCGAAGGGTATGTAAGGTCTAGGTTTCCCAAAAGCGTACATGAGCTATCCTTATCTTACAGTCTGTTCCTAGGGTTCATCTCTGCGGATTGTAGAGAGCCGAAGGACAGGGCATGCCTGGGAACCTGAGGAAGCCAAGGAAACTCCAGATAAGGAGGGAAGAGAGGTAAAGGAGGCTTAAAACAAGGATAATGAAAACAACCTTTGCCCATTTCAAGCGCTGGGCTGGTCCAGATTGCCACCACTTCAGGGATTTTATAAAATGCTGCTGCGCTGCTTTTGCAAAAAGATAGCCTAGTCAGCAGAGTGCGATGACCTGTATAAACAGAAATGCCATGATGCTTAGCCATCAAGCAGAAATTTCAGGGGCAACAGGACATTGCGGTCTCCACTCTTCTGTCGCAAAGTGCAAACCTCCCAGGCCAACCAAGGAAGGAAAGGCAGGGCAGGATTAAAACCTTTCCTGCCCTAAACTCTGGAAATATGATGCTGTGTCCCTCTCTAAGCCAAGGCCCAGCACAACACCAGAGAACTACATTCACATGGTATTCTACAAATGATGCCTCTTGAGCTTAATACCATATTATTAAAAATTTTTTTACATTTTATTTATTTTTGAGAGAGAGAGAGAGAGAGAGAGAGAGAGAGAGACAGAGCACAAGTGGGGAAGAGGCAGAGAGAGAGGGAGACACAGTATCCGAAGCAGGCTCCAGGCTCTGAGCTGTCAGAGACAGAGCCCGACGCGGGACTTGAACCCACAAACCGTGAGATCATGACCTGAACCGAAGTCAGATGTTAACTAACTAAGCTACCCCTTTACTACACATAATTTTTATATAACACACACATTTTAAGAATTATAAAATAGGTATAAATGGATTCTCTCCAAAATATGTACTTTCCTGTAATACATATTTGGTCGACTTTTTTTCCCTGAGATATCAAACTTTTTCCAAAAACATTTTTTTTGGGGGGGGGGGAGCATCCAGTTTCTTGATACCCATAGCACATGTGAATTGAAGAATGCCTCTTTAAGTAACAATTCCAAAGTAAAATGGACCAAATTTTGCTAGAAACCATTCTGAAACATTATTCACTTCCCCACTCTCTTAATCAAAGGACACTGAATGTAATTTAACCTTTATTTTTTTTAAATAATGACATGGGTGTCATTATTATGAATGATAATTATTCTCCATGACACACACAGTTCCCTTAGGAATTGTTGTGGTATCTTGAGCTTCTTCCCTACACTTAGAGTGGCCTAACTGCTGCCTTGTTTCTTTTGTTTAATTTCGAGGAAGCTGTTTACAAATTATCTTGGGCCTTTCCTATTAGAATGAGGTACATTGGTTGCCTGTTCTTACTGCTCTCATTGTAGTCAGCCTACCTGCTTCCATCAGCCCATACCCAAGCAAGCTTGGTTCTGCCAATGTGCCTCAGCTTAGGGAAATTACCTTGCAGTGGGGTATGAGACCAATGCTTTGTGAACCTCAATGTGAGACAAGTCACTCTGGGGTCTTGTGAAAGTGCGGGTTCTGACTCAACAGTTCTGGTATAGGAGCTAAAAGTCTGTGTTTCGTTTTCTTTTTTAAGTTTATTTATTTTGAGAGAAAGAGAGCACGCACCTGTGTTCTGAGCAGAGAAGGGGCAGAGAGAGAGGGAATGGGAGAGAATACCAAACAGACTCCACACTGTCAACACAGAGCCCCACGCAGGGCTTGATCTCACGAACTACTACATCATGACCTGAGCCGAGATCAAGAGTCAGTCGTTTAACCAACTGAGTCATCCAGAAGCCTCATAAAATTCAGTGTTTCTAACCAGCTTCCAGGTGATGTCCATGCTGCCAGTTTGGAACATACTTTGAGTAGCAAAGAATTTGATAATCACATTTTTTAAAGAACTGCATCTAAACTAAAGATAAACTATTTCTGAGGGTAGGGATGAAAGACTACTTTCCTGTAAATACATTCTAAAAATGTAAATGTGGATTTTAAATTTGCTATCTCCAAAATGATTTCCTGACCATCTCCTGGTCCCACCACACAAACCATCTCTCTCTTCTCTACACTAGCACAGACCTTAATTTCTGCCTCGCTCATGGAATTTATATCTTTACAAAAGTTATTCATTGTATTCAGATACTAGTCAAGTACTAACCTAGAAGAGGACCAAGTCTTACATATCAGTATATTCCTTAAAATTATGCCTTGCCTCAAAATGGTCTTTGAATAAATATAGAGATTGAAGAATTAAAGATAATTAGGTTCTTTCCACAAAAGTTCAGTTTCTTTGTTGTGTGAATTTGTTAAATAAGTGATCAAGAAATGAAGCAATATTATAATCAAATACATCCATGTCAAGTTCTAGTAAACTGTTAAGAAAATAAAGTTTGTTCTCAGACTTCCCACCTGTCTGTGCTAAACATATACCTTCCTCTTTTCCCTCTCATCACACACAAACCTAATAGAACACACACACACACACACACACACACACACACACACACACACAAACACAAATCTGAATGTATATCATCTTATATTCTTTAACTTCCAAAATCTCTCTGAAGAAAGAGGCTGGAATTGATTTATACTAAAATGTAAATGACTGACTATAGCTTAAAGTGCTATTTCCTACCTCTACCCTAAGGTGCATTTACACATGTTAACAGAAAACAAACTCCACATGTAATGAAATGAAGCCATTAGAGAAGACTTTGGGGCTCTTAATTATATAGCAAAAGACAGATTTAAATAAGGGCCTGTGAGTGCCCCCACATCATGTTATGTTATCAGTGAATTTCTCCCAACTGAGTAATGGCTAACCTATAGCTTTCCTGCACCTGGGCCATAAAGTCTCTTCACAATGATAAACTGCTTCTAGCCTAACACGAGGAACCAAAGTGCACAGAAAATACCCACTAAAAGTGCAAACTACAGAACCAGTCAAGGCTAAAGCAGGACAAACACAAAAATCAATTTGGCAGCTCATTTGAATCTACATTGTGCTTCTTTCCAAGGACACACAGGATTTATCATTTAGTAGGAAGAGAATAAAACAAAATCCCAATTTCCATTAAACATCTGCATAATGAAAAGAAATGGAAATTGTCTAACTAGAGATGATTCAAATATCTAAGTAATAGTATCAATGAAAGCAGACATCCTGCCAGCTTTTGAGTTAATAGGATGCAATATCTAGTTTACTAACTTAATCTAGCACACCAATCTGTTACCCCACACCTTTAATTAAATCAGTGTTTACCTCCATGGAATTCTGAATGGAATCAATAACAGGCACTCAAAAGGGAAAGACTGGGCATAAAATAAGACAGTAAACATAATTTAGAGAGATTTATATGAAGCCACACTATACCAATACATTCCTAAATAATAGAACATAAGAAGAAAATAACTCTAGACGTTATTACACAGACTCTAGAGGTTTTCTCATAATCATAGGATATCAATGTGATGGAACACATACCAAGGGGTAAGGATCTGCCTTTTCTGGCCCTACAAATTGTTCCCTGTGAAAATGTCTGGAATCTAGCTTAGAAATTCAAGCATAAGACTGGCAAGCAAGACCCTCTGGAACTACAGATGAGCTGTGGGGGAATGTGCTGCAGGCAGCTACAAAATGAAGTTCCTATACTTGCTTTCTTGGTCATCCAGGGGTTGCTCAATTATTAAAGTCAGACAAGAGAACCCCAATTTCAGATGGATAAAAATCATAACCTTATTTTCTTCCCATGAGAAAACAAATCTGATAAGTCAGCACATTTTGCTGAGAAGAAAAGAGAAAAGATGTACTAGCTTGGCAATGCCCTCCAAACTGTAGACCACAGTTGTGCTAAGCCTGGGCTTTTGGGTCAGAAGGAACTGGATTTGAGCCCCAACCCTAGAAAGCATGGCCAAACTATTTAACATCTCTAATTTGAGTATCCTCATCACAAAATGTGGGTGGTAATATCTATTTTATACAGAGGTTATAAGATAAATGAAATGTTTATGGATTGTTCAGCAAAATGACCACTCAATAAATTGTATTTATTGCCACTTCCATGTGAGGCAATCATGCTCAAGCATAAATATTATGGTCTCTTTCAGCTTATCTGAAAAGTAAAGGGGATGAATTAGATGTATACTAAAATTGTGTAATCACTAGAAGCTTAAATGAATTAAAATACGTAAAGCACTTAGAGGGAACTATAGCAGAGTAAGCTATTATCACAGAGGGACGTGTAACAAGTTAAGAAGATGGACTCTGTAGCCAGGTTATCTGCATTCATATTCTTATTCTACCTTGACCAGCTGTGTGCTTTGGACAAGTTGACTGAACTTTCTGTCTCAGTTTCTTTGCCTATAAAATGAGGATAATAATAACATTTACTTAAATGACAGTCATTATTAAATAAGTTAATAGATGAAAATAAGATATTGGTACCTACCAAGTTCTGTTTAAGAATTAACATATAATCTTTGTTTTTTTCTCTTATAGCACACACATACTGTTACAGACAGACCTTAAAGTGATCCAACAATTTCTGCCTCCTGGTGTCCACGACTTTTTGTAATCTCTGCCCCTTTAATAGAGACAGGGCCCATGACTGGCTGCCAGCTAACACAAAATGGTAAATGTGCCACATCATTGATTAGGCTATGTTACAAAGACAGCCTTGGGAGACTGGAGTGAAAGACTTTTCCCTGCTGGCCTTGAAAAGCAAGCTGCTATGATGTGAACTGCTATGAAAGGGTCACATGGCAGCAAATTCCAGGTGGCCTCTAGGGACTGAGGGCCTCAGTCCTACAACCACAAGGAACTGAATTCTGCCAATAACTGTGTAAGCTTGGAGGAGGGTCCTGAGACCTGGAAAGGAATGCACAGCTGACACTGTGTTGCAGTTTTGTGAAAGCCTTAGCAAAAGACCCAGTTAGGCTTTGTCTGGACTCCTGACCCATAGAAATGATAATATAGTAAATGTGCATTGTTTTAAGCCTATAAATTTGCCATAACTTGTTGTTACACCGCAATAGAAAGCCAATACACATACTTCCATGTAAAATTCACAGAAAAGAGTTGGAACATGTGGTTCAATGCTCTGGTAGCACTTTTCTGATATTTGATTTTACTACACAACATGGGTCCAGTGCTAGTTGCAGGCTGGGCAGACTTGGTCTGGCCAAAGCCATAGCTGAGTCTATCTCTGGAAAATACACTGAGGGCAGAAAGATCTAACTCTGATCTATGTTCTTCCTCTATGTCATATCATAGCTTCAGGCCTTCACAAATTCCAAGGGTATTAGAATTCAGGTGATGTTTGTTTTTCTAGCTTCAGATTCCAGTTCAGCATTTTTAGCAAAATGGGATGAACTAAGAAGACTTTCTGAGGGTGGGGTTGGGAGACTGAGATATTTGCTTTTTTTTTTTTTTCCAAGGTAAAAGCTTAGTGGGTTTTTCTTAGAGTTCACCCTGCATATTACTGGCTTTCTGACTAGTTTCTACCTTCCTTCCATCATTTGTCTATTCCACTTTGTCAGCCATTCCAGAGAAACAGACTAGAAGTTAAGGGGTGCATGTACCAATTTAGGATTGGTGTACTCTTGGTTGTGTCACTAAAAATGATACCGAAACTTAGCTCAACTCTGTTCTCTCAAAAGATCGGGTAGGGAAGGGTTGAATAATAAATGAAAATGAATATCAGAACAAATAAAAAGTGGAGATACTACATAATACTCTGTAAAGCTCCAAGGCATATAGGCCAACATTTTAAGAGCTTTAAGTTCTTTACCATATCAGAAACAATTTCACCTTGCCCATTCCAAAGGATGAACTTGCTTATGATTTAGAGTTTGTCCCAAGAGATTCAAGGAATTTGAGAACTGGAAAATCAGTTAGTTTTCCTCTCTGTGTTAACTCTTATATAACAGTAGTGGCTCTCTTGATTGTTGAGTAGGGTTCTGAAGCTCAGTGGAGGAGGGTACTCTTAATTATCTATACATATCTGCTCTGGGTACAGGAGGGGCTAGTGACAGGGGTGGCATGTAGGCGACATATCTCCTGACTCTAATTCCAGTCCAACAGTTTTAATTTATGCATGAGAGCACAGAAGCATGGGGAAGAGAAATAGCTTGTTAAGATTATATAGCTAGCTGGTTTCAACTTTGGAACATAATCACAAAAGGCAATTTATACATTTGCTTATTCCTGTTAAACATCTATATTGATAATGCCAACCATGAATTTATGCTACTTCAAAAGGATGTTTTATTTCTCGAATTTGTGATGTCTCTATTACATTTTGCCAGTGTGAGGAAAGGAGTGTCTAATCTTGTCAATGTAATATTTATTCTCAATCCCTGTAATATTGTTTCATCCTGATTTGAAAGTTGATAAAATCTGCTGGCAACCTCTTTGAAGCTGCAAAGCAGTTATCCAAAACAATAATTTGCAAAATGTTCAATATAGATGTGCATAGGCCATTCTTGAAAACTGATGTGCCTATCTGCTTTATATGCTTAAGTCAATTTCCCTAAAGTCTATTGTAAACTTTAAAACTATTTATTACCTGTTTACACCCTTGTCCTAAAATTTACAAACCATAATATAGCCAATCTTTCAAGATCACATCTGAAACAGATAATGTTCCCAGTATTCCTTGAGGACCTATGGGTAAGAAATGATGAGCAACTCTATAAGGTGCTTCTAGACATAAAAGAAAAAGAGTGTGTGCTTTTATATTATTCCAGATAGAATATCAAACATGGAACAATTTGCTTCCCTTGACTTACTGATGCCCCTCCTGTTTAGAAATACTTATTGACAAAAGTTGGAGAGAGAGAAATATATAATTAAAACACAATGTAATATGTATTGTTTGGAGGTATGAGAAAAATGCTAAGGGGTATGAAAGGCATGGTGAATTTAAGGAGGGCAAATAGGGTATTTCTAGACCATTTAGTTGGTGGGTAGTGGAGACAAAAGATGGAGCTGGGTATAGGCAAGGGCTAGATCAAAGAGGCCCTGTAGTTCATTTTAAGGAAGCCACATGGGTTAAGTTTTTTTAGCAGGGCAGTGACAGTGTCACAGGTACATTTCAGATAAACCCGCGGAATGAGGGAAGATTTGTGTTTAATGACTCTTTCTGTTATAATAAAATATTTCTTTTACTCCAATGCTTTTGGTCAGTCTCTCAAAACTCACAAGAACATATATGTAAAAGTTAAATCATATTTGTAAAAAACAATATAGAAGAATCTTTGGTATTTTCTGGTGTCATTCTGTATGAGGTAATTTTTTGTTTTTGTTTTGTTTTTGATTTTTGATTTTTTGTCTTGTAGGCAGATTATTTTTCTGGTTAATGGTTGCTATAGTTTTCTCTAGTCTTTTAACTATTCCCAACCTAGGCTATTTGGCATATCAAAACATTATGGTTCGCAAAAGTGTGATGATAATATTAAACCTTGCCTTGTTTATTTAGATTTTTCTCTCTGAAAATTCACAGAATAATTCAAAGCCATCTCTTGTTTACCTTTCCTTTTCATGTTCCCTTGCCTCTCAAACCAACAACCTGAAGAATAGGTGGGGTTGAACATACACTAATTTGTAACAGTACTGTAGCTAATTCGATACTATGAATTATAATCCAGGCAGAGAACACTAGGTGCATTTTGTCTCCCAGACACTATAGCAGATTATTCATACTTATTTCTTATTATGTACATCTGGTTAGAGTACAGAAGACAGAGGGAGGTAAAAGCTATTGCTCATCTTTTTGCTAAAGCTCTGGAAACATTTTCTGAATTCCACAGACCCACAGCATGAATAGCTGATTATATCAACATGGCATCATGAGGGCACAACAGTTTAGAAAACAGTGGGCAGCCCCGTTGCCTTACAGCCAGGTAATAATCCATAGTAATCAAAGGAATAACAGATGCTTCGCAAAAACACTATTTTTTTCTTAGTTCACTACTGAATGTTTTTAATTTGTTTATTATTCTTGCTGCAAAGAAAATAATATAGGGGTTAGCAATCAATACATCATATTCTTATTAAGTGTCAGTAAAATAATCCTCATAACATAACTACCCATGGTGAAAAGATGGTGGGAAACTGGCAGGAAGGAACCATAATGTTAATACAACCATATGCTATGTAGAACAAAAATATGGTATACTGTGGGAGCAGATTATCTTAAAAGAAGAGACAGGCTTCTCTACATGTGTTAGATCTTGATTCCTAATACTTGAGAGGATGAGCACGTGCTTCGCCTCTAAAATGACTCTCCGTCTTTTCCCCCTTTTACCAGCCCACTGCTTAACTTCAGGCCATTAGTAGCACTGCCTACCTGTGCTATTGTGACCATCTACTCACTGGTGTCCAATGCCTTCAGATTTCATACTACTGAATCTATCATTTATGCTTCACCAGTATTATCTTTTGAAATATGGTGCAAATAACTTTACTGCTAAAAACAAAAGAAACAGGCAAACAAACAACAAAAGTATACTGTTCCAGAGCTTCCCATTATCCAGAGAATTAAAATCCAACCTCTTTTATGGAGTATCCAATATTTTCTAAACATCTGTTCTAGATTATTCCCATCCTCATCTTATACTATTCCCTGCATTCGAATTATCCTGTGCCTGCACCAAATCCTACAGTTCTCTAAAACTGTGCGTGTTTCCAACCATAGGCCTTTGTTCAAGCTGAAGCCTCTGCTTAGGATGCTTTTCCCTTAATTTGGCACCTAAGGAAAATTTACTGCCCATCCAATGTAGTATTTTTTATCACAGTTTGACTTGTTACTTTTATTGGAAAACAATTTTGTACTGCAGACAGTTTCTCAAAGGTATTACCTACCACTAGCACCTGTGCTATTGAAACAACCCAACAAATACATGTTGAGTGAATGTGAAATCACATCTTAGTGGTCTTTGTGCCTCAATGAGTGCTAACCTCAATTAGTGCTTATGCACGTGGACCTTCCTCCGTTTGCCCCTTTCTCTTTGACATCCATCCTCTCCATTGAGAACCCTCACATTCAATCAGTGGCCAAGTCCTGTTGATTCAGCAACGTTTCTCTTGTCTACCCCACATTCCCACTGCCATTACCCTAGTTCTAATTTTCATTACCTCTTTCTTGAATTACTGCAATTGTCTCATTAGTGATTGCTCTGCTTCCAGTCTCTCCCCTCTTACATCATTTTACATCTGGCCGGTGGAGTCATTTTTCCAAAGCACAGCTGTATTAATTCCATTCCCTGGGTTGGAAAATATTAATAGCTTTCTAATGCCTGCAGACAAGTCCAGACCCCCTTAGCAGGTTCTCTATCATCTGCCCATGACATGTCTTTGCAAACTTCTGTTATACATTCCCCCTTTACACATCCCACATACCACCCCAACCCTGTTCTTTACCATACCCTGAATCTTCATGTAGATTCTCTCCCTTGGTCTCCTATGTTGCTCTTTTCCTCATTTACCTGTTGATATAACCACCTTGCAAAACAAAAACAAAAACAAAAACAACAACAACAACAACAACAACAAAAACAGGGGCACCTGGGTGGCTCAATTTTGGTTTCTGCTCAGGTCATGATCTCACAGCTTCGCAAGTTCGAGTCCCATGTCAGGCTCTGTGCTGACAGCACAGAGGCTGCTTGGGACTGTCTCCCCCTCTGTCTGTACCTCCCTCACTCATGCTGTCTCTCTTTCAAAATAAGTAAATAAACTTAACAGATAAAATACCCTCTGGTACACTTAGGTTCTTCAAGTATCTAGTCTCAGACTTTTTGCTCAGATAGCATATTTACTGATCACTAAAAATGTGCAAATATAATGTACCAAATCCCATTTCACTGTAACTTGCATAAAAACTCTTGTTAACTAAAAACTCTCTGCAGGGATAAATCATATTTTGTTTAGTTTTGTTTCTGAGGTTGGACCTTATGCAGTACAGATAATAAATATTCAATGAAAGTTTACTAAACTTGTTGGATATGACAAAACTTCTTTATATTCAAAGCTATTAACAATAGAATGTGCTACCTTGAGGACTAATAATTTTTGAAAGGTAGATGATCATCTCTGTAGAACACTGAAGAAAATTTCACACTAGGTAGGTGGTGGAACAACATGATTTTCAATGTGCCTTACAACTTTAAGTTTCTGTGCTATCAAGGGATCCACGATGAGGAGTATGCTTTCAAGTAAAACCCAAGATCAGAGTCATGAGAACCCCCGATTCATAATTGGTTGGTCAGAAACACAAGTGAAAACTTGGACTTGTAAATAGCATCTGAAGTTGGGGAGGGGCAGTCTTGTGAGCTTTTTAATTGTGGGATTTGACTGTGACTCCAGGTAGACAGTGCCAGAATTGAATTGATTTGTAGGACATCCAGTCGGTGTCTGAAGAGAACTGCATCATTGCCTGGTATGGAAAACCCACATGTTTTGTGTCATGAGTGAACTACTGTGGTTAAAGTGTAGTAGAAAGAAACACAGGAGTTTTCCATTTTAACTTCCCAGCAAGTAATTCTGTTCTCTGGTATGAAACGTGGATGATGAACCCAAGAGGCCTATCAAGGATCTGATGAGAATTTCACTTCTCTGCTTTAAATCTATAGCCATCATCAGGAGCACAGCAAAGAGCATTCATACACAAAGACACTTGCTGTATGGATCATGTTGTTCCAAGTATCTAGACATCCCCTAAATAAAAGGACTGATGTTTATTTATTTTTTAATTTTTTTAAATTTAATTTTATTTGCTTATTTGTTTGTGAGAGGGAGAGAGAGAGCGCAAAAGGGGTAGAAACAGAGGGGGAGACAGAGAATCTGAAGCAGGTTCCAGGCTCTGAGTTATCACCACAGAGCCTGACACGGGGCTTGAACCCATGAACTGTGAGATCATGACCTGAGTCAAAGTCAGATGCTTAACCGACTGAGCCACCCATGCGCCCCAAGGACTGATGTTTTAAATAGCATTGATCAAACTTGAGGTTTTCTAAGTGACTTGGAATATGATGACACATCTGTTAAGCAAGAGTCTTTGGAGAGGAAAGGAAACTTTCTACTTCAGGATTGGAATTCTCTTTCTGGTCTGCTAATTATACAAATAATACAAGATTACTCAGAATTTTTACAATCTTAAATAAGAAGGTTACTCTACATTATAGGAGTCATAATGTCACTAGGGGCTATGTCTATGGTTGGGGGAGGGTCTTACCAATTTTAATTACATGGTTTTCAAGTGAATAGATGAATTTCTTCATAATAAATTGATGTCATAAGATACTTCTGTGAGTTAGCAAATCACCATGAGTCAGAAAGCTCAGGATGGTCTTGATTAATAATCCTAAATTATTAGCTACTTTTTTCCAAAAAGTTCAATTAGTAACTAAAGAAGTCTCCTTGAAGAATTTTTGCATTTATGACAATAACCAGATATATTTGGCCTTGGTTCTACTTCATGTGCAGACTTTTTATGAGCTCAGGGAAGTCACCATGGCTGGGAAAACTATCGTATTTCTTGATGATCCCTTGCCATGACTGGAACTTTGGTAGCTTTGACAGAATCTCTACAGTTGGTCACTGAGCACAGGAGGTTCTCAGTAAAGACAGAAGATCAAGAAAAATCTCTAGGATTAGGCTCAATAAACATTAAAGAGGGAGGGCATCATAGAAATCATTAAATAATACCTCCATCCCTTTCTTAAATAAGAAGACTCATCAAGAATAGAACGAGTTTGTGACAAAGGTCTTCTGACCCCTGGTCCTTTGCTGTTTACCCTGCAACATCTATCTCTCTGCTGAACTACCTTTGTCTCACACAGATCTCAAAATCATCAAACCAGTTCCAAAAAGATGCAAATTTTTGTTAGTAACCTAGAGAAGTCTTCACATTTTTAATTTAAAGTCATTGTCAGACTAGGATCCAATTCTCCAATTCTCTTATTCAAGTCAATCATATGAGGGCTAGAGTTACAGTAACACAGAGCCTCAAAGCATGAAAAATGCTTGTTTGAAATTTATTTGCTGGAGGGGGATACCCCACCTTGATTATAATGAATCTCAGAGTATACACAAGCTGTCCTTCGTGTCTTTCATATGAGTTCCCTGCACAGACTTCTTCCTTTAGAAGTGCAAAAATGCTTTCAAGAATTTTATGTCCGCATGGAGAAAATTGCTATTGTGTACAATTAGCATATTTACTAAGGTTTGTCATTACTTTTAGTAATTAAAATCGTACAAAGAGAAAGACAAATCCAATTTGAGAAAATTACACAGTATCGTAATACAATCATAATGGTCGCTTGACAATTATTAAAATACACCAAATTCTTCTTTACAGTAAAAGTATTCACCAGAGTAACTTCTGAATAAGATCACTGCAGTGCTTTCTATTTAAATATGTTTCTCTGCACAGAAAATTATAATTACATTTGCATAACTACTATAATCAATCTACAATTATGGCTCAAATTTTTATTCTCCAAATCACTGTTCTTTCTAAGACATCAGGAGCTCTGAAGCACAATCTGCGTTTGTGGACCATTATTTTAAATTGTAATGGGATTAAATATATTTTTGCACTCTCTTTACATGAATCAGTTATTCTAGGGACATAGTAGGCAATACAACTACATTGTGCAATTTGTTTATTTCTGTCTTAAAAAATAGGCTATAATTTACCCAATCCATTTTTTCCAAAAAACAAACACCTGAGTTAAAGGAATCACTTAAATTCATAAAAGGGGAGTACCAAATGATGTTTAGATGAAATGGAAGTCAAGAATCAACTTATCATTGAGATACCCTGTACTTACTGAGATTAGTTGGGATGGTCGAGCTAATTTCTGTCCCATCTTGGAGACATTGGCTACCACAAACCAATTTCTTTTGAATGTTCCTCTTTACTTCTGATGAATTCAACGGGCTTCCTTGGTACCTGATATTACAGCCTTATCTATTTTTAAAATCCAAGAAAGTTCTGATGAAAATGATAAGCAGACCTGAAAACATTAATCTACAACCAGCCTTCTAGAGTCATGGACCAGGAGGATATCTTTACAAGAACTTCCTGCTAGATCTTTCTTCTGACCAGCTTGTGGATAAGGTAAGATCCTTGAGATACCATCTGTGTAATTCTTGTCTCAAAAGGGCAGAGACTGAGGCACCGTAGCAGGCCAGGGCATGAAGCGTTCTAAACTCCAATTTGCCTGTCATCCTGTTGCATAGTGCTTTTGGTTACCAGGCCTAGCTTCTCGAGAGAATGAGATCTCCAGGGGCCATGCCAGCACAAAATAAATTCTCAATAACACAGACAATACATATTTCTCAGGAGGTGAAATATGAAGTCACTACAGAAAGAAGCCCTAAAGCATTTCTATAGCACAAGATTTCAAAATCATTTCCAAGTGAAAACATGTGAAACCTAACTTTCTATTTGGGAAGGTTAGAAGCTTTGCTGAAAATGCATAAGGAACTGTTTTAATGACCAATTAATTCAGACTGGCAGGCACACAGAAATAAACATGTCCAGTGAGTAACAGCAAGGGTCACATGGATACTCAAAGGATTATGTATTGACTTCAGGAGAGATATTGAAAGAAACTGAGGACAAACATTAAATTAGCATGGAATTAAACTAGTACTTAACTGTGTACTCAAGTGTTTGTTTATAAGCACAGATAATGCCTACCTAGGAAAAACAGAGACTAGCAGGTAACTAGATTTGTATTTACATATTTTAATAAAAATAAGCTCTTGCCTCATTACTTAGAGGATGGCCAAATTGTCAGCCTCTAGAAAGCACGGAGAACTCTAGCTGTAGGCTCATGCTTATTTGGAAGGTGTGTGAATCCAAAATAACGACAGTTTCAAGAGTTCTTTCTTTTAAATAGGGTAAGGGCATTTATCTAGAGAAACATAGTAAAAAATGCAGGCAAAGAATCATAGGAATTTGGAGCTGGGTAGACATCATGATGTCCTAGTTTTGTTTATTTTTTTTCTATTCTAATTTTATACTCATTAAAATTGAGGCTCCAAGAAATTAATATTTTTAGTCATGATTACATAGCTAACCAAGTTATTAAATGGTCTAGAACCAAATCATTTCCCATTACATGGAACTGTATCTTAAGAAATAAGTGTGGATGTTAGGCATAGATAATAGTCAAAGGTCAATATGGGAAGAAGATTAACAGAAAAGTGCTTTTTTTCTATTCCTAAACGTATTCTGGTATACTTCTTCTATTCTGTATTCTTCCTAGGGTTGGTAAAAACTATAATAGTCAACAAACAACAGAGAATATTCCTATTTAAACTGTAGTCTTTTTTCATGAAAAGCAGACCATTTATTTCCTGACCAAAACAAGAGCATGGATTCCTAAAAGAGTAAAAGCAAAGAAGAAAAAGGCATGGAATCTTTTTCAAGGCAACGCTTGAGATTTCCCTATTATGTTTTATAACTTTATTACATTTTTATATGTCCTTTTTAATCTGATATTTGGAGTGGAAAGTATAGATTAGCATATTTATGAAACACATGTTTGCCTCTCTATCTTTGTTTAAGACAAATAAGTTACAATTCACATAAAATATCAGTCATGTCGCCAACTCCCCACCAATTCTGTCATCATGTACAGGTCACAAATAATTTCTGCCTTTCATTTTTCTTTAAGAGAGAAGGGGGAGGACTTAATTCTTTACTAGGAAAACAGTCTACATTCTGAATGTTTTACTTTGAATTCCAATTTGCTCTTGCCATAATAGTGTATCCAAGGATTCATTCATTTATTTACTTACTAAAGAAATGGAATTCCTACTGAGCACCAGGGATTATGTCAGGGCTGGCCATACAGTTATAAACAAGAAAGGTAGGTGGTTGACCTCTTAGAACTTACAATATAGTGAATGGAAAAGCCCATTTATTTTAGCAATGTTCATATAAAGTCTTGTTCAAAGTAGTTTTCATTTGAATATTGTTCTGTATTAATTAACCCATGGAGTGGAATGGGTTGCATATTTGAAAGCATTACTCTTGTGGGGATCTTCAGTGTTTGTGGCTGAGTCCTTTCTCAGTGAGTGTAAGGGGAAAAAAGGGTTGCAAAGTTTTACGATAGGGGAGAATCCATGCCTGCTTGGGAACCAGTCTGAAAAGAAGCTTTAACTTTTGCTTATCACCATGATCTCCTCTGAAAGACCATTAAATATCCCTTTCTTAATGGTCACTCAAGATCATGATGTAATTACTTCATGTCCCAGACTTGGTTTCTGATTCATTAGTTTTCTTTCTTAGCCACTTTAAACAAGGGTTATCACTAGATCCTCAGGAAGAATAGACCTGTAAAAATTCTAGAGGGTTTCTTTCTGGCTTGGGTTTTGTTCATTTTTTTGAATACAATTCTTTGTAGAATAACCCGGAATCTATTTCTCATTCCAGTGTGTGCGTGTAGCTTGGGATTTGGAACAAATGATTTTATAGGCTTCAAAAGCTGCCAAGTTAAAGATTCCCTTTAAGATGAATTGTATCTGACCCCTTGAATTGGTGGCCTGGTACTAAGAGTCACAGTGTTCGGCTTCAATAAGGCTTATTTTTATCTTGATGTGTTTGTTATACCATAGCATCACACACTGAATTGATTGAGGGCCTCATGTATGGTGTGTGTGTGTGATCTATAATATCTATTATGTATATTAAAATGTGTGCTACTGCTTTTGTTTCTTAGAATCTATAGAACCAGGAACCACTAGACAACATTTTTTCAAGATTTCTTCTGATACCAAACAAAAACAACAAAAGAAAAGTCCAATAACTAATTGAGCACCAATTATGGCAAATTTCTAAATGCAAGAACAGAATAAATGAAAGATAGTCCTTAACTCTGAGATAAAGCAAACTTACAAAAAGGAGAAGTTACATTATCTGTATACTAGTTTCAGTGAGTCCCAGCCAGTGTAGGAGATCAAGAAGGCTGCAATGGTGGTATGCTAAGGCCAAGCAGATGAATCAGGAAGGGTTATGTGGAGATGTTTTGAGTAGGAATTTAAAGAAGAGAAGCAATGTGGATAAACTAGTAGGAGAGTGATCCAGGTAAAGCAGAAGTAAAATACTAAAATTCTAGTAGTAGGGACAACAAAAATATGTGTCTAATCCAAAGAGCTTGTGTTTGGGAAACAAAACAAAACACCAAAAACGAGACATGCAAATGGGGAGATGGGAGTTACAGCTTAATGTACATGGAGTAAAGCATTGGTGGACTCATGTAGATTTAATAAGAAACTATGTTTTTTGTAACGAGAGTAATGACCCAGGAATGCCGTTTAAGGAAGAACAGTTGGCAAGAAAACTAAACTGTATAATGAATGATAATAATGGTCAACCCTTCCTAAATGCTTACTATGCATTCCTGCATACTATTCTGAGGATTTCACGTATGTCATTTCATTTAATCTAGAATTGCTCAACCTTGACACAAGTGACATTTTACATTAGACAACTATTTGTTGTGGAGGACTATACTGTGCACAGTATGATATTTAGCCACATCCTTGATCTCTGTCCACCAGATGCCAATAACAACACTCTACACCCCATACCTTCCCACACACATGCAAGTCATGGCAATCAAAAAAATGTCTCCAAACATTGCCAAATGTCCCACGAGGGCAACATCTCCCTAGCTGAGAGCTACTGATTCATTCTTAACAAGAAGCTATGAGTTAAATTTCATTAACTTTTTTTTCATTAATTATCTTTTATAGATGAAACACATGGATGTTAAATAACTTGCTCAATGTCCCATTGTTAATAAGCAAGCAGTAAAGCCTGCCGGTCTCTGACCTGGGTTTCTAGTACAGAGCTCCTAAAACTCCTGTAATCTCCCACGTGGTGGGAGGAAGCACAAGAGTCATCCTTTGTTCTAATATTTGTCTTGGACTCTGGTTCCTGATACAGGGTCCTGACTCTTGTGATATTTTCTGCATAATAGCAATGTTTTTTGTGTGATGAGATTAATCTTGGTGGGTTTCTGGATGTGGGCTAGTCATCAGAACAACTGTGTCATGATTAGGAGCTTGGAATTTTCAGCCTTGTTCCCCATTCTCTAGAGATGGGAGAGGAGCTGGAAATGGAGCTAATGATGAATCATGCCTACATGGTGAAGCCTCCATAAAGCCTCCATACCCTGAGGTATAAGGTTCTGTGAGCTTGCTGATTGGTGAACACATCCACATACCAGGAGGGTAATACACCCTAAGTCTGTGGGGATAGAAGCACAGATGTTAAATAACTTGTCCAATGTCACACAGTTAAGAACTGTGAACTCCAGCCACTTGATTATAGGGACTGTATTCTTAACCACTATTGTTTATTGCTTCTCCATAATCTTTCTCAGGAAGAATCTAGCATAAAACCCTATTGAGAAAATAAGAAATAATCCAATATAGTAGTCCTCATTTTAACTGAAATATTACAAAAAGACCAGACTTTATTTTAGGTAATGATATCACAGCTGGTGCAGTCAAGACTCCTGTCTCTTGTTTCGTAATTTATCCAGTGGCTGACTTTCTCATCTAATACTATTCCAGTGATGTGTTCTGGTTAATAAAGAGATTTTGTTGTATCTGACCTTAAACTGACACCAGAGCAGCTATTACCCGTGCCTTTCTCCTCATTTCTTCCAGGCTTTGGCTACATAGAGGCAACAAAAAGCCCAGCTTTTCCACAACTACTTTTTTTTTAAATTTTTTTTAACGTTTATTTATTTTTGAGACAGAGAGAGACAGAGCATGAACAGGGGAGGGGCAGAGAGAGAGAGGGAGACACAGAATCTGAAACAGGCTCCAGGCTCTGAGCTGTCAGCAGAGAGCCCGACGCGGGGCTCGAACTCACAGACCGTGAGATCATGACCTGAGCCGAAGTCGGACGCTTAACCGACCAATCCACCCAGGCGCCCCCCACAACTACTTTTTAATGCGATTATTAAAGCATATCTTACACCTTCCAAGTGTCCCTAGATTGTACAATATGCCTAAGCATCCTAGCAAAGGGGGACAATCCACCTACACACCTTCCAACCAGAGCCATTGCATTTTCCTTTAATGACATGTGGAAAGTGGGGAAAAGAATGCTAGGGGGGAAAGGTCTGCCCTTTCTCTAATGTGGAAGTTTTATACTCATGTAGTAAGAACTCTGAGCTCATCTTACTTTAGATCATGGCAGGAATAAGGAGGAAGTGGGAATAACGGAAATGATAATAAAAGGTCAAGGGTTCCCCTCTGCTGGGAAGGTAAACAACAGACTGCTGCTAAAGAAAAAGCCCGGGGCTAGGTAGGAAGGTACCCGATCCTGTATGTGTGGCCTCTGTTTTTCCATCTTAGTAATATTTAAGGAAGATCCCTTTTAATGATAAGGGTTCATGCATCAGTAATAATAAATGAAAGATAAGGAAGGATTTGCAGGGTTAATTTATTATTTGAAAGCATAAACAAATCATACAGAAGGCACATGTGAGAGAGACAAAAAAGAGAATCACAAATTAATATGGCCAAAAGCAGACTTATTGCCCAAAGCATGGTTTTTGATCCCAGAAAGTTCTGCCTGCAAAAAGCAGACTTCAGCTGGGACTCTGATTTCTCATCTGTAAAATGGAATAACATGGTCTCTCTTGCAGGATTTTTTTTTGAGACTTAGACATCTGTAACAATATTTGGCATTATACAGGCATTCAATATATATGCATTGGTTAAATGGATGCCTAAAGTTTTGAAGTAAAACTGTAATTGTGCGATGAAGTTTAGTTCCCTTTCCCTTCGTGGAGTTTTGTTGAGCAAGAGGAAAAATGAGGATTATTTTCATTGTAAGAAGACCCATGGTCCACAGGGAATGTGAAGAGTAAAAGTGCAATTCTAAGGACCAAAGCAGCCAGATAGGCAAAGCTCAGAAAGCTGAGGCACCAATAACAGGGAACAAGAGGAAAAGTATGAGACATAGGGAATGCCCATGGGTTTCAGTATTATTCAAAGAAAACTAGATACCTTTTTCTATTACCTTAGTGGCTTTTCTTTGAGTTCCAATCAACTAACCTTGAAGTGACAGAAGGAAGTGATACAGGGTGATGGCATATATCACATTGCCAGTGGTAGAGATGGAATGGGGTGAAAAGGTGGGGCTATACAGAGAGACTAAATCAAAGACATTTATCCTCAGGCACTGAAGCAAAATGTGATCATTTCAAGTCACCCTGCAATGAGGTGAGAGGGCTGGCACTTTCCTTGCCACTCCCTCTAAGACTATGCAACTGGCAGAGAAATAATGTTCACCACAAAGGCAGCCTGGAACTGATGAATGAGACCGACCACAACCGTCTACCTTATAGACTATCTATATTTGTTTTTTTTTTTAAATATATATTTATTTATTTATTTATTTTGAGAGAGAGAGAGAGAGAGAGAGAGAGAGAGAGAGACAGAGATTTAGAGCATGAGCAGGGGGGGCAGAGGGGGACGTGGAGCAAGAGAATCCCAAGCAGGCTCTGCACTGTCAGCGCAGAGCCTGATGTGGGGCTCAAAGCCACAAACTGTGAGATCATGACCTGAGCCGATATCAAGAGTCAGATGTTTAACTGACTGAGCCACCTAGAGGCCCCTCTATATTTGCTTTTTATTCTCCAGCCTTGGATACAGATGATGTGTCTCAGCTCACAGTTTTAGGCATAATACTGGAAATTAACATTTGATTGGCATTTTATACAGCATAATCATGTAAACTTTTAGGCCTGCTGTACAATAACCCTTCTCTGCTATGTGCAGATCAGTTTGGGCCCTTCTGGATGATAAATGTGATATGACTAGGAAGCATTATTATTATTTATGTTTTATAATGTGTCAACTCTGTGTCCTCTGCCACAACAGACACTTCTTTCAAATGTGCAGTAATAGTCCCCAAGTGATAACACTGTCAAAATATTTTTGAAATGAAAAAGCAAAATTAACCACAAACTGCCCACTTGTCTCCATGAAAACAGCACTACCAGGAAAAATCAATGTTAAATAATAAAAGCTTCAACAAAATAAAAACCTAAAAAAAAATGGTATGAGTCCTGTGTTTGGAAGAAGCATGTTTTTATAAATCCCAACAATGGTAATTTTGCCTTCCAATTAAAGTGTAATAGTGAAAGACCAAAGCACTGTCACCCACAGTATCTTGAATACTTCAGTGAATTTTGCTTTAGTTAAGAAGTAAAATTTGGTAGAGCTGTGTCCCTGGGTAAATATTTGAGAAGCAAAGACTAAGACATTGCTTTTTCCTCTTTATATTACCCAAACCTAGATGCCTTCTAATGACTCATCAATTCATAAAGACCTTGCAGGCTGGAAAGCTTATATTTAAATATATAGTGGATAACAAGTAACAAATGATGGACTCTAGTTCTTTTGTGGGTAAAATTCTTTTGCAATACCAAAGATTTTCTAAAAGCAGTGGGTTTATTCCTTAAACCGTTGAGTTTCCATTTAGGGGCAGGTCACGTTAATTCTCAGGAACTCTTTTCGGAACACTCTTTTCGATCTAAGTAGTGTGACTCTTAGATTTTGAATCAGGATACTATGGTATTTTAAGACAGGAAGATGTCAACTTAAATGTGATACATAATTTAGTCTCTCTAGTTTGGCACACTGTCAGATTGTAACTTTGATGCTTTCTCTGCAGCAGGAATGCATCAAAGGGCCTCCTGTGGGCTGAAAAAAAGTTAATGCACTCCTCTAGATGTTTCCAGTCTCAGAGAATTTAAAACAATTTAAAAAAAACATTTCTTCATTAATATACTAGTCACAATGTCATTCCCATAAGAGCCTCTAGCATAGAAGGCTGGACTTTTTCCAGATGATCTTTTATGGGGCTGGTTTATTTTTCTTCGCCTTGACATTAATGAGCTATGTATTTGGGAAATAGAAGATTTAAATGCCTGTCAAATTACTTTTCAAATTACAAAAGCTTGCTTTTTTGCTGTCCAAAGAGCAAGAAGGGAATATGGGGGGAAATTGGAATATTCAGTGGAAGGGGTCATGAAAATAATGTGAAGGCAGTAATGGAACCATTCCAACTATGACTTCATGACAAAATGCTATGACTTCAGCATGTTATTACTTGCCACATCTTAATCTTTGGTATTATCGTCTTACCTTTTCTTTTCTTCTGAATTCTTACATCTTTGGGGAAAAGAATATAAGAGTACATGTAAAATTTTCTACAGTTGTAAGGTATCTTATCCTAAAATTCAGGAACTGCTGATTTGATATGAAAAGTATGCTTTTACTGATCAAGGCTGCTAGTTATTTACAAGCATTTTGTTGGAACAATTTCTTTTCTTAGCAATCCTAGTATATCATTTACTAACACATCATATGCTACCACAGCAGACAAAAGCTGGCTGTTAAATCAACTTTTAATTTCTCCTTTATGTGGAATGTGCTGAATGGGTTAAGGCAGAGGGATGGGCACAGAAAATACTCTTTTATGTTGACCTCAGCATCCTGAGTCTCAGTGGGATGAAAAGAAAAAGAAAATCTGGAAAAGAATGAGTTGGCAGGGTTGAGAATATTGGAAAAATATGACCGGAAAATATTTACTAGGTAAATATAGAGGAAGGAATCGGCACAAGGTCAGGCAGCAAGCAAACTGAACCTCACGTTTCCTAATCACTCCCTCTGCAAATTCTTCCAAAACATTACCTCATTTGTGCTTTCATCATCCCCAGTGTATAGGGTTTGATTACTCACCCCCTCCCTTTGCACAGCTGAGAGATTGACCTTTATTCAGCCCTATTTGCCCTTATAGTTGTCCTTATAGTCAGTCCTTCAGTTTAGCGCTTGTTATTTTGGTTTTCTTATTTTGGATTTGGTCTGGTCTCACCAACAAGTTTGAAAGCTGTTTGAGGACAGGTGTATGTCTTTTCTGTGCTTCTCTTGTATCCTCCCTTGAATCCTTTGTTCTTAAGAGATAGGTCTTGACTGATTATAACAAGAGAATTTCAAAGCATATGGTGCATTACTGAAGGATAACTTTATCATTTTAAGCAATGTGTGTGTGTCTGCTAAATATACTGCACAATGGGCACTCCTCACTTCACACTCATAACTCGGGCAGCTGGGGCATTGAATTACTTACACTTCTGATTTATAAACAAAAGGAAAACACTGGTCGTGCATATTTTATAATCAAAGAATGGATGTGTATCCTTTCTTATAAGAAGCATTTATAAGTACATTTGTTGTTTTCTTAAATGGTTTTGTTTATTGTTATATTCATTCTAATTAAACTGTTTTAACGCCATCATGCTCAAGTCATTGCTTCAGTTCCTTTTTTTATACTAAAACTCTTAACTGTATGTTGTAAGTGTACTTATGACACATTCTTATATGAAAATGCAAATGTTTCCAAACCTAATTATTTGTCTGTAAGCACTGCACCCACCTGGACATAAGGAAGGCTTATTCTATTTTTTGGTTTAATACTCTAGAGAACTAACTATAATTCATATATGAGCCAGTGGCGGAAGTCTATGTGAAATCATATTATTTACTTGATAATTCCATGTAAATTTAAAACAATCAGAATGTCCTATTTCACTTCTTTGCAGTAGTTTTAACAGATTTTAAAAGATTCATGATAAGCCAGTCATGGACGGGAGGAAGTATGTAATTCTTGTTTAAGCATTCCAATTTTTAAAAGACAAAAACAGTTTTATTTTTTAATCTATTTATGTATTATATACATATATATATGTAATTATGTATACAATTTGTTTTATGCACACACTTACACTTAATTATAACAGAAAGGTCATTTAATACTACAAAAAATTCCTACAGCCTGACCCATTTCTTGCTCTTTCACTCGAATAGCTACAAATAACATTCCCCAATTTTTCCAAAAAGGAAAAAAACAACAACAAAAAACATGCATTCAATCTGAATGTATGAAAGCATTTTTCTTACATTAAGTCAGTTAAGTTTGAAATTGTAAAATATTTCAAAATTTCATTTAATCATTAGCTAGGGGGTAAAAGTACACAGCACACAACCTAAGCTTTTTCTTAACTGTTAATAGGTACTGATGTCAATGCTTTCCTGGCAGCTCTATCAAGTTTTTGCAAAAAGCTGAACACCAAAAAGCACCTTAAGAAAGGGGAGGGAATACACTGTCATCTACTGAGGTCTTACCACCACACAAAGAGTGCTAACTTTGAGACATCTGCTGGGGTTTTAGCATAGGTCATTTTTTTCTAGTTTAAGGATCAAGTTGTGTGGGACGTCCATTCTCTAACATGCTGATGGAGAATATCTATAAAACTTTACTATGTTGTATGTATAGATTCTGGGCAAGCTGGATATGGCTGGAATAGCATGATGGAAAGGCACTTTGGTTGGAAATACGCACAGACACAAGACACAAAATTGAGCGTTCAAAGATAGGCAGCAAGCATATTGGCAATTCTCTTAGGATAACAATCTTTTTTTTTTAATCTCCTATGGGACTATATCAAATAGTTACTAAATACTTTAAGTTTAGAAATATTAAAGGAAGCAACTTTTTTAAAGAAATAATTAGAGACTCCAATTGGCCTATATTTCACGAAAGAATCATAATTAAAGGAACCAAGCATGCTAGTTAAAACCAGGAGAATTCTTCAGTGCTGTCTTCCTAGAGTTGAGAATTCCTAAAAATGTGTTAAATAATCAAAATATTTTGAAAGACCTTTAAAAATACAGTATGCAGTTTATCTTTAACATATATTTTGATAAGCCATCTATTTATCTTCTACTTTCTTCGTCACCCTATATAAAAGCTAATTCATGGCTATAGACCAAATGTTAATAAAAATGATAAATAATTTTTTCTATATTATTCCAATCCTGGATACTGACTCTTAGAAAATAAACTGGCATCTTAGTACTCTTTAATTTAAAAAGCATATTAAGGGGTGCCTGGGTGGCTCAGTCGGTTGAGTGTCTGACTTTGGCTCAGGTCATGATCTCATTGTTTGTGAGTTCGAGCCCTGTGTTGGGCTCTGTGCTGACAGCTCAGAGCCTGGAGCCTACTTCAGACTCTGTGTCTCCATTTCTCTCTGCTCCTCCCCTGCTTGCTCTCTGTCTCTCTCAAAAATAAACATTATTTTTTTTAAGTTTAAAAAAAATAAAAAGTATACTAATTCTTGCAGTTAATGACTTGATACATAGAAAGATACTAAATTTTCTAATACACTTAACTTCCTACAAGAATCTTGTCCTCCCCAACAAAATATAAATAAAATATAATAAATCATTTATAAAAACTGAGAATTGTATTTAGTACCAATTCAATGTGCTTGTGAAAAAAAAGTTAAAGAATGTGTACAAAATTTTAGACCTGGGATACAAATCTGAAATTTAATAAGATTGCTACCAAACATCTGCAGAAGAGAGAAAAGAATGCACAGTTCCTTTCTTAAAACTTTCGAACATAATCAAGATAATATAAAATAATTTTAAATTCTTTATTTAAAAAATGTGCTTTATTTACGTGTGCTCTACATATTCATTCTATTTTCTTCTAAAATCTGTGATGAATAGTAGCTGAAATGTCAAGGAATAAAAGCATTAGATTTTTAGTTAGTGACCTGTAAATTTATTTGGCTGTCAGGATCTCTTATATAGTAGGTGGAAATAAAGCTTCTATGGCAACCAAATTCCATCCTTAGCTAATGCTGGGGTTCGGTCTCTCTCTGTATTCCCAATTCTTATTGAAATCAAGTGGTACTATATCATTCCTTTGTCTTCCAAGGAACTGTGTGTCCTTCCTCACTGATATCCAGGGAAGAAACAAGGATACACTGAGTATAGTAATTTGCAGCAGGTGCTAAGACTTGTTTGATATATGTACATATGCATGTCACACTCCATAATATACTAGAGCCCATAAGAAGAGTATAAATCACTGCCAATACTTTCTCTTGTCCTTTTTTGAAAAGAAGTAACATGACAGCTTAGTATATAAGTCTGGGTGCTACTTTCTACTGAGTTCAGATTTTGATTAAAAATTATTATATCTAAAAGTCTTATATTTTTCATGCCATTTTAAAATATGTGCTGTAAGTTACAAGGAAACATTGATGAGACTGCAGATGCCTTGGCATTAAATCCAACTCAAAATGAACCTAACAACATTAAAGAGGCTAGTGTCAATTTGTGTGTGTATGTTCATGTGTGTGTGCATGTGTGAAAACTCATCATGTTTTCACCTGTAAATGTGTTCAACCTGGTGACCAATGACAGGTTTGCAATGGAAATCTGGGACTGGTTTTTACTTACTTTGAATGAACGGTTAATATTAAGGCTTCATAGATGTTGAACCAGCATCACTTTCAAAAATGAGGGAGGCAGAGGCAGAGCTAATGGATTAACCTTTTAAAAAGCAGCTCAATAGCATAACTGTTCTAGCACCATTCACATCAAGGCTGAATTTGTTTGTATGGATGGTCTTCATTGGATCTGATCCAAGAAACTGAAATATTTAAGTACCAAAATCATGGTGGGATGGATGGGGCAGACAACTATATTGCATACCATATAGTGAGTTTCAAATATGAGCTTTAAAAAAGTAAAGTTGTCCTCTATATGCAATTTTTCACATAAAACAACTACTTCATAAATGTCAGCTAGAAATATTCCAGACAATATTAACAATATCTGACACTTGTGCTAAATACTTTACAGTGGGTATTTCATATAATCTTCATTGCACTCCAGGAATTAGGTGCTAATATTCCTATTTTACAGATGAAGCTAGGTCTCCACATATATAGTAGTTGCTGAAATAAAGTAGTGATTTATCATTCTGTTGTCTTCCAAGGGACTGTGTGTCTTCCTTTCCTCACTGATAGGGAAGAAACAAGGACTCATTGAGGATAGTGATTTGTAGTAGGTGTTGAGGTTTGTTTGATATATGTACATATACATGTCAGAGTGGTTTAAATAACGTGCCTTATATTCCTCAGCAGATCAGATAAGGAACTGAGACTGTGAGCTCAAGTCTAATCAAGACCTTAGGCCTTGAGTATTTAGCTATACTATCTATCAACACAAGGCACAGGGTTTTGCCTTGAGTGTTTTTCTAAAATGTCTTGTATCTAGAAGTATCCTAAGGTTAAACTCAAGTATAAATAAACATTTCCCTTGGTCTTAGGCCCCACACTCCCTGAACACCCATTTCTTAACACTATATATCTGTGAGAAAATTATAATGTATGTGCTATCCTACAGGATAATACAGTTTTCTTTAGGATGGGGAAGATAAATAAGGCTCTTTATCAATGATTGCCAGAGCTAAAGAATTAAACTCTGAGTGCAGACAATCAGGTTCTAGTCCCATTTCTGCAACTAGCTTTGCCATCATGGTAAGCTGTTTAATCTTTTAGGTTACTCAACTATAAAATAAGAATTTGGGAGTAGCTGATGAATGAGATTCACGGTAGTTTTAAGACAGTATGATACTCAATAATATTCACTCAGCCTATAAATCTTCAAACATTGTACAAGATACTATGAAGAGATCCATAATAACTGAGAAGATACAGGTCAAGTCTTGAAGAGGTTTATAATTGTGTGATTCAGAGGTGGGAGAGGAGATGAATAAAAAAATGTGTTCTTAGACAAAGATTAACCTACAGACATACTACACCTATAATGTTCCTTTTAACTGGTTCTACAACAGACATATACCAACTATATTCTACCATAGTATCATAACCGGTCCTATGAGATGATTTGTGAACAAAACGTGGAAAGCAGTAGCAAATAAGAGTAGGTAGAGAAATGAAGTTTTAAGTAAGAAGACTGGCCAGTACAGAGACGTGGAAGTGGAAATGAGAAGTCAGAAGTGTTGAAATGTATTTGGAACTTGCATTTATGTACGTGGAGAAATTAGATGTGCAATGTCAAATGGAATGAACCTGTAATAGGCAATGGAATGGAATCCATGAGCATCAGGAAAATGGCTAAAGATAAGGAGGTTAAGACAGAAAGAGTAAAGGAGGAGCAGCGTGTGTGAAAACAGGAGAATCTGATAAGGTCAAGTAGCAGGGAAATTTGAAAATGTCTATGTTTTTAAACATTTTGCTGAAAATAATATTAGCTTTGTAAGCATCTGTAAGTGCCAAAAACGTTACGTGCCTCATTTGCTGTATTTTTTACAATCACCTTGCAAACTAAGTTATAGTTTTCTCATTTTACGCATACTTAAACAGGCTAAGCAGCTCAGGAAAGGTTACCAGCTAGTAAGTGGGTAAGCCAGGAAGAGAACACAGGTCTGCTCTGTGGGTAACACCACGTTGACTCTCAACCCCTAACTAATTTTGCAAATATGCAAAGAGGGACTTTTAATCCTCATGGTCCAACTTCAGGCCAGCCTCAATTGTGGACATTTTAAAATGAGTTCTTAGAAACACCTACTAGCTTTTTCTCACTGGTTCAGTGGAAGATATCAATCTCTTTATTTTCAGTATCCAGGCATATCCCTTGAAGACATGGCATACTGAGTACATAAAATACTTCCTTAGAAAAGAATATCAGTGAAGCAGTGAGAATTACTGATTACCATTTATTAATACAGTAAACACAACTTTCCACCATTCCACGTCCACTGTCTGCCTACAAGAATAGAATAAGTCCTCTCAATTTGAACTGCAACATCTATTCTATTTTGTGGCCATGCCATCTGAAACACCATAAGTTTAGTGTTTAAAACAGAGACTTTCTCCTTGGCAAATTTGGCCCGAAAATGTCCTCTAGTTTGAATGTCAGGAGGTTAACAACAGAGGTCTGGAGAGCCTAGTTCATCATGAAAATGTGCTCTGCTTTTCAACACCAAATGAACATCTCTTCCCTGCATATTGCTCAAAATGACTATTCCCTTCACATGGTTATGTTTTATTATTCATGTCATCAGATTGGGCAATGTGAGATTTATTTAGGGGGAACATTTCATCAATTACAAAACATAAAAGCATGCTCCTGTCTCTCAAAGGGTTTAGTGACACCTTAAATAAGTTCTGAACTGTTGAGGGAATTAGAAAGAACACACTTCTCCCAAAACCCATTAAAATTACATACGTGGAATAAAAAATTGGATGGCTGAAGTTTAACAAGGGACACACTACTTCTTCTTATGACTCATTAAATGTGTTATTTTAACACAGGGAAGTGGATTCTTTCACTTCCTTTGAAGATTATGGCCCTGGGAATATATCGCCCAGATGATGGAGTATGAAAAGTAAGACAACTTGAGAACAAGTCACAGAAAGTACCTGATTTCATGACATTGATGTGCTACCTACTTGCCTTAACAATTCCCTCTCTCATTACTGCCACACTTAAATCTATTTTCTACATCTCTGTCTCCTAAATAAGGGAAATTTCTATCTTAACACCTTTACCCCAACTATACTTATTACCTCCCAGCACATCTTCCTATGTGCTCACCTATCTGAATCCTATTCTACATGGCACAAAAACAAACACTCAGATCAATGGAACAGAATAGTGAATCCAGATATGGACCCACAAACATATGGCCAACTAATATTTGACAAAGCAGGAAAGAATATCCAATGAAATAAAAACATTCTCTTCAGCAAGTGGTGCTGGAAAAACTGGACAGCAACATGCAGAAAAATGAACCTGGACAACTTTCTTACACCATACACAAAAATAAACTCAAAATGAATAAAAGACATAAACATAACATAGGAAGCCATCAAAATCCTTTAGGAGAAAGCAGGAAAAAACCTCTTTGACCTCGACCACAGCAACTTCTTACTCAACATGTCTCCAGAGGCAAGGGAAACCAAAGCAAAAATGAACTACTGCAACCTCATCAAAATAAAAAGCTTCTGCAGGGCGAAGGAAACAATCAGCAAAACTAAAAGCCAACCAGCAGAATGGGAAAAGATATTTGCAAATGACATATCAGATAAAAGGTTAGTATCCAAAAGCTATACAGATCTTAACAAACTCAACACCCAAAAAAAAGCAAATAATCCAGTGAAGAAATGGGTAAAAGACATGAACAGACACTTCTCCAAAGAAGACATCCAGATGGCCAACCGACACATCAGAAGATGCTCAACATCACTCATCATCAGGAAAATACAAATCAAAACCACAATGAGATACCACCTCACACCTGTCAGAATGGCTAACATTAACAATTCAGGCGACAACAGATGTTGGTGAGGATATGGAGAAAGAGGATCTCTTTTGTATTGCTGGTGGGAATACAAACTGGTGCACCCACTCTTGAAAACAGTATGGACGTTCCTCAAAAAATTAAAAATAGAACTACCCTATGATCCAGCAATTGCACTACTAGGTATTTATCCAAGGGATACAGGTATGCTGTTTCAAGGGGCACGTGTACACCAATGTTTATAGCAGCACTATCGACAATAGCCAAAGTATGGAGAGAGCCCAAATGTCCATCGATGGATGAATAGATAAAGAAGATTTGGTATATATACAATGGAGTATTACTCAGCAATCAAAAAGAATGAAATCTTGCTATTTACCACTACATGGATGGAACTAGAGGGTATTAAGCTCAGCAAAATTAGTCAGAGAAAGAAAAATATCATATGACTTCACTCATATGAGGACTTTAAGAGACAAAACAGAGAACATAAGGGAAGGGAAGCAAAAATAATATAAAAACAGGGTGGGGGACAAAACATAAGAGACTCTTAACTATGGAGAACAAACAGAGGTTGCTAGAGGGATTGTGGGAGGGGGGATGGGCTAAATGGGTAAGGGGAATTAAGGAATCTACTCCTGAAATCATGTTGCACTATATGCTAACTAACTTGGATATAAATTAGAAAATTAATTAATTAAAAAAAAGAATCCTATCCTACATTAAGTTGTATTCTGAAACCCATCATCAAGCTTGCCCTGATTACTCCAGTGGTAAATAAATTCTTCTTCCTACTATGCTGCCTTGGTTTTCTATGGGCTGAGACTCTGTTTTCAAGATCTATGCATTTATGCCTTTAATGCTCTGCACATTGTCTTAGAAATAACAAGTACTGAGACAATGAATACAAAAAGGTGGAGAAAACCCTGTTGGCAAATACAGAAGTTCCTTTGCCTCTCTCTCAGTTCTCTTACTTCTGCCCTTGCCCATGATCATATAAAATATTCACAAGTTATTCAGAAGAAGTTTCTTCACAGAAAACTGTTAAGATGTTACTCTTTAAAACTCCATTGCAGAGATACTGATGGAACTTTGACAGTCCTATAAATATGGAGGGTTGTGTGCACACTTCTTCTTTTAAGAAAAGCTATTATCTGGTTTTCCCAGATACCTAACATGGGAACACCAGGTATTTAAAACAATAGACCCAGATTCTAAAATAATAATGTATTTTTTTCATTCTCAAGATTTCAAACATAATCTGACTGCCTTCAACAGCTTTATGATTAGATATACATAATCTCATTCCCTGTAGAAATAAAATCAAGAGTACAGTGTCCCACTGAATGTTACATAGGTTGTCAGTATCTGAGGTAAAACAAGAGATTCTCACTCTATGGACATGCTTCAAACATCTTATGAGGCAGCCTCACAGAATGCCATCTGGGCCTTAATATCTGCATACTGCCAAGGCCACAGTAGTGCCTGGAAGGTAGTGAGCATGCAGCAAATGAGCCACCAATAGAAGAATATGAGCCAGGCCATTAGGTAGTCACCAGAAATATCTGACTCTTACTCTTCCTTTCCTCACTCTATGAAGTCAATAAGTAAGTAAGTAAGTAAGTAAGTAAGTAAGTAAGTAAGTAAATAAATAAATAAATAAAAAGTCTAGTATATCCTACACACTTCATTGGTCCCCTTCTGACATTCTGATAGTGCTTCTATAAAACAAGGTGGACTTAATGGAATAGTCTTAAAATTTTCAATCATGATTCGTTGAGCAATAAATGCAAAACTCTTATGACCAAGGCAGTGTGCTGAGTTCAAATAGAACCAATCCTCACGGAATTTGCAATGCAGTTAGTGAGGTAGTTACCGTAGAAAGAATTGTGATACTCCCAAATTCATAGGTAGAAGCCTGTGACAATGTGATATAATAAGAAATACATTTTTACTGGTCTTTTCCCTAGCTCCTGACTTTTCTAATTTCCCTAATTCCCTAAGAGAATCTTGGGGTCTACTCTTTTATCATTGACCCTGGTTCCTGACACATAGTTCCTAAATCTCTTTGAATTTCCTGGGTGATAGAAGTGTCTTATGTTCTAATGAAGCAACTCTTGGTGAGCTCCTGGATAGCTTCAGGAAGTGGGCTGACCACTACCAAATAGACCATGATTAGGAGTTTGGAATTTTCAGCCTCACATTTTATCCTCTGGAGAGGAGAGAAAGTTTGGAGATTGAGTTAATAATCAATCATGCCTACATAATGAAGGTGGCATAACAATTCCTGAACTGTGAGGTTTGAAGACTTTCTGGGTTGGTGAATGCACCCATGTACAGGGAAGTTGGCACATCCCAACTCCACTGGGACAGAAGATCCTGTACTCGGGATCTCTTCATCTGTATCCTTTATCAATGATAAAGGATCATATCATCCTATATCTTTTATCATTTCCCTGCATTCTATGAGCCAATGTAACAAGTTATTGGACTCAAGGAGGGGGCTGTGGGAAACCCAATTTATAGTCAGTTAGTCAGAAGTATAGGTGACCATCTGAGACCTGTGATTGGCATATGACGTAAGGACATTCTTGTGGGACTGAGCCCTTAATTTGTGGGTTATGGCAAGTAACTCCAAGTAGATAGTGTCAGAACTGAATTGAATTGTAGGACATCCAACTGGTATAGGAGAATTAGTGAGTGTGGAAAAAAAAATCTCACATATTTAGTGGACAGAGTGTTGTGAGTAGAGTAGGGAGCTGAGGAGAAAACTTGAGTTTTTTTCTTTCAGAGTCCTAATCCCCAAAGTGACTATATCTGGAGACAGGGTCTTTAGCAGGTAAGGTTAAATGAGGTCATAAGGGTGGGACTCTAATCCAATAAGACTATTGGCCTTTTAAGAAGAGTAAGAGAGTACTCTCTTTCTCTCCTTCCATGTGCACACACCAAGAAAATGCAATATGAGCACACAGTGAGAAGGTGCCCACCTACAAGTCAAGCAAAGAGGTTTCAAATGAAACTTACCTTGCCAGCACCTTTATCTTGGGCTCCCCAGACTCCAAAACTGTGATAAATTTCTGTTGGTTAAGCCACCCCATTTATGGTGTTTGGTTAGGGCAACCTGAGTCAACTAAGACAGCAGTGGAGCACATTAGGCTCTGCATTTAGTTTGCAGATGTTCAAATACAGGTTCCACCATATATGACCTGTGTGACTTGGGATTTCTTAGCCTTAGCCTTAAGAAGTCACAAGTTCTTCTTCTGAATGGAGCTTATACAAATACTTCCCTCAAAATACTACCTTGAATTTTAAAAGAGAATAATACACATATAAAGTACTTCAAGCCATGCCACAAATTCTCCAAAGACACATATAGCAGCCTGGTATTTTAACAAATCTGGGTAACTGTGTCAAGTGAGTGGTAGAAACAAGAAAGGCTGTAGGATTTTGGTGGAGAAAAAGGTTCTCTATGGTTGGAAGAGTTAAAGACTGAGCAAGACATTCTTAATGTTCCCTTTAGTTGGAGTACACTTGACACAGGTTTCTTACTGACTGTACCAACTTCCCTTTCCTTAGAGCATTTACTTTAGAAAACCCTTAATTACAAATTCTTTCTCTGCTCCTTTTGGAATACATATCAATCTCCTTAAAAGCCTCTTGCCAGATTCATGACCTAGGGAATGTCTTTCTCAAGGATGTGGGAGCCATTCCATTGAAATGTAATTATCAGAAAGCACCCTTATCTCCCAACCTTTGTGAGAGGACAGGAACCTATCTTAGGTGAGCCCCCTGTTCCAAGTTATAAAACTAAAACTATCCCCATGAAGAAACAAGAAGGTTTACTTTCCCTTTGAATAAGGACAATTAGCAGACACAGGTGGCCTATGATCCCCCACCTCAGTCTTAACAACTCTGCAGCTCTTTGTTTCAGTAGGATAGAATTTAATTTCCCATATGCAATAATTTCAAATAAAGTCTTCCTACCTATTAAGCTTTGGTACATTTTTTTTTACTTTGACAGGGAACATTCACAGATAATATATAACTTGAGAGACACCATAAAGTGTAGCTGAGATGTTGGTTTGGCAGTATATATGGCTTAGAATAAAAAATCGCATATATTTGATTAGTTAGCAGTAACTAGTTATGAGATGCCTCAACGCTTTACTAAGGAATATCATTGAGAAATGATAAAAATGATTAAAAATGAAATTTTATTAAGTATTTCAAAGGTTATGTAGAGAGCACCAACTAAGTAGCTTTTGAGGTTTTAAATTTCAAAACCCTGTACTAATATAGAAACTCTAAAGCACTGAGGTCTTGTATATGTTTCTGGGAAATTGAACACACAGTTAATTCTTTGCACATGGGATGGTGGGGAGGTGGAGAGAGAGAGAGAAGTTCCTGGCTTATAACTTAAAAATACTACCTATGGTGGGACTGTTTTCTAAAGAACTCTTTGGAATGTAACATATAGACCAATGTGGAAAGCATATCTTTTCTACTATACAAATGTAAAGTTACATAAATCTAACATCCAAATGACTCTAAAGCAACTATTAAACTCGCTTTTCAAATATGAAAGTAGAAATTTTCATGAATCTACATAAAGAAACCAACATGCTTGAATGGAATCTTCTGCTCAAACTCTGGTTATGTTATTACACTATTCATCTTGATTTATTCTGAAGAATTTAACATGGTTTTAGTCAAGCAGAAGGAGTTACAAATGGAATCGAAAGGGTATTCTAAAATGACTATCTAAATTAACTTGCTTATTACTAATGGAATGTTTCTATTTATTTTTTTCTAACCCATATCCATCTTAATTATAATTCAGAAATTATCAGCACAAATTAATAGAATTTAATTTCCTTAGCCAGATTTTGAGTTACCTTTTACAGTATAAAGTACAGTCACTTAGGCACTCAGAAAATACAGGATATATAAGTCTTTTAACTCAATGAGGATAAAAAGAATGAACAAATATCATTTTCTTCAATTCTTTTGTTGTCAGAGGCTAATCGCTTGCTCCTCCATATACCTAACTGTGTACTTAGAAAATATCAATGCACAAAGGAAAAGCAATGCAATTTGTCTCATCCAAATGCATCATATAAAATGACCAAGTGCTATTAAGTGCTAGAAATGTGTCTCAAAAGACTCTTCATGTCTGCATTTTGGGGTTGTTTGGAAGTTCAACCCTTTTAGTGAGAAGTATTGAAAGATAAATCTAGTTCCCAGCCCTTAATTCACCACTTACAGATGAAGCATTCTTACTGGAGAGCATGTCTCCTGGTCTTGCTAGTTCCTAAAGAATGTCTCTGGCCCTCCTTACCAACATACTATCTCTAATAAAATGAAAGGCACAATTGCCCCCTACTCAATTCTAAAAAGAGTGAATATATCATCCTTTTTAACAGATAGGATTTGTTAAAAAGAATTCAATATGGGACCTCAAAAAGATAATATCTTCCATTCAATTTGAAAATTCCTTTTGGAGAATAATAAAAATGATAGATATGCTATTTCACTGTGACTAGTCAGCTATTCTTATTAGGAAGAGTATGATTTCTAAATATGCTTAAAGTCTGAGGATATGTGCCAGAGAGGAAAGACACCTTTGTACATTTGTAATGAATATTCTCTTGTCCATTGTCTACATAACTCACAACAATTAAGATTTTCTTTGGCTCTCCTGGAAGGTGGGAAATTTGACCTGAAACATTCTGTATTGTGATACTACTAGAATTAATTAAGTGGCAGTACTTAAGATTGATTGGAGACAAGAAGATCAGTTGGGAGATTGGCTTGTCAATGTTCAAAGTAAAGAAATAGTGTGATGGTAGGAAGAATGGAAAGGAAATTCAATTTTAGAGATTTTACAAAGGAAGTATGGTTAGATCATCAGGGTTGAATTTGCAGACTTTAGTAATGTATATTAAGCTTCCAATTTGGGAGCGCAAGTCTATTCCAAGTTCTGAGTATTCTATGGACTGAATTGTGCCCACCCAAAGTTGATATATTAAAATTCTAATTGCCTTTGTGTGGACTATATTTGGAGACAGGGCCTTTAGGAAATAAGTACAGTTAAATATAGTAAAGGTAGGTAGGGTCTGACCTAATATGATTGGTGATTTCATAAAAAGACAGAGAGATCTCTCCCTCCCCATGTACATGCACCTAAGGCCAAAGGAGGACAGTAAGAAGGTCATTGGGAAGAAACCAGAACCAGAAACCAGAAACCAAATCATCCAGCACCTCAATCTTGGGCTTCTCAGCCTCTGGAACCATAAGATAATAAATATCTGTTGTTTAAGCCATTCAGTCTGTGGCATTTTATTATAGCAACTAGAGCAGACTAATAATACAGAGTAGAAATCACAAATTTTTACTGAAATCTTGTCACGTTATTTTTATAGAATTTCTGAGTTCTTTCCAAATTAACATATTTTTGCCTTCATGTAAAAGTATTTGTTACTACAGTAGTGCCTAACTTCAACAGATATAACTTTAACGTGACTTCACTAAAGGGGTGATGGGTGTTAAGGAGGGCACTTGTGACGGGCACTGGGTGTTATATGTAAGTGCTGAATCACTAAATTCTAGTCCTGAAACTAATATTACACCATATGTTAACTAACTGGAACTTAAATCAAAACTTGAAATTAAAAAAAAAATAAAAATAAAGTGACTTCAGACTTTTCTAACTGGATTACATGGATCAAGTTCAGATCTCTGAAACATTCAAATTGACTGTAAACTGTTCTTTTTACATATGGTTTCCTCGGCAGATAGTTTGTTTTACTGCATACTAAAAAAGGATTACAGACCCAAAATTTAATTCAGGGTGGCAGAGACACTGTGTAGAGCTATCAGGAAGGTTCTATGAATTCATGTTTGAGGCATTCAGTCAGAAATAAATGATTCAATGAAAATATCATCTAAATTGAACTTTTTAAATGAACCGTTGATAGTACAAGTCTGTCATAGAAGGCCTTTCATATGGTTGTTTTTTCATGAAGTCACTACCTAGTTTCCTTTTCTAATATTATTCCCTATAGCATTTGCCATTATCTAATAGATGATATAGTTTGCTTATGCATTTTTTCATGTTTTCTCTACTCACTGATATTTAAGCACCACGAGAGCAGAGTTTTTAATCATTCACTCCCATTTCTACACTGCGTAGAACAGTACCTTTCCCTCTAGTAGGTGTTTCACAAATATTTACTTAGCAAATGAATGATATGTCAATATTTGAATATGTTTACATGTATTGTTCATAACCCTATAGATGTGTCTTAACTGTTTCCATCACATTCCCTTTTCTATCTAAAAATGTATTTTCTGTGTGGATTTATCTGAATATCACTACTCTAAAGTCCACTTGGACAATTTATTGTAGCCTAATAAATGGGTAGATTTTAGCAGACGTGACTGGCCTGCATTAGAATGTAAGTCAAAACTAGAATTCATTATTTTAAATTGCAAATAAAAGCTTGGTTCCATTTGTCTTAAATAGAGTTGAAGTCATATGCCTTTCTTATATGTTGTTCCTCCATTTCATCACACAAAAATGAGGATATGTGATGCTTAATGAGAACATTTTATTGACTTCACATCTCAAGAAGAAATAAAAGTCAATGTAACTTGGTTATCTGCAATAAGAGATGCTACACATGGGGAAGCTAAATCAAAAGTTTGGATGATTTCCAAAACACATCTCTTTAGCTTTGTGAAATTTTCCTTGGTATCTGCATTTGAATATCAGTGTTTCTACTATTCTAGAAGTTTAAACTACTTGAATCAAGATATCGTATTGTCTGAGTCAGCTTTGGTCACTATAACAAAATCCCACAGACTGGGCAGTTTATAAACAACAAAACTTTATTTCTCAAAGTTCTGGAAGTTAGAAGTCCAAGACTAGAGTGCCAACATGGCTGAGCTCTGGTGAGAGCCCTCTTTCAGGATGTAGACTGCTGTCTTCTTGGAGTATCCTCACATGGTGAAGAGAAAGAGGAAACAAGCTCTCTTGTAACTCCTGTGTGGGCACTGATCCCATTCATGGGTGCTCCACCTTCATGACCTCATCTAATCCTAAGTGACTCTTAAAGGCTCCACTTCCTAAAACCATCACTTTGGGAGTAGGGTTTCAACATATGCATTTTGGGGATAAATATGTTCAGTCCATAACATATTTTATAATTCTAACTACCTGGATTTCTCTTCCCACATAAAATAGATTTCACACTCTCTACCCGCTTTATGAAGAGAATTATTCCTTTTTGTTTATTAAGGTGTTTATGTATTGAGAAAAAAAAAATGCAACTGTTGACTTCTGCCAGACGTCTAGGCAGATTTTATAGGAATGTCAAGGTGAATTAAAAGCAAAATTCTGGGGATACATTGTAATCCAAATAATATTCTTATTCTCAGAGGGGAAAGCAATGACCTTCCTTTAAGTTTTGTCATCATTTTCATCTATGGCTTGATGAGAAAACTTAGTAAAAAAGGAAAACTATGACAGCTGCAAAGAATATACTAAGAGAAAAATAACCTAAAATATAAAATAGAAGAAAATGTGAAGGTGTGGGTTTATGTGTAAAGGAAGCAAAGAAACAGTGACTATGATAAGCCTAAGCTTATTTAATCAAGAACATGAAAGATATAAATATACATCTCAAAATAGATTCATGTACTTTGTAGTAGAGTGCTCTTTGAATAAAGTGATCTTTGACCATCAAAGTTTGCTGATGAATACTCTAGGGAAGAAAGGGGAGAAAGCTAATTACAGGACTTAAACAGTACCTGCTGTCAGCTGAACAAATGAGCTATTCTGATACTGCATGAGCCTAGGAAAGTATGGATAACACAATCTTTGTTTAGGAGACTATCTTCAGAGGAAAATGGGTAGAACAGAAATAACCAGTATTTGAATTGTTAACCAAATTGTTCAGGTTTTGGGGCGGCTTGGTGGCTTGGTCAGTTGGGCGTATGACTTCAGCTCAGGTCATGATCTCACAGCTTGTGAGGGTGAGCCCCATGTCAGGCTTGTGCTGACAGCCTGGAGCCTGCAGCCTGCTTCAGATTCTGTGTCTCCCTCTCTCTCTGCCCCTCCCCTGCTCACTCTCTGTCTCTCTCTCCTTCAAAAATAAATAAACATTAAAAACAAATTAAAAAAAATGTTCAGATTTTTAACGAAGCTGTATATACATTTGTTTGTGACTTTTTAGCTATAGAAAAAAATCATGTGACAGGATGATTTTATCACTTGGTAGGCTGGTGCATAAATATTAATACAGGTCAAAGTCTGTAAGTTGTAATCAATTACAAATGGCCCCAATTTTTGCAGTTCCACTCCCTAAATCTGGACTGACCTTGTGCCTTGCTTTATGAATGCAGCAGAAGCAAGGTTATGCAAGCTCTGAGTCTGGGCCTCTAGTGGCTTTGCCCAGTCCCACTCTCACTCACAGAATTCTGTGTCAGGCTGGCTTTCTAGAGGATGAGACACATGTGGAACATTGATAAGCTGTTCCCACAGAGCCATCTGAGATCAAGCTGTTCCAAATGAGTCATCTGAGTCCCTAGTCAGCCTGGTGGGTGATCATCAGCATATGAACCACACCAGCTGAGATCACCCCAGATTAGAAAAACCATCCAGCTAAGCCTAGTCCAAATTGCACAACTACAGGATTGTGAGCTAAGTTTTAGAGTAGTTTGTATCACAGCAAAAACTTATTGATACACAAAGTAGGTTGAAGCACTTGAAAAGAGGGTAATTTTAATTCAACATAATTAGATAAATAGGGTATCTTTCTCTGAGTAGAGATGAACAATTAACTTTGAAATGATAAACAAAAATATAGGTGATGATAACTATATAAGACTAGGAAGCATCAGGAGTAGTTAGGTTTGAATGTAATGTTTCTTTTCTTTGTTTTTTATTATGATGGTCTCTGAGTTCCTTTTTAGAGAAGCAAGCAATAATCTTGCTTCAATTACCATCAGAATTAATGTGTGAATGTGTCTGAAGTCAAAATTTTAAAAGATGGAATGTTGGAATACAACTAATGAAAATTCTCTTCTTCCAATACTACTCTAATATCTGTGTCATATTTCTGTTCCTTACTCTCCGGAACAAATTGAATTGGGATACCAAGACAAAACTATACCTGGCTTTTCATTTTGGCTTTTCTTCACTGATGAATAGAGGGTTATGAAGTCAGAAATGTAAGACCATTTCCTTCTAAGATTTCATTAAAGATAAGATATTAGAGAGATTGAAGGCTATTTTGCTAGCTTACCACATCATCTACTTCCAACTATCAGAAATGAAGGACAATAAAATAATGCAAAAGAACTCAGGCCTTATCAACCACAGAGTCATTTAGAATTTTTGTGATTGCTCTTTGAGTGTAAATGATTATTGCTAAACTTTGTCAAACTGGGAAGATTAAAAGATTCATTGGGGTTGCATAAGTACAATACCGTAAATACTCAAGCAAGCAGAAACTGCATAAGCATGTTAAGCTGAGAGAAGAAAGACGAGGAAGCTCAGAATCCAGAAATGATTAAGAACCACATAGTGGTTTTTTTTCATATTTCAAGACCTGTTAAGAGTTAAAAAAAGATTAACTGTGGGTAGAGGAAGACTTCCCATGTGTCATTTGAATTGGAAAAGAAGTTACTTCCAGTGCCAAGAGCATTCTTTTCTGCATAGTGACTAAAGACAGGATTGATCTTAAATTCCCCCAGTAATCATAGGAATCCTAATGTCCAGTTCAACCCGAGGGAGAAAATAGATGCTTTTGTGTCTTTTCCCTCTGAGGTCCCACAAAAATAAAAGCCAGAAGAACAAAAGTGGGCTGTAAACTCTTTAACAGTATAGAGAAAAAGTATGCAGCCAGCAAAATCAAGAGATTTCCAAAGAGGTTTCTAGTAAAATACTAGAAGCGAATGAAAGAGGGTTAATGAGTTAAATAGGCAGAAAAAGGCACAGCTTAGAATATGCTGCAGAGAGATACAGGGGATAAAAAGTCAGTGAGAGCCAATCTGGAGATGATCTAGGAGACTGGAAGAAAATATACATGAAAGTCACACCAGTTGGCATTCCTCTTTTCTGTGACATTGTGGAGGCCCCTAAGAAGGTTCCCTGAGAGCCTCAGCTCCTGCCATTCATGCTCTTATGGAATTTCTTCCCCTTGGGTGTGGGCCAAAGTAACAGCAGCCATGATGGAATGTCACTTCCAAGGTTAGATTATAAAAAGTCTGTAGCTCCCATGCTAAATGAGCTCTCCCAATTCTTGCTTGTGCTCTCTCTCTCCTTCTCTCAGATCACTTGCCCTGGAGAAGTGAGTTGCTAACATTCCTGAGGCAGCACTGTGCCTACATGCGAGAAAACAAGGTCCGTGCATAGCCACATGATGAACTTTTAAGTGGACTTAAAAGTGGATTCCCCGGGCACCTGGATGGCTCAGTTAGTTAAGGGTCTGACCTTGTCTCAGGTCAAGATCTCCTACTTCATGGGTTTGAGCTCTGCATCAGGCTGTGCACTGACAGAGTGAAGCCTGCTTGGGATTCTCTCTCTCTTTCCCTCTCTCTCTCTCTCAAAAATAAATAAACATTTTTTTAAGTGGATTCCCACTCTCTTGCAGTCAAAGATTCAAATAAGACTGCAGGCTTGGTCAACAGTTAAGACTCCAGCTTTATCAGAAACCTCAAGCCAAAGGCACCAAGATGAGCTTTACACAGATTCACCTAACCCACAAAAACTGTGAGAGAATAAATGTTCATTATTTTAAGCTGCTAAGTATGGGGATAACTTATTATACAGGAATATATTACTAATATAACCACCTAAAATATAGAACAAAATAGCTTTTTACCCCAAAGCAAAAACAAACTAACAAATGAAAATCCAGGCCATTCTCTTGAAAGCAAAGAAATGGTCTAAAGAAACTTGGGGTGCCTGGGTGGCTCAGTTGGTTGGGCGGTCGACTTCAGCTCAGGTCATGATCTTGCGGGTCTGTGAGTTTGAGCCCGGCATCGGGCTCCATGCTGACAGCCTGGAGCCTGGAGCCTGCTTTGACTTCTGTGTCTCCTTCTCTCTCTGCCCCTTCCCCATTTGCAATCTGTCTCTCTCTGTCTTTCAAAAATGAATAAATGTAAAAAAAATTAAAAAATTAAGAAATGTGAAACTCTTACTATGGATGTTCTCTTCATTCTGGTGTTAGGATATCTGTTCCGTGTCTTTCCAAAGAAAAGTCTGTTACTTACACACTCTGCCCAGTCTCAACCTAAGTAGGATCTCTTTGTCACATTCTAGAACATCCAACGCAGACTAGTGCTCAAGAACTGAAAGCCCAGTTAGGAGATCTCAAGTCGGGGAGAGGGAAAGGGAGGTTTGATAGAACTGAAAGTATGATTAAAAGTGAAAATTTGGGGGCGCCTGGGTGGCTCAGTTGGTTGAGTGTCCGACTTCGGCTCAGGTCACAACCTCGCGGTCCGTGAGTTCGAGCCCCACGTCGGGCTCTGGGCTGATGGCTCAGAGCCTGGAGCCTGCTTCCGATTCTGTGTCTCCCTCTCTCTCTGCCCCTCCCCCGTTCATGCTCTGTCTCTCTCTGTCTTAAAAATAAATAAATGTTAAAAAAAATTAAAAGTGAAAATTTAAAGTGATGAAATCACAAAGGCAAGGAAAGCAATGAGAGGGAAAAAAATGTTGACGAACTCCTAGAAAAACAAAACTCTGGAAGATCAGTTCAAACATGAGACAAAATAATATGCTCTAACTTTCAGCAATTTATATGATGGAAAGTAATCCATTTGACCTTGATCCTGGGAAAATTCCCCCTTGAACAATCCAGGCAATACAATATTAGACTCACAAGGAAAGAAATGTCATATTAACACATAACTGAGACTGGCATCTAATGATATTTATGTAGTAATGGTAATCTAAATGTTCTTTATTGCTTTTCCACTTCAGATGCCTCATAGATAAAGTATGGACGATTTGGTTGTGGTTGCCAAACAGAATGTTAAGGTTAACATGCCTGGAAATACTATGAGATGGTGAGATGTGCAAAAGTAAAGGGAAACTAGAGGAATACGATGTCTTCATCTTACTAATGTGGACACTCAAAAGATACTGTCATAAACCAAATAAGATATAGAGATGTACATGCACTACTCAAAGTAAAACAAATAACTACAGTGTGTGTATGTGTATATATCTGTGTGCATATATATGTGTGTATTTATGTATATAAATGTATATAATGTATATAAATCTATATATAATGTATATAAATCTATATATAATGTATATAAATCTATATCTAAATCTATCTATCTATCCACCTATTTCAGAGAAGAAGAAAAGGAAAAGGAAGGGATTAAAGCCAGGAGCCAATCTTCAATTTTCATACTGGGAATTGTACAAATATTTATAAGAGGGATAAATAAACAAATGGAAGTATATTATTTAGAGATGTGAAACTAATTACTGAAAGAATTATGAAAAGATATCACCTCTGAGGAATAAGACTGGAGGTGGAGAGGAGATGGATGGGGGATTGTTGCTCTTTATACATACCATCTTCTAAATCACATTGATTTGTTTTCATGTGCTTATATTACCTTAACGAAAATAATTTACCAATTATCCCCACTTGTTTTGCATGCATACAACAAAGCATAAAAGTGAATTTTGCCAGCATCCTTCTATTAGCCTCCAAAAGTGTAAAAGAGCAGGTTATAATTAATGTTATTATTTGCAATTTGAGGTACCACCCATTTAAATATATTGTAGTTTCAAATAACCCACACAGCAGGAATAAACTCCTTTGACATTTCCTAGGCTTTGTCTAGATCTGTCACTCGTCAGGAATTCACTCCACTCCCCAAACTTCATTTAAGTCTTTGTGTCCAATTAGTGTTATGCCAGCAGGCTCTAATCTTTTCTTTTACTTATCTAGTTCTTTGTACTTGGTTCTCATTTTAAATTGCTTATGAAAATATCGTAGTTTTACAAGCTTAAATTAGGCAATGACTATCTCTTCAATATACTATACATATGGCCCTCGATTTATGATTTTTTGACCTTATGATGTTGCAAACGCGATATGCATTCAGTAGAAACTGTACTTCGAATTTTGATCTTTTCTTGGGGTGGTGATATGTGGTAGTATACTATCTCATGATGCTGGGGCAATGAGCCACAGCTCCCAACTGGCCACATGATCGTGAGGGTTAACAACCCATACATTCTGTACCCATACAACCATTCTGCTTTACACTTTCAGTATAGTATTCAATAAATTACATGCAAAAACAATGCTTTATTATAAAGTAGGCTTTGTGCTAGATAAGTCTGACCAACTCTAGGCTAATGTAAGTGTTCTGAGCACTTTAAGGTAAGTTAAACTAAGCTATTATGTTTGGTAGGTTAGGTGTTCAAAAGTAAAGGGACACTAGACAAATACGATTAAGGATATTTTCATTTTAGGATGGGTCTGTCAGGGCATCCTGACAATTCTACCTGGTTTCCAACATAGTTAAGTATCAAGCCTATGCCAAGTTTTCCTTGAAATTTTGTCCAGGGTCTCTGATGCAAACTAGGTCTGTAATGGGTCTCATCAGACTTCCTTATTGTTCTCCAAATATTTTCACCTATTTATTACTCATTAAAGTTGGCTACAGATACCAAAAGTCAGGCAAACTACTTGGAAGTGTGAATTCCTGACTCTTGACAATGGTGCAACAACTTGCACAATACTGAGATGTTAGCAACGTGACTCTTGCTTACCATGGGCAACAGTGGGAGAGGTCACACTTCTGTGCAAACAATAAGGGGTGCTTTGCTGTACAGAAATTGAAAACAATAAATCTAACTAAAAGTTAGCCTGCTTTTGTTATTACAATGTGTCAGCAACTCTAAACTACGTGAGTAATGAATATTCCTCGAAAGAGGGGAGCGTTAGCATTGCCCCTCTTTCACCTAGGTAAAACATAATATTCTAGAAATGATACTCCACTAATCCCTGGAAAGTGGCTTTACACCTGTTAATCTGTAACCTGATTGTACTGTTTTACACAGCTTGTTCCTTTCCATCTGAGGAACAATTACTGGAGCTTCCTTTCTGGACTTATGTGATTGTCAACACTACAAACTGAAACAAGAATTATGCCTCCTATAAATCACACCCATACCTTTCTCTTAAATAAGTATGCATAAAATTTAAAAAAACCCAACAACCAGAATTTAATTTTTTTAAGGTTTATTTATTTTTGAGAGACAGAGCGAGAGTGGGGGAGGGGCAGAGAGGGAGGGAGACACAGAATTTGAAGCAGGCTCTGGGCTCCGAACCCAATGCAGGGCTTGAACTCACAAACCATGAGATCATGACCTGAGCCAAAGTCGGCCACCCAACTGACTGAGCCACCCAGGTAAAACCAGCATTTTAAAAACTCTCTTTACTTTGTGGATGAAGGAAACAATTTCTTTTATTCCCTTCTTATGTGTCCTATCTTTATTCTCTACAAATATTAATCAGTCCAGGAAAATTTAAGACTAGGCAACACACAGTTGAACACACACATATCTCAGTAGAATATGAACTCTGTGTTGTTCATTAACTTATTTATTCAAAAACTGTTTACTAAGTGCCCACTTTGAACCAAGCAGTGAGTGAGGTGCTAAGTATGCACAGATTAATAAACCACAGATCTTGACTTGAAGGTACTTGTCCAAAAGCTAACTAAAGTAAAGGTTATAGGCTCTGATAGGTAGATTACCTATCTATCTATTTATTTGAATGTGTGATAATCTCTCTCTCCAAAGTACTATGTAAACATGAAATGCATTCTGCTTAGTGTTTTTTGGAAAAGCTTCAAGTGAAATGCAAGGTCTGAAATCATGTACCATTTAGATTAGTACACCTTCAGAACTTCACAAATTTAGAGTCCATTCTAATAAGAGCACAGGTATAGTTGTAGTGCAGGAAAGGAGTTAATAGGAATAGTGCTGTTGGGGGAAGGGGCAACATATGCAAAGGCTGAAAGCAGGAAGTTGCACGTTGTCTTTAGAGAAGTTGAATTTTGTGTTGGCTTATTATTGTTAGCATACCAATGGCAAATTTCAGACTAGGTGCTTTATACATGTTGTTGTTCTTTTTCTCCTTTTCTGAATAAAATTCTCAAATAATATACAATGGAAAGCCACACCAACAAGAGTATGTAAGACGAGGCAATTAAACTGGGACAACTTCAGTCATACATGTAATTGAACCAATATCTGTAATGACAATGAAAATTCTTAGTTTGGACAGTAGCAAGCCATCAGTTCATAACAGAACAAAAGGGTCATGTGGCTGCTCTGTGATGGCTTGTTTTCCATTGTGTTATGATGGGTTGCCATGTTGACTCTGTCTAGAATTATTACTAATGGCCAGTTGATGCTGTTCATGGAAAAGTTGGGTTCAGAAATGTCACCACAAAATTTGAAAGAATCTTGATGAGTCATTTTCATTTCCAAAATATGGGCATTAGAACCAGAGAAATTTCCTTTAATGGAACATAGACATTTTCAATTTTCTTCTAGAATAAATTGATATTCCTTTTGGATCCATGAGCACAAGTATCTACACTATTCTGTAATTGTGCACACAAAGCTTTTGATAAATATTCAGGGATAGGTGCTTTAGAAATAAACTTGGAGGTATAGAAAACATGAAAATAAATTTCCCTCAAGTGTTCCAAGGCCAAAGTTTTATTGATGAATTCTAAAAGCTGAGCTATATTTAGTGCAGATCTCATAATAGCTAGGATAACATGATAGAGCAGATAGAGACTTCTCATGTGGTTAACCTGCCAGGCTTGGAGATTTGGTAGTAGAATATATTTGTTACCTAGACAGCGTTGGCCAAATTCAGGCTCATTTCTCTTTCTTGAAATTCAGGTCATCACGTGCGAATTTGCAATGCCTAAAATAGGGTGTAGTGTTTGGAAGGAAGAAAGGAAAAAAGAAGAGGTAGGGAAGAAGGAAAAAGAGTGGTGGTGGCAGAGTGGTGACAAGGGTATTAAGCAAGGAAATATGTGCCAGATGCTACACCAAGACCTGGCTTATGCAAGTGTGAAATTGATACTCCCAAAGAATCTGTCAAGATAAACATGATTTTCAAGTTTCTGTTATTATTGGTTCATATTTTACTCTAACACTGATGCTTGGACATGTCACGGATAGTATTGGGGCTTCCTCAACCCAGTATTTATGCCATGTGAAGGTGAAGATGATTCAGCTTCCTTTATGTCTCTTAGGGGAGTCTCCAGATCGTGCTTGACTGGGAAAATCCTAAAAGAGGACAAAATGGGCTGGGGCTACCATCTACCCTATCAAATCTACAGACTGGATGATAACATCTATTTTAGAAGAGGAATGTGAGAGGGGCACCTAGGTGGCTCAGTGGGTTAAGCGTCCGACTTCGGCTCGGGTCGTGATCTCGCGGTCCGTGGGTTGGAGCCCCGTGTCGGGCTCTGTGCTGACAGCTCAGAACCTGGAGCCTGTTTCCAATTCTGTGTCTCCCTCTTTCTCTGACCCTCCCCTGTTCATGCTCTCTCTCTGTCCCAAAAATAAATAAATGTTTAAAAAAAAAAAAAAAGAAGAGGAATGTGAGTAATTCCAGAATCAGGGTAGCGTCTAGCACACTGCCAATACTCAGGACACGTGAAATAATACAAGCGTGTTGCTTCAATATGCTCATTATTAAAAAGGAACTAAAATATCTTCCCTCCTCTAAATTTGTTTCTGAGTTTCAGTTGTGTTGGTGATGCTGTCAATAATAGACTATGCATCTGTGATGTACGAAAGTTTTGATAGTGATGATTTAGGGTACTTGATAATTTATGCGTGGATTCACTGATAATCTAAATATGTGAGAAATGCTTCTAGTTGTAAAACCTAAATCACTAGGTACCTTCATGATATAATTACCCCCACCCTTCATTATATAATACTTTAAAAAATGCATTTTACGGGTGCCTACATGGCTCCGTCAGTTAAGTGTCCAACTCTTGATTTCAGCTCAGCTCATGAGCTCAGTTAGTGAGTTCGAGCCCCACTTCAGGCTCTGTGCTGACAGTGCAGAGTCTGCTTGTGATTTTCTGTCTCCTTCTCTGCCCCTCCTCTGCTTGCTCTCTCTCTCTCTCTCTCTCGAAAAATAAGTAAGCTAAAAAAAATAAAAAGTGCATTTTATGTTAGGTACACAAAAGATATTTGCTAATTTGTAATTTTAAGTAAAATCACTGTGGACTTACAGGGAACATATATATATACGTACTATGGTCAAGAAATATATATACATATATAAGCATACACCGCCATGATTTATTTTGTTTAATTATCATTTAGAATGCTTACTGTGGTCAATATTGGTATTATCTACTAGAGATCTTCTATAAAGAGAATAGTGGTGATGAGAATACAGTGAAATCTGTTTAGTAAGTACTGAATTAAGACAGATAAATTAGTTAACCCTTCTCTTGAGGTTCCAGCCTAATGATGTTAATATATTTTTTTTACTGTTGGGTAAACTTCCAGTGATGCCAACAGATAGGAAAATCTAATATTGGTTCTAGAAGTCATCGTAGAGATTTAAATTTAATCTTGACCTTAGTTTATGGAACAAAGCTTACTGTTTTATATATACCATGAAAGAAAAAAAGCAAGCACCATTAACACACATACACATACACATACATACACACACAATTATCCTTTGTTTTTTTTAATGCTTAGAGGATTTTCTCTCTCCTTCTGCTCAATGAAAATTATTACTACATATAAAAGAGGAATAAATTGACAGGTATAATACAACATACCCATGTATATGAAAATCAGTCCACGTAATAAAATGGTACAAATTCTTTGCAATACTGATTAAAACTAAGACAAGAAAATAAGGCTATATTCTTGCTCTTTTGACATTAAGGAATTATTTAATAAAATATATATTCTTTGTCCTATAACTGAGACTAAAAATATTAGAGGAGGTGACAATATCACCAGCCCTTTCTGAGAAAATGCCCACTAAAATCATTGCCACATCTGAAGCCTTAGATACAGTCTTGTCATTCTATTTCTCCAGTGCTAATAAAGATTATATCAAAAGAGATTATACCAAGAATCCCAAACCTAGTTTAGTCTAATTCACAGCTGGAAGTGCTTGATGTATTTCATATCCCAGTTGAAAAAGGAGTGTATCATGAATTTTTAAGCTCCTTAATCAAAACATGTCATCAAGGACAGCTACAGAAATCACATTTGCAAGATGCAGTATCATACTATGAATTAGCTTCTGTTTGGGAACGGCTAGGAAATAGGTACAGGAAATTTATGGACTGTTCAGTCAACAGGAGTTTGAGGTCACCGTTAGTTTTGTTGGTGGTGCTGGGATGTTGAGTAAAGCAGTGCAGCATATGGAGATTAGAGGACAGTCTCTCACTGCGGACTGTACAGCTTTCATGGCCCTCTGTCACTAGCTGCCAGTGACAACTCTCCCCTGCCCTCCCCCCACATGCTCTAGCGGATGGTGCTGCCTCCCTATGGAGAACACCTCACTCAAGAGACTTCCGCTCTGTACACACCACACAGTTGATGCTTTTATTTACAAACATCAATTCAGAGTTATTTCTTTTTTCTGTCATTTTTTTCTTATCAGAGCTATTTCTTCAAAGGCAGAGAAAATACCTTTATAGGTAAGAAAGATGCTTTAACTTATACTTTGTACCTGAAGAATGCTTTCCACAAAAAACTTCCAAGTGTGTAATGGTCACATGTGTGAGACTCTATATTTCTTTATATTTTAGGGTGAACCATAGAAATTTTCATTGTTTTGATAACAAAAAATTGTCAAGTAGCAATCATAGTTCATACAGTACGTTGACTCATTTGATCCTCACAATAAGTTTGTGAAGCCATAATCCCCATTTTGTAGATGAGAAACAGGTATTATGGAGGCTAAATAACTTGCCCAGGGTCCCACAGCCAGCCTGTGGCCAAAGTAAGGCTACGATTTAGGTAGGCATTCTGGCTTCCAAAGTTATGCTCTTGAGCACTATGCAATACTGCCCCCTACAGCCAATGCTGGTGTTGCCTCTTCAGACTGTCACTTTCCAGTATGCAGGATCAGACTGGGAGAGACTGGGCAGAGTATGAAGGAGAGAAGTAAGAAGGTGAAGAAAGGAAAGGGCTTTCCATGCCAAGGTGTAGGGGAGCTGACAATACTGAGTCTGTCTTTAGCCCTCCGTCTTGTTCAAGTCAGCTCACTCACTCCTCTGGGGCCATATGATCCGGGATCTCTTGGAAATTAACTTGCACACCTTACAAATGCCTGCCAAGGCCAGAATAGGGGAAGGTTGCTCTGGCCCTCCATAAATTTGTTAAAAATAACATGATCTCTCCCCTCCCTCATGCACAGGTGGTGCCACAGATCTAATTAGATGTTAGGTGTCAACTGGGTGCATGCAAGTCCCTTGAGGCACATGCAAACCCTTTGATCTCACCACAAGGCCCTTCTGCATATTCTCTCAGACTTTGCGGAGAATAGCTGCACAGCAGGATCATCCTCCAACGGATCCCTCCTATCAGTAAATCACCCTGAAAAGAACTCTGTGTAAACTGTATGGAGCAGCCTGCTTTGTTTTTCAGTCATAAAATGTCAACATGCCGTCTCAGTTTGGGAGATACTTTAACTGTCTCTCTCCCACCTTCCAACATGAGGACACAGAGGTGTGAAATGGCAAGACCTCTAGAGGTCACTGTGAGTACTTAATCAGAAGGTCAGAATAAAGATAAACCCTCTAGAGAGGCAAACAGGAGGTTGGCTGTGAAGGTTGCATCCTGATCATCATCCCAAGGAAGCTGCCTTTTATCCTAAGTATCTGGTTGTATTAAAGAAGGGAATGTCATGACTGCATTTCAATTTTCAAAACAGCAAACTAACTCTTGTGTGGAGATGACACTGAACTTGTTAAGAATCTGAGAAAGAGGGGCGCCTGGGTGGCTCACTTAAGTATTCGACTCTTGATTTTGGCTCAGGTCATAAACTCACTTTCTGTGAGATTGAGCCCCACGTTGGGCTCTGCGCTGACAGTATGGAGCCTGCTTGGGATTCTCTCTCTCTGCCCCTCTCTGCTCTCTCTCAAAGTAAATAAATAAGCTTTTAAATAAAAGAGTATAAGAAGACAAGTAATAAGATTTTGAACACAGGCCATATTTAAAAGCAAAGGACAAGATCACCTTAAAATACTCTGAAAGGAAACTGGCTGCGTAGTCTTGGGTAAGTTATGTAGTTTCTCAACTTTCTCATGTGTAGAATACCAATAATAATACTAAGACATCTCCTTTTCATACACCTATATACCCCAGAATTTGCTTATACTCTGGTTTAATTAACAAGGCTCTTACTAGTCTTGCATCCATAGGACCACACACAGCAAGTATGAACAATTTCCTCCCGTTCTGACCTTGGATGGTCCCATTCTTGCACAACCTTTGGGCCAGAGCCTGCTCCCTTGAGCCTGACCAGGCCCCTGGGGGTACAGTGATGCCTCACTGTGACTCTGAGTGAGATAGGGGGTGGTGATAAAAAGGACTGGGGTTTACTTTATAGGTAGCATGAGCCAGACCTCCTTACTGATGAGTCTGGGGCCTGGTGCACCCAAGTATTTCTCACCCCAGGACTCCTCTGACAGCCTATGGAACTCCCAAGACCCTGAGAGATGGGGTTCCCTCTGGGAAGAACGGTCTTGGCAGCAGTGCCTGGGGCTGACTCTACCATCCTCTGAACTGCCTGGATGCTCAGCCCATCTCTGCCCATCCTTTCTGTGATCCTCCATGAGGATCTGCACTTACTGCCTCCACATACCTGAAGCCACAATGCATACCTGGAGCTCTCTAAATACACTTTGTTTGGCTTCCAGGGAGTCACCCACCGCACTCTCTCCCCTCTCTCACTCGCTCTCCCTCTCACTCTCCCTCTGTCCCTCTCTTCCTCTCTTCCTCCCACCTGCACCAGGTCTTGGTCCTAGCCCATGGATGTCCCCCTTTAAAACAAAAAAAAGAAAGAAAAGTTTAATCTCGGTGTCACTTTTGTTCTGGTTTCCTAAAACACCAGCTAGTTGCCACTAGCACTATCCACCTAGGGTATGAGACTGCTGGATCTAAAAATAAGTCTGAATTTTAACATGCCAATGTTCTCTTACAATCAATGCCTATATCAGTAATAATCTATACAGGTCTATTCAAAAAGGACTGCCATTTAATGTGCACGCCCCTCCCTAATACAAGCATCCCCTCTCCGCTGCTTTTTTCCCACAGCATTTAATATCCCATGTGTGACATTTGTTCTAATGTTTATGCCCATCTTTAAGTAAAATGTAAGCTTTATGGGGCACCTGGGTGGCTCAGTCAGTTAAGCATCCGACTTTGGCTCAGGTCATGATCTCACAGCTTGTGAGTTCAAGCCCCACGTCGGGCTCTGTGCTGACGTCTCAGAGCCTGGAGCCTGCTTCAGATTCTGTCTCCGTCTCTCTCTCTGCACTTCTACCACTCACTCTGTCTCTCTGTCTCTGTCTCTGTCTCTGTCTCTCTCTCTCTCAAAAATAAGTAAAAACATTAAAAATTTAAAAAATAATTAAATAAAATGTAAGCTTTGTGCAGAAAAGTTTAATTTTGTTCAGTGCTATATTTCCAGTGACTAGAACATTGCCTGATATATATATAGTAAGTGCTCAGCAAGTGAATGGATGGATGGATGGACAGATGGAGGGATGGATGGACAGATGGGTGGGTGGGTGGATGGATGGATGGATGGATGGGTAGATGGGTAGATGGATTTATTTATCTACAACTAGCTATTTCTGAAGATATCTCAAAACCAAGGTTGCATCCACCAATAGGACATCTTTTTAACCAGTAAAGTCTCCATATCCTAAAGAAAATTCACTAAGCAAAAGAATTTTCTTAAAACATACTCTTTAAAATGTATATACCCTGGCACTTTTGCTTACCAGCAATGATGGAGAAAAGTACCTAAGTAGCAGTTGCCTCCCTACATTTAAAATTACAATGACTTATACTTCTCTTACTCGGCACCATTAGTTTCAGGAGAATACTCCTTTGTATATAATTTTACATCTACATGCGAGTGTTTTTCTTTCCACTATGCACTAAAATTTGCTGTAAAAATGTACATTAATTTAAGTGAATTCAGCAGAATGACTGGACTAGCAAAAGTAAAATTAATTATTCATGTCACCAGTATTTTAAAATGCAGAGTGGTTATCAGGAACACACATAATTATAAGTAATGCAATTATTTTTTATAATGAAGCCACAGCTGAGGTTAATTAATATTTTTAATAAAAAATAAAATTTTGTTCTTTGAAGTTACAAAATGTATTTTGTTAGGTTTAAATATTTTTCATGGAAATGTGTGTGTACTCTGCTTACATTTTTCAAACAAATAGTATTAATTTTTTATGAGCATCTCCAATGCTGCCAGGAAGCAACAGCAGTGTCCAATATATTCAAATACTCTTTTCTTGCTTGAACACTAATTGGGTTTCTTTTCAGAACATTCCATCGGAATCAAACCCTGTCAAATCAGTAGGACACTGCATATGTGAAATATATATGTTTCTGACAACCTATCAATGCTTTTAAATCCTAAACAGTTCTTTTTCTTGAGTGGGTTTGTTATGTCCACTCTGAAAAAAAGCCTAACTGGAACCACAGAATTGCTCCAATATATTTCACTCATATTTACTGATCCTGCCCTACTCTATAATTTCTTACTAGGAGTTGCAAGCTATAGTCCCTCCAGTCAAAAATCAGAATCTCTCAAAGCCTCGTTTTCTTTCCTTTCTCAAGGTTTTTTGAAATAAGATAAAAAGAAGATGAAAAAGGCTATGGACTCTTAAAACCAGGTACGGATACCAGAGTCAGTTGCTCCTCTGAATGTAAAAGAGGAGGCTTTGCTATTTATTATTCTTATGAAGCATGATTTTTTTGCAAAGATAGATTTTATATATCCTGTAAGAGGAGAATGCAATATACAGACCAAAATGGAATGCTTGTGAAACTCAAAAAGGGATACTGTTAATAATTACAGTGGTATACCAGATGTACACAGGAACTATACAGTCCTCCCCAGATGCACAGCCACCCTGTGTAAAAGTTAATGGTGAAATCTATGCTTTGTTAATCATCAGAAGACGTAATTAAGGGGTGCCTGGGTGGCTCAGTCGGTTGACCGTCCAACTTCAGCTCAAGTCATGATCTCCCAGTCCATGGGTTCGAGCCCTGCGTCAGGCTCTGGGCTGACAGCTCAGAGGCTGGAGCCTGCTTTGGATTCTGTGTCTCCCTCTCTCTCTGCCCCTCCCCTGTTCATGCTCTGTCTCTCTCTGTCTCAAAAATAAAAAAACATTAAATTTTTTTTTAAAAGAAGAGCAATTAAGAGTATCATCACTAGTATCACTGAAATTTTAGAGCTGAATACAATTCAAGAGATTCTTAGTTAACCTACTTAGAGAGGTAGTAAAGCCAGGGTGTAGCCATGGTAACCAACCTGCCCAAGCTACACAGCAAGGTAGGTGGTTGTGTTGAAAGTGGAATCCAGGTCTCATGATTTGCCGTGTTCCTTCTGTTCTCCTATATCCCCTCTAAGTAAAAGGCATTTCTATGGATCCATATTCACTACAGTGTGTATGTATACAGCTTGTAAAATAGTCTTGAAGAAAAGAACGAATAGACTGCAAAATGTGATACAAAGATTAGAACAGAATAAATGTCACAATTTTGATCTCAAAATGAATAGCAGTTTCACGTTCTTTTCTTTATGGACTGCATTCAAAGGGAACGAATATTGCCCTTTGCATGCTAGCTTACTTTTACTCGTTTACATAAAGCTACATATACGTCTTAAGACATTGCCACATTATTCAGAAAAGGAAACACTTAGAAGCCAAAAGTCTTGCATGACAATCCTTGTCCTAATCCCAAGAAGCTCCCAGCATCCTGAGAAATTTTACTAGCAATTATTTGCAAATATTTGCTTTCTGAGAGTAGCCTTATAGAAAGCGTCTTTATTATTATTTTTTTAATATGAAATTTATTGTCAAATTGGTTTCCATACAACACCCAGTGCTCCTCCCAACAGGTGCCCTCCTCAGTGCCCATCACCCACCTTTTTTTTTAAGATAAGCAGGACTTACAGAAACATTTAGATATTAATTTTGTGAACTTTATGTAGTGCACATAAAAAAGTACTATTATTATATTCACATTTTTTTAAAATGCCACTTAATCAAAAAGGGTTGGTAAATGTCCTCATTATTTCATGATATGAATCATGTCTTTCTAAAGTAAACATCAGTTTCAAATTTGATCATCACTCAGAGGAAAAACTTTTTTTAAAAGCATATTTACTTCTAAGTAGGAAAGTAAACAGGATCCTATTGGATGACATTTTGATGAGTACTATTTTATAAAAATTCTCTGACTCTGTAAAAAATGAAAATACATTTCTTCCCTACTACTTGCCCTGCAGGATGGCTGAATAAACCTCATCTCATCTATTTGAAGTGAATCCAATTTAATTTTTCTTGACCAAAAATCTGTTTCCATAGTTCTAAAACATGCAATCACCCCAAGGTACATTGCCATTGTAGCTTAAGTGGCTCAGTGTTATCACTGAAGAAAATATACTTTGATTGAGAAAACAGTCTGGTATGGCTTTTGAAAAATAAAATTACCCTTCTTGGTACACAATTTAGTAAGGCAGTTGATAAAAGCAGGCAGATATGGCCACTATGGACAGGATCTAAAGGAAGATGCTTCATCCAATTTACAAAAATGAGTCAAAGGTTATAGTCCAGGAATTAGCATTATAAATCACTCTCATTATTTAAACTTCTAGGGCTTTGACAATTCTAGTGAACAGTTTAAATTCTACATATAACAGTGATCTCTTCTTAATTGAAAGGCAATTGAAAAATCAATTATGAGGTAAAGAAAATTTGCAACAAATTACTGTGTTACTTAACAGTATATAATTTCCTTTCTTCCTTAGTAGTTTTTTTTCCCCATATGCACACCTTATTACCTGAAATCACATAGGTATCATTATAAAAGCTAATTTTAAAACCTATTGGTACAACCTAAAAACACTGCTGCAAAATTGAATATTTGTAGCATATTAATCTAAATTATTTAATTGCAGTTATTGGTCTGCTAAAAATCTAAAGATTTAAAATATCTATTTTTTAATGAACCTAGTAATCTTTTCTTTAAGTCAATACCTCCTCAAATGAACCAAATAATCACTAATTGATTAGATCATTTACTTCTATAAACCACTGCTGTCTTTAAACATGTAATAGTTTATAATAAAAGAAACATTTCATTGGAAATTAATGGGTAGTTAAGTGTTTTCCTTTTACATTAATTAATACTATAAAATGCATAACTTTTTATTTCCCTATTTCTAGGTATTTAGCTTGCAAATGCAATAGCTATTTTACATGTTTTCTTAAAAAACAGAATTTCTTAATAAAAACTAGTCACTAATTGATAAAATACATTTTAGAAAAGGCTGGTAAGTCTTTTCTTATTTTGGGATACATCGAGTTTACCTAGGAATTCAGGCATCAGTAATTTCTTTAATGATGAAATAAGACTACAAAGAAAAATCTCTGATACTTTTTTCCAACTCTGGTTATCCTAGAATGTCCTCTTATGAATTACTTTATATAAAAGAAACAGTCTAAAGGTCGCATTGTATTTCATTTTCCTATATCAAATTCACCTTACTAACTTGTTTCTTGGTTTTTTTTTTTAATGTTTATTTATTTATTTTGAGACTGAGAGTGTGTGCACACGTGAGCGGGGGAGGGGCAGAGAGGAGGAGAGATACAGAGAGAATCTGAAGCAGGCTCCAGGCTGTCAAATCTGTGAGATCATGACCCAAGCTGAAGTCAAGAGGTGGATGCTTAACTGAGCCACTTAGGTGCCCCAATAATTTGCTTATTGTTAAATAAATCATAAACCAACAATCACAATAACAAATCATTAATGAAGCATCAGTAAAGCATAACAAATGGAGCTGCTGGATATGTATAAATCTGTGTAAAGTTCTAAAGTCGTAAGTCTTTATTCAAGGGAATAAGTGTTATTATTAACAATCTTACAAACCTAAACAAGATAGAGAAAATCAACAGATAGATTATAATGTGAGCACACATTCTTACTGAAATGGATATTCCCTAAGGACAGGGGTTTCTGTTCATTGTTGCTCATGTCCCCCCTAGTGCCTAGGACAGTGTATGGCACATGGAGAATGATCAATAAATATATACTGATGAATGCCCTGTGTGACAGCTCATTGTACTTTGTGGTCAAATGCAAATAAAAAATAAAAGGAGAGAGAGAGAGACGAGACAGACAGAGAGAAAGTGCATATTGGCACATAATATGCAATACTACCTTTATGAATTTACAGAATTTATAAAGCTTTTATTATCTCTCTTCTCCTAATATATTTTCTCTCTTTCTATCCTGTTCTTCTTGCTCCTTCTACTGAAAGTAAAAATCAGAATCTATTTTCTTCTTTCCCCGGTAAACATATGTTAATTAGGAGACAGCGTGCTGATATGAACAGAATTCACTTTCTTCTACTCTCTTTCCAAATGTGACACTTAAGTGTATCTCAAACACGTGAAATAAAAGAAATGTAAAAATAATTGTTGTCATTCTTGTTTCTTTAGAATGAAGTTTTCTATAAAAGTTAGGATCATGTATTTAGAAAAGCTTTATATGGCATGTACAAGAGACACACATTCGCTATTAAAAACAAAACAGAAGGAAACAATTTAGGCCAAGTAGACACACAATTCTGAAAGAAATAACAACAGAATATACACAAACACTATAAATGTCAATAGGGATCTAGTAGCATTTAATAGCATTTTAGTAATATTCTTACAGCACTCTCTGAGGCAGGTAGATTTCTTTTCCTTAGTCTTCACTGATGTAATGCCAGTGGCTGATGCACAGTAGGCAATCACTAAGTATACCTTGATTGCATTAAGTTGTAAACGTTTAGCATTTAAAACTCTATTTTTCAAAAACTTTAGACATGAGACATAGGTTCATTGAAGTGGATTCTAGGTAAGGGCAGCTAACCACATATAATACAAAGTATGTTAGCCTAAGACAGTTTTTAAGTACCATATTTTGGGTCTTTGTCTTCAGATAAACTAACAGTGCATTTTTCTCATAGACAGTGTGGGGATCAAGGGCAGGTACAGTGATTATTCTGAATTAGAGTTACCTAGGGAACACCTAGCGCAAGAACACTAGGATGCCCCTTTGTCTTCAGAAAGCAGAAAATAAATCTTCCATACGAAAGGTGTCCTCTCTGTACCAGGAAGTAAAGAGACATCCATATCACCAGACATTGGGAATACAGAGCCAAGAAGGCTATATAAACAAACCTTGTTACTTTTACTAATTTATGACCCCAGTCCAAATCCCTTTAGAATTCCTTACTAATTGAAGCTCCCAAACTTAAGGGTTTCTTTTTTGCCCTGTAAATTTCTTACAGGTTTATGTTCCTTTGGCTAAAAAAGTATAAAAGCTGCCTGCCTTAGTCATTTATTTGGGTCTCAATTTTATTATTGAGACTGTGTACAAATAATTAAAGGGTTTTTTTTTCTCCTATGAATCTGCTTCATGTCAATTTCATTTTTTAGACCAGTCAGAAGAAACTTGAAGGGAAGGATGAAAATTTACCATGTCAACAACAGTGAAAGGGTAGCCTTATTATTCATCATGAGAATCAGAAGGCTATCAATTCAAAATTTTGACACTTTAAAATATAATAGAAGTTTTGTATGCGATTTCTCTTCGAATTTGCTTTATTTTATTTTGATGATGTCCTGAGCCTGAACAAACAAGGCCCTTCAAGTACTTCACTAATTTACTCGTTTATTAAACTTAAAAAGTGAAAACCCTGTGCAATTAGCAGACAATCCCCTCAGCTTGGGCTAGACTAAAGTTATTAATCAAGACTACCAGCTAGTAGCTAACAAACCAACACAAAGCAGTTTACAAAAATCGACAAATCTCAGATTAAAAGCCTATACACATTTCACATTCAAACTGAGTACATTATGCTAAGCAAGACTGAAAGACAGCCAAAGCACCCAAGGTCAGAAACAATCCCATTTTAGAAAAGACACCTATGCAGAAAAGCTTACTTTCATAACCAAAGTTCCCAGACAAAGGAATGAAATCCACATACTCACCTGGCTAATGGGTTCTTTTGTAGGGGGCTTTCCTCTTCTGGCTGTGCTAGTTGCTAGGGTTGTGGTGGTCTCCATAATTGATGTGGACATCTCTGACTGCATGGCAGTGGCTGTCGACTCAGTTGTCATTGAGGAAGGCACTTCACCAACAAGTCTCACATTTCCCACTATGGCGATGTTGGCATCATTTTCGGCTGCCATATTCAGAACTTTCAAGCCATTGTAGTAAAGCCCAGAGAGCTGGCCCTGGAAGGGCTGGCCCTGCTCTTTCCCGCCAATTATTATGGTTGCTTGGCTATTGAAGATTGTGAGCTGACGCCCTGTAAAAATAATATTACATACATGCAAAAATGTTGATTGTGAACTCTACATTCTACAAAGGATGATAAAACAGATCTTTCATGGGGTGGATAATGAGAGCAATAAACTATAAGAGAGGCATTTGACTCATAATTCATTGCTTATAAATGAGGTGTCCATGAAATGCATAATCATTGGCAAATACTTGTAAATTCTCAACTTATCATAAATGTAGTGTTTTTGCTAAAAGACCAATCAAAGATACATATTATAAATCAGTTTTTAGTGGATCCCTTTTCCCTTTTACATCAAGATCTTATACTGTTGGTCTCTTAAGTCTAAATTGTCAAATTAAAAAAAAATGTGAGATAGCTAATGTTTCAAGTATTTGTCATTCTAAAAATAACACTGGCATAAACTAAAGCAGCTAAATCTAATTTTAAATTTATGATAAAAATTTCATAGTTCATGTAATGGCCACATGTATCTATACACTAGTCTTCGAAAATGTTTATTTTTTGAAGATATAGTCCATTGTTATTTGAATTATTCTATTTTTCCGGCAATCACACTGAAAAGAAATGCATGGTTTACACTAAGCATGTCAGAGACAAAAAAAAAAAATCCAAAAATATTTTTCTGATTGGCTTTCAGCAAGTCTATTAAAACAAAACAAAATGAAAAAAAATAGCTTCAGATGTAAAAAGCGGCTTCAGGAATGATACACAAACCGATGGAGAAATCATGGCACATTTCCATCAAACAGCAATCCTCAGCAACAGTACCAATATCATCAAATTGAGTATCCGGTTTTAGCAGATTGCTCTCTGCTCATAAAAAGCATGCACACAACTTTAAGTTCAGTTTTAATTAGGGCTTGTTCTCAAATGCTCTTAGAAGGTTGCAAACGTTAAAGGGACTTCATTTTGACTGGCAATCCATATTGCCCACTATTTAAGATGCCTAGAGTTTAAACCAAGAGTTTTTTTGTTTTGGTTTTGTTTTTTGTTTTGTTTTTTTTTTTTCAGGACCATAATAAAGATATCAGAACTACATATATTTTAGTTAATAATTTAGAGGCTGGAACATGTAATATAATCTATGAATGATTTATCATTTTGGGTTAATTCTTGCTGTGAGTACCTTCATAGATTGAGTTAGTGGATTATATTTAACAGTCCCTTTAACCTTAAGTTAACAGGGTAAGATTATTAAACAGCTGGTACGTCTAAAAATGTATAGAAATTATTATACAAGGTATGCAAATATTACTATCTACATTTTACTGTTTTAAATTTGTTTTTAATTTAGTTTTACGGAAAATTTATTTTTTATGTTTATTAGTGTTACAATGAAGTACTACTTGGTTATGTTCAAATTATTTTTTTATTTGAAGTTTTAATCAATGTTTTTTACCTTTGTCGAGTAGCCATTCATCAACTACTCGACCAAGTCGATATGGAATTCGCTGTCTAGCAATCGCCAGGCGCTCGTTATCATTGTTTCCTTTAAAGTTTAAAGAGACATTTCATTGGTTAAAATCTGTAAGGTCAAAGGTTAAAAGTTAATACTTAAAGCTTGAGCTATACAGTTGCCACATGATTTTTTGAAATTTGGAATTTTAAAAAGTTCTACCTAGAACATTTCATGTTTCAGACTTGTCATTCATTCATTTATTTTATTTTAGCAAACAAAATTATTCCTATGTTAATTGAAAATTAGAAATCTGCATTTGAGCTAGGTTATTGAACTTATGTTATAGACAGACCCGAACAACCAATTTAAACAGCATATAATAGCTTTACAAAAAAATGACCATTGATCTCAGGGTTTTGTCTTTTTGATGTTTCTTATTAACTAGTTAAACATGTTCAGGTGAAACAGGTTTAAGTTTTCAAAATACATTCAACCTCTTATTCCAGATTAGAAATTTATGAACACCAAACTTAATACCATCTTTGGCACACTGATGAATCTAAAATAGGCCTAGAATACTTTATGTCCTATTCAGAAAATAGAAATTCTTATTCATCTCATTTAAGGAAACCACAAAGTCTGAATAGTTTTTGTATATTCCACACAAATTGATTTATCAATCACTTGGACATCACAAGGGAATACATCTTGCATCATCCAAATTTATTATAGGAAAAGGCTTTGACAAAAGTGACTTCATTTGAGTGTCCTTCAGTTCCACTTAAAGCTTAACATGCTGAAGTGTATAACATTTGAAAATAAAATGTTTTTTTTTTATTCTCAAGTATCTGCTTTTATTAAACTATTCTAAAGGCATGACAGTGTAAGGAACAAATACAAGCCACAAACAGTGGTTCCTACTCAAAGATTCAAACTACATGGGAGCCTCGCTTCTTTGAACAAAACATTATCTGATAGAAGCACAGTTTAAACTGACCTTGAATAATGCTTGCAAATAGATGAATGTACTCTTGATCTATAACGCACCTAGGAAGAATCCAAGCTGCCATCTCAGTGCTCAATTGTGAATACTGCAAGTTTTTCTATTCTGTGAAAATTAACTAACATGGAATTTGAGCTAAGATGTCTTGGCAAAAGCTCAGAGGAAAACTCAGAGGAGAAACAAACATTGAAAGGTAGTACTGCTGACAAGAAAGGAATGGAGCATTTTGCTCAAGAAAATAATAGATATACATTTTTCTCAGAATATTTGTAAGTGCGTCTTATACTATTTTTACTATATACTATACTTACCATAATAAACCCGCCATTATATTGGTCACACGCTTTTAGAGAACTAGAAAAGAACTATCATTTAGATCTTATCAATTTGTCCCTTGAATGTCTATTTGACTAAAATATTTCATGTATTAGTACTTAATTTAAAATGTAATATTAGTACTTAATTTAAAATTTACACCTGAAATTATGTTAACATTGTGTGTCAAATATACTCAACTTTTAAAAAAGAATGTAAACATCAAAGTGGTCCCAAATATAGTTTAATAAAAACATTGATATGTATTTCTTTATATTATGTAATCATTTAAAAAGTTATAAAATACGTTTTATTCTATGGGATATTTTTAGTATATTGATAATCTAGAAAAAAAAAGAAAATAACAACAACAACAAAAACAAGGATACAAATAGCTTAAATTCCAAGCCTATCTTTGTTTTAAAAGAGTGTACAATTAGGGTGCCTGGGTGGCTCAGTTGGTTTAGCGTCTGACTTTGGCTCAGGTTATGATCTCGGTCTGTGGGTTTGAGCCCTGCATCAGGCTCTGTGCTGACAGCTCAGAGCCTGGAGTCTGCTTCCGATACTGTATCTCCCTCTCTCTCTGCCCCTCCCCGGCTCGTGCTTTCTCTCACTCCCTCTCTCTCTCAAAAATAAATAAACATTAAAAAATTTTTTAAAAAAATAAAAATAAAAGAGTGTACAATTTGTGTTCTCGTCTGTGTGCTTACATACATGTGTATTTGGTAAAATACACTAAAACATGATATTGGTTATCTTAAGGCAGTGTGATGAATGATGAATATGTGTTTTTGGCTTATATGTGATTTATGTGATCAACACATTTTTATGTCCATAATTTGATAGGCAAACATGAAATACTTTTTCAAAAACACATATCCTTTACTCTATTAACTTCTTTGTCTGCGAACACTCATATATCAATTCACAGTTATAACTCTCCTGATGACTTTGTAATTAGGTGGTTCCTTATGCTGTTCTTCATGCCAGAGTGTTCCCATCATAAGAAATGATTCATTATTCCCTCAGACACCACCCAAATTTAGGCTCCAAATCACCTTTTGCCCAATTACTACTACAGGATATTAACAGACCCCTCTGCATCATCCCTGCAATTGCACCCATTCTCCACATGTCAGCTGAAATCTAAGCATTTCATTTGTCTGTTATAACCCTTACCATTGCCTTTAGTATAAAATCGCGAACCCCTGATGATATTTATGAGTACTTCCATGATCTAGTCCTTTACTACCTCCTGTTCCTCATCTCGTGACTGCTACTGCCTTGCCATCTTCTTTCCATCCTCATGAGATTTCTTTCAATTCTTCTAAGGCTCTCCTTTTTCCTCTAGGCTTTTGCACTTGTAGCTTCCTTTATTTGAAATACTCTTCCTCACTCTCACCCCATTTCCATTTTTCCTTAGCCAAACATGACTCATTAATGGAATCTTCTTGACAGAAGCATTATTTCCTCAGGAGGTGTTTCCTAGCTGTCATCAAGTTAGATCAGAACATTTGACTGCATGTTTCCCTAGCACCTGATACATGCCCTTTGGAAACAGGCACTGACCTTATAATTGCATATTCAATAAATATTTTCCTCTGAACTCTGAAGTTCCATCAGGTCAGGTATTGTGTGTGGTGTTAATTGTTGTATTCTTGGTGGAACACAATACCTATCATATAACTTCCTGTGAAATATCTGTAGATTGAGGTGGTGAAGGAAATCTTTTTTTTTCAATTCTCACAGCTTCCATGGAACCATTATCTCATCCTAGAGCCCAACAACATTCACAAGAAAAAGAAAGGAAATACTCTGCCCAGAGAATAAATCGCACATAGCTGAGCTTCCCTTTGACTTTCTAAATGAAATATCACATATTTCATTTATAATTTTATTTCTTTTAATGATGGTCACTGACTTGAACATCTATACAATCAGTTCATTATTTGCTTAATAATAACTGCTTCATGACACAAAGTAATTAATCGTAGTTATTATAATAAGGGAAGTAGAAAAGCCCTAAGTAAGACAGGTGGAGAGAACTAATAGCTTTGTATATTCTTTTTTGATAACTTAGAAAAAGAGCACATAAAAACACGTTAATGCATATATACACAGGTAAATGCAATTTGCTCTCATACCTTTGGCACTCAGAGCAATTATTATTATTGGATATAACATGATTTAAGTCAACAATAGCTTTTAAAGATCCTTGATGAGAGTCAGCTAAAACAATAAAAACACCATTATTTCCAATGAATAACAAAGGTCAACTAACAACAACAACAAAGAGAAAAATGAGTAGGCAGGTATAAATAGGTATAAAAAGATGTGATAATTTTTAAAAAGGTAGCCACATGAACAGGGTCATACAATCCCATCAACTATGACTATCAGATGCCTTCTAGTTCAGAGACTTTTTTTTTAAGAGAAATTTGACTTTGAAATCAAATGACAGACTTTAGTCTTTGTTGAAGTAATGGATGGGAAATCAGATGGTACTCATTTCAGTTCAATACACGATTTAAAGATAAATTTTTTTTAATGTTTATTTATTTTGAGAGAGAGAGAGAGGCAGAGGATGAGTGGGAGAGGAGCAGAGAGGGAGACACAGAATCTGAGACAGCCTCCGGGCTCTGTTCTGACAGCTCAGAACATGGGGCTCAAACCCACAAACTGTGAGATCATGACCTGAACCAAAGTTGGACGCTTGAAAAACTGAGCCACCCAGGCACCCTGTGTTCAGTATATGTTTACTTTAGTTTCCAGATTCTTTGTTCTTCTACTAGAATACAAGATTAATGACTTCTCGTGACAAAACTATATAATACACTATCAACCAAAGACAAATCTGAATAGAGTATTGTGATGATGTCTTTCTGACAGATGAGTTCCACTGGTATGAAATAGTTTAGATTATTTAGGTTCACCAGGAATAAGCCTACATTTTGCCTGCATCTCATGATTTTCATTAACAAGCTTCATATGAAAAGTCATTATTGAGGTATATTATTTTGAGAAATTGCTCAAAATGCATTTTATTTCTTCACAAATTCATAATGATATGTTATTTGCAAAACAATCTGTAATTTGGTATGACTGTGTTCGTTTTTAATCCTGGCCATAGTTTGATATACATCTAAACTTTGCATGTAGTATTTAAGGACATAAAACAACCAATTTGATTGGGAAAGGTCAAAGATAAATAGAGTTTCCAATGACCTGTTCTTTCCTATGGAAAGGGTTGGGATCTAATACCAAACATGTAGATGTGTAGAAACATTACATTGTCTCTCTGAGCATGGTCAAAGGAAGAGGCTTATAATGACAGGAGAGATTAAAAATCAGTGGAATGTACCTGACTACTCCAGTCAAGTCAAAGAGAATCTTTGGGGGAAGCTATTTTCATCTTTAAGTTTCCTAAATCAGAGGTAATGATATAGTAATAATGACCCACTTATAAAAGACCTATTCATTTTGGAATCATTAAAGAGTCCAAGAAGAATTAACTTTTTAAAAAGCATACAGATCAACAGAGCAATCTATTGAGACTATAAATTAGTTTATGATAACAGAACTTCTCATCGAATAGTTAAAACATACTTCCTTCACCCTAACTTCACCCTACCTTCTAAATGTAGAATGAGGTTTTCCTTTTATTTTTTTTTTCTTCCAGTGGATTTTATGTCGGTTAAATATGTTGGTGACCTCCACTGAAAATGTCACCAGTGACATTCATTTCTCTGATGAAGTAATTTCCAAGCAATGAAATAATATGTAAAACTTAGGTTTATTTTTCTTTGATTTGCAAAAGAATGCAGTGTTTTCTAATTAACTAATGTTTAATTGGACTGCAATTAATACAAACATTATATTAGTTTCAGGATTCAGTATTTTTGACAAAAGGTAGGCTTCCTACCACCAGAATCAATGTCTAGGTGCAAGCTCTATTTGGAATGGCCATTTAGATATAAAGTGCTAAATGTAATGGATATTTCAAACAAGGTTCCAGGGGTGAAGAATAAAAAGGAAAATCTGATCATTCAGACTTAGACTGCAACATTCTTTATTTTGATTGAATCCCAGATAGTTTCATTTTCTTATCTAACCAATAATACTTGGTCATATTATAGAATATTAATTTTGTATAAACCCTCAGACTTCAAGGAAACAAAATTAATTTCAAAGAATCAAGGTAAGCAGCAAGGAGTAATAAAATTCAAATCCTTGACTTGTAGCTAAATTTCATTGTGGGACTCCAAGAACAAAGAGAAATAAAATTATAATCATATTTTTATGACTACTGGTCAGTAGAGAAAAGCTATGTGAACTTTGCTAATACATAGTTTTTTTCCTCTCATTTTCATAAATCTTCACCTCTGATGTGTAATTTCTCCTCAGAAACAAAAGTGTCAGTTTCAGTATGACAAAGTAATATACTTGTGGAAAAAAAAATAAAAAGAAAGCAATGCTATGAACCCAACACTTGTCCAAAGTAATATGAAAGTAAAAACAAAGATACTTGCTTCTTCTGAAGACTTCTTTTTTTCCTGAGTTTTGAACTTTGGGAAAGGAAACACAAAAGCATTCTGAAAAGCTATATATACTTCCAGAGAAGAATAGGAGTTTGTTTTTAGACCTTTTGTTCTTAACTGAGAACATGCTATTGGATACGCCTAGACACACAAAGTAATGTAAACGTTTAACATAGTTATGTAAAATTACTCCAGTTTTAAAAGCAGCATTATCACATAATTTCCAACTAAATGCCTTATGTATCAAGGCTTTGCAAACCATTCTAATGCAGTAATACCTAACTTAGCTGGTAATGTTTCAAATAAGTAGATTCTGAACATCATAGATACTTTGAGGAACACACTTGTGAAAGAATGTAGCTATTCTAATGAAAATAGTTGTCTGTGTATTACATTGTTTGCTATATCATTAAGATATGTGCATAACAATATATGCATCAATTTGTCTCCTGCCTCCTCCAGCTTCATCTTGAACCACTTATTTCTAATTCTTTGAATTCTAGTCACTCTGCACTTCTTTCAATTCCTTTAGCAGAGCTAATTCTTTTTAAAGATGCCATTTTATCTGCTTTGCAAGCTTCCTGTATCTGTGTATCCTAACATACTCACCCACTCCCATCGTAAATACACATGTACACACACACACACACACACACACACACACACACACACACGTCTGGCCAACTGATTTTTCCCTTAAATATCAGCTTAGATGTTTCTCAAGGAAGCATTCCCTGTGCACCCCCTCCACCTAGTTAGCTTAGAGCTTTCCATTATGCATTGTTATAACACTTAGTAGCAGTATCTATAATCATGATGAAATTGATTCGAGATTTTAGATTCCTTGCAAGCAAAAGTTACATCCAGTACATCTGTTCACTGCTATATACCTTGTGCATAGCACATGCTGAGCACAAGGTAACAACTTGATAAATGATTCCTCAATGGAAAATGAATCCAGTAGGGGTATCTCTTGCATAGCCCTATGGTATTTGTTATTCAAGAACCAAAAATCAGTAAGGTTGTTAGTACACTGATGGTATATATATAATGACTCCCTAATCTTGTTCCTCTTTCATCAATCACGATTTTGACAATAGGCCAAAGGAAGTGTCTTACATAAAATGTTTTGTGCTTAAACATAAGCCAATGGCATGTAACTTGAAGTTGGGACCACTATGGTGCAAATATATTGGCAGAGAAATTAATACCAACTTTGGATCCTTTGTTTCTAATTGTAGGGATAGCTGATAGTTGATTTGATCATGAAGAAATTTCTGCAAGTATCTCCATTCTCTAATGAACCATATTGGAGAGACATAGTCTTAGACTCAATGAATCTTCAGAAATATGTATAATTTCCAAGAATATCTTTTTCTAGAGTGATTTTAGGTGGGTGATTTCTTGAAAATTAATTGAATTGTAGACTCCCCACCAACATTTTCCAAAGTCCATCAATAAATATAACAATTGGTTGCAAAGAAAATGTCTTTCCTTTAACCGAGGTAAAAATGACACAGAATTGGATCTCCACAACATCGGGTGGTAGAAATTATAGATCTTCTAGCCATGAGAGCAGACTAGATTCATGACTAATATAAAATAGTGATAGATTTAGATTGTCATCTGGACATTTAAGACCCCATGTAATTACAAACATATAACCACCAACATTTAAAAGTGCTTCTTTTCTGACAATAGGACTAAACAAACTAGTAAGCCTACAATTAAGGTTTATGTATTTTTATTTTATTTTATTATTTTTTTAATGTTTATTTTTGAGAGAGAGACAGAGCATGAGTGGGGGAGGAGCAGAGAAGAGAGGGAGACACAAAATCGAAAGCAGGCTCCAGGCTCTGAGCTGTCAGCACAGAGCCAGACATGGGGCTTGAACCCACGAACTGTGAGATCATGACCTGAGCCAAAGTCAAACGTTTAACCAACTGAGCCAACCAGGCGCCCCAAGTTTCATGTATTTTTAAAAACCCATTTTTTAAGTATGAAAGTGGTCTGTAGGTAAAGGAGTTAGAGAAAATACAAGACTATCTGAAAATAGGATAATAATGCATTGAGTGACTTTTATGTTTTATGTATGCATTGTGCTATTGACTCATATAGGCTATCTCATTTAGTCCTCATATTAAGTACATGTATCTTTTACTTTATAATTTTTTAAAATGTTTATTCATTTTTGAGAGTCAGAGGGAGACAGAGCACAAGCAGGGTAGGGGCAGAGAGAAAGATACAGAATCTGAAGCAGACTCCAGGCTCTGAGCTTTTGGTCCAGAGCCCAATGCGGGGCTCAAACCCATTAACTGTGAGATCATGATCTCAGCCAAAGTCAGATGCTCAACCGACTGAGCTACCCAGGTACCCCTATTTTACAGATTTAAAAAAATGAGGCTCAAATAGATGATGTAACTAGTGTTATGTCATACAAAATAGATGGAGGAACCATTTGAACCCAGGTATATTTGACTCCTAAGCTATTCCATGGAATAGTTATTTTTTATTTTTATTTTTAAGCATTTTTAGATGCTTAGAGATCGAGAGACAGAGCAAGCATGTGAGTGGGGGAGGGGCAGAGAGAGAGGGAGACAGGATTCAAAGGGGGCTCTGTGCTGACAGCAGAGAGCCTGATGCGGGGCTCAAACTCACAAACCGTGAGAAGACTGCCTGAGCCAAAGTCAGATGCTTAGCCAACTGAGCCACCCAGGTGCCTCAGAATAGTTATTAAAAAAAAAAAAGTCTGGGGCGCCTGGGTGGCTCAGTCGGTTAAGCATCCGACTTCAGCTCAGGTCACGATCTCGCGGTCCATGAGTTCGAGCCTCGCGTCGGGCTCTGGGCTGATGGCTCAGAGCCTGGAGCCTGCTTCCGGTTCTGTGTCTCCCTCTCTCTCTGCCCCTCCCCCGTTCATGCTCTGTCTCTCTCTGTCTCAAAAATAAATAAACGTTAGAAAAAAATTTAAAAAAAATAAATTAAAAAAAAAAAGTCTCAAGCAGCCTGAGAGGTAAAGGTCCAACATCTTCCTTTTAATCCTTTTGGCGCTCTCTTGTATAATGGAAAATGTCATGGTCCTGTTTATAAAGGTTCTGCCTTGTGAAGTTTGGCGTGAGATTGCCCTCTTGGGTGCACAAAATCAGTAATCTTCCAAAATCCTTGAGGATTTATCAGGAGGATATAATCTACTTTATAGATTAAGATAGTGAAGCAGGTAAATAAAGCAATCTAAGATCTACTACAAGTTGAGATTTCAGTGAGAAGCAGTATTTCATTTTCCTTTCATGAGGATGCCCTGCCACGCAAGCCACTTGAGACATAAAATACCCCAGGCATCCTTGATCTTAATCCCTTACGTATAAGAACAGCCCCAGGCATAACAATCCACCAAGTTCAAAGGTTTTTGATGTTTACCCTCTCAAGAGACAAGTTGGAAAAGGAGAGAGGGTCCTAGTCATGAATGAGAAGACCACTGTGTTTTGTTGGCTGTGGGAAGAGGGATGGGACTCTGCAACATGCTAAAGTGAATTTTGCTTAGACTTCATATTTCCTTCTTTTTTCTTCCCCGCTCACCTCTTATCTCTGATTCCCCTTGACACATCTCGAAGGACCCAGTGCTTAAAGGCCATTCATCAATAACCCAATGCATGTACCCACATTTACCATTCCTAGACATATCTCATTTATACAAAAGACTTCACCTTCCTTCTCTAGTTCCAATAGTTAAATGCCTTGCTTCATTAGTACAGTTTAGGTAAACATTAGGAAAGCAATCTGACTCAATGAAGTCAATACATAAGCACTGACTGTGTCAGGCATACATCAATCCATCACATAGATCCTGTTGTTAAAGAGCTTCCACTTTGGGGAGTCATGAGGGGCAGAGTGAGGAAAGTTAAATGAAAGGTCAGGATAATAGATAAATTGACATAGGTATCTAATTAACCACTATTTGAACTGTAGTTTCCACAGAAGTTCAGAGAGGACAATGGACTAGAAAGACGCAGAAGGTGTGACAGAACACAAAGGATTTTACCTATATCACAGTCTACATTTTATTGAAATAATAGCTAGATAAAAATGTGTTGTAGTGGGGATATCAATCCCAAAAGGTGGGTGATTGATTTTTCTTTTCAATGTCATAAAGCTATACACCTTTAAATCTATTTAAAAAAATTTTTTTTAACATTTATTTATTTTTGAGACAGAGAGAGAGCATGAACAGGGAGGGTCAGAGAGAGAGGGAGACACAGAATCCGAAACAGGCTCCAGGCTCTGAGCAGTCAGCACAGAGCCCGACGCGGGGCTTGAACTCACGGACCGCAAGATCATGACCTTGAGCCGAAGTCGGATCCCTAACCGACTGAGCCACCCAGGCGCCCCAGCTTTAAATCTATTTTTAATAAATATATTCTCTAGCAGAATATATTGAGTCTCAAACTAATTGTAAATACAAATGAAAATAGTTCAAATATTTCTACCATGTGAAGAATGTAATACACACAATGTTAAAACCACTAATAAAATATGATGAAAGTTGGCAAGAATTAGAGGGCAATATGCAAAAAAAATGAAAATATTTGGGTTAGGATGTCTCCATCCTATGGATGATCTTTTTATGGATAATCTTTTTCAAATTTTACTTTCATATTGATACTATGTTTACAGATATTTCAATTTTGCTCCCACCATTTCCTTACAAAATCAAAGCATCATTTTCTATAAATTAAATGCAGTATGTTAATGTACTGCTCTACAAAGAGAGGGTGGCACAACCCAAGTACCTCATCAGTCAGCCCACTTAAACAGCTGGAGAGAGCACAGACTGCTCAAGTAGGGCAATGTCTGTTCGAGACTAATGTTTCTGATGATACCCCAGCTCCTTTTCTATCCAGTTAAACCACAGCAGTCCTTTGTATCCAGTTAAACAATATCTTCCTGAGAGACTGCTATGAAGGCCATAGGCTGTCTACTGTAGAGTTCAACACTATTTTGAGGAAGAAATCAGAAGCTTAGTTCACATCTAACTGGGTTAAGAAATCTCTCTCTTTGTGCTCCCCGCCTCCCCCCCCCCCCGCTACGTTGAATTAAACTAAGTATGCCTTAAATTTTTTAAATTATTTGTTTAATTATTTGTTTGTTTTTGAGAGTGAGAGAGAAAGAGAGAGAGATACACGCAGGGGGAGGGGCAGACAGAGAGGGAGACACAGAATGTGAAGCAGGCTCCAGGCTCTGAGCAGTCAGCACAGAGCCTCACGCGGGGCTCAAACCCTTGAGCTGGGATATCATGACCTGAGCTGAAGTCAGACGCTAAATGAGCCACTCAGGTGCCCCCTAAGTATGCCTTTATATAAATATTTGTAGAAGCACTTGTTCTTATTAGCTACTTACATTCAAAAATTTTACTTTGGATATTGTTGTATCAGATTAATTAAAAGTAGAAGTAACCTTGTGATCTTGGATCTCATCGCCTATGGGGAATGAACAGTGATTTACATGCTCTCCCCTGTCTTTCTATGTTGTTGAGGTCCTAATGCAAAGAGCCTGGAGTATCATATCAAAAACTAGCAACAAGAAATAAAAAGCAACAGGGACAAGCAGATAACAAAATACAGAATGCACTCTGATAAATTAAAGGCCATACTCTGTTATCATGCATACTAAAGAGTTCTTTTGTGCTAGCTGTGTAGCATTTAAGACAGAAGAATAGTTTCACAGCTACAAAACCAGATAGGGCCACTGACAGACATCACTTGGTGATGAGCAAAAGAAAACTAAATGTAAGAACAATCCCACATTACCTTAAAAATGGCATTTTGCCATTTTCCAAGATATAAGTATCTTAAATACCTTGTAAATCATGTCAAAACATTTAAGGTTATCCACCCTGGTAAGAACTTACACATATATTTAAGCCTCCTTTCCCCAGTTCTTGATTTATGAGAATCAGAAAATTATGTGGTACAGCTTAATTTTCTACCTGCTTACACCAACCCTGATTTTTAATCGGTTCCTCTTAATATTTAGACTAATGTAAAGAAGAAGAAATAAGTAAATGTCTCATCTATAGTGTGATATGGACTATAAATGATAGTGAGGAAGTTCCTTACTCGCCAGTGAAGAAAGGTCTGATTACTATTGCATTCTAATCTCATTTTCAATGGACTTAAATCTCTCTCCTTCATTTGTAATTGGAATGCAGGAAGACTTTTTTTTTTTTTCAATTAAGAGATGGGATTTGTCAACTGTACACAAATTATTTAAGATTACATGCTCTGAAACTGAAAAGGACAGGCTGGAACACAGCTGTTGGTTGATTGCCAGCCTTCTTCAATCTTATACAATGTAAAAACTCTTAAATAAAATAATATTTTTATAGATAATTCAAATACTATTGAACTTAAAATCCTAAAATGGCTTACCCCTAATAAAAATGTGTTTTTCATACCAGCAATGATTTTTTTATAAGTAAGCCCATGTAGTCAGATTCATAGTGGAAGAAGAAACCTCAATGGTTAAGGATTACTGGACTCTGCTTTTTGGCTTTCCTAGTGATTAGCTTTGTAACATGGAACCAGAAACATGATAGTTTTGAACTTCAGTTTTCTCATCTGTAGTATAGGTATCTGTAAGGGTATCTGATGTAATTTATGTAAATCTCTTAGCACAATACCTGGCACAGAGTATTACACTCCATATATACTAGCAAAATATTGTGGTTGTGTCATTATTTGATGTCTGGCCTAACTTGACTAATAGGATGTATCTAGGAATACACAGATGGCAGAAATTGCTTCTCACTCATCTGAATATCAGGAAGGAGGTAGATGTGAGGAGTGGAAAATAAATCAATTTTGCTTTCTGAAGACAAATAAAGGAAATAGACGTATAAGTGTCTTCCACCCCAAAGATGCTTTGTATGAACCACTGCATTTTCTCCCAAGCAATGTCAGCTCTATCCTCAGAGATCTATGCATGGCTACCTAGAAGCCAAAGGGAACAAGTGAAGGGAGGTCAGTAACTTGAGGAAGCCACACAAAAAGAAAAAGCCAAAGGCACCTGTCCTAAAACAAAATGAAATTCAGGAGACCACCATCTGTTCTGTGCAGCAGGAGAGTGACAAAGCTGCTCCTGGAACAGGAAAACTTTAGATATCATTGAGTCTCAAAATGACATTTTAATCTGTATATTAATGCTTTAAAGAGATGCATTTCAAAAAATAATGTCTCAATCTCTTCTTTTTCCCCCATAAGGCTTACGGTAAAAAAAAAAAAAAAAAAAAAGGAGGGGGCTACAGCAGAAACTATAAACAGAAGTGGATACTGGGTAGTCTAAAGCAAGACAGTCCCATTATCTGTAAAATGAGGTTGGTAGACTGTATGACCTCTAATGTGGTCACCAATGCTAATGACTGATGATCCCATGCTGAAGGTAGGGTTGTCAAGAGGACACACGTTAGGCCATCTTGTTAACATACACTGTCTGTGGATTTGTATGAGGGAAGTAATTTTAGACCCACTGAAAAATAAGATATGACCAATGGTTCTAACTGTGCAAATATACTTAAAAGAGTGAAATTTTTAAAAATCTTTTTATTTTTTTTTACATTTATTTATTTTTGATAGGCAGAGAGAGACAGAGCACAAGTGGGGGAGGGGCAGAGAGAGAAGGAGACACAGAATCTGAAGCAGGCTCCAGGCTCTGAGCTGTCAGCACAGAGCCCCATGCGGGCCGGAACTCACAAACAGTGAGATCATGACCTGAGCCGAAGTCAAATGCTCAACCGACTGAGCCACCCAGGCACCCCAAAAGACTGAAATTTTTGATTTGGCATGTTTTTTTCACTTCTTTTTTTGTTAACTATCTCATAGTGCTTTGACAAATTTATGAAGACTTTGGGTCGTCATCTGTGGAGATCTTTATAATTAAACCATTACATTTTTCTGATATGTTTAATATGACAAACTTGTCTTCCTTCTTCTTTCAGCTATACAGACACACACACCTCTCACCATGTAGACATTCCTCTGGCTTCTCTCTCTACCCACCCGGTGAAGCATGTCACTGTTCTGACAGCCGTTTCAAGAGGAGAAAGGCAGGAACAGGTTAGGTTTTAGGAGATTTCTATTTTATAAAAAGTGGTTAAGAGGATGGGGGTGTGCTTCAGGATGCTCAGAAAGAGGTTTGTTTCCTCTTCATTTTAAAATCTTAGTAATGAAGCGGTAAGAAAGGACAATTTCAAGAGGGAATAAGGATTTCTTCAAATCAATGGCTGCTCTTTGCAAACCCATTCTGTCCAAAATTTATCTAAGTAAAATCTTTTCTTGGGTTTCTCAAACACCTGTGATCTGGGGAACTGTACTTTATGGGGCTGCTTCTGGTTCAGGAGACATCCTCATGAGAGCTCCCATATAATCAAGTCTGATAAGAGAAGACTTTGGCCGCCTGCAGGTGGCCTAAGTATAACTCCCAGCCTGGGTGGAGATCACCAATTAAGACCCACACATCCTAAAGAATGCAGTAGATACAGAGAAGAAATAGTACGCTGCATTTCTTAGAATGAGACTATGAATTTCCTTATTGCCTTCATTAATTCCCCTTAAATTTAAGCCACTGTGATTTTTAGTGGATCACTAAATACAGAATGGAGAGAATGATAAAATTACAAATAATGTCTCACCAAGTTGAAGCTGATACTCCATTAGAAAGGACGTTTGGAATTTGTCCACTTACATGTTCTTTTCTTTTCTTTTCATTATAATCTAGCACATCTATAGTTAGGCTGTGTCATTGCTAAATTAATTGGGTCATGTGACTCTAGCCTAATTAACATTTCATTTAAAATTTTTCCTAAAGTCTTTAAAATCCAACTGGCCTTGTGTTGACTTCAGCGGAAATAAACAGTTTGTTGGTATCCTCCACATGAGGACCCTTCAAATACTTTAAGATTGTTATGGGCTGAATTGTGCTTCTCACTCCCTGAAATTCATATGGTGAAGCTCTAACCCTCTGTGCCTCAGAACATAACTGTATTTGGAGATAGGTCCTTTGAAGAGAAGATTCAGCTATATTGACATCCTTAGGGTAGGCCCTAATCCGATCTAACCAGTGTCTTTACAAGAAGAGGTAATTTGCACACACACACAAAGACAGGAGGGACATGTGCCCAGAGAGAAAAGTCCATGTGAAAACACAGAGAGAAGGTGGCCATCTGCAAGCTAAGGAGCTAGGTCTCAAAGGAAATCAACCCTGCCAACACCTTGACTTTGGACTTCTGGCCTACAGAGCAACGACAAAATAAATACCTGTTTAAGTCATCTAGTCTATGGTATTTTGTTATGGAGGCCCTTGTGAACTAATGGAGAGATAATTTAAAACTATTTAAAGTTATATACCTTTGACCTAATCACAGATCTTTGGTACTAAGCATATATGATAACATTTTGGTATAATTGCTAAAAAAGTCTAGAAATGAGTACTCCTGGACTTGAATTTTAATAGAGTACCATGTTAATGTCAAAATTGTACCCATTTTAATTATAAATTTTGGCCGGAGAAAGCATTTCGTCCTTCTCTGGATTTGCTTTAAATTGTAACAGTCTGCACCACGATTCTGGTAGTTAGCACAGTTATAGAATGAAGTCCACCAGTTTACAGCTTGCATTATTTAAATTAGAAGATAATGATGAAATTGATTTCAGCATGAAATACATAAATATCAGCATGATACATACACACACACACACACACACACACACACACACATACCTATAAGTATAAATAGGTATAGATAAACATATAGTTCCATTATGTCTATAGAACAACTTTTGCAAAGGAACTATTTAACATTTCATATCATTAAATGAAATTTCTTAAACTAAAAAAAAAAAGTGATCCTACCACCCCCTTTACTTTGTGGCCCCCTGTAACATCATTAACACAGATGACTGCAATACTATTTAAAATATAGTGTTAAGTTTCTAATTTATTTTAAAAGTTTCACACACACAAAACACTGCATAAAATAAATTCCTACTTATGTTAATGATTATATAGGTGAGATTCTTTTACTAAAATATACTGATGTTTTCTTCAATTTTGTGACTATCACAAAGATCACAAAAAGTTTATTGTGCCCACTTCCAAAACTCTGAAAACAAATTCTAAGTCCCAAAAGGATAAGCCTACATTATTTACACAAATTTCTAGTCTTAAAAATTGCCTTAAGAATCTTTTTCAGTAAACACAAAAAATGATTCTGTGAGATCATAATTAGGTTTTGGGGGGCTTGCTAAATAGTCAACAACAGCTACAAAAATAGAAACTTTCACAGTTAACTTGAAATATTTATCATCTACTCCCAAATGGATGAGTGACTTATTCTGTTCTCTTTCTCTCTGGATGCTTATTAGTGGGTAATGACACCAATTCCAAGCCCAACTTCGATAAGGTATCCCTACCTCCCTGAAGCCACCCAGCAATACAGGTGAGCGCCTCCACTGAAAATACCCAAGGACAACTGGAGGCCTAGCAAAAAAGATGACTGCACAAATTAGTGCTAAAACAAAAAGATTTGGGCTTTATCTGAATGCAATCATTTCAAGTCTTATATTTCCTAAGAAATTGAATACAATTTCACTGCTGGCACCCATACGGCCAGATTTCAATTTTGGCCTGATTTTACTTGGGGGAAATTTTTGATAGAAGGGGTTGGGAAAGCTTTGTCTTTGACTTTAACTCTCTCTTCTTATATTCCTGGGACCTGTGTCTCCATCTCAACTTCCCATGCTATAGTCCATCACCCCCTGCACTGCTCCATCACCCCCTACCTTAGCTCCAGGCATCCATTCCCCCTGGGTTGCCATGTTATTTTATTTAATGACTAAGAAATTTCACCTCATGACTAACCTAAGGGATTATAACACAACATATTATCAAGAATACATAGCTTTTTAAACACTTTACATTGTCACAATAATTTAGGTGAAAGTTGCAGTACATGTAGATGACATTATTTCTCACCAAAAATGAAAAGTCACCTCTTAACAGCCCCAAGACAAAGAGTTTCCAGTTTTAAATTTGTGAAATCTTGGTTTTCCAAATATTTAAACCACAAGAGTATTAAGATTCATGGAAAGAAATAATTAAGTCCATTTGATTTTATGGGACTTAGAAAATCCCAGGTTCAAATTTCAGTAAGTACTAAAGGCATGTTACTCTTTCCATGTCTTACCACATCTGTAAAATGGGATTAATGAGATTATTTTTAAGAATAAGATGTGATTTGTATAAAGCACCTGGATAGTTTCTGGTAATAGATGGCTACTATTGTTTTTATAGACTACACAAAATTACAGACCTGTAGAAATGAAAAGACTTTAGCTAGAATCTGGTCCAATTCCCAACTGATATAAGATGGGGTTGATAACCTTGATGCATTGGTCTCTTGAGATCTACAGAATTAGAAGACAATTGGAAAGTACCATAGCTCATTAAGAGTTGAAAAAAATGTCATAAAACTACTATTATTTGTATTATTTAATATTTAAAGGAAATAAAAAAAAGTAAAGAGCATCATCACACATTATTGGCAAATACAGCGGACTTTCTTATTCTGATTTGTTTTGGTTTGGCTACACACAGAAATACTCTAATTACATTTAATCATTACATTTACTTTAAAAAAATTTTTTTTAATGTTTTTACTTTTTTTTGAGACAGAGAGAGACAGGACATGAGCGGGGGAGGGGCAGACAGAGAGGGAGGCACAGAATCCGAAGCAGGCTCCAGGCTCTGAGCTGTCAGCAAAGAGCCTGACACAGGGCTCGAACTCATGGACTATGAGATCATGACCTGAGCTGAAGTCGGATGCTCAACCGACTGAGCCACCCAGGCGCCCCTAATCATTACATTTACTTTTTAAAGTTAATAGATTTTAGATATATTCAATAAAGACCCACAGTAAAGTTTAAAGTATGAAATTGGAATGATAAATATTGTAAAAAAACAAAACCCAACACCTGTAATCCTTGGTTTCCTACTGCAAGGGCAAGAAATTGGTAACATAATATTTAGAAAAATGTCAAGCAAGAAAAGTCAGATTTTCAAAAAATTTCTGTGTGTAAAAAGAACAAATAGAATTTGAAAAATAAAATCCCCAATTATGAAATATCAGACCCCAAAGAAAGGCATTGAACCCTACTATACATCTCTCTTCATCCATACAAATTCTGTTCTTATATAGCTTACTTAAGGGAGCCACTGAAGAATTGAAGGGCAGGAAGAGATATGATAAAAGCAATTTCAGGAAGATAAACATCTTGGCTATATACCAAATGGATTACAATAATGCGGGCCAAAGATGAATATAGATGGTTTACAGCTGATAACGAGAGGTCCAATTGTGATAAAGGCCTATATCACTAAAATAATGCCAGCAAGGATAGAAAATGAATGATGGAAACTGGGGAATCTTTGAAGTAATAATTAGCGGACGGACTGGTGCCTACCATTGGACCCAGTGACTTATCTGATGGGATTAACTAAAAGATTTTGATATGTGGGGGTAATAAGGTGAACTATGTTATTAATGACACAAGTTAGGAGTTTAGGAGAGTAGGGTGGCTTGGGAAGTTATAAGATAGTTCGAATGAGAATTCAGCTGCAATCAGAAATACACATCTTTGTAGAAATAAAACTCAATTGTGCCTACCTCTACCTATTCACCCAGATTTTTTAATTAAAAGTTAACAGTTACACACCACTACCACCAGTTACCTCTGTTTTGTCCAGGTGGACAGTGTTCATTTCACCTTATCATCACAGACTCAGAAACTGTACTCAACTTCTCTTGAGAGCCCAGGGGAACTCAAACAGGAATCTGCAGAATGTTGCTATCTCTAAGGCCATCTTGACACTCCCAAAGAAAACATCCTTTTGTCACAATATAGACATGCCTCAGGAACCCACAAATTCTGGAAGGAAGTGGTTCTGACCTTCCTTCCTTAATTACTCCCTCAGCTTTAATCATTAAGACAGTATGAAGTTATCATCAACACATCATCACAGGGAGAAAAACCATTTTTTTGTGCTATATTGGGATCTTTAACCACTTCTATTCTTTGACTCATTCTCTCTCCAACCTAGAATAGGCTCCTCATCAATATTCATCCATTTGTCCCTTCTGGAACAGACTCGGACTTGTTTTAAGTACTAAACACATCTCTTTTCCAGCTCTCATCATCATATTTTGTGCTATGTAATCTTGTACTTCCTGTAAAATTCATGCTTCTCTGAGTTACCTTTCCTCTCTGGTTATTCCTCAAACTCCTGCAGAACAAAAAACTTGTTTGTTTGTTTGTTTGTTTGTTTGTTTTGCTTCCCTGTGTTCCCCACCAGCTTTGGCATACCATGGAACAAGCATGAGGGGGGTCTTACTGAACGTTCATTGATGGATCAAAGGAGTATCCAAGACTGGGCCTCTATTAGGGCCTTAAAGTAAAATATGTGAAAGAAATGGCTAGGTCCAAGAATTGGTTCTGTTGTAAGCACTTTAAATAATTCAATCAATTTTATGATGCTTTCTTTCCATCCTACTTGCTTACCTTTTCTCAATGCTTTCTAATTCAGAATAAAAAATGAATACTCAAGAAAAATATCTTCAGGCAGAAAGTGAAAAATAAATTTGAACCAAAATTAAACATAATTTAATATATGTGAAACTTGGCTAGACAAAAGACGAAATTAAGCACAAGATTTACTAGTGACTAAGAATGTACTGATATTTTAAAATACTTTTAGGGGAAAAAAAAGTAATGATTTTTAATCTGGTTAAAATTATTTCCTAAAGTTTGGTCTGAGACTTCTTTTAATTGATATCTTCAGTTTCCCCATCTGAGCAGGAATAAACCCAACCACCTAATATAATGACCAACAGGTTGATTCTAGTTTCTCCAGTTAAGTGACAAGCAATAGTCTCAGTTCTACTTAGCAGCTTACACATAAAGTGAAAAATGTTTTTGATTGCCCAAGATAGGGTTGGCACGTGCCTATTAATATAGTAGTAACTATTAATATTGCTTCTTTTCTCTTGGAATTATGTGTGTTTGGTCTCCTAATTAAAGGGTGCCATCACAGGAAACAGAGAAAGGAGACTCTCCCCTGACAGTTAACACCCAGACAAAAGGTTGGGTAAACCCAAGGTGCTTAGTAAGAAGGAAAAGTCAATTCTTTTTCAGGGGACATTCTCTGTGCTAGGGCACATGGCTTGTTGACCCAAACATACACTGGATTCCAGCTTCCACTCATTTCCTCCAATGGGATATTGGTGCAGTCCATAGTCACCCAAACTGCATAACTAGAAGCAGTAGTCTGTCCATCAGCTAGCATGGTCTCCCTAATGCTCACTTACTAAAAGTCTGAGGACTCCCCAACACCCAGCCCAAATTCCAGTCTTTCATGAAGTCTTCTCTGATCACCCCACACCACTCCTTTCTCTAAATTTATACAGAATATATTTTCTGTGTCACTCATTGGACTTGAACCCAGTTCTTCATAGTGATGCCTCTTTAATATCTTGATTCAGAATGAGTTTGGTGGGGGGCAAAAGAGTGTAGGGCAATTACATCTCTTAAACCTTCTGGAAAGATTTATCTCCATGTATATGAACCCAAGTCTGATAGCCAAGACAGGGTAAATTTGTTCTCAGAAGGAATCAGACACTAAAATAGGGAGATTCGTACCTATTGCACTTACAGGATTGCAAAACTGAACTACTATTAGTGACAGTGGAGCTAATATGTATTGAGTACTTTCTACTTACCAGGGTTTTACCAATAACTAAGTATTTTGAAACTAATAACTAACTCGTTGAAAATTCAAACAATCCTCTGAAGTAAGTACTATCATTAATACGTTTTACAGATTTGGAAACTGAAGTACAAAGAAGCTAAAGTATTTGGTGAAAGGTATCACATGTGTGAAGTGTTGTAACTAAGATTTGAATTCAAGCAGTCTGACTCCTGAACCTTCTCCCTTAAGGTCCACACTACTCCATCTTTAATCTTGTGTTAAGTATATAGCATATGTCTGAAGTTTGGTCATTTGATGTGTGATTGATATTTCCTATTGCAATTTAGTGTTTAAGAGGGGTACACAAATTGGGTTTGGCACTCACTGCTATACCTAAATAAACAATGACCAAAAAACAAAAGAAGAATGACAAGTAGCAGGGGAAGGCATTATTATGAGCATGATACCAATCCCAAGGGACCCTTAAACAGCCCTCAGAGATCTGAACAAAATGAGCAATACGCATTGGTAACAGGACCTCAGCACAACAAGGGTTTAAATTATTTATTTATTTATTTATTTATTTATTTATTTATTTATTTATTTATTTTGAGAGAGAGAGAGAGAGAGCAAGAGCAAGGGAGGGGAAGAAAGAGAGGAAAAGAGAGAGAATCTCTACTCAGCACAGAGCCCACTGTGGGGCACAAACCCATGAACCCTGAGATCATGACCTGAGCAAATCAAGAGTCAGACGGAGCCACCCAGGCACCTCACAACAAAGGTTGTTACCTCTTTACTTCAATCCTTGTGCAACACCACAAAGAAACTTCTCTCTTTTTTTTTTTTTCTTAGAAGGAGTAAGAATAAATAGTGTAGGCAATGTTGCATAATACTTCAGAGTACTGGAGTGAGCTTTGGGATCTGTGACCTTGGCAAGTAACCTAATCTCTGTGTTTACTCATCTATCAGAAGGACATAATATTAGCTGGCTTTTAAAGATTTATAATGGAAAATGTATATAAAATAAATACCACAGGGGTGCTTGGGTAGCTCAGCCGGTTAAGCAACCAACTCTTGACTTCGGCTTAGGTCAGGATACCACAGTTCTTGGGATTGAGCCCTGCACTGGGCTCTGCGCTGACAGTGTGGAGCCTGCTTGGGATTCTCTCTCTCCCTCTCTCTCTCTCTCTCTCTGCCCTTCTCCTGCTCACGCACGAGTGTACACACAGACTCTCTTTCAGAATGAATGAATGAATGAATGAATGAATGAATAAATAAATAAATGTTTAAAAAAAAAAAACTACCACAGTTCCCATATAGATTGCCTGTCTAGCTCCCTCTTGCCAATATTAGATCCTACAAAAGGCAGGAATTTACATGGGCCCTGTGAATGTTTGGGATTTCGGGGTGAAGTGTTACCTCTTTACCTCAACCCTTGTCCAACACCAATTTCCTTATTGAGTCAATCCTATGCATTTAACCTTCTATTCAAACTACGCTTCCATAAAGTACAGGCCTCATCTAATTATCCCCAGACCTGTTTCCTTCTGTGACTGTGACCATCCTGCACCCTCATCCCACCCCCACTTTACAGCAAAGTCTGCACTTAAAAAAAGCCTTTTTGTTTGTTTCTCCACTAACCAGAAAATACACTCTCATCCAACTCCTCTGCCAAATTGAGCAATAAAAATAACAAATGAGAAAGCTGAAGACTCTACATGGACTTTTAAAATGCTCCAGCAAGGTGACCCTGAAAAATTATTATGGCATGCTATCAATTAGTTGACACTATCTAGAAAAATGAAGCTAGATGTTTCTCTATTCTGTCCAGTTTTATATCTCATAAATTCAGCTAAAATACTTCATTGGAAATGCATATGGTAATATCTAGACAGACTTATGTTAGGTATATTCTCTTTTGGACTCTCAATGGATATTTTAAATATTCAGGCCACCAGTAAAGATAATATGCCCAAGAAGACAACTTACTTCAATAATACTTAACATGAGTGAAGTTAGTCTCAAATTTTCAGAAGAGGTAGGAATCTTAGCTGCTTTTTAATACAGTCAAATTAAAAAGGCTAAAAACAAAACAGACTTTAAAATGTTTAAGATGAAAGACTTTCTTTGACAAATATCCAACCCATGAGGCTAAATTTGAGACAAAATATTCACCATCATAATTTAAATTTTAATATATGGCCTATTTAAAGGCTTCATACTTCAAAAGACTTTCACATTTATTATGTCATTCTGTCTTAATTAAGAACTAAAATATTAGATTACATTATACCTTTGGATTATTATAGAAACTAGGTTTAAAACTATAGAAAGCTTATGAAGGTAGTTGAAGAAGATATAAGGAAATGGAAAGACATCCCCTGCTCATGGATTGGAAGAATAAATATTGTAAAAATGTCAATACTACCCAAAGCTACCTACACATTCAATGCAATCCCAATCAAAATTGCACCAGCATTCTTCTCGAAACTAGAACAAGCAATCCTAAAATTCATATGGAACCACAAAAGGCCCCGAATAGCCAAAGTAATTTTGAAGAAGAAGACCAAAGCAGGAGGCATCACAATCCCAGACTTTAGCCTCTACTACAAAGCTGTCATCATCAAGACAGCATGGTATTGGCACAAAAACAGACACATAGACCAATGGAATAGAATAGAAACCCCAGAACTAGACCCACAAACGTATGGCCAACTCATCTTTGACAAAGCAGGAAAGAACATCCAATGGAAAAAAGACAGTCTCTTTAACAAATGGTGCTGGGAGAACTGGACAGCAACAGGCAGAAGGTTGAAACTAGACCACTTTCTCACACCATTCACAAAAATAAATTCAAAATGGATAAACGACCTGAATGTGAGACAGGAAACCATCAAAACCCTAGAGGAGAAAGCAGGAAAAGACCTCTCTGACCTCAGCCGTGGCAATCTCTTACTCGACACATCCCCAAAGGCAAGGGAATTAAAAGCAAAAATGAATTACTGGGACCTTATGAGGATAAAAAGCTTCTGCACAGCAAAGGAAACAACCAACAAAACTAAAAGGCAACCAACGGAATGGGAAAAGATATTTGCAAATGACATATCGGACAAAGGGCTAGTATCCAAAATCTATAAAGAGCTCACCAAACTCCACACCCGAAAAACAACCCAGTGAAGAAATGGGCAGAAAACATGAATAGACACTTCTCTAAAGAAGACATCCAGATGGCCAACAGGCACATGAAAAGATGTTCAACGTCGCTCCTTATCAGGGAAATACAAATCAAAACCACACTCAGATATCACCTCATGCCAGTAGAGTGGCCAAAATGAACAAATCAGGAGACTATAGATGCTGGAGAGGATGTGGAGAAACGGGAACCCTCTTGTACTGTTGGTGGGAATGCAAACTGGTGCAGCTTCTCTGGAAAACAGTGTGGAGGTTCCTGAAAAAATTAAAAATAGACCTACCCTATGACCCAGCAATAGCACTGCTAGGAATTTACCCAAGGGATACAGGAGTACTGATGCATAGGGGCACTTGTACCCCAATGTTTATAGCAGCACTCTCAACAATAGCCAAATTGTGGAAAGAGCCTAAATGTCCATCAACTGATGAATGGATACAGAAATTGTGGTTTATATACACAATGGAATACCACGTGGCAATGAGAAAGAATGAAATATGGCCTTTTGTAGCAACGTGGATGGAACTGGAGAGTGTGATGCTAAGTGAAATAAGCCATACAGAGAAAGACAGATATCATATGGTTTCACTCTTATGTGGATCTTGAGAAACTTAACAGAAACCCATGGGGAAGGGGAAGGAAAAAAAAAAAAGAGGTTAGAGTGGGAGAGAGCCAAAGCATAAGAGACTGTTAAAAACTGAGAACAAACTGAGGGTTGATGGGGGGTGGGAGGGAGGAGAGGGTGGGTGATGGGTATTGAGGAGGGCACCTTTTGGGATGAGCACTGGGTGTTGTATGGAAACCAATTTGACAATAAATTTCATATATTGAAAAAAAAATAAAAAAAAAACCTAGGTTTATATTCCTCAGGAATAAATGTGCTTTTCTAATAACCATATAAACATGTTAATATATAATTTATCATAACAATTACATCTGACTTGCCAGTTCTACGAAGACATGAAATTTTATTGTTAAAATCTTTTTTTTTCCTGGAATAATGCTATAGAGAATTGAGGAAAAGGTATTTTTGATGAAAATAATTTTTTTTTAATTTTTGTTAAAAATTACTAGTTTACAGAAAAATTGTAAAAATAGTAAGGAGAGCTTCACATATCTTTTACCCACCTTTCTTTACTGTTAACAAGTTAAACAATCATTGGGTAATTATCAAAACTAAGAAATTAACATTGGTATTATACTATTAAGTAATGTATAGACTTTATTACTAATTTTTAACTAATGTCCTTTTTCTGGTCCAGAATCCAGCACAGATTCCCACATCACATTTGTCATGATTAGATTGAGGCGAATTTTTGTTGCGAATACTTTCTCAGTATATTATATCATGAGGTACATAAATCAATATTTCTTAATAATGATGATGGTTAATTTGATTACTTGGTTAAGGTGTTCTACTGAATTTCTCTGTGAAAGGTTTTTACTTTCCCCTTGAAGGAGATACTTTTACACTACATAAATTACTAGTCTCTACTCCAACTTTTATGCACTAATTTTAGCATCTGTTGGTGAATCTTACCCTCAACAATTGTTACTTTGAAGTTGTAATGCTGAATTTCTATTTCCATAATCCTTCTACGTTTGCTAATTGAATTATTCTGTAAGAAAGAACTCTCCTTAGGGGCACCTATGTGGCTCAGTCAGCTGAGCATCTGACTCTTGATTTCGAGTCAGGTCATGATCCCAGGGTCATGGGATTGAGCCCCAAGTCAGGCTCAACACTGAGTGTGGCTCTCTCCCTCTGCCCCTCTCCCATGTTTGTGCTTTCTCACTTGCTCTCTCTCTCTCTAAAAAACAAACGAAACAAAAAGCAAAACTGTTCCTGCTCCCCTATATATCCATGTATCTACCTATCTGTCATCTGTCCATTCAGTTACTTATTAATACCAATATGTGCTCATGGATACTTATTTCACTATCTGGATTATAATCCAGTGCTATATCCATTTAATTTGCTGTTCAAATAACTCCAATTCTGGCATGTAGGAGCTCCTTCAGATTGGTCCCCATATCCTTCTGTTATGCCTTTATATCAGGGGTCAAGAAATTATGGTGTACAGGTCAAATGTGTCCCTCTACCTATTTTTCTAAATAAAGATTTACTAGGACACAGCCACAGCCATTCATTTGCTTATTACTACTGCTGCTTTTAGCTACAATGGCAGAGCTGAGTAATTGTGACAGAGCTCATGAGACCTACAGAGATGAAAATATTTACTACCTGGCCTTTTACAGTAAAAGTTTGTTGATCTTTGCTCTGGATTTTTTTCAAAATTATGAACCTTAGATAGTGCTCAAATGGCATCTATTTGCCACATTTGCGGTAGTTCTTAATACAGAAATTGGAATGTACATTTTCCTACATTCACCTAACTTAATTGGTTATAACATTTTTGATGCTGAGAGTTTGTTTTTGGTGGAAAGGAAGGAATGGATTGTCAGTATTTTCCTGGAGTGAGTTAAGTACATATGTAAGAAAATAAACCATACAGATTAAAAAAGTAATGATATAAAAGTGAAAAATTATCTAGTAAGGGGATAAAAAGAGAGAAATTGTCCTCCTCCATGGGTTCTGAAGTTTCTTCTATACATGCAAAGGGCTTTATTAACTTGTCCTCATAATAATGATAACACTTTCCAAAGATGTCAGATTAATAATCATTTTTATCTTGAACACATTGGACACTGTAATTTCGCCATCACACTTCACAATCCTCAGATAATTTACAAATAGATCTCTCCACATGAGAGCCTTAAATCATGCCTCTTGGTTTTGAGGCTGTTTAATATGCAATGCACTGATGCCAGAATTATATAAAGCATAATATCAGTGCTTGAAATACATTTATTAGAAGGATAACAACATTCTTATCATCATGTTGGAAGAACTAAGTTTTTCTAAAGTGGAAGTACAAAAGTTGGGCTTGTTCTATTAAAGAAAAAAGATTTTATATGAGTTAGAAGAGGCTAATCCAGAGGGCTACATCCATAGTTAGAAGGTTATAAAGGGCAGCTACATTTCACTGGAAGCATACTTTATTTGGATAGGAGGTTACTCTGTGTTCATTACACAGACTTTGTTTTGTTTTGTTTTGTTTTCCTCTAAAATTGACATCCTCAAGATCACCCAGAGCACAAGTTCTGAAATCTAGGTAAATGGGCCATGGGATGTTGAAACACAACCCCAAAAAATCATATGCATTACTGTGTTTAAATGCAGATATATGTGTATTTTTCTAAAGATAAGATGTCCTACCTCATCATCATCTCATAGAGGAAGAAAAATTAAGAAAAACTGGTAAAGGGGCACCTGGGTTGCCCAGTTGGTTAAGCATCTGACTTTGGCTGATGTCACGATCTCACAGTTCACCGATTTGAGCCCCATGTCAGGCTCTGTGCTGATAGCTCAGAGACTAGAACCTGCTTTGGATTCTATGTCTCCCTCTTTCTCTGCCCCTTCCCTGCTCATGCTCTGTATCTCTCTGTCTCTCAAATATAAAAAAAAATAATAGAAAAATTGATATAGATTAATATCTAAAACTGAGGATAGTTACCTAATGTTTGTATTCATATGAAGTCTATATAGGGCTTCAACATCTGGATATGAGATTTTTATCTTTTTGCTAATTTGTGTCCTCTTGAAAAAACCGTGATTATTTACCATCAAGTGACATTTAATACCAATTTATTCCTGAGTTTACAACATAAGAAAAGTAGGTATGTGATAAGAAAAGGAAATACTACACAAAATATGAGTCTGGCTCACAGCTGGCATTCAAATGGTGACATTAAGAACTGAAAGGGAAAAACAGCTGGTAGAATTTTTTAAATTGTTTAATTATACACAAAAGTACTAGTTGTTATCTGTATTTATCACAGAAGCATTTAAATATACCTGGGCACTTTAATAAAAAGCTCTTGAGAAAATAAGGAGTAAGAGTGTTTGAGAAAGAATTAAGAGAATGGTTCATTGAGTTGGGAACACGACTGATCTTCCATTGCACTCAAGTAATTATAAGCAGTGGGATATAAGATACTTTTGGATACTGACGAAGTTTATAAAAGCATTGTTAAAAAACTATAAATCTTATCAAAATCAACCAAAACACTTGGAAAAGCTGTGAAGTTTCCTGAAAGCCTAAGATCCTTAAAAATGTAATATCTCTGGGGGCACCTGGGTGTCTCAGTTGGTTGAGCGTCTGACCTCGGCTCAGGTCATGATCTCACAGTCTGTGGGTTCAGGCCCCATGTCCAGCTCTGTGCTGACAGCTCAGAGCCTGGAGCCTGCTTCGGATTCTGTGTCTCTCTCTCTTCCCCTCCCCTGCTCATGCTCTGTCTCTCTCTGTCTCAAAAATAAATAAAAATATTAAAAAAATTTAAAAAAAGAAACTAGAATTAAAAAAAAGGTAGTATCTCTGACCTTCACACTTTAGCTATTACTTTAAACATTTTCTACCTCTGCTCCTAAAAACTAAATTGTGCATTTGTAGTAGCAACAAATTTTTTATGTAACATTAGTAATTCATTGTTTTGTAACCAGTGAATAGATTCATTGACCTGATTATCAATACCTTTGGGGAAAAGTCCTTGAACCCAGTTCTTCAGTTAATACTTTTGGCTATCCTTACTTAAAATTATGGTAATGCCATTTTGTGTTTAACATATTTTTCAGGAGTGGGATCAACATGTACCTTAATTACGATAAGAATTTAGAGTACTAAGATTGTACACTGAAAACAATAATGGGGAACAAAAAGATAAAGGGAAATCTTATGAAAATCATGAAGGGCTATTTATATTTATTTATATTATCTATGTTTGTTAGCCTGTGTGGTATAAGTGATTCCAAAGCCCACCAAGCTATCAGAGGAACTTTCTTTTTCTTTTGTCAAAAAATTAAAAATCCTAATGTGATTGACTTAGTAACTGTAAGAACTCTTTGACTTAAAAAAAAATACAGGTTGCTGAGAATATATATGAATGAGTGAGAAGTCAGAGAAGGTACCATTTCTTTCCATCTCCTTGGATACAATCTCTCTGTAGCTCACACTTTAGGCAGATGTATTTAATATACTGCTTAATAAAAAATTTATAATTTTTCCTCATTAAGAAAAGCCCCAAAGTCTCAAAAAAATGACCATTAAAGAAGATATTAATGCTAGAAAAGACAGAATTTTAGTTACTAATTCTAACATAGCTACAGTGTTTGAAGTTTCATATATTTCATACTGTGTAAGCTTTACTTTGGAAAATTTGAATTAGTAACAGTTAACTATATCACAGAAGCCAAAATGTATATATTCATATAAATATTCATCCATGTACATATTTGCCTAAAAACCATGAGCAAAAGACAATGTTATTACATAGAAGTTGAATGAGGAAACTGGATTTATTCCAAAAATTATTCATTAAGTAGCCTACTATGTGACAAATACCGGTTACCATGTCTTCTGTTGGACTGTACCAAAAATTAGTTTTTATTTAAAGAATGATTCAAATCTTCACTATGATTAATCAGTTTCCATAGAGAGTTATATTTTCACTGCCTTACTTTTGTAGGAGGGAAACAAAATTCCATCAAGCATTTCCCATATCTATACATTTAACCAAGACATGTGACAAATGTCAAATGTGAGATTTGACAAAAGTGAGATTAAGAAATAACCAGTGCCTCCTAATGAGTATTACTGACTCAAAAATTCAGTGATAAATAACTATGGTGTTGTTTGTTTGTTTTTTTCAGTGTGATAAAGATTTCAGAAATAGAATTTAGTGATTCATCACTTACATATAATACCTAGTGCTCATCCCAACAAGTGTCCTTCCCCCACCTACCTCCCCTCCAGCAACTCTCAGTTTGTTCTTTGTATTTAAGAGTCTCTTATGGTTTGCCTCCCTGTTTTTCTTATTTTTGCTTTCCTTTCCCCATGTTCATCAGTTTGGTTTCTTAAATTCCACATATGAGTGAAATATATTTGTCTTTCCTTGACTGACTTATTTCACTTAGCATAATACACTCTAGTTCCATCCACATTGTTGTAAATGACAAGATTTCATTCTTTTTCACTGCCAAGTAATATTCCAGTGTGTGTGTGTGTGTGTGTGTGTGTGTGTGTGTGTGTGTGTGTGTACACCACATCTTCTTTATCCATTTGTCAGTCTATGGAATTTGGGCTCTTTTCATAATTTGTCTCTTGTTGATATTGCTGCTATAAACATTGGGGTGCATGTGCCCCTTGTAAATTTTTTTTATGTTTATTTACTTTTGAGACAGAGAGAGACAGAGTGTGAGCAAGGAAGGAACAGAGAGACAGGAAGACACAGAATCAGAAGCAGGATCCAGGCTCCAAGCTGTCAGCACAGAGCCCAACATGGGGCTTGGCTGAAGTCATACACTTAACCTACTGAGCCACATCCAGGTGCCTTTTTTTAAACATTTATTTTTTAAAGTTTATGTATTTGCCCCTTCTAAAAAGCATTTTTGTATCCTTTGGGTAACTAACTATGGTTTTTCTAAGAAAATGTTTTTCTATGTGTTATTTTTTAGCACTCATAAGATAGGTTTGTGTATGTGTCTGTGTTGGTCAGCAGAAGTAATGGACTCTGACATGGACTAACATGTACAACCATGACCAATCGTGTAGGTCATCTTAATATTTAGCTATGAAGAGTATGCCTTGCTATGTTGAAGGATTTATCTAATGATTTATCTTCATTCTGGTTTCTATCTTCCAGATAGTATAAAATAAGGTACACAAAGTTGGTAAACAAGAATTCCCAAGTATAATTTTCGCTCTGCCACTAACTGGCAAAGTGATTCTGATTAAATCCACCAACCTCTCAAAGATTCCATTTTATTGTTTGTAAAATGAAGGAGCTGAAATAGAAGGATCTGTGAAGTTCCTTCTCTTTTTTATGCTATGATCACAAATGCAGATTTTCTCAATACATCATACATAGCAAAAATTTCATTAAAAGTAAATAAAAACACCAATATCATCAAACTAACCAACCTTTTAGCAACTAGGAAACTTTTAAATGATGGAATGACTCAAACAGATAGTCAATAATTACTGACAACTTAAACTAAGTGTATAGAATTAACCTAAACTAAGTATATAGAATTCAAAGGGAAATCATCACGATGAATTTCCTGAGCTCTCAAATATTTTACCAACTTTCAAAGATTAAAACAAAATCAAGATTTAGAGATAATATCAATAAGATCTTTGAGCCAAAGTGATGGTAATGCAAAAAATATCTACACCATCTCTATGGAATCTTTTCTTGGGCCATCCTCTCTTCTAAACTTTCCTATTCCTAAATAATCTGCTTTGTTATACCATCATAGAAAACCATGTTTTCTCTTCACTAGTAATTTTGAAGTTAACCTATTTTATTTGACATTGGTGGGTTTTCTGAATCCTTGTTTCCCTAAAAGACTAAACTCTTAGCAAGCAAGAAACATGTCTTTGACTTCTCTATTCATTCCTACCATAGATTTCCATCTCACTGTTTACTTGGGGCAGTCTGGTGACACACTGCAGCAAGAAAACGTTGAAAATTGCTGATGAGAGAAAGAGACTAAAAAGTGGAAATGACTCTCCTTCTTTTCAGTCATTGACCAGATTTTCCATCGTATTCTGTTATTCTCTATTTTCTTACACTCTACTCTAGGCCTTCATCTTTTGACATCCGGACTGTTTAATAGCTTTCTAAATACTTTCTGTCTCTATCTTTTCTTGATAATCTCATTAAAATAAATTCATGCCACCCTCTAGGTAAAAATCAAGCCTTTCAAGATCCAAATCAAGTTTCCTATTTTTTTCATAGTTTTACTAGCCTACTTACTTCAAAATGGCTTCTTCTTCCTTAAAACCTACCTTTTTTGTATTTGTCCATCCAAAATTAGCCAAATGTTATATGATACGTCTTGTATTTTCTCAGATGGTATATTTTTTTTTAATTTTTTTTCAACGTTTTTTATTTATTTTTGGGACAGAGAGAGACAGAGCATGAACGGAGGAGGGGCAGAGAGAGAGGGAGACACAGAATCAGAAACAGGTTCCAGGCTCTGAGCCATCAGCCCAGAGCCTGACGCGGGGCTCGAACTCACGGACCGCGGGATCGTGACCTGGTTGAAGTCGGATGCCCAACCGACTGCGCCACCCAGGCGCCCCTCAGATGGTATATTTTTAATCGCCAACATTTTTTATGTATCTTTGTGTCCAGATGGTAAACCTAGTATGTCCTTTTAATGTAGTGCATATCCTTTAAGTATTTGTTCATTTGATTTATTCATTTGACATGAATAAAATGAATATTCGGCCTTGTGCAAAGGACATTTTTTGGCATGCTGGTAGACAAATGAACTCAAACGTTTAATCTCAAGGGTAACTGTGATTTAACTGGAGCAATCTTTAGTCTGGGCAAAGAATAAGATGATGTTAAATTCTGTGGATTAACATTATGAGAAAAGGAAATCTATTTTTGTTGCGAGAGAAATTTTGCTACATAATTGTAATTAGGAACAAATCAGATATCAATGATGCATTATATTCTAGAGCTTTGACTAATAAGCACTAATAAATGGTTTCTCAACTTTAAATGGCTTGCACAATATTATTCCTATACATTGCTCCATGTACAGAAAAGAATGAAAAGTGGGTCTGTTATTCAGAAAATTCAATATTTATTCTAAAATATGAATTGTTGGGTTAAAAGAATATTTCAAATACTCCAAAAGGGCATAAAATCTACCTCTACTAATTAGTTTCTCTATGAAAGCCTTCCAGACAATTATAGGGTAATACCACTGGTCAATGCTTTAGGTGCTTTTCATTAAAAGTATAGTGTTGCTACCAGATGAATTGCTTCATATAAAAGCACTTACCACAAAGCCGTATAATGGAAGGTTAAGTGCTATACTTAATTACTAATTTCAATCCTTATTACCTATATTTTGCAGTGCAGGCACTTTAAAAGGAACCAAATATAGTCTGTTGGTTCCTGCTTCTCTGATTATAGGATTTGGTGGTAAAAGCATTAGTGCAGCTGTATTTCTAATGAAGAATAACAACATAAAAAACTTTAAAATAAAAGTAGTGATACCACAAACCAATATAAAAGACATATACTAGACATTTCTAATGAACTCATACATAAAATCACTTTGTTCTAAAAACTTTAATCTAGATGACACACACTTCTAAATTTGTATTCAGCCTTCACAGCATTGTTGCAGATACAGCTCCAAAAGAAGAAAGTCTTTGAAATTTTCATGGCTTATTTCCTACCTCAATATCATGCTGAAATGCACACAGAACAGATGATTAATAAAATACTTGATAACAATGGTGATCCCCTGAGTTCTTTACATATTCATCATGAACTTTTTACATGTATATGTTGAAATTCCTCACAAGTGCTCTAATTTTCTTGAGGACAGATTCTGTGTTTTACTTTTGCTTGTATCTTCCATAATAACTGTGACTTTGCTCACTCTTGATTAATTAATATTATCTCAAATACTTTTCACTGAAAGCGTAGAATAGAATCTTTGTATGCGCCTTTTTTTTTCTAAATATAAAAGAGGTTGCATCTAAAATAACTATTTCTAAAGATTGTCCCTTAATTATCAGGATATTGTCAGTTTCTGATCTTTAAATATATTTTACAATGTTCCCTATACTGGGCATCCATTTAATTGGTAAATGAGACATTATATGTGTGTTAAACAAATTTTAGTCTAGAAAAATATACAACTATTTGCTGACTTAAGTAATGTACTGCCTTATTCCAGTATTAAATTGGACATTAGCTTGCCACAGGATCATGTCTTTTTTGAAATATACCTAGTACATAGTATCTAGTAAGTGTACAATTAAAAGACTGTCAATCAGATAAAATATATTAAAGAGGCATAGAAATTTTTGAAAATATAAAATATTTATCTCAATGCATTAATGCATTAGAAAACTAGGTTTTGGTTATCTATGCTTGAGAAATGCATATTGTATTTCTCATTTAGAGACACATTATGTATATTAATAAAATAAGGTCCAGATATAGATATTTTAAACTTAGTTTAAAACAGATTTTCTCCAACTAACTTGAGAGTGGGACTTCTCTCCTCTTGTAGGTCACCACTAGCATTCTCTAAAAAGGAGCTCTTAAAAAATAGCTCTATGTGATAAAAATGTGATAAAAGTAAAAAGTTACTAAAATGAAATAATTTTAACAAATTAACTGGTGAAACATTGCTGGGCTACTATAATAGTAACAGAATTTGTCAATTTACATATTCAGGTCTATTATTCACAGATGACAAAACCCCCAGAGACACAGCCTAGACCTTACCCTACTTTACACATTTCATGGTGTCCAGTGCAATAACTTCCTCTCAGTAAACAGGTATTGATTAATCTGTATTTTGGAAAATTCACCAATTTACTCTCCATAATTCCACTAAAGGTGTACTTTTTATGAAAAATACCCTTCTACTAGGATTTCAGTAAATGCAGTATTAGCAGGGTCTATGTGACATATTTGAGTTACTTTCTTTCCAAGTCTTCCAATCCATTACAGATGGTAAAGGAAGGTGTACATTCTTGTAATTGTAGGGATAATTCCCAGGACATCAATTCAGCAAATATTTATTGACTGCCTACTATTTGCCAGTATTATAATGAGCCCTGGACATATTATTAATGTGCTTGCTTCTGAATTTTGTCATAGAGCTGGGTTTTTTTTTATCACACTTAATTCAGCAAATATTTGCACAGCACCAGTTTTACAGAATAGGTTTGAAATGAGGCCTGAAGATGTAGAAATATATAAATCAGAAAAGTTCCAGGAGGGCACCACGGACATTTCATTACACATTTCCTAATTGTGAGTCAGTATTAAGAAAAACTGAGATCTTTATTAATAAGTTAGTTATTTCCTCATATTATTTCTTCCAAGAAACAAATGCTTACAACAGAGGCTTATATGCATTTTGGTAATCATTTTTATTGTGCAAAATGAAAATTTCTTTTTAAATATTTTCTTTATACACTACTATAAATCTGTTGTACAAGTCAGTTGTAGCTAAAAGGGGAGCAGAGAGAAATGAGGCTGATGTGTTTAGTAACCTCTTGTACTAAAATATAGTGATAATAATTGAAGTGAAATACAAGTATACTTTTAATTTGTATTTTACTTTAAAATAACATGATATTTAAAGTTTATTTATTTTTGAAAAAGAGAAAGGGGGGAGGGGCAGAGAGAGAGGGAGAAAGAGAGAATCCCAAGCAGACGGTCAGCACAGAGCCTGATGTGGGGCTTGAACTCACAAACTGTGAGATCATGAATTGAGCCAAAGTTGGATGTTTAACCGACTAAGCCACCCAGGCATCCCAAAATAACATGTTTTTTTTTAATTGGGAATATATGCAACCACAAGTAAAACTAGTTTAAGTCTTTATTTCCTTTGTTTCAATAATGCAGATCTGATAAGCTGATTAACAATGAAAAAAGGTAATTTTTATTTTATCTATAATAGCTTGACATTCATTTTATAGACGTGAAATGAATAATGCTAGTGTCACAGAATCCTTGTGAAACTCCCATATGGTTATATGGCAGTGAAAACAAACTTCATTTACTTACACGTACTTATAACGGGTGACTTATAGTACTATATATTGTTCTTTTACTGTTTCTCTATTTGCCTCATGGTCCTCTTGCACCTTTCATGAGTTTCAGCTCTGCACCATCAAAGGAACCACCTGGTCCTACTTTTTTTCAGAGAAAAATACATAATATTCCCTCCCTCAGTTTTAAATATAACTTTGTTACTTTTGACAAAGCCTTTCCTTTGTTCAAATGCAAGGATCCAGTAAAAAGAGCTTTGACATGTTGTGCCTTTTATGTGTGCATTTTTCTGGTTTCACTGATGTCCTGAATTTTGCAAACGATAAAGTGTGCCTTCAAGTTCTCCTACAAAATGCCATTTGTACACTGTATCAAGAACAGTTTAGGACAGCATTACATTCACATGATTTTAAAGTCCAATAAATACTTGATGGTTTCTCAGAAAACCCACAATCTGGTGAAACGGACGCAAAATAGTGCTTTGTTTTCCAGTTTGTTTTTCATAAAATCTTCCCCCGATACACATTCACTGGCTTACCTGCAGGGTAGCGCTCGATCACTGGCCAGCTGTCCACCTGTAATGTGGCATTGCCACCACTCCTTGTAAAACGGACTACATGGTATTTTCCATCGTTAATGATTGCATTGGACTCCTCAATGGCGATGTCATCTGTCCCAACATTAAATTTAACTCCAATTTTTCCTTGGTGCTGGAAGGAAGGAGGGGACAAAAAAGAATTGTATGAAGTTATAGTGATTAGTCAGCATTTAATAAGAATTAAGTATAGGAACAAGACAAGAATATCCACTCTTGTCACTTTTGTTCAACATATTATTGAAACTCCTAGCCACAGCAATTAGGCAAGAAAAAGGAATAAAAGGCTTCCAAATTGGAAAGTAAGAAGTAAAACTGGAACTATTTACTGATTATATAATATTATATATAGAACATCCTAAAAACTCCATAAAAATGGCTAGAACTAAAAAACAAATTCAGGGGCGCCTGGGTGGCTCAGTTGGTTAAGCGTCTGACTTCAGCTCAGAGCCTGGAGCCTGCTTCAGATTCTGTGTCTCCATCTCTCTCTGTCCCTCTCCCACTTGTGCTCTGTCTCTCTCTTTCTCTCAAAGATAAATAAATGTAAAATATAAAAATTAAAAAAAAAACAAATTCAGTAAAGTTGCAGGATACAAAATCAATAGACAAAAATCTCTTGTGTTTCTTTTTTTTTAACGTTTATTTATTTATTTTTGAGACAGAGAGAGACAAAGCATGAACAGGGGAGGGTCAGAGAGAGAGGGAGACACAGAATCTGAAACAGGCTCCAGGCTCTGAGTGGTCAGCACAGAGCCCGACGGGGGGCTTGAACTCACAGACCGTGAGATCATGACCTGAGCCGAAGTCGGCCACTTAACTGACTGAGCCACCCAGGCACCCCTCTCTTGTGTTTCTTTACACTAATAATATACTATCAGAAAGAGAAATTAAGAAAACAATTCCATTTACAATTACATCAAAGAGAATAAAATGCATGGGAATAAATTTGAGCATGGAGGGGAAAAAAGATCTGTATATTTGAAAACTATAAGACATTAATGACAAGAATTGAAGAAGACACAGATAAATGGAATGAAATTCTATGTTCACAGATCAGAAGAATTAATATCATTACCATGTCCTTACTACCCAAAGCATTCATTATACAGATTCAATGCAATCCCTATCCAAATTCCAATGGTATTTTTCACAGAAATAGAAAAACCCTAAAATTTGAATGGAACCACAAAAGGCCTTGAATAGTCAAGCCAATCTTGAGGAAGAAAAACAAAGCTGGAGACATCATGCTCCCTGATTTCAAACTATATTAAAAAGCTACAGTAATTAAAACACTATGGTATTTGGCATTAAAACAGACACATAGATCAATGAAACAGAACAGAGAGCCCAGAAATTCACCCACACAACTATGTCCAATTAATTTACAACAAAGGAGCCAAGAATATACAATGGGGAAAGAACAGTCTCTTCAATAAATGGTACTGGGAAAACTAGTCAGCCACTTGCAAAAGAATGAAACTGGACCACTATCTTATGCCATACACAAAAATTAACTTAAAATGTATCAAAAACTGGAATATAAGACCTGAAACCATAAAAAACCTAGATGACAACATAAGCAGTAAGCTCCTTGGTATGTCTTTTGTGATGATTATTTTAATCTGTCACCAAAAGAAAAACAACAAAAGCAAAAATAAATAAGTAGGACTACATGAAACTAAAAAACTTCTGGACAGCAAAGGGAACCATCAACAAAATGAAAAGGGAACCTGGGGGGAATAGTTAAGATGGCAGAGAAGTAGAAGAGCGCTGGGCTGTTCTTGTTCCTCAAACACAGCTGTATTGAGGTCAGATCACTTGGAACACCCAGGAAATTGATCTGTAGAGTGGCAGAAGGATCTCCACAGTTGGCAGGAGTTAGCATGGCAGGTGCAAGGTTTACTTCAACAAACAAATCAAAGTACATCTAGTTAAGGTCCAAACACATCCCACTACAAGCAAGGAGAACCTCCGCAGAGTACCGACGCAGTAGGAAAGAGCAGCCAACCTGCAACAGCAGAGTGCACACAACATACACCAGAAACACTTCCTGAAGAGCCAAGCCCTGGATAGTGTATGACCCCTTTTAAATATAGTAGTACTCTCAAGGGCAGAAAACATGTCAAGCTTTTAAAACATGCAAAAGATAGAAATTTAGCCAAAATGACAAGACAGAGGCATTCTCCCCAAAAGAAAGGTCAAGAAGAAGTCACAGGCTGGGACTTGCTCAAAGAAAATATAAGCAATATATCTGAACAAGAATTTAGAACAAAAGCCATAAGACTACTAGCTTATGAAGACACCAGAGAAACCCTTGCTACAGAGATCAAAGACCTAAAAACCAGTCGGGCTGAAATTTTTAAAAAAATGGTATAACTGAGATACAAAGCTGAATAGATACAGTCACAATGAGGATTGTAGAAGCAGAGAAGACAATAGATGATATAGAAGATAAAATTATGGGAAGAAAATGAAGCAGCAAAGAAGAGGGAAAGGAAAGTATTAGAGCAAAAAGGAACTTAGCAATTCCATAAAACTAAACAATACCCACATCATAGGAGTCCCAGAAGAACAGCAGGAAAAAGGGGCAGAAAGTTTATTTGAACAAAATGTAGCTGAGAACTTACCTAGTCTGAGGAAGGAAACAGGCATTCAAGTCCAAGATGCACAGAGAACTTCCCTCAAAATCAACAAATACAGGTCAACACCATGACACATCATAGTGAAACTTTCAAAATATAAAGATAAAGAGAGAATTCTGAAAGCAGCTAGGGACAAAAGGTCCTTAACCTACAAGCATAGACACATCAGGTTAGCAGCAGACCTGTCCACTGAAACTTGGTGGGCCAGAAGGGAGTGGCAGGAAGTACTCGATGTGCTAGAACATGACAGGGATGTCAACTCTCACCACTGTTGTTCAACATATCATTGGAAGTCCTAGCATCAGCAATCAGACAACAAAAAGAAATAAAAGGGATACAAATTGACAAGGAAGAAGTCAAAGTTTCTCTCTTCACAGATGATGTAACACTGTATGTGGAAAACCCAAAAGACTTTCCCAAAACTGCTAGAACTGATACATAAATTCAGCAAAGTTTCAGGATATAGAATCAAAGTACCAGAACTGGTTGTATTTCTATATACCAATAGTGAAACAGCAAAGAGGAATCAAGGAATGGATCCCATCTAAAATTGTACCAAAAACTGTAAGAGACCTGGGAATAAAACTAACCAAAGAGGTTAAAGATCTGTACATTGAAAACTACAGAGAGCTTATGAAAGAAAATGAAGAAGACACAAAAGAAATGGAAAAACATTCCATGCTCATAGGTTGGAAAAACAAATATTGTTAAAATGTTGATACTACCCAAAGCCATCTACACATTCAATTAATCCCTATCAAAAAATGCCAGCATTCTTCACAGAACTAGAATTAACAATTCTAAAATTTGTATGAAACCAGAAAAAAAACCCGAATAGACAAAGCAACATTGAAAAAGAAAACCTAAGCTGGAGGCATGAAAATTCTGGACTTCCAGCTGTATTACAATGCTTTAATCATCAAGACAGTGTGGTACTGGCACAAACACAGACAAAAGACCAATAGAACAAGAAATAGAAAACCCAGAAATGGACCTACAAATGTATGGTCAACTAACCTTTGACAAAGCATTAAAGAATATCTAATAGAAAAAGGACAGTCTCTTCAGCAAATGGTGTTGGGAAAACTGGATAGCAACTTGCAAAAGAATGAATAAAACTGGACCAGTTTCTTATACCATACACAAAAGTAAATTCAAAATGGATGAAAGACCTAAATGTGAGAGAGGAAACCATCAAAATCCTAGAAGGGAAAACAGGTAGCAATGTCTTTGACCTCAGGCACAGCGTCTTCTTCTGCAGGCAAAGGAATCAAAAACATAAATGAACTATTAGGACCTCATCAAGATTAAAAGCTTCTGCACAGGAAAGGAAACAATCAACAACACTAAAAGGCAACCAATGGAATGGGAGAAGATATTTGCAAATGACATATCAGATAAAAGGTTAGTATCCAAAATCTATAAAGAACTTATCAAACTCAACATCCAAAAAACAAATAACCCAGTGAAGAAATGCAGAGAAAACATGAATGGACACTTTTCTAAAGAAGACATCCAGATGGCTAACAGACACATGAAAAGGTGCTCAACATCACTCATCATTAGAGAAATACAAATCAAAACCACAAAGAGATACCTCCTCACACCTGTCAGAATAGCTAAGTTTAACAACTCAGGCAACAACAGATGTTGGCAAGGATATGGAGAAAGAGGAACCCTTTTGCACAGTTGGTGGGAATGCACACTGGTGCAGCCCCTCTGGAAAACAGGATGGAGGTTCCTCAAAAAATTAAAAATAGAGCTACATATTACCCAGCAATTGCACTATGAGGCATTTATCCAAAAGATACAAAAATGCTGATTCAAAGGGGCACATGCACCCCAATGTTTACAGCAGTGCTATCAACAATAGCCAAATGTCCATCAACTGAAAACTGGATAAAGAAGATATGGTGTGTGTATACACACACACACACACACACACACACACACACACACACACACTGGAATATTGGCGATCAAAAAGAATGAAATCTTGCCATTTGCAACAACATAGATGGACCTCAAGGGCATTATGTTAAGTAAGTTAAATATTAAATAATTAAATAATATTATGTTAAGTAAAATAAGTCAGAGATGACAAATACTACATGATCTCTCTTATATGTGGAATCTAAAACAAACCACACACCAAGGTTACAGATACAGAGAATAGACTGGTGATTCCAAGAAGTAGGGGGTGAGGGAAGTCAGAAATGGATGAATTTTTTTAATTTAGTTTAAATAAATTTTAAAAAATTAAAAAAAGAGATTCAGACATAAGTATACGTGTGTGTGTGTGTAAAATCACGTGTGTGTGTGTTTGTGTGTAATCACTTCCCTCAAAATATTCACAGTTCAATGAAGTTCATCTTGGACTCTTTTTATCACTACATATATATACGTAGGCCGTCTGAGATGCATTTCTCTTGTCATGTAGTTACCCTCAATCACCCTCCTAGTCTCTGTTCTAGGAAGCCACAAATTTAAACAAAACATTACATACAGTGTATTGTTCAAGAACATGCTTCAGACAATGGTTACTTTCCTCTAATTTTACTTCTGAAAAATTCATATATTAGAAGCAAGACTCTTGACATTTGGGTCAATCTGGAGCATCTCTTTCATGGATGGTTGATATGCCAATAGAAACACTTTCTAGAGAACTGAACTGTTTTCCTCCCAGAGGATGCCCCAGAAAAGGTGCACAGCTGCCTGTGGGGAAGGACATCCTGTCACGTTCTTTAATGTAGTTTCTTTACTCCACTCTCCGTTTCACACACACATAAACAAATGAGGCAAGAAATTCTCTCTTTCATTAATAACTGGCAAAAACACAGCAATTAAGTCTGTTTAGAGTGGAATGATAAATATTCACAATATAGGAAATCATTCTAAAAGATATGGAACACGCTGACAGGCATTTCGTGTGTGCAGTTTCTTAGTCCTTATTCGTGAAAAGAGTCATCAAATGCTAAGTGCCTGAAACTTACTCAATTTCTCTATTTTACAAATGAGGAAACTATGACACGGGAAGGTACAATGACTTGTTCAAGGTCAAGTGACAATAGACAGGTACCAGAATGAGAATTCAGGCCCCCACTTTTGGTTTATAACTAAGTTATGTGTGTGTGTGTGTGTGTGTGTGTGTGTGTGTGTGTGTGTATATATATATATATATATATATATATATATATATATATTTAACTTCCTCTCAAGGGGCACCTGGATGGCTTAGTCAGTTAAGCATCCCAACTCTTGATTTCGACTCAAGTCATGATCTCATCGTTCATGAGTTCGAGCCCTGCGTTGTGTTCTGCGTTGACTACATGGAACCTGCTTGGGATTCTCTCTTCCTCTCTCTGCCTCTCCCCTTCTCTCTCTCTCTTTCTCTCTCTCTCTCTCTCTCTCAAAATAGATAAACATTAAAAAATAAAATTAACTTCTAATGGATTATGCAAATTGGCATTAAAATCATTCTAAGTGCAAACTTTGTTGCTGTTAACTTCAGAATTTCACAAGATGAGGCTGCAAAGAGAAGTGTGTGCATATGTTCTCTGCTCTGAGAAACATTCTCTAATAGCAGTTCTGTCAGCTCTACCAGGAGCTCAGCTGATTTTGTAAAGCATATGGTTTTGCCCTTAATCAGCAGCATAGAATACAGACACTGCAGACCCCTGTCAGAGTACATCACCTCAAACTGTCTGCAGCTCACCTTTCATCAGACCTCAGTTGCGAGGAACAACATGGGGGGGATAGGGGTCTAAAGGACATAAAATCTATCCATTCCTGTAGAAATTTATAATCAGAATATCGGAAACCTGAATATTTGGACCACATCCTCTTAACCTCTCACTGGATTCTCATCACTGAATAGGCAGCAACAGTATGCATGGCATCAGCTTACGCTGAGAGTTATTTCAAAAAAAATCTTGTATAAAATTGCATTAACTAAACAGAAGTATTTGAAGATACTATGTGGGACACTGCGTATTGTCCTTTTCATAGTCACATGCAAAGGTTTCCATTTTTCTTTTTTCTGCTTTTTACTATTCATAAAGGATATCTTTCTTATACTGAGTTAGTATGGACTTTAATTTGTGTGTTTTGATTTGTTTTTAGGCTTCAGGGACAATATGACTTAAATCATATTTCCTTTTTTGTTTTATTTAATTTTTTTTCAACGTTTTTTATTTATTTTTGGGATAGAGAGAGACAGAGCATGAACGGGGGAAGGGCAGAGAGAGAGGGAGACACAGAATCGGAAACAGGCTCCAGGCTCTGAGCCATCAGCCCAGAGCCCGACGCGGGGCTCGAACCCACGGACCGCGAGATCGTGACCTGGCTGAAGTCGGACGCTTAACCGACTGTGCCACCCAGGCGCCCCTCATATTTCCTTTTTAACTTTGGTTATTAGGAAACTCAAAATCCAAGAGCAGAGTAATTTTTAAAGCTACATACACTTGAGGTGTACTTTTTCTCTCTAGATTTATTTTTATTGTCTAGCACATTTCTCAGAATCCTTACTTTAAAATATATGCCATTATAAGACATTCCAGTTTTTTTTGTAGAATGATTCCAGTGATACACAAACAGCTGGATTCCCCTGAAAACTGAAACTTAATCCAAGGGCCTGTGGAGACATTATTTAGACAATTTTTATTTAGCACAGGCCTTTTGTGCAAGCAATCATTATCTCCTCATTTTGGAAGATTTCCAATTTGCTCACTTTCAGTAAATTACTTAACATGATAAATACATATTTTAAAACATGTATGATGTAACTAATAGGAAGAAAATTAAGAATCTTATTTAAGAGATTAACAAATACCTTTATACTATTCTATTCCTAGTACTTTATAAGTAATAACTTTGATCTTTCTCATAACAGCCCCATGAGAGAGGTACTACATTATCTCCATTTGACAGATGAGTAAACTAAAGCACAGACTGACTCAGGAACTCAGCTAAGGTCATGCAGCTACAAAGAGAAAAGCTGTGATTGAAACCCAAGCATTCCCACTTTGGAGAATGCACTTTGTGCTTCTAATGATTATGGCAAGCTAAATTCGAGGAATGCTGGGTCATCCTATAACTGCAATTAGCAGATTTGGTTAATCTAGCTGTTCTGGCTACCTGTTCATTTTCCTGCTAGAGTAGGAGCACCACGGGGCCTCATATAGTGCTTTGCAGATTTTACATATGTATCCATCAATATGTGTTTAAAATAATTTTATAGTGGACAGTAAGCAACTGATATGCAGATGTTACAGGATGTTAGAATGGATTTCTTTGTCTTAATTTCAGCTGCAATCTTGGGCTGGTAATAAGACAAAAAACAGACTGCTACTTCCATTGTACAAAATGAGGTATACAACTTGCAAAGGAGAACACTAAAAATTGTTTTTGGGACCCTGAATTAATTACCTATTTTCAGCCCATTATAAAAGAGAGAAAGGCCAAGAAGAGATGGATAACTAGAAGAGGATTTTTGGAGACCATTGGACTGTGAAGTAATTTCCAGGTACCTGGAAAGGTGGAAGGTGCTACTTTTCCCTTATCTCAAGTGCAGGGGAATGTGACTTCACTGAAACATCTCAGAAAGTTTGATACTCATCTCCTGGAACTTGGTTGCAGTGGTTAGGATAGTCAGCAATCCTAGTTGCTCCTGCCTGGGATTGGACTCTTGCCTGAGAAATCTTCAAGGGAAGGGACTATGGCTTGTTGATCCTCTGATGGCAGAGCAAAGACCTATTACTGCACCTGTGCATCAGAGTTTGTTAGAACAAGTGACAGGTGAGCATTACCCATGGCTTAGAGAGCCAGCATAGAATTGTGTTGTATCACATTCAAAAGGGCCACCAGTTGGGATGAGTGGGTGTGGTGGAGATGAGCAGTGAAGACAACTGAAGGAACCTGAAGTTGCAGGGGTGGACTGACACAGAAATCCTAAATGACTACCTGAAGAAGGTGCATTTACCTACCTTAAGGGAATTACAGGTAAAAAAAAAAAAAGTCCAGTGATGTGGTTAAGAGCACTGAAAAACCCACTAAAAAGCCTCCCCAAAAGTGCCCCTTCCCAGAGTCAGTTTCTAGTTTTGGCTAAGTCCAGCTAGATGGCTGCTATTGTATTAGCCAAGTAAGATCAAGGAGGACCCTTATCTTCTCTTCCTTTTCCTGGTTCCTCCTCCTGTGGAGGAGTCAGGAAGGAGGAGAAGTGAACATCACTGAAACAAGAGGAGAAACAACTTCCTCCCCTCATCCAGTATAAGTGGCCGCTCCAAGGCAACCCAAGCAGGGCTAATAAACTGGCTTTAACTGAAGTTGTATTTAGTATTACAAAGGAGTGCACTGAAATTACTTCCTATGCGTAAAAGTGAATGGATGACCTTTTTTTTTAACTATCTAAAAGAGACAAATGTAGTGTTAAGACTTTCCCTGGGGTCAAGAAGAAATATTCCATAGAACACCAGATTTAAATTCCTGTTGCATTGTAGGAATCAGCTTTTTCAATGTAACAAGTGCTTAAGGATATTTGTTACTCTGGAGTTTCCACTGTTTTAGGGTTTCTTCTATTACAGACATGTTTCCTATCCCAGGATAGACTGAAAGAAATTTTGAAGGTTCCCTACTTATTCTGATAGGGAGGCTACAATAGTCCCTTATTATCAGAGTTCTAATTGTTAAGGAGATTCAAATTCTAGAAATAAAAGCATTATAATGCCAAAGTTACAAGATGCACCAAACTCTGAGAAAAAGTCCCTTTGCTTTGTCCCTACATTTTTTCAGCAATATGAAATGTAAAATGATTATTTTCTAAGGTATAGAAATCTCTAGAATTTGCAGGGATTCATTTCTTACAACATAGTAAAACAAACAATTAAGAAACAATGAGGGTTGGTGATGCTTAGAGAACTTCTGACTTAAATAACACCCATCCTTTCCTGAATATATGATGATTAGGTCCTTTGACTTCCAAGATCATTGATTTTTCATGGATTCAGACTCCAGAGTCAGCTAGAACAGACTAAATACCACCCAAGTAGATTCAGACAACAGATGCTACATGAAATCAGACTTTATTTACCCTATCCAAGCTGCATCAAGCCACAGACTCCATTTTTGCCCTGAAAACAAATATATTAAAAATGCACATAAACCACAAAATATTAATATGAAGCATATTTAGAGAATTAGTATTTATGATTCCACTCAGAAACTGTAAATATTCTCAAAACACTCCCCCATATTGACAGAATAGCAAATCATTTCAATTACATAAACAATAAAACTTGCTAAACTTTCTTGCCAATGGATAATTACATTTAAAAGAATCCATTTCAAATTCTTATTCTCTGGGATTAAATGTGATTGTCTCCAGCAAATTCTCATGAATATTGTATTAGCAAAACCAGCAGTAATTTCACTGGACATGTACTGATCTTTCAACATTGTATTTTCCTTGAAATAGATAACTGGCTCACATATAATTTCAAAAATCTATTATGAGAATATCAGTAACAAGGCATTTATAATTTAATGAAGTCTTTCCATGGATTCATTAAATAAATAGTGACAAAGGTAATTATTGATTTTTTCACAAAAGCTCATTTCTGAATAAGGATTATATTATTAAACCAAGTTAGAAGGCAACATGAAAGATAACACTGGGAAGGAACATGAACGTTCTAGCAAGTGGTACCATAGTTTCACACACCTTTTAATTCCATATGCAATCACATATTCACTTGAAAATATTTGTTGTAACCAAGGTAAAGACTTAATGGTGTACTTGATATCTGGGGCATACTTCAAGCAAGATGTCTGTATGTTATAGATGCAGATATATTTCAATCTATATGCATATGAAATAGGTAAAACAGAATACATAAATGTAAAGATTTATCCTGTATATGGCATATAGATATGTCCACTGATTTTTTTTTCTCTTTTCTGGGGTTGTTAGGTAGAATTGTGTGGCTTGACTATGTCAAGGAAAGCAACCAAAAATGAAAAAAAAAATTATCTTTTGCTATTTTTTTGTTTACCATACTTTTAGAGTATCAACAAACAAGATGAACAAATGTGCAACACAGGATGGCATGTAGATTTAGCAAGGAGACTTGCTTATGGTCTACAAACTTCTGTTGTGCAACACAATGTGGTCCTATACTCCAGGGCCCCACTTTGGATAAAACTTGACAATGCCTTCAAATACACTGAATGCTTAACGCTCATTTCAGAATACAGAACAACTCCCATGGTCCAATTTTACATCGACAACCGAAATCGAAGTCAGGTTGAATGTTATGTTTTGCTCCTCTGGAGACTAATTCTCACCAGGGAAAGGAGGTTTTAAGGCCTGAGGGGGACTCTGGGGCCTACAGTCACTATTGCTGGGATAAAGTAACACTGCAGCGTGTGTTAGACAGCCACCTGTTTTCTCACCTCAAAACAAACACACTGATTCGGATAATTGCTAATTTCACCCAGATACATTGCTAAATGAATGACTAAGAGGTCTTACTATCTGGTAGAAACTGTGTTTACCAGTCTAGATGGTCAAAGAGTGGTTTTGGTTTAGTTATTTTAACTTGGCACTAAGCTGGAAATGTATACCTCCCCCCAAACACACACACACACACACACACACACACACACACACACACACACACATCATTTCAAAAACAAGAAGCTATTGCTGCCTTGTCTCTCACTTTCCCCTACTGAGTAATATTTTTTTTGTTTATTTAGCTAATAAATAAAAATTGAACATATAACAGGCATCTTGCATTATGTAAGTGTGTAGACCGCACAAACATATAAAATGTGTTCTCCGTCTCACAGGAGGTTTTCAATCAAATCAAGAAGACAAATCATGCATGTAAATATTCACACCCACAAAACAGTTGAGGGAACAGCAAAAGGGGGAGCAGGGTGCACCATGGGGAACTACTCTGAGAGGCCTCAGGGAGCCTTCAAATGTGCGGCAGGAGCAAGCTTGTGTATAGACAGCTATAATACACATTGTGGATACCAAAGACACGCAAGGACACAGAAGATCTTTCCCCTTGTCTCCCATCTCTTCCCAGGCTCTGCATACCAGTGTGCTCACTGTGTGAGACACATTGAGCTCTATACAATTTATCACTTAAAACTCCCGGCCAACATGAAGACTGAGTGCTATTTTTTTTCTATCTACTCAGAGAGTTTAAATAATGTGTCCCAAATCATAGAGTTAATAAATATCAGTTCTGGGACCTGATCATGTTGGAGGGGCTTTCTAAAAAAAGAATGGCTTCAACTGTTCACATGTTCCAGGAAAAAGATTTTGAAGCCAAAGGACTGAGTCAGATATGGGGCAGTAGTGAAGTGCATCTTTCTTTTTGGCTAATTACATTTTATAGCACCACATAGCAAGAAACCAGAAGTGGGTGAGATCATCGGTGATGCCACATCAGAAAGATCTCATTTAGGGGTAATATATTCTAAGAAAACATTATTTTAATTTTCCCATCAATCTCCATTAAGGGTTAGTGTGTCTTTTCTAATTGGTCTCCATTCTACAGAATTCTAGAGTTCCTTTGATTCCATGAAATTATATCCTGGACAGTGATACTATCCTCTTGGAGGCCTACATGTATCTCCTGGTCTTCTGAGTATCTAATACTCTTCGTAAACCTATGACAGCCTCCCTCACACACTGCTTTAGGTGCTAGTTTTTATGCATCTGTTTTAACTTCTCAACCATATTATAGAAAACTCGAGTAGGAAAAAAGACTGACTTATGCCTCATTGTATCCTTCATGGCACTTTGTAGATCACCTGCACATTTGCAATTTTCTAAAACTCTTTCACATACAATTTTCTTTTTTTAATTGAGATATAATTCACATATCATAAAATTGGCTCCTTTAAAATATATGTTTCAGTGGTTTTAGTATATGCACAAGGTTGTGCAACCCTCACCACTATTTAATTTCAGAACATTTTCATCACATTGTAATTTCCTTTTGATGAGATAATGCATAGAAAGTTGTAAACATTTTTAATGGCTACTCAGCACCTATGAGCTATATTATTATTATTGTTACTATTATTATTATTCTTACATTTGGAAAACAATGTTTTGCTTCTTAGTAGGTTTAACAGAAGTTAATTAAAATAATGCTTGAATTATACAGCCAGTACAGTTTAGTTGGGACACATAATATCTCACGATCTTCACAACAAGTTGTGTAACAGCATGTCTATTTTATAAATTGAGAAGCCAAAGCTCAAAAAGGCTGAGACTTGACCAAAGTCAGAGCATCTATCTACCAGGGGGCATAAGAGAGAACATTCTAAAATGTAATCATGTTTACCTATGGGATATACTACCTTTCCATTTGTTGCACTGAAGCAGATACTGCTTGATTAGACAACCGCTATGCCCCTTCCAATTTTGATGATACTATGGCTCTATGAAAAGCCTTCATGAATGGCTAAGCAGTTAGAATGCACGTACACGCATGCACACGCGCACACACACACACACACACACACATTTAGAAAATACTAGTTCATTTTTTGAAATACACCAGAGACACCAAAATCTTAATGTATTAGTTTTTTAGACTTATAAAATAGATGAACTCTAGCATTTTATTATATGTTTCAATCAGGAATTCTCCAATTTTGAAGGGACAGGGCGATATGCCACTAGGTCAGTGTCTCAGACACCTTTGTAAAGCAGATGTGTTCTTTTCCAAGCAATTATAATTCCTTCACTCCAGGGGTGATGGGGGACTTGTCTTTATGAGTAAGAACTCCTGCCTTGTCAGGTGTCTAGGACTTGGTGGTGGTAATTGAGAAGGGTCAATGAATTCTCCTTCTGAGGATGGATAGACACTGAGTTCTACCGATAGCACCAACTCTTTAATGCCTCCTTTTCCTCATAATATCTATCTTTAGAGAAAATTAAGCCAACAATCAAAACAATATTGGGTGAAACCAGCCCACTAAGTGACTGGCTCGTATATCTTTCAAAGGGGCAATAATGACTTGATATTTGGAGATTGTCTCTATTTTGTTTGTTTCATCAGTTGAGTCAATACTGGATTATCCTTTGCATTTGTAAAGTGATTCTTGAACCCTTATGAAGTTCTCCAGAGTGGCCATGGGTTCAGAGAGGTCATCCAACCTTTTTCATTATACTTACCTATGGTTCAAACAACACATCTCTGCATGACATCATGAACAATAAAGAATGAAATAAAGCTACCTGATGGTCTTGGGAATCAAAGTCATCTCATTGCACTCATTAATTCTGTATTTCCATCCACTGAAATGGCAACCACCACAAGAAGAAATATTCCTCTTTAAATGTGTCCTTATATATAAAGAATGTATCCTATTATTAAGCATTATCCCCTGAAAAATAATTTTTAAAACCCAGAAATCAAACAGAGAAAAAATAGGTACTGACTGGTAGTCTATGCATGGTTTGTGAGTTTTCAATGGTAATACCTCTGTTTTGAATATTTAGCCCATGGCACCTGATATGGCATCATGACAAATTCCTCAGGTTTGTGTATGAGAAGCTCAGATCCACACTGGCTAAAGTTTAGCCTCATTCAAAGTGCAGTGGGCTGATCAGAAATAGCTTGGTGTTTTTTTTAAGTTTTTTGATGTGTTTTTCCTGTTGCTTTAAAACCCTTGGTTGGGTGTTAAATTAACTTTGCTCACATTTTACAATCATTCAGGAAACTGTGTGCAATAAACATTGTGTTTCAAGTGCTGATTAAAACCATAACCTTTGTTTCTCTACTTTTCTCTGATTCCTTGTCTTTGGGCCATTACACTGCTTATTATTACCTCTGCCAGGAACTGGATAGGGAAAGGACATTCGGCTCTATCAATTCCGCTAGTTGTTGGCATTTCTATGTAAAAACGTTTTCCTATAAAAAGGTTTGAGATTATTTGTGGATTTCATTTATTTATTGTATCCCAGGACTATTATTTTTGTGGAGACCTTACTATATAATTACAGTCAACTCTAATGCTCCAAATTTCCATAACACGGCACCACATTTTTCAGACAAACGGACAAAACATCTTTGGATGGTGAGTTTAGTCCTCTGTGTGGTAAATGTTGCCTCAGTAACTAGGTTATAAGTAAAATAAAATTAGCCTTTGTATTTTTTTAAAAAATAGTTTTTAAAAAAAAACACAACAAGATAATTGCAATTATTTTTAAATCTTTGGCTGATGAATGTTTACAAGCTATACATGAAATGAAAAGGTCAGTCTGGAAGGGATATCATTTTTCAAACTTGTGTTTGTGAATCGTGACTTGAAACCAGAAAAATAATAACAAGATAATATTTTCAAATGTGTGTGATGGATTATGCGATCTTGGTTTTCACAAGCCTCAAGCAGAGCTCTACTTGAAATGCATTCCAAGAGAAAAGCTGACAATGCTACCTTTCTCTTTTTCTTTCTTATTGACTTCTAGTCCAGGACTACCTGTCTGACATCCTTAGAAAAAGCAAATGTGTGCATATGGGCAGAAAAGGGATTCGCCAAAGACTATTTTCTATAGAATCAGCAAGGCTCTATTATTCCCAGCATAGCAAGCAATAATTTCTGCAGCCTTCAAAAATGAATGTGTGTTTATGGGTATGATGTTGGCACAACATAGTTTTCAGAAGAGAATATGGAATCTCTAATGCTGAAACTCTTGAAGATTATGACCTTTCTTCATCTTCAAACAGTAATACTGCCACAAAAATAAAATACAAAAAATTAAACAAATAAGAAATAATGTCAAGAAATGTTTATCAGGTATTTATTAGGTACAGTGTATTTCCCTAAACACTATACCACTCTTTCTAGAACTGAATAAATTTTAAGTGTATTTGTTAGTTGTGTTTATATACATTCATTTCCCCAAACTTCATGATTTTCTTGCATAAATGGTACTAAATTTTTGGAAATATCTTTTTTTTAATTTTATGACATTTATTATTGAGAGACAGAGGGAGACAGAGCATGAGCAGAGGAGCGGCAGAGAGAGGGGGAGACACAGAACCTGAAGCAGGTTCCAGGCTCTGAGCTGTCAGCACAGAGCCCGACGTAGGGCTCGAACCCAAGAACCGTGAGATCGCGACCTGAGCTGACATCAGAGGCTTAACCAAATGAGCCACCCAGGCGCTCCAAAATTTTGGAAATATCTTAACACGTGAGTTTTGTCCTCAACAATATTCATTCATTCATTCAAAATATAGAAACTGATTTCGTGCTATAAAGACATTCTGCTAAGTTCTACATAAACAGTGGTTAACAAAACAGAAGGCACTGGTGCCAACATGAAGCTTGACTCAAATTATTTCTTTATACATTAAATTTTATATTAGCATATAAAGTATGCTAAGTGTCAAGAAGGAAAAAAAAACAGGGTGTTACAAGAGGCAATGAGTAGTTAAGGAAAGCCTCTTTGAGGAGCTGAAGATGAGAAGAAACTAATAATGTGAGAGAAAGAGTTTCCCAAGTAGAGAGAAGAATGTGTGTACGAGCTCCAAGGAACAAAAATATGTAGGTATAAAGACAGATACTTTCAGGTACACATGTAGATTCAGACATAAATATATGGATTCTTCATAGAAATGGGGATATGTAAATTATAAATGAACATATATGTAGGTATTATCCAGAAAGTCCATCGAGGACAGGTAGGTCATGAAATTACATATAAAAAAATGAAAGCATATCATTTGCACAAGAAAGCAATTGACCACAGATAGCTAAGCACACTAAGAATGTTAAACTATTGATACAAACGTAGAACCTAACAGTATGCATTTTGACATTCATTTAGTTGTTTGTTCCTAAGTTTCATTCATCAATGTGCTTTATGAAATACAATACATAAAGACTTTCTGAATCAACAGGGACTCATCACATTTTCCAAAAGTCATTTAATTCTACAATGTCAAAAAATGATTCATCATTCTATGCTTATATTTCAAAGTTAATGTAACACCTTTAGTTTCTTTGTGGGTAGAATGTCTTGTTAACTTATTTCTCTAGAGTGCTCTTTTATCTTAAGATGTAGCAAGAGTTCTCTGTACACTCTCCACCTTACAAATACCGTTTGAAAGTACTAGACTAGTTTTATAAGTACCCTCCACAAATTATTTGAAGAAATAAAAAGTTGTCACCTTTGACTCTTTTACCTCCCTGTTCACCTAGAAGAGAAAATGAACCAGGTCCAATGCCCATGTCCCTAAAATGTACTTTTCCAGGCAATGAACTTCATATAAGAGAAACAATTCATCCAATTCTACTTCTGGAAAAAATGCAAATAAATGAAGTCAAGATATGAGTTTTTCCTAAATTTGGCCAAGGATTTTGAAGATAAAAACACACAAAGTACTCAACTGTAAATAATTCATGAACATTTTGAACCTGAGATAACATTTGTTGCTATCTTCTTGAGAGCAGTAACTAGTGTGTGTTCCTAAAGTCCTCCCTTACTGTTCACCTAGAAGAGCCAGAGGACACTTTGAGGAGACTGTGGATTCTGATAACAGTAAAGACAGACTGAAAGATCTGTAACAAAGTCACATTATCAGCCCTCTATGAAAGAACACATGCTTGTTCGCTCGCTCGTTCTCTCTCTCCCTCCCTCCCTCTCTTCCTAACTGCTTTGTCATACTAGTCTTTCAGTCCCATGAATATAGCATGTTCTGTCCCATCTTAGTATCTTTGCTGTTCTTTCTTTTTCTATTTAGTTCTTTCCCTGTTTCACCCGTCTCCAAATAATGGATCATATATATTTAAGGGGAAAAAAGGACTTCAGGGTGGAGTTGGGCAACAAATCAGCTGAGCAAAAGTACAAAGCTTGTCTATGTAAATGCCCTTTTATGGAGCAAAAAGTGATTAATGTTCACCCATGAGGAACAAAAGACACTTAAAGGTCTTTCCTGACAATACTTGCAAAGTCAGTACCAAAGAGCAAGGCCATGTCTTGTGTGATTAACAGTATTCTTTAGTGGACTTTGGGTTATCCATGATATATCTTTAATCTTTAAATATCACAGCAAGATTAATATACTGTGATCTCACATCCAACTTATATACATACCCTGCCAAACATGTACACTCTCTCAAAATGAACACATACCAAATCTAACTGAGAAGGTAAAAATCCGCTGAGAAGTTAATCACTGATAACATTCTAAGGCCAAATGGGAACCATATCTAACTTATTCACTCTTTTCTAATATCAGTGCCAAACTTATCACATGAGTGTGGCTATATAGGAAGGGCTATATTTGGCAGCAAATGCATGATGATGATGATGATGATGATGACGACAGCAATGATGACAAGGGTGATGGTGATAGTGATGATGATAATAGCTACCTTTTCTTGAATACTTGCTGTGTGCCAGGCACTCCTTATAAGCAGTTTACCAGACATACTATATTAAATATATGTTATTATTTCCAGTTATTTAATGAAGAAGCTAAGTCTCAAAACATTTAATGACCTGACCAAAATCATCTGCCTAATAAGCATGAGAGCTGTGATCTGGTCTCAAGCAATCTGGTTCCAGATTTTGCATGCTTAGCCATACCAGTATGCCTCTGAGAAGGAGTCCAAGGGGCTAAAAAGAGATTACAGTTAACATGTGATATCAGTATGCCTCTTGGGAAGAGAGAGATGTCAACATCCTTCCACTGTATATACCAAGTAATATATCGATTATTTTTCAAATGTTTACTCCTTTAATCTTCACAATAACTCTTATTTGTCACCCTTACAATCATCATTTTGAGGATGTTTGAACCTCAAAGCAAGTGGGTGAATCTTATAAAATCAGAGCTAAAATATCAAGTTGCATCCAGCACAGGCCTATCTAGTTTCAAATTCATGCTTTTCAGTCACATCATGATACTTTCCTCTGTACATTCTTCAAGACCCAATGGAAAAAGAATAGGCCACATGAAAGTATCCTGGGGCCTGTAGACTCTTATCATTTTATGGTGCTTTGAACACTGACAAACTTGCCAAGATAAGGGTGAGTAGAGCCCAGCAACTCTTCTTTCATGGGCATTAATTTAGTCCAGGTTTTCAGAATTATTAGCAGGCTAACTCTTCACCAGCCCTAGGGACAGAAAAGATTTCCTCATACTTGGGGAGCCCCTGGAATAGATATGGAAGCAAACCCTTTAGGCTAAATTATAAGTCTAGATGTCATATGCTCAAAAACTCTATGGAAGGGCCCTTGGAAAATTGGCCAATGTCTGTCCTCTCTCCCCGCTTGTCTGTACCCCTTTTTTCTCCAATATCTTTTCCCCCCACAGTTAAGAGGTTTCTTTAAACCATTTTCAATATTAGTTGTTATTTTGGAAAGAGGTGTTTCAAACGTCCAGTCAAATCCAATGGAATACGTCATCATCATAACAAAATCAGTCATTACGTTTTTTGTTAAGCAAAATGTGATCAATTGGAAAGGAAATTAGAAACTTAATTGTATTTTCCCAATAGCGTTATACCTAATATGTAAAAATAAATATTAATAACTTTCCAGGTCAAATCTTTCAAATGTCACAATCCAGAATCAAATAGATATAGATATGAATTTTGTAACTCGTTTGACTGTATCAAAAAAGCTTTGTATAGTCCTATATACTATAGTCTAAACTATAGTATAATAACTATAATTATACAAAGCCTTTAAATGGTTTCAGAAGAAATGAAATAAACTATAATTATTTTTTATATCACAATAAAAATAATTTAATAAGTGGTATTGCTGAACTTTGAAATATGAATGACCCAAGAGAAGTATTTTTCTCTTATAACTTTTCAATTTAGTTAACTTTCCAGGTCATGATTAGAAATATTATTAGTCTGATTTCTTATTCTAGCTCACTTAACCCCTCTCTGAAAAATATAATGACCGTGTTTCAGATCCTTTTAACATTCTCCTTCCATGAATATTTAAAATTTTCTATTAATAAATCAAAATTCTCCAAATTGTTTAATTTTTATCTTAGTTGCTTGAAACCAGCCTCTCAATCATTGCCATCTTCTCTTTCTTCCTAAGCATGGGTCTAGTTTTTAATGATACCATTTTAAATTTGAGCTAATTTTATCCAAGATGCTGTCCAAGAGTGCCAGCTCTGCGAGAATGCTTCATGCAAGGAATCATAAAGATTCATGCTGCACTAAAAACTGAAAAAAAAAAAAAAACAAACCTGAAATTCTCCTCAAGCAAAAAGCATGCTTGGATGTCAACAGAAAAAGGGAAGAATATTTAATATTGGCTCTGGTTGTACGCCAATTAACAACTAACGAGTAACAGTCTATGATTAAGTCGCAACATTCAACAGTTACAATTAATAACAGGTGACTAAGAGATGTGGGAAGCATTTCAGTTTGGACCAATATGCAACAAATATGAACCCAGCACAATTGACTTGGTGGCATTAAGCTTCTGATTAGCTTTCCTACTTAAAATTAAATCATTCCATATTCCCTTGAAATAATAATACAATTTTCTGCTTTGATTAAGTCTATCAGCTGTCTCAAAATGTGCTCTGACAATTTATTTCATATCAAAAAAGGAATCATGAAAACATTTTCTAGATAGATAAATTTATCTCATAACTTTAAATGCCATCTTAGCATTTTATTTTTGTTTTTAATGCAGTGCTGACTCATCATTAGCTGAAATTGTCATAATGTCCAATCTCTGTTACAAGAACCGAACTATTTTAACACGTTTTCCTAACAAATCTACACTGACATTAGCACAGACCACCAAAACGCACTGGTTATGGAAGATATGTAGTTAATGCATATGATATATGATTATCAGCTCAGAAAATAGCCAACATTCAAGGTTTTCAAAAATGCACACACAAAAAAGAGAATGATAACACCTGAAATAACTCTTTAGCATCAAAAGGTGCGTCATGCTGTCTTACACACACACACACACACACACACACACACACACACACACACTAGCTGAGTGTTTCAAAAGTCTTGTTGAATTTTTATCCATTCCTGAGCTGCCACTTAGTTTTAATCCAACTTATTTTTTTGGAACAGCGTTTATTATTTTTGACTTTCTAAAAAATATCCTCCCCTTTTCATTCTCTTGCTACCCAAAACTCCCCTAAGAGTTTTAATGGTGGCATGCTGTCTCTCACTCTATCCAGATGAAAGCTGTATAAGGTACATTTCTGCCCTCCCTTTAATCTTCAAAGAGATTATAGGGACTTTTTAAAAATTACTATTATTATTTAACTTCTTACTGGCCTTAGAATTATTCCACCACAAATACTATCGCATGTTACTTTCTAGGACCCCATTTTTTTTTTAGCTAAACACTATAACACAAATACAAATGGTCAATCTCTTAAAAAAATTGAATAAATACCTACCCAGCTATCTCCCTAGTTATGTTCATATACTTTTACAGTGCTGAAGGTAATAAAATGGTACAGAGATAACTAAAAATGATAAAACTAGATCAGAAATAACTGCACAAATTACCAGTGTAAAAGGCTCTTGGCCTAGGTAGTTTATGCCTCAGTTATTGGTAATATTGATAATAATATCAATAAGCTTTAATTGTCAATGACCACTTCCTATATTCCCAGTTTAATCTTTTAAAATTTAGCACTGAACACAGTAGTAGCCAGTAATGGTTCCCAAATAAACATTTACTGAATACGATTGAATTCTCACATCAACTCTGAGAAGCAGAGTTATTACCAACATTTTATAAAGACACTGAGGCATAAAAATGTTTAATCACTTGCCCAAGGTCACTGCTAATCAGTTGAAGAATTAAAACTTGAATCCAGATCTGCTTATTTTAACTACTACAGTGTTCTATTGCCTTTGGGGGGAAAATCACAGAAATAGATAATTCCCAGTGATGAGACCTGTTTCAGAATACAGAAAATGATAGATAACCACCCATCTAACTTCATAAAATTAGAACTTCTTCATAAAAAGTCAGTGAAATGTAGTACCCACACACAAATCCCAATTCCATAGGCCAATTTATATTATAATCATAGGCTATAAAAATCTACTTGACATACTCCCTACATGTATTCAATAGCATACAAATGAATAACCCACCATGACAAAGATGGGCGCTTCATGCACCTCCATTTACTGAGTCAGTCCCAGAGTGCCACTTAATATAATAACCGATTTTAGCTTAATAATTCTAAGTAACTATTAATATGATCATTTTACAGATGAGGAAATGTGGCCTAAAATTACACAACTACTAAGTATAAACCTAGGATTCAAGCTTAGTTCTTTCTGACTTCAGATGCCATGCATGCTGGGGATATATCAAGAATGCTATGATGTTTCAAAATTAGTCAATGTAATAACATGTATCATTAGGACAAGTGAGGAAAAAAACAATATAAACCATTAAGACAAATTCTATATTGTGTTAATATATCCAATATATCCAAGATATTGGATAAATTTAATACCATTCTCAATTTTTTAAAGATTCACTTAGTAAACTGGAAAAAGAAGAATATTTCTTGGCACTATGAAAGCAAATCTACCTTAAATTTATTGCCAGCATAACGCTTAAACTAAAAGCCCTGCCAGTAAAGTAAGAAATGGATTTTTACATTGTAACCACTATGTGTTAGCTTAGTTTTAGTCATGTCAATCAGTATGATAGGAAATGGAAATAATAGTTCAAATTATTGGAAAAAAAGAGGAAAACAATCCCACACTGCTGCTACTAAACTGCCACTACACTTGTTGGACACAAAAATAGGCATTTCAAATAGCATCAAGGGCCAGTCGTCAAAATCCTGTTCTAAGAATAAGATAGTCAATCATAAATGCATACATTCTCATAAGGAGTAGTAAGAGACATTCAGCAAAATACCTTAGAATAAAAAAAGAGAAACATGAATTTAATAAAGGTATATGAACATTTTTGGCGGGCAAATGATTCTAAATGTTGACTCCGGGTTATGGGTTCACTGAAGTCTACTATGTTATTTTCTCTACTTGTGCTAGGAAGTTTCCATAATAGAAAGCATGAACAATGAGAATCAAGGGGACTGTAACTTTTGTCCGTAACTAAAGTTGTGACCTTGAACTAATCACTTGACAACTCCCTTGTCTCCATTTCCTCATTTGGCTAAACATCTCCATTTTCTAGATCATTGTTTTTAGTTGTATAGTTCTATTCTTTTCTACATTGCCTTCTCAATTTTCACATACCTTAATAAATTTTAATTCATAATGGTTCAATGTATGAGAACCAATTAATAAATAGATTTAGCCAACAGACCAAAAAATTGAAAACAAAAGAGGCATTGCTGTAACTTCTAAATCGCATACTACTGTCTGCTTAAGATTTAAGATTGTGTATTTATTCTATAAAACAAAACAAAAAAAAAAAAAGAAAGAAAAAGAAAACAACCAAATCTGGTTTCATCAGGACTCTGACATGTCCTGACAATAACTGCTGCAATAGAGAGGGGAGAAGACCCTACACTCAGCTGGTTCTCCATCAAAACTTCAGCTACATTCACTTTGGTTGAGGCCAGAGAATGACACTGAAATAGTATAAATGTATCCACAGAGCAATGTTTCACTTTTTTTGTGGAGTGAGTTTATTTTCATTTGTTGATGACAGAATGATACCCTAGGCTTCTGCTATATCTAAACTATCAAAAATAAAGACAGTCTAGAACACAAAATAAAAATATATTCAGGATGATTATATTGACAATGGTTTTGATTTATAGGCAATTATGCTTCCAGGATGTTGGTGTAGTTACCACAACAAGACTACGTTTACTATGTAAGGGAAACCTTTGTTAACCATAAGAAAGATAGCATGGCAACCTGGAAGTTTTCCATCCTTTGTATGAAGCTAAAGCAGACATACAGATCTTCCTCAACTTACAACGGGCTTACATTCCCATGAACCCTTTGTAATGTGAAAATATTGTAAGTTGAAAATGCATTTAAATACAACTAGCTTATGGGACGTCACAGCTTAGCCTAACCTACCTTAAACATGCTCAGAACACTTATATTAGCCTACAGTTGGGCAAAACTATTTAGCACAAAACCTGACTTATAAAAAAGGTGTTGATTTCACATGGAATTTGTTGAACATTATACTGAAAGGCAGAAACCATGTCTGTAAGTATATCAGTTATTCAGGAGCTGCAGGTCACTGCAACTGCCCGGCACTAGGAGAGAGTATCATCTCACATATCACTAACCCAGGAAAAGATCACAATTCAAACTGATGAACACTTTCTACTGAATGTGCCCCACTTTCCCATCATCATAAGGTGGAAAAATTGTAAGTTGAACCACTAGAAGTCAGGGAACTGCCTGTATAACGCAACTGACAAGCAGGACATAAAGAAAAGCAATAATCACTACCAAGAGAACATCAGACATCCCTCCACACTTAACAATAAAGAATGAAAGCAGACCTGTTAATCTGCATAAACTCCAACATAAAAAAATAATTTCAAGTCTAACTTGCTCCAACTTTATATGTGGGCTGTGCGTATGTATGCAAAATAATGTCTTAGGCAATAAAAAATTGATTGAGAGTGGCATCTGAACGGAGGTGCTACCAATTCTAGCATTTTTTTGTCTCGTTTCTCCATTAGATAGTAGTAGTTACTAAATATAATTCAACAATGAAACCGAGTGAATATTTTCCCCCAGGTGTTAATTTAGACTGTATGATGTGTTGTGACTCTTTCACATTACTATTTCATAAAAATTTTCTATGGTTCCCCTATTGATATTTTAAGAGAAGGCCTGTAAGCTGAGTTTCCTTTTTTTTTTTTTTAAGTTTTTTTTTTTTAATTTTTTTTCTCAACGTTTATTTATTTTTGGGACAGAGAGAGACAGAGCATGAACGGGGGAGGGGCAGAGAGAGAGGGAGACACAGAATCTGAAACAGGCTCCAGGCTCTGAGCCATCAGCCCAGAGCCCGACGCGGGGCTCGAACTCACGGACTGCGAGATCGTGAGTTTCCTTTTAAAATATCAGCACTCTAAAAGATAAGACTGTCAATGTCTTCTGTCTTTCATTTCCTTGCCAGAACTTATACTTTTGGATTGACTCCCATTAGGTAGGATGTTTTATTTCCATCTTATTTGCTCAGATTATTTAAAACTTTAAGATGCAAACAACTCTCTCTTTTGACGACCATAACGTAGGAAATTTATAAGATTTCGCTTTGTCTATTATTTTATATGGCCCCAAAATGCAGGAGGAGACAACTGGTGAAAGAAATAAGAGGGGCTTTTCCAATGACTTAAAATATTAATTAATAAAATAATGAAAATCTTAGCACTGGAAAGAGGTCTTAGACCCAGACTCTCCCAAAATGCAGGAAGCTGTTCTAAAACATCTCTGACAAAGGACACTTACTTAAGTTCTGCTTGAAACCTGCCAGTGATGTTACTACTTCACAAAGCAGCCTATTCATTTCTGAAAATCCTTTTGTTTGAACTGAAAGTTACCTCTCTTTAATGTGTCTGCAGTAAGGATCAATATAGTGCAATCTGTATCCTTTTCCCATATGACAACCCTTCACCTTCTTGAAAACTGTTATCCAGTTGCTTTCTTCCACCATCAGCTCAAGTTTTCCCCTGGAGACTCACTTTCCATGCTTTAACTATCAATCATTAAGAGAAATTTTTCTCACTGTTCACCCTTCTCATATCCAGTTTGTTAATGAACTTAGATTCTCAAGAACCTTAACACAGTACACTGACTTAAATGCAATACATAAGATGGGTGATAAACAGTGCACTATCTTCCTTAATTAAGGCAATATTATTCCATCAATACTGCCTGGGTTTTTTAATAGCCAAATTCACTAGTTGCAGATACGAGCATTTAGTGAACTAAAATTCTCAGACCTATGCACACCGTTCATTGCCAAGATACCTTCTCTGTATTTATTCATGTGGATTTTAAGTTACAGTTACAGGACTTTAACCATCCCCTCCAGATCTTTCATCTGTGTTGCTTTTGCTCAAATCTTTTTCTTTATCGAAAATGCTCCCTTCTAGCTCTGCTGTCTGAAAATACTAACTCTCTTATTTATTTTGGATTTAAACTTCCTCAGATTCATATTACCTTTTATATTGTATCATTCTGCTTGATGGAAAAGATGAAATCTAAACAGGAGCCAGACAACCTAGCTTTCTCTCTTCCCCTGTCATTACATCCTCTCAGCCAAGCAGATGCCCTCCTTGTCCCTCATTTTCCAGAAAACAGAAACAAACACATGTTATACAAGACTCTGCTTACTCTAACTTTAGATTTGATGAGTCCGTATTTACTGGCTCAGAGCAATCTCTCTCTCTCTCTCTCTCTCTCTCTCTCTCTCTCTCTCTCATAGCATTTTTAGTTTTGCAAGCTTCTTTTGAAATGTCTTTTAAAATATTTTGAGTTGTGGGGCGCCTGGGTGGCTCAGTCAGTTGGGTGTCCGACTTCGGCTCAGGGAATGATCCCACAGCTCATGAGTTCAAGCCCCACGTCGGGCTCTGTGCTGGCAGCTCAGAGCCTGGAGCCTGCTTCAGATGCTTCAGATTCTGTGTCTCCTTCTCTCTCTGCCCCTCTCCTATGCGCACTCTGTCTCTCTCTCAAGAATAAACATAAAATTTTTTTTAATATTTTGAGTTGTGAACTCTTTCATGAAGACAGAGTCCTGAGAGGCTTTAAGAGCTTTGCCATGGTTTTGACCTGTAGTGTAGAATTCAGTATCAAATATACCTGTGGGTGTGCCCCAGTCCCATGTGAGGGCTTTAGTCCTCCTTTAGTCAAATTGCAAATAAAAATCATATCGGGCTCAGAGATCCAGTAAGGATTACGTGAGCTTAAAAAACAAGTAAAGTATTTAAAATAATGTCTAGGTCAAAGTAAATTCTCAATAAATATAATATATTACTAGTATGTTAACTATACCTTTCTAGATATAAAATGATCATCAAAAGAAATCAAAAATCAATAGATTCTTTGTTTTATTATTATTTTTTAATGTAAGACAGTCAAGTGCCTATGCTATTTATGTTGCCAATATCTGGAATGTTCTTCCCCCTCTCATCACTCCCATCTCCAAATATCCAAATCCTACCAGTCTCTCGACGCCAAGTCCAAAGGCCATCTTCTCCAAAAGGTCTTCCTTGAGATTCCTTCCTGAAGCCCTCACTACCCATTGAACCAGATTCCTGCACAGGGAGTATCTTGAAGTTACAGGTTTTTGCAACTCCTCCCTGAAGCCTGTTATGTGGCAAGGAAATTAAACCACAGTAGATGTTTAATAAATACGTTAAATGAGTCAATGACTTCCTTCCTAAGCCAAATTTAATTTCTTGCTCTCCTGGTTTTATACATACTTATTACACATAACTATTTACCACGTACCATAATTATCTGTACATATGACTCTTCTGTCCTAGTGCTTTATAAAGCTTTTTGAGTACATCTATATCAACTTGACCTCTGTCTGATATACAATGCCTCAGCACATAGTAGACACTCAAAATAGTTTTGAATGAATTAGTGTTTACTTTTCACCATTGCTACAATATCTTTTGTCCATGGAAGTTTTAAAATATGTATCCAAAAAGGATCACTCATAACTTGCCTCTGAGGCATCTGTTCTTTTATCCAGTGACCACAATTCTGCCTATACAAGTGATCTATCTATAAGTCTCTCTCTGAAAAGCCACTGGAAAGTTTAAGTCCAATTCTAGGATAATCCTTTTAAGACACTCTTTATCCTTGACACACATCTATAATCTATTTGAATATGCTGAAAAGTGAGGCAGGAAGAGGATCAAATAACTTGCATCAGGCCCTGCTGAATGCCACCAGTCCTGGGTGCTTCTATGGAACTTCTTCATTTGGGGCATGAATACACTGACATGACTTCCATTGGATATTGATAATTCAATTGGTCAATTCATCATTATTGAATATCTCTATACATGCAAAGACTATACAGGTACTATCAAGGATACAGAGAAAACTCGGGCCCTACTTCCTGTTTTTGAGGTGTATATATAAGTAATGGCATACCAATGCAAGGCATATACAACCTGAACTCTATTAGTGGTTTTTTAAAAAAAGTACATCATAGATTGGGAGAAAATATTTGCAAAAAATACACTCGACAAATAAATTTTATCCAAAATATATAGTGAACACTTAAAACTTATCAATATGAAAACGAACTACCAGGTTAAAAATTAGTCCAAAGGCCTGAAGAGCCATGCTACCAAAGAAGATGTATAGATGGCAAAGAAGCATATAAAAGATGTTCCACATTATATATCATTACTGCAAATGAAAACAATGAGATGCCACTACACACCTAATAGAATGGCCAAAATCCAGAATACAGACAACACCAAATACTGGTGATGATGTGAAGCAACAGGAATTTTCATTCATTGCTAGTGGGAATGCAAAATGGTATAGCCACTTTGGTAGACAATTTGGCAGCTTTTTACAAACTACGCATATTCTTACCATTATGACCCAACAATCGTTCTCCTTGGTATTTAACCAAAAGATGAAAACATGTCCACACAAAAAGCTGCACATGGATGTTTACAGCAGCTTTAATCATAATTGCTAAAACTTGGAAGTAACCAAGTTTATTAAACAGATAAACTGCAGTACATCTAAACAATGGAATATTCAGTGCTAAAAAGGAACCATGAAAAGATATGGAGAAACCATACATGCCTCTTACTACATACTAGAAGCCAATATGAAAAGGCTGCATACTGTACGATTCCACCCGTTTGACATTCTGGAAAAAACAAAACTATGGGGGCAGTAAAGGAACAGAGGTTATCAGAAGCTGGGGGTAGAGAAGGAATGAACAGGCAGAGCACAGAGCATTTTTAAGGCAGTGAAAACTCTATGTGATACAACAATAGTGGATCCTTGTCATTATACATTTGTCAAGACCCACAGAATGTACAACACCAAGAATCAACCCCAATGTAAAGTATGAACTTTAAGTAAGAATGCTGTGTCAATATAGGTTCATTGGTTATAAGAAACATACCACTAGAGTGAGAGATGTTTACAAAAGGGGAGGCTATACATGCATAGGGGTACAAGGTACATGGGAAATCTCTGTACCTTCCATTCAGTTTTAGTGTGAACCTAAAACTATTCTAAAAAATAAAATCTATTAAAATATATGTTATACACACACAGACACACAGACACACACACACACATATATACTGATCAGAAAAAAAAAGTACAATAGGACCACAGAAGAAACAAGTTTCTGAGGGGTCTAGGAGTTCACCCAAGCTGAGAAAATACCAACAAGAATCAATATTACTTGAGCACTAATTCTCATCCTAGCATAGTCAGAACAGTTTATATGTACTTTCTCATTTAATCCTCATAACCACCCAATATGGGAAGTACCATTATTAGCTACATTTTGTTTATGGCCTGAGACTTATAACTGCTAGTAACTTGCTCAAGCTCGCACAAACTAGTGTGGGCAATAAGCAATATATGAATCTAGGCCTGTTTGCGCAGTCTGAAGTTAACCATTACCCTACACTACCTGTCTTGAGGAAAAAAAATAAAATCAGGTAGATAAATAAAAGAGGATAGCAAACTAGGTAGGAGACATCAGATTCACTTCTGGACATTTTATACCTCATTTATTTTTATTTAATATTTCTTGAAAACTGCTAGTGTATGTCCAATATGAACAATGGTAATAGTCTTCCTGTTACATCAGAATTACATACATATGTATATTTATATTCAATTTATAAGTAGTATGTCTTATTAAGAAGGCTTAATAAGGAAAAAGAATTTTTCACTGGGTCAATCTTAGGGCTAAGCAATTATATTTTCTATATTTTTAAGACTAGTAGTTAGATTTCTTGCCTAATTGATTTTTGAAACTTTCCAAATGTGCCTGTAGACATAGTTTGAAATTCTCCCAAAGTTCAATCTCTCCATGTTATTGTGACTAACAATTTTTAATATAAGGTAAACAAATTGCAGGCTGAAGAAATAATTGCTTGCACTATTGCTGGGGTACTGTAAAAAGCTGTGCAATTGTTGTTGATCTTCCACTGGCTTGACTACAGCAATTAAAATTTATCAGAAAGATTTATTACATGGTATTGCAGGCTCTAAGAAATGACTTTGAGAATCTGGGAAAACTCCCTGAAGTCTGTTATTATCTGAACCTCATAGGGGTAATTAGAGATATAACCTAAAGTGTTAAGTCAGCAGTCAAGAAACAACAAATTATCAATTAAACCCATTGTCTACATTTGGGGAAGAAGGTGGAAAAAATAAGATTTGAAATGAAAAGAAATCATACATTCTAACACGGAAGTCAAAGGTTAGACTGGGGATAGTATTTCCCAAACTATCTGGAGATTTCAACGGGGTCAGATCACTACTGAAAAAGGACATGCAAAATAAGAATTCTCAAAATTGCTTTGCAATCTAAAAGTGGAGAGTTTGAATATCTACAGATAGAGAGCTTAATAAAGAAAGAAAAGTCTTTGCTTCTCTCCTATATCCCCTCTTCTGAGGAAAAGGCAAAATCCTCCTCCTCCACCCCTCCTCCTTGACACTGACATTTCTAAATATTTTCAGGCAAACTGAGTCAATGGCAATTTCAAATATGAGTATGACAGCCTTTTCTCAGATACAGGAGGGGAACAAATCCTATTTATTGGGCTACCTTCTCTTCCAGATTTGTGACTTGGCACTGGCCTTTTCCTGTGATGCCTCCGATTCTTGCACCTTTCTGGTATCTAATGCGGACAAGCAGGTGGCGAGCCCTGGGAGGCAGTGGGATGTCAAGGGAAACTAACCATTTTCATGATTTTCTGAACTGAGTCACAAAAATAACAGAAAATTGCCTCTGTGTGTGTGTGTGTGTGTGTGTGTGTGTATGTATGTATGTATTTAATGTGTGTTTAATGTATGTGTGCATGAAAAGCCTTGGAAATAAAAGAAGCAGACATTTTCAAAATATTCCTTTGTGATTACTTTTATCAGACTCTGTACAAGAATACAAGACCTGAATGCAGATATACCTTGAAACAGTCTCAGCCCATGTCCTGCTGCTTTCACCTTGAAAACTGAAGACCATAAAACAATAAACTTCTGTTAAATTTATATAGTTCCTTTCAGTCAGCAAAGTCCCCAAAGTGTTGTGCAAAATGACAGCAACTTTTTAATTACAAAATTATTAGGGGTTCCCATGAAAATCTTTGAACCGAGAGATTAGGCGAATAAAGAGAGCCAGAAGGAAGATTTTTCATACCCTGCTCCTCAGTCCATAATTTAAATACAAGCACAAACTGAATGAGCAAAACAAAATTGTGTGCAGCATACATTTGAGTCTGGAAGACAGAAGGCAGTGTTAAAAGATACGTATTTAATATAGGATGTAATACAGAATAGCAAATACCAAAGTACAGAAACAAGTATTGAATGATTATACATCCTTCCAAAAACTATATCTTGTTATATGGCTCAAAAAAGAACAATCTGCTTTAGATTATAGTATAGGTAATAGACTAGAGTGCATGTCTCACACAGCTACCAGAAGAGTTTCAATGAGCACTTCTCACCGATTCAGTGAGCCAAATCATAAAGCCTCAGGTTGTCAGGGGAAAAAAAATCTTTTCACCTGTAAATTTTGATGAGAACATGACAAAAATATATACGATACACTCGCCAGAATTCCTGCCATGAAAAATACTAGAATTGGCCCACAACCTCCATTGCTAAGAAATTTAATGTAATTACCTTTTTACAGTATTGTCTAAACTCTACAGCATTGGCAGAATCTTTGTTATAAGTCTATGCTGAAAAAAAAAATTAAAGAAATTAGAGAAAGACCAAGGTGTTCTTTCTTCTATTGTAGGAACTATGCATTAGGTCAGCCAACTTCTGGAAGAACAAATGTGGCTTAGCAAATGAATCTGAAGACAAAGGTATTTATGGGAAAATACAAAAGTCTTAGTATTATACTTAACAGGATGTGTCCCTGGATGAGAATACTGAAAAAGCAGTTTGGAGGGTAGGGATTCTCAAACCTTAATGTGTTTAGTGAGTCACCTAAGATCTTGGTAAAAAGGAGATTCTGATTCAGTAAATCTCGGGTGTGTCTTGAGATTCTAAATTTCTCAAAGCTTCCAGGTTATGCTGCTACTGTCAGTCTAGGGTATAATGCATACAGAAGTCTGATGGATAGGATCAATTTGTTAAATAAATTGGGATAGCAATTTGACTATGACACTCTAATTGGTGAATTGTTCATTTGGAGAAAAACTGCAAGAACGTGTATCTTCTAAGTAAATTTTCCTTTCTCTAGCTTTTAAAAGTAGCTGAACAAAAGTAGAGTGTGGCTCCATGTTTAATTTTGTTTTCATCAAATTCAAAAGCAGACTTCATAACTCTTTTTTAGAAACTGTAGTAGTGAAGTGTTGACATATTGGCCTCAAGAACTCTGGGGGTCTCAATGGACTTAGTGGTTACTCAGTCAGTCAGGTGTTCAGATTTTGCTCCCACTGGCTGTAAAATGGATCACAGGGTAATCAAGGACAGACACCTTTGACCATAAGTCTGGAATACATTCCAATTCACCAATAGGAAGGATTTCTATGTCTGCACTAACCCTGTTTAAAGCCAGATTAAATTTTTTTTGCGGAAAGACTGCATTGCAAAAGGTACAATACCCGTGTGCCAATCTATCATTTTTAGTTGGTCTTGAAGACTTTCTGATAAGGTTTAGATTTATATTTGCCAGTAGGCTCAGAAAAGATGTGTCTTGTCTCTCTCTGTGACACTGAGACTTTCATGATGCTCACCCAATCCAAGTTCGAATCTTCCCACATATTACTCTGAAAAACAGCGTATCAGAACTTTAGCCAGAAGTAGCCACTGCATCATCTTATTTCCAGGTTTTGTTTTGTCAGAATTTCTAAACATTATGTGCTTTTTTTAAGGATGGGTGTGTTGGAAATGTTTTTTTTAAAGAAAAAAATAAAAAATCAAAATTCATTGATTCTACATATGGGACACTTTTTCTGCTAAATGTGTTCCTAAGGTAGACACTTTAAGACTTTCGTCTACTTGGGAAAATATAAGCAGAAGTTACAATTAACTGTGCATGTAAATCCTTCTAAAAAGCCCCCAAAGAAATTGCAAGTTTCTCCTTGTCCTTTATCCGAGCTTTCTTTGTCATGTGTAAAGCCTATGGCAGGGATTAGGGAGATGCAAAACCTTACAGTAAACAGAGAAAGGTTCAAAGAGGAGGCCCATAAAAAAAAAAATCTATCATTTGAATGTAAAACGTAGAAAATGTCTTTTCCAGATTGAGTGGCAAACATAGTAAAACACTGTAATCCTAGCTCAAGAGATTTTGTTTCAAAATCCTAATTCAGCTAATAAAGCAAAAAGGAAGCAAAATATATGAATGTATCACAAAGCCTTCTAGTTCACATATCAATCCTTGCAACTGCCACCTAACCAGGATGTTTTCATGCCATCTTCCTGTATTTACCTGAGTTGTTTTTGTATTTCAGTTTTGCTCCTTTTAACTTTTCCAGTAGCATTTGTGAAAACTGATACAAAATATGCAGTCTTGTAAGTATCACAAAAAGGCACTTTCATGAGTTTTTTAGAAACATGTTTTTAGAGGCTCCTGGGTGGCTTGGTGGGTTAAACACCAGACTTCAGCTCAGGTCTAGCTCCCGTGCTGACAGCTCGGAGCCTGGAGCCTGTTTCAGATTCTGTGTCTTTCTCTCTGCCCCTCTCTCCACATGCAGTTTCTCTCTCTCTCAAAAATAAATAAACATTAAAAAAAAGAAACATGTTTTTAATTCAATGAAAATAATATCCTGTTATATTTTCACATGTGCACACAATTAGTTCTCTGTAATCCATCATAAATTCTGCTTAGAGCAATCGTTAATAGATTTCTATTGTTGATGAAGAAGCGAACAATAAACAGTAAAAGACAATATTATGTTTGAAATTATTCTCACTTTCCCTGTTTCTCATGTAAATGTAACCTCTGCATATTCTTATTTGTAGACTGCTTTCAAACAAAACATATATGAGCTAGAGGAAGATATCCATTAAATCTCAAGGTTAAAAAGTATACTTTACTATATACATCTTTATAAAATATGATTAGGACTCGCTCTGGCAAATGTTCAAAGACTCAAATGCACACACATACACACGAAGCATACATGCACACATACTCTTCCCAAAGATTGCCAAAAGCCAATAAAACTATGGGTTATTTACAGTGAAAGAGGAAACAAATTATTAACCACGATACAGTTTATAGCTTATTTTTAGGGATAAACATATTAACTTAAATTCATTCTTAGAAGTGTTTAAAAATAATTACTTTTTAAAATAGGCCTCTGCTATGTAATAGAGATAATGCTTTTCACAATGTGAAATATCCATTCCCACTGTCTTCATTTGTTATTTAAACATGAATGTATATTTGATAGGGTCATTGAACTTATGGATTTGACAATAATACATATTCTCTATTTCCTTAAATATTATCTCCTATTTGGAATTTATTATAACACAGATTCAGTGTAAGTCACGAAAAACTAGTCCTTTTATATATTTTTAAACAAAACCTTTCACTTACTCTGTCCTCCTGAATTCCACGAAACCTTTATTTCTATTAAAACATTCTAAGGAAATTTGGGTTAAGCTACTGATCATTTCATAAGATCCAGTGATTAAGAGTGGCTTTGATTAATTGCTGACATTTGAACTTGCAGTGGGATAATAGTAAGCGGAGTTAACATTTACTAAGCACTTAGAGCAGGATAGACACCATTTTAAGCACTACACTTACCTCATTTAGTCCTCACAATAACTAAACAGATTATGTAATAATCCCCACTTTATAGATGTTGAAGCGAAGTTACAGAGAATTTAGCAAAGATCATACAGCCAGCCAGTGGCAGAACTTGAATTCACACCTTCTCCCTGTTTCAACTACCTTAAACACTTGCTGCTCAGAATACAAGCTTCTTATCCAAGACAGTGTAAGTAAAGTACATGAGGGATACAGACTGTGATTCTTTTGGTTGGGAAGGAAGAAAACATCCTAGTGACTTATTATTAATGTTTAGTGAGATTGAATCATTGATGTACTTGTAGTAAATCTAAAGCAAACCACAAAATCTAGACCTTTCCTAAAGATTGTCAAAGGTCAATAAAACTGTGGGTTATTTACGGTGCAATAGGAAACAATGTGCAGCAGAAATGGAGTAGCGCCTATTAGACAAACAAAGCGAGAGGGCAATTTTCTTTAGAGAATCTCCTCAAAAATCTTTGAAGAGGAAGTCACACCGTCAGTACATTTTCATAAAAAGTATGCTTGGTGATAACATATGCTGAACACAACCGAAGGCAGTCCTTCAAGTCTAGACAGCCAAGCTGCACTAGAGCAGAGACACTTGCTGTTTAAATATCCTTTCAAAAAAGAAAAAAAAATCCATTTGTTTACCAAAATCTATTCACACTTGTGGAGAAGCTTCTTTCTTCACTTATCTGAATGTGACAATGAATCAAAGTATATTCTCTTCTGTTACCAGATGTGATAATGGAGAAGCTCAGATTCTCACCAGAGGCTAGCTAGAGGAGGATGTCTTTTCAGTGCTTTTGGAGAGGAAAGGCTAATTTTTCCAAGTAAAAGTGCCTCCCTGAGGAGATGTGTTAATGAGGTCCAGAGCAATGCTTGACACTTGACTATGCTAATTATCTCAAGCCAACTAGCAAAAAGTTCTTTTTCAGGTGTCCTAGAGATCACCCACATGAATTGTAATCTCTTCCCCACTTGCTATTTTCACAAAACACGGGGCTTTGCTCTTCCTGTTTGGCTGTCGTGAAGGCATTTAAATCTCATCCGACATGAAGTGCACAAATGGGAAAAGTGCGTTGAGACCACTAGCAGCAGATTGCTTGTTCTGGGTGGGTTCTGCAATACTTGTTGGGCAAAGATTAACTTGCAGTTACCAGATATGGCATCCATTAACATATGTTCTTGAGACACCAGACATCTTTTATTGAACTTGGGGAACAACAGAAACAAAAGGCAAAACCTCTGGCCTCCTACAGCTTTCATTCTAGAATGGGGAAACAAAGTTACTTGGATAAGTACATGAAATACACAGTATGTGATCTGGTAAAAAAAATAAGAAAGGAGAAGAGGAAATGTTAGTAAATAGCACTGCAAAACACACTGGCAAACACCTTACTAAAAGATGACTCTATGAAGATCACAAGTGGTGAGGTAAAGAACCGTGTGAGTGTCTAGAGGAAAGGGTTCTGAGTAAAGGAAAGATCACGTACAAAGGCTTGGAGATGGAAGCAAACATGGCATGTTGAAAGAGGCAGTATGGTTGGAATAGAGTAATTAAGAAGTAAAGAGGTGTGTATGAGTGTGGAGGCAGAGGAAGATCATAAAATCATATAGGAACTTACAGGTCAGTGGAAGAATTTGGGATTCTACCCTGAGTGATATGGCTAGCGGTATGTGGGGGATTTTAAGCAGATGACCGATATAATTATGATTTAAATTTTTAAAAGATCATTCTTAACTTCTTGGGAATAGAATGAAGTACAGCGAAGAATTAGTAGGCTATTGAAATAGTGAGAGGTGGTTAAATTTCTATTACATTTTAATTATAATCAAATCATGTTAAGATAGGGCCAACCAGATTTGCTGTCATGTTGGAAATGGGATAAAGGAAGAACTCAAGATGACCTCAGTGTTTTTGGGAAAAGCAACAGTATTGAATGCCAACTTCTGAGATAGCTAATATTGTAGAAGGGTATACTGGGAAAGGAATATCTGATTAATTTTGGACAACTAGAGTTTGTACAGGATTGGGTAGTAAATTGGGGATGTAAGTCTAGATCTAGAGATCAAATATGAAAGCATCACATAAAGATGTTGTTAAAGTCATGAGAGAGAATGGGGTCCAGGGGAAGGAGCATAAAGAGAAAAGAGATGGGACTCAGCTCTAGGACTCAGGATGAGGGTTCTCTACTAATTAAACATCAGAAAAAAAACAGAAAAAGAGACTGTGAAGAAGCAATCAAAGAAAAAAAGTCTGTGGTCCTAGAAACCAAGTGAAAAAGTGTTTTGCAAAGGAGGGAATATTCAACCATGTAAAATGCTGCTAGGAGACTATGAAGAGACTGAGGATTGAAATTGATGGCTACAGTCAACCTTAATAAAAATATGGGATATAATATTTTCCCAACTAAATCCTACACTCCTAGTGGCCACAAATAGGCAACTGAAACTGAGAGTTGAATCTCAAAGTTATTTTGTGCTTACTTTGCCTAACCTCCGAACATCATTTTTCATGTAATTTATATTTCAGTATATATCACAGGTGGCTTCTCAAGAAAGCCCACTTCTTCTCATTATTAACACATGGAACAAGACCAAAATAATAGGATCATAAATTTTTAGAAACAAAGGTGATCTCAAAATTCATCTATTGGTCAATCTTATTACTTTACCTAATGAAAAAGATAGGCTGACACAGGGTAAATGATTCACCCAAAAGTGCAGCAGAATCCACTACGCCTATATTTCAACGTATTGATCTTCCCCTCTACATGCATATTAATTTGGATTAATTTAACAAACTAGATTATAGGCTCTTTTAAGGCAGGCATGCTTTCTTATATCCATAGTGCCTAGCACAACAAAGAATGCATTTCAGAACCTTACTGTTTTTCCCCTCCTCTGTCACTAGTCCCTGACAACCATTCTTCAGATTTTTTCCCTATAGTTCTGCATTTTCTAGAATGTCTTATAATAGAAATCATACATATTATTATCTAGTGTTGTTTTGTGAGCAAATATATACCAAATTTAACTTAAAATGTTTGAAATAGATCTTTTACCTCCCACTACCACAATTTTGGTCTTAAGACATTCCTCAAAGACCATTTCATAATCTCTTGCTGTGACCTCAGTATCTAGAAATTCTTTAGCTCCTTTGAATTTATTCAACCATTGATTCATGACTCATTATACATTCATTAATCAAGTACTTATTATCTTTATCAATATTCACATTTTGCTGTTGTTATTTGTGCATATATTTGTGTGTCTATATATACATATATGTGCATATATGTGCACATATATATAATGTACATATGTGTGTGTGTGTGTGTGTGTGTATCTCCATACACACAAGGATTCCCACTTGGAACTGTCTATATTTCCTTATATTCTTCTTAATAGTCAGCACAGTGCCAGTGACTGTAATAGTCCTATATTCAATATTTCATTTATTGAAAATGTGGCAGCAACATTAACCATCAAATCACAATGTTGATTCTCAGCAGTCCTAAATTTCAGTAGTAGCATTTGAATGTAAAATTAGTACACTTGAATAAAATCTACATTATCTTCTTTTTTCATTTAAAATCTCTTAGTAGCACAGACTTATATTTCCAGAGTTTTCTCTCCCATGTGCCTTTAAGCATATAAGATTAGATGTCTGGCCTTGCACCAGAAAGCAGGGCTGACAGGATATGAAATCCTGGGGATAACAGGGATCTAGCTATTTCTCTTTCAAGACATTTTTTTTAGCCAGAAACTGAAAAGGCAGATGAAACTGGGACAACCCAGTGACAAGAAAGAGAGGAAAGATCATGTCTTTTTCCACAAAAACATTTTAACTAAGATTCTGGCTTTAATATTAATATTTTTGGTTACAGTTAAGCTTTAAGGTTAATGAAATTCTCATTTATATGCTGATCTAGGGACATGAATACCAAGTTACAGATGGGATGGAAATTAGAAATAAAGAAAATTAAAGAAAAGAAAATGGAAAATATGCCCACAGAGTTGACCACATGTACACATATGCCCACATTCATGCCAGGGTAATATGAGAGAACCTGGATACTATTTGGATGTGAGTTTTTTGATGAAGTTCAATCTATTTATCATTGTGTGTGTGCGTGGGGGGGGGGCTTTTTTGTGGTATAACCTAAGAACTTTTTTTTTTAACAAGGAGTAGTTATTCTTTTGTTTGCTTTGGAAAATTCTGAGTGACTTTTGAGTGACCTGTTTACTGCGTTAGGAAATATGCTGCTTTATTCTAGAGACCATAGATCAGAAGAGAGGAAAACAACAATAGCAAAGGAAGCGAAATTACAATGTTTAGAATAAAAATGTATTTGATCCATTTTGGCCCCTAGACTGACTCTAAAAGGCTACCCCTAGGCAGGATTGTAAACATATATAAAACATTAATACATTAAACATTAATACAAAAATTGGCATATTAAGAACACAGCGCATATAAGAGTATTGCTCTTTCCCTGCAGATGTTTGATTGACCTTGACTAAATGTCACGAAAACACCTTCCGTGTCTTTTTTTTCCTGACTATAACTCACCTTCCTTCATAGTTAAGTATTGTTCCAACACTTACAACATAAGCTCTGGTCAAGTGTTAGCTACTGGTGCAGTTCTGCAGATAAAAGAAAAATTGTCTTGTAATACACTAAACATGGGAGATCCCTGGTTGAAGAAACAGCTGCTACTGCTGAGACAACTGATATAGTTCTACTTGGTTTTGTAGATTTCCAGAAATACAACTTGAGCAAAGCCAAGACAGAATGAAAACAAAAGAAGGAGGTGAATAATTCCCTGTCTATGGAGTCAGTGTATTTTATTATTAGTTGTTCATTCTCAGGCTACACTGGAAAATACTTGAAGCAAAGGGAGATCAGTTTTCTTTTCTTTTTTCCCTTTTCTTTTCTTCCAGCGTGTATCTCATTAACATTAATAGAAACTGTGCCCACAAAAAGCCATTAACATTAATGGGAATTATGCATAGAAAAAGCCCTAGATTCATTTTTGGTCTTTTAAGGAGCTTATGTATTGCTGCCCATCCCAAAAACATAGGATGGGAAACTACTAATCACATTTTGTCTCATCTCTTTAAATTAGATATTTCGTTAAATTATATTTAATAAATCCTGAGTTGGAAACAGCACAAGGAAACTCAAGCTGCAATAATATTTACTCTCCCAATAAGCCAAGAGCTTTCACAAACTATGTATCTTACTGAAAGTCACTGGGCAAGTTATATGACCATGATTCTCACGAGCATCCTCTTTGTGCTAGCAATTAGGCTGTCTGCCAGGAGTTGGAATGATTAGCAGTAAATATAAATTTAATAGTTCTGCTTTGCAGTTCCCTAGTCACTCCTGGTCCCTCCAACCACTGGGATGATAATGGGAATCAGAGCCTATCAACTGAACACATGACAATAACTGAATCTGAACTAAAACATGGGGGACCCCTAAAGGGACAAGGTAAAGTGAAAAACAACAATGCATTTTTTATTTAATACCCACTTCACCTTTGTACCAAACATTGCCCTCATTAAAAACAAAAAGAGCAAAATTTAAAAGCATTATTAAATCGTAAATGACCTAGAAATTTTCAAAATCCTGCCTGACATGGTGTGGAATTTTTTGCCCCTTGAAATGGCGTGATGAAAAATGTTTTGATTTTGAATATAGTTCTGCCTATCTACTTGACTTACTCAGAGTTGGGCTTTCTGAGATTTACCAAGTATCTTCTCAGCTTCTTTGATATCATCATCAAGGTTCCAGAGAAAACTGGCAATAGGTTACTGTTTTAATATGTCTTCTTTTCTAGATACCTTACTAGACTTCTTATCATTCAACTGTCAATATAAAAGATACAAAAACTGGAAGACAGCAAAGACCAGGAAGTCTTAGGACTGTGCTGTAGAACTACAATGAAATAAATAAATATGAAAGCTTTTATGCTACTTTGTTTTTATGCTACTTCAATCATAGTAAAATATTCTCTCACATTTTCTTCTGGGTATAATAAAGAGCAGATAAGGTAAGAAGCAAAACTAAATTGGTCAGGAGAAAAAAGCAGTTTTAAGGTTGGCCTGATGGCAAAGGACTTTTAAACAGTTCCCAAGGAGCATCGCGCAAAGATGAACCTAGTAAAAGGAACTTCCCTTACTTCACTCCCTTGGGTCTTTCATTCTTCATTCTTATCCTTTCATCATAGATTTCCACATGTAAAATGGCTGAAAGAGGGGTTATCTTGGTAACAGAAAAAAAAATAAGATACATGACACCTTGATCAAATATTTATAAGGTGCCATGTTAAGCAGAGAGATCTTTGAGAACTGGGATGTTTGTCTTACTTGATGTCGCCTGGCACATGATGGAAGCTATAGTTAAGAAAACATATCTGAGAAGATGTGAGGTTGGTGGTACCATGGCAAGTGATAGAAATGTGGGAAAATAAAAAGAGAAAGACAGTGAGTCATAAGGACATCTTTCTTCTCCTGCATCCAGCTTTTTCTTGAATCCATTAGCCAATACATTTGCTCTGATGCTTCAGCCAGGTTGAGTTAAAATTTCCCCCATTTTGCATTAAAAAGAATCTTAGCTAATACAATAACATCAGGAAGCATGTGGGCAGAAGCTTGACCATCTCACTGCCTTTTGGCAATGAAAGGCAGGATTTAAACGACAAATATTTATACAGATGGAGTTCCAAGATGTGGATGATTTGTCTCTTAGGAACGTAAAGTAGGAGTGAAATTACTCTCATTTTGCTTTCTGCATGCATTTTTGATGCTCAAAAAGAATACCATGGACAACACGAATTTAAATCCAAATACTCCTAATAAACACACAGTTTAAAAAAACGAATACACTTATCATGAATAGCAAACCAAACTGAAGCAAATTAATCCTCAAGGTGGTAAAACTCAAAGAAAACCTCATGTTTTTGATGATGTCTTTGTTGATGGCACAGAAAGCCAAAGAAAGGAAATTATTCTATTTGAAAACCTCAGTTTTACAATATTTATTTGAAAACTAAAGCAGTTTGTCTTGAAGTCCTACTTATATAAAACTAGAGGGAAGTAAAGTCAGCTTTCTTTGCTTAAAGTTCCTATCACCTCTGCTTAAACTGAATAATTGGATACAGTTCTGACTAGTCCAAATGCATACTCTCCTAAAGTTGAACATAATTTAGTGAAGCAAAGATGGTAAAGTTTACTGCCTTGGCAGATTTCTACTGGAATATAACTAAAAGGGTAGTTTTTCCCACAGAGAAAATAGATTAGTAGAAAATTAAAGTCAATTTTATATAGAAATTTTGTATTAAAATAAAATAATGGTCAGATACTCAGAAAGGGTGGAGAACTAACATGTTAAAGAAGAAAATTATTTTGCTTGAACAATTTATTTGCTAAGTTTCATGAACCATGCTCCATGTGTCATAATAAAAAACTAAATTAATGATTCAAACATACAGAGACATTGGGATGAAATGTGAAAATCAAGTTGATGGACCAATCTGCTTTCTTAAAAAAATAAAATAACAGAGGCACCTGGTCTGGCTCAGTCGGTGGAGGATGTGATGCCAGGTGGTGAATTTGAGCCCCACATTGGGTATAGAGATTACTTGAAAATAAAAATCTTTAAAAATAAAAAAATAAAATGTAAAAAAAAAAGTCTTTATAGGCTTACCATGAAAAAATAAGAGAGGGCCTATTTTGGGCCACATTAGGATTATGTACCGTAGCTACTCAAGTATTTAGCCACCCTATAAACAGTTCAAATAAAAGCCAATAAAAATATTCGGTGTACCTGGGTGGCTCAGATGGTTGAGCACCCAACTTCAGCTAAAGGTCATGATCTCACTGCTTGTGAGTTTGAACCCTACGTTGGGCTCTGTGCTGACAGCTCAGGGCCTGGAGCCTACTTTGGATTCTGTGTCTCCCTCTCTCTCTTCCCAACCCCTCTTCACGCTCTGTTTCTCTCTCTCTCAAAAATAAACAAACATTTTAAAAAATTAAGAAAAAAAAACATTGCCCACTTTATTTGACTTAAATATGTCTGTATTGGTCCATATTAAGAGAAGCTTATTCCTTCCTGCAACCATTTTTCAGACATAACTTGGACACCTCTGAAACCCACTTTAATTCTGTAAGATTCTAGAATTATTTGGATGTAAATATTCAATGGAGTAAAATTAGTGGAGATTTTCAAAAATGTGTTTCTCAGTTTGGGTTGAAAAACTGTAAGCATATTCACTGTAAATCTTTAAGAGAATGGTATTAACGTAGCTCCTTCCTAACTTCGTTAATCATTAACACTTTTGTCCTGGAGCATCCTGAGGGGCTAGAGTTTCAGGGAGGATCCCTTTGACTATCACTGACAAACAAACCTTACTTCTGAGTTTATGATTGTGGATAATGAATTAGTGTTTTCTTTGGTAAATGTGTATCTTCAAGACGTAACCAGTCATGCAATCACTAGCCAAGCCCAATGTTGAAATAGTCACTACTTCCCAGTTTAGGTTTGGGTGTCATGAAGATGGGAGTGACCCTCCTCGAGGACAGAAACCTTGGCAATGTACATCTCTATGATTCCCTAAAGTGCTCTGCACAGAATTGACACTAAGCTCAATAAATGTTTTTTCAATAAAGGAAGAAAGGCTCTGTTGCCACTTACAGTGCAGAAGAGTTTTCATCTTCAAAGCCCTTTATTCACATTAATTCAGCTATTTACATTTTGCTGATGGGTAAAGCCTGAAGAGGCTAAATGGGCTGTTAAAGGCCAGAGAGAGTAAAACCCTGCCTGTCAGGAATTAAAAATTTGCAATTACTGATTTCTACTCCCATGCCCAAGGCTTTATTCAGGGGGGAGAAAAAAGGACAAACATCTAACAAAGGCCTGGTAGATATTGGTTAGTCTACTCTTAGGATAAGTCAATAGTAGTTAAAGAAATAAATGGTCCCAACAGCTCTATCGAACAGGTATGAAGAAAAAGTTCAATTTGTGGTGGTTTTGAGCATGTGCGTTTTGATACACATAAGGATGCAGAATTGCCTATTCCCATCTGCAGTTCTAAAACAACTTCCAGCTGCCATGCGTTGTTTACACAGGAATTGAAATACATTTGACCTAAACTTTATTTTGCTCTTGCCAAAGTGTGCTAATTGTATAGATCCCAGGGCGGTGGGAACATCATAATTTCAAAACAGACATTAAGGCATTGAAAAATCCATGGAAGTGAACTTAAAATTAAAGTACACGTGGAGATGGTCAAGTGTGTACAGTTATGCTACTTCATATGTTTCTTCATGAGCTAGTTCACATCCTAAGCTCTCACCTCCTTAAAATATCTTATTTTGCTGTGAACTTCAGGACACAAAAAAAAAAAAAGACTTCTTGGTCATATATTGCTTTAGTTCTCAGTTGTGTTTCCTATATTCCATGGAGACCTTGACTTTCTCAGAGTAGCTTCCTAGAAATAAAAAGTGATGCAAAAACCTAGCGTCTATAGATCCTGTAAGAGAGTATGGAGAGAAGTCCAGTGAGACAAAAAGTCAGGGAAGTTCTAAACCTCAGGATTTATGGGCTCTTCTTCCTTGCTGTCTACTTCTATCTATCCTGCCTGCTGAGATCTATGCAATTTAAGCCTTAAGGAATGGCTACCTTTTACTCTCAAAGTAACACTTAATGGAACAAAACAGAACATATTTCCACCTAGCTGATGACATTTTGCTGTGTGCCTAACATTATACTTGGTTTGGAAGTTGTTATCTTAAGGAGAGGGCAGGGGTAGTACCAGGGAGGTAGTGAGGATATTGCTAATCAGGACCAAGAGTATAAGGACTGATCTAAGACAAATAGATCTGTCAGGTGTCAGATGCAAGCAGCAAAGAATGCTGCCTTATGAAGTTGGATATAACAAATCTCCATGCAGCTGGCTTAAGATTGGACTGGCAGGTTGAAGATGTAGGGGAACACCTGAGGCAAGCTGTTGTAACAGGGCAGGACTGACATCCACAGGAACCCTTTGTTCTTAGGTTATATATGGATTGGGAATGGGTCTCTGTACAATCGACAACATGGAGGTTGTTGACTAGTGGGCAATCTAGATTGCAGCAAAGATCAAAAGAGAAGTTAAGGCATGAAAATTTGTTAGATCAGAACAACTACTAAAAATCCTCCAGGGGAATTAATTGTGTTAATAACTTGGGTGGAGTAGATATGGCACACCACTACACCCATAGTCTTCACCAGCCTACAGGGTGCTATATGGACTCTTTTCCAGGTGCACAAGGATCTGTTAAAATCCTAATAATTTTTAGATTCTGATCTGGAGCGACAATTCAGGAAAAAGTTAATAAGTTAGTTGGTGCCCTGGAAAAGAAAGTTAAATTAAAGCCATGGGCAAGGAAGAAGGAAGATCTCTGTTTTGGGCCAGGTAAAGAAAGGCTTTCTCATGGGGGAGACCTTATAACCACATAAACGCTCAAGAGGTCATAGACTTCCAGAGCCGGAAGTGTCTTCGTTATCACCTGAAAAAAAATTTGCTATTTGCAGCTATGGAAACTGAAGCTTTGAGGAATTATTTTTCCAAATCACACATCTCACTGGCAAAGCCAAGACTTGACAACACTGTTTTGCTTATGTCCTGAACACCTTTTTATTTTGGAAACCTTCAATGAAGCAGAACACCTAATAAGAGTTAATTAGGAACAGGTACAGCTGGGGCCTTCTCCTGCCTGGCTACTTGAAAGTAATTAAACATAAAGTCTGATTCAAACAGAGAAGGCTACTCTGGTATATCCTGGGAAGATGAACGTCTAGATACAGAAACCTCATGCTATCAAGGCAAAGAATTTCAAGGTAGTCCAAAATTAAGTCAACTATTCAAGTAATATCACTTGTGTGGTCTGAATTTAGAACTATAAATTTTTTCTGAAAAGAAATAAAAAGTGCTTTGAGATTTAGCTGCCCATACTAATCAAAAATAATTGGTGGGGTGTGGGGGTGGCTAAGTCAGTTAAGAGTCCAACTCTTGGTTTTGGCCCAGGTCATGATCTCATGGTTCATGAGATCAAGGTCCATGTCCAGCTCTACGCTGATAGAGCAGAGGCTACTTGGAATTCCCTCTTTCCCTCTCTCTCTCTGCCCCTCTCCAGCATGCTCTCTCTCAAAATAAATAAATAAACTTTAAAAAATTAATTTGAAAAATCATAGTACCAAGAAAGAGGTCTTTCCTTACCACATATCTAACAGAGATACATGGTCACCATTAAAGACATTATGCAGAACTGATTCAATAAAGACTCCAGGTAATAGAAAACCGAACGAAATTTCTTATAAAGTCAGTGCCTTGCTGTGGAATGGGTTCCACAGCATGGCACACAAACTACTAGCAAAACTCTATTAAGAAAACCCTCACCACGCTTCAAGCAGTCATTTGATAAAATGTAGACCAAGTGTTGATTACCAGTCTGGGGACCAAATAAGTAGATTGCAGGAGGCAGACTCCCAGCCCTATTCCAAAAGTGAGACATTGACACAACCCCCAGAAGTCATTGCTTTTTCCTAATCCCCTTTCTCTCACCACACACACATTTTCCTCCTAAATCTCCTAGCTGCAAACATTGCTTAATGATATCTACTTTATCCCTTTTACACCCACAAACTCAGTCCGGGGTTGACTATTTTGTGATATCATCATTGATAAAAAAGTCCAATGGCATTAGAAAATCCTGACATAACACAGCTGATATACACCTGGCCGGTAATTGCTTAAAATACCAGAAGAGATGGATGTCTAATCTATTCCTGAAAATCTGAGCAAATGGCATTTCACCCCTCTGCTATTCCTCCCCCACCACCACCAATTCCTGCTAGTTTATTGGAATGTTTTGGACAAGAAAGCAAAAATATTACACTTCGGAATATAATGTGGGCTTCTCATTCCAATTCTAAGGCTGTCATGAGCAGTTGCAAGGCAACAGCTTACTATTATTTAAGATTAGGCTGAATTCTTGGTATTAAACAGAGGTATTGATTCATTCGTTGAATAAATATTTATTGAGGTACTCTACTAGACACTGGATAACTTGGTAAAATAAAAAAAAATAGCTGGTAAGAAACATTTTTCTACAAGTCATTACAAGAGACTTAAGGATAAGGATAGAAGAAATATTTTAGGGTTGGGGGACACCATATCCAAATACTGTAGCAGAAAAAAACACATATTGATTTTTTTCTTACAAACTATAGAGTATAAACAAGCTGCCTACTGATGTCTGATCAAAGTAAAGGCTATGATTATCTTGGTTGTAGTGTTTTAAAATTTCATTGTAGAAGAGAAGGATATTTATGGATTCACTCATCGGTTTATAGTCAAATAATTCTACTGAGGAGAAAAAAAAGTATTCTTGCATGAAAATTGAGACATAACATGGATAATGCAAAGCCTACATTTAATCTTGGCCAATTCTATTGTCTTATATTTTGTGTAGATGTCAAACATATCAGAGAAAAGAAAATGGTCCACAAATGCAGCCCAGGGACTTGGCCTACTTTTCCTACTCGCCCAGTCTTCAAAACAATAGATATTTATTCTCTTTTCATCTCTAAAATACTGTCCAATTTTCTCTGACAATATCTCCTGCTAGGAAAAGTAAAAGGAAGAAATAGTTAGAAAGTTCATCTTCTAATTAAGTTCTCCCTTCATAAAATCATTTACTTAATTAAGTTGCTATGCAGCTACACAAAACCGACACATTTCCCCCCCCTAGAAATGAAGGAAGCTGAGTAGGGCTGAGTTGCACAGAGAGAAGAAATAAAATTTCCTGAAAAGAATAAATTGTTCAGAGTTAGGTGGGTAAAGTTCCCAAGTCAAAGAATAAGTTTATTCAAAGTTGTTATTCAAGAAATCCTGAAAGTGATCTAAATTCAAATTTCCTTTTGTTTTGCCAGGAGGGCTGGTTTAGGGATAGAACATGATGGGCTTTTATGACACATCTTCTGACTTCATTTAACATTGTTAAAATATTTCTGTCTCTAATATTATAGCCTGTAATATCCTAAAAGACTCAGATTATTTATTTTTTTAAATTTTTTTGCAATTATTTATTTTTGAGAGACAGAGAGAGACAGTGTGAGCAGGGGAGGGACAGAGAGAGAGGGAGAAAAAGAATCAGAAGCAGGCTCCAGGCTCAGAGCTGTCAGCACAGAGCCTGATGAGGGGCTCGAACCCATGAACCGTGAGATCATGACCTGAGCTGAAGTTGGACACTTAACCGACTGAGCCACCCAGGAGCCCCTCAGATTATTTATTGATTGATTCGGAAGGCACCATTCCCTAACAGACATTTGATGCCTATCCACCTCCCTAGAAAGGGTGTGAAGGAGTCATTGATGTACAAATTACTCATAGCATTTTGCTGTAGCTTTAAGGCAAAGAGAAAGAAATGCCTTTGCCCTAATCAGGCATGACAGCCATGAAATCCTATGTGCAAACTGAATATCAAACTGATATTATTTTTACTGTCCAAAATGCATTATCTGGAAGAGTGAATAAATAAAAAAATAATAATTAGTTTGTTATGGTCCCAGCCAATAAAAGGAGAAATCAGACAGAATAAATATAGAGCTACCCATTTGTACACATTTGGGAACGGATAAATGACCTCACTGTAAGTCTGCAGAAACATGGAGAATTAACCTTCCAAAACTAGAGAAAGAATCAATGTCTTTTAACTTTGCTTATTGAAACTGCAAATAGGAACACATTTCTAATTTGTGCTAAACAAAGAAACACACCAAAGAACCTAACAGAAAGTACTTATAACACTGTCACTTGAAGATTTTGTTTTGACAACATTGAAAAGTAAGAGACAAACCAACTACATTTTCTTTACTTGTGCCAGAATGAATTTATCAAATGCAACTAACCCTAGACTCATGCACACCAAAGCTTTATTTGGTACTCACCACTCACATACTTTCAGTGGTTGATTAGTGAGCATTTGTGGACATGTTTGTTCTCAGCATGGAGCTACTAACACATTTGAGATTAAGGCCACAAATGATGACCCATCTCTCCAGAAAGTTTACTGACCAAGTCATTGATCATTGGCTGTCATGAAATCCCAAACAAACCTTTCTTGATTTAGTCAGAGAATCTTGTTCTACTTGACCATAACTAGATTTCTCACTTGCGTCTGTCAATCAAAATTAAAAAGAAGAAATGTAGTAACTTTAATTTCTTTCTAAATCAGGACAAAACTTCCAAGTCATTATTAACTAGTCTACCAAAAATACAGTTCTCATTTAGTCAATTCAGCTCTTCTTAATTATTCCCTGTGTCAAAAAATAGCCTGCCTGCCACTCATAAAGTCATTAGCTGGAGAGAAAAATAAATTTGATTTTGATTAAGAGTAGAAGAGATGGTAGGCTGTTTATGAAAGAATGATTGAAAAGTTATACTTTAAAATGAAAGAAATAAAAACTCTGTTTTGTTGTCCTATTTACAGTTTTTGTTTTTTGCCCGAAACAAATTGATTATTCCTCTGAAGGAGAAAGAGACATTTGACTTTTTCATGTTACTTTCACTTACTTGATTGGATCTGTATAATTCTAAGTCAAACTAGACCATCTTTTTCTAACAAAAAGTTGTCATTAAAGAATATTGATGCAGTCGTGGGGCACCTGGGTGGCTCAGTCAGTTGAGTGTCCCACTCTTGATTTCTGCTTAGGTCATGATCTCACAGTTCAAGAGTTTGAGCTCCACATCAGTCTTTGTGCTGATAGTGCAGAGCCTGCTTGGGATTCTCTCTCTCTTTCTTTCTCTCTGACCCCTCCTCTGCTCTCACTCTCTGTCTCAAAATACATAAATAAACTTAAAAAATATATTGATGCAGTCTTGTAAATTAAAAAAAAAGAAAAAACCATTCATCATTCTCTTACAAATAAATTTAGTTGGAAACTATAAAGAATTTTTTAAGTATGGAGACTTTGGAAAAAGTACTGCATCTAATCTCTCAATTTTGTTGAGCTGATGTGGGTGGGTGGGGACATAACTGGTTTCCAACACTTAAAAATTCTCTCTAGGGACGTCGGGGTGGCTGTTGGTTAAGCATCTAACTCTTGATTTCGGCTTAGGTCATGATCTTCTGGGATTGAGTCCTGTGTGGGGCTCTGTGCTGACAGTGTAGAGCCTGCTTGGGATTCTCTCTCTCTTTCCTGCCTTCCCCAACTCATATGCACTCCAAATAAACAAACAAACCAACAAACAAACATTAAAAAAAATCTCTCTATAGTGAAAACAATGCAAACTGAAAAAAAGATTCTCTATGTCTTCCGAAGGAACCCTTGGTGTTGGGACCTCAAAGGAAAAGTAATTCAATGAGCCATTTGTAACACATTAATACTAATTCCTTAAGTTGTCTGTGGTTAGAAAGAGTGGAAATAACACAAGGAGTTTAGGCAAATCTATGACAACAGAATTGGAATGTTAATTATCACCTCTCACTGTCCTCTGTTAGCGATCTAAAGGTGAACCCCCCTTGTTTTATTCTCGTTCTCACACTTTTTACTTATTCTTCTTTTCCAATTTGCTTTAACTTTGAACAGAATTTAATCATTGGCCATAATGACACTAACACTGGCAATTCCTCAAACTATTTTGTAAAATGTGCTGAAACACTTAACAATGATCTTCTTGCAGACTGCACTGACCTCTGATTATTAGGCTGAAGCTATCTTATTTTCTTGTTCCATTCTTCTCTTTGCTCAAAAGGTCCCCAAAGAACAACCTTCTGAAGGATAGGAACAATGGTCCCATTAGTTTGTCATAAAACCAAAATGATTCATGTGTTTAATAACACAGAATGTGAGCCATAAAAGTCTGACTTCTCAATTGGGATTGTTCTTGGAAATGTGGGCCAAAGAAATCAGATAAAAGTTGAGAAGTGAAGATAAAAAGTAAAGAGTCCATTTTGTAAATGTACAACATTCTCAAAATCATATGAAGAGAAATAAAGTTTCTCTTTATTCTACATGGGCCATCATGTGAACCTGAACTAATGTTATTCACTAATGAATGTTATTCCTTCTAGGACAATGACAGTCATATCATTAACCCACGTCAGGCTCTGTGCTGGCAGCTCAGAGCCTGGAGCCTGCTTTGGATTCTGTGTCCCCCTTCTCTCTCTGTCCCTCCCCCACTCATGCTGTGTCTCACTTTGTCTCTCAAAAATAAATAAATGTCAAAAAAAATTTTTAAAAGGGGCGCCTGGGTGGCTCAGTCAGTTAAGCGTCCGACAGGCTCAGGTCATGATCTTGCAGTTTGTGAGTTCAAGCCCCGCGTCAGGCTCTGTGCTGACAGCTCAGAGCCTGGAGCCTGCTTCGGATTCTGTGTCTCCCTCTCTCTCTGCCCCTCCCCCACTTGTGCTCTGTCTCTGTCTCTCAAAAACGAATAAATGTAAACAAAATTTTTTTAATTAAAAAAAAAAAAAAAGGTCTGACATATAGTTGAAATGTTCTATTCTTTTCAGTATCCAAGGAGATAAATTCCCAGCTTGCCAATGAGGCCCTGCATTTTAAAAGAAACAAACACCACCAGCAGTAACCTGTTGAATATTATTAAACCTCACCTACATTTGCTATGGCACCACGAGCAAATGGCAATGGTTATAGAATTATAGATGTAATTGACAAAGTTTAATTTCACCCTTATTTGACCATGATTCCTATACTAAGGAAACATATTGTTAAGACCCTCTTCCGGGGCGCCTGGGTGGCTCAGTCGGTTAAGCATCCGACTTCAGCTCAGGTCACGATCTGGTGGTCCATGAGTTCGAGCCCTGCATCGGGCTCTGGGCTGATGGCTCAGAGCCTGGAGCCTGCTTCCGGTTCTGTGGTTCTGTGTCTCCCTCGCTCTCTGCCCCTCCCCCGTTCATGCTCTGTCTCTCTCTGTCTCAAAAATAAATAAACGTTAAAAAAAAAATTTAAAAAAAAAGACCCTCTTCCAAATCAACAGAAATGAGTCATCATGGAAAAAGTATATTTTCCAAGTTTAGCTTTATTTTAATGATAGATAATGGAAGCAGTAACTGAAAGTGGTAACAATATGAAAATATTTAGTTTGAGAAAAATTAGGCCTAAAAAAAGATGGATTCTATCCTGAATTATATCTGAATTTTATATATATATATATATATATATATATATATATATATATGATCTACACACACACACAACTCCCTAAATAAATTTGGTTAGCACAGAGTTTTCATTTTCCTTTTTAAAAATGAATCATAAGGATATTCATCCAAGAATTATTTATTATGGGAAAATACCATACACAAAGTAAGTGTCTAATAATGAAGATGTAGATAAAAAACATAGCACAACAGCGTGTTCTTCCTACCTCTAGGACTTTATACTTTAAAATGATTATTATTAAAATTGAACTTATTTCTATCAGTGAAGGCAAGGTATGTCTGATTCCAGAGATCAAGAGACACAAGAAGTTTCCACTAAATGTGATGCAAATAACATATGCATCACCATCATCTGTTGTGTGTGTTTTTTTTTTAATTTAGATTTCCCAGATCTGCTGATTTAGTAACCTCAGCATGTGATCAAGGAATCTTCATTTTTCAGAAGCTGACCATGTCACTCTTCTTACATCTAAAATCTGATAACCACTGTAGCACCAAGTTCAGGATGTTACTAGATATTCTTGTACATCTTAAAGGAATTCTGAAACAGTCCAGGGCACTCCACGTTTATCTAAGCATTTAGGACAGCAATCACAAACTCAAGTGCCTGGGAAGGCCAGACAGCATTTTAAAATAGGAATGGGGAAAAATAGAGCTATTCCGAACAAAAGAGAGTCTTCCCAGTTGGTCTAAAGATATTGGCAGCTACTCACTTCTACTTCTACTTGATTACTCTACCATAAGAATGCAGATCACTTTGTCAGGTACACTGTTTTTTTTTTCTTTTCTTTTACATAGTGGAGATACTGATGTTTATGGGAAACATCCTAATTTTTTAAATGTTCATAAGTAATTCAAAATACTTTAAATGTTCAGTAAGCCACTATTTAGGGAAGCAAAACATGTATGGACAGCCTCCAACTCAAGGACAATCAATTTGCAACATGTGATCTTGGTAAACCATCTGAAAAATATTGTAGTATACTCTGCTTTGCCACATATATACTTTCCCTTCCATCTATGATTTCCACATATAAAGCACAGATAGACCTATAATATCAATGCTAGGTGTAGGTACTTTGGAAAAGATAAATATACAGCAATGGACCTATCTACATTACTTGTTGTAAGTAAGACTTCTACTTTATAGCAATGACTAAATCAACTAAGAGTTTCAGAGAAGAGGGTGGTCAGCATAGGGTAGGAAGATTATAGAGGGCTTCCTAGAAAAGGTAATATTTAAATTGAACAATGCAATGTGATTAAGCTTTTTTTAGGACTTTAAATAACTTTATTAAGATTATAAATCTCCTTTCTGCTAAAAATTTTGTCAGGCCAGCTAATACATACATAATACATAGTAAAAGCCATTTAAAAAATTAGAAGGTGGGGGTGAGGGGTGGACAAAAGGGGTGAAGGGAAGTGAGAAATATAGGCTTCCAGTCATGGAATGAATGCGTCATGAGAGAAAAGGTACAGCATAGGGAATTTAATCAATGGTATTGCAATAGTGTTGTATGGGGAACGATGGTAGCTACACTTGTGCGTATAGCATACAGAGATGTTGAATCACTATGTTGTACAACTGAAACTAATTTAACATTATGTACCAGCTATACTTTAATTTTAAAAAATCTATAAAAATATCAGGAAGGTGAGAAGGAAGATAAAGTGAAGTCAAGAATTGAGGAAGGAAGGAAGGAAGGAAGGAAGGAAGGAAGGAAGGAAGGAAGGGAGGGAGGGAGGGAGAGGAGGGCAGTGGAAGGGAGGAAGGGAGGAAGGAAGGAAGGAGGAAAGGGAAGGAGGAAGGAAGGAAGGAAAGAAAAGAAAGAAAGGAAAGGAAGGAAAGGAGGAAGGAAGGAAGGAAGGAAGGAAGGAAGGAAGGAACGAAGGAAGGAAGGAACAAAGGAAGGAAGGAAGGAAAAGAAAGGAAGGAAAGGAAAGGAAGGGAAGGAGGAAGGAACAAAGGAACGAAGGAACGAAGGAAGGAAGGAAGGAAAAGAAAGGATGGAAATATTAATCCACCATGGAAGGAGAAATAAGAGAAGAATTATCTATAAATATATAAAAGGGCATGTGGAAAAGAAACCTGGATGAATTAATGCCATTAAATGGGTGCAGTTGAGAAAGTTATGTGCTTAAGCACAATGGCAAGAACTCAGGCTAAATAATATGAAAGCAGTTTCTAGCTACAAGGACATTCAGGCAATGGATCATGCTATCAAGGGAACTTACAGACACTCTTGGCTGGAAGACACAAATTTATTATGGGTTGATTTAAGTATAATTAAAATCAGCCCAGACACCAAACAAGGGAGAGAGTATGTAACTTTTAAAAATCTCTTTATTACATATGGACAGAGAAAGCAGCAAATGTATAAATGGTCTACAGATGAATCTTCCTTTAAAAAGCTCCCACTCAACATACCTCTTCCTTGCAAAAATAACTTCAAGTGATTCTATACAACAATACATCCAAACTTGTGAGTCAGGTATTCCACATCCTCAGTCTGGCTCTATTCTACTGTTCCAACCATTTCTCCTACGCCTTCTAGACACAGGCCATCCACTCTCATTAAACTGATCTATTTCTTCTTTTCTAAAGCTTGCAAGCCTATTGCCAGGCTCAAACCTTGTGTTCACTCAAACTCAAATAACTTAAACTCTCCTCTTCACCAATCTCAATTCTTTTCATCCTTCAGAGCTAAGTTCCTCCTGGAATCCTGGACTCAAAGCTGGTAATTTCTTCTTCTCAGGCTTTGACCAACTATCACTGTCCATCTCCTTCATAGAGCACACACCATGTGATCTCTCTTGCATTTTCCTATTTTATTGTCACATAATGATTGAGTTATCATGTCTCGGCTTCTCATCTAGACTACAATGTCTTTGTTGATGACCATCAGTGCTTTTATACTTTAGCATACATAGTGTTTTGTCCCAAGTATATGCTTAGTGATTTTTTAAATGTATTTACTGATTAACCTTCAAAATATTTTAAAGCTGTATAGAATCGACACTAATTCTAACAAGATTTCAAAAGAATCCTACAAAAATATTCTAATATCCTCCAAAACTATGGCTATATATTTTTTCTTCTTCCATTTCATACATTAAATTAGGATGGATTTCCAAAGCAAAACACTGGTCTCTGAGAGCTATTGACATAATCTTGGTTCCTTCAGTAAGAAAGAAATTATTCCCTATCGCCCTCACTTCAATGTAATTATAGCAGAATTATCTTTCAAATTATAGCCACAGGAATTTTGGAAGCTGATGAAGAGGCTCAATTCAGGAACAGGTTTGGGATCTGCAACATACTCTTCAGTTTCTGCAACAAACTCTGTTTAAAACTTAGACAATAGCAGTGAGGGCACAACAAATCAACCGTAAGCTTCTTTCACATTTGTTGGTTGTTTCTGAACTTTTAGTTTCAAGCCTTACCTGGGCCTTGCTCTTCTCAGCTCTATCTATATCTTTGTTCCTTTATTTCACGCGTCAACATTCATGGGCCCTGTTAATTTTCCTGACTTCCGAAGACAATAATGTGAAGGAGAAACCACAAAACTAGGGGGAAAAGTAGTGGCACACACAAAAAAAATCCCTGGCAGATACTGCCACCTACAGGGGTTATATGGGCACCATGCTTAAGATCATCCTCCTCACAATCTCATGAAAGGGGAATCCCATTTGTATGAGGGGTAAAATGGGCATATCTGAATTCCATGGATAAGGAAGAAGTCACTTCTATTAAATCACAACCTTTGATTCAGAGTATAAATGATTATGAGTATGTGTATGTGTATGTGTATAATATATGTATTTTAATATGTGATTTATTAATTAAACTGGGCCAGCAAAAATTAATAAGGCTGTAAGAAAGAAGATAAAAAAAGACATAGAGGGAGTAATAATCATATCATTGATAATTTCTGTCATTAAAAATATATTTAAAAAACACTAGAAGTCACTATTGAAAAGTTTATGAGACACCATATACAATGTGATAGGATGTGAATCTACAGCCCAGCTGTCTGGGGGTTGAAGGTTTTTTCCTCTAATATTCTAAGTTTAAAATTATAGATTAATTATTATAAAACTATCCTTGAAATGAATTGTATAGACCTTGCTTTCTTAAATATGTGATGCTTGATATTAACTTGATAATTTAATATCATTATTAAAAATGTATGCTATTGGATTGGGAAATAAGGAAGTAAAAAATAACATATTTTGAATATATGCTACACAATAAACCCTCAAACCATGATTTAAAAAAATAAAATTATTTGCAAATAAACTTACAGTAAAGATGCAAAAAAAAATCACCAAGAATCCCATATTCCCTTTACCCAGATTCAGCTATTAACATTTTCCCTCACTTGTTTATTTGTTGTCTCTCTCTGTATACATTTCCCGCACCCCTTCTCCACAAACACACCCACAATTATTTTCTCTTAACCATTTAATGGTGAATTATATATATCGTGGCACTTTACCCCTAAACATTTCAGTATATGTATCCTAATAGAGATATTCTCTTACATAACCACAATAACGTTACTAATAACATACATTACTTGATCTAATCTACCATCTCTGTCCCAATTTTGTCAAATGATCCAGAAAAGACTTCCACACCACTTTTTCCCCTACAGGACGTGATTCATCCTAGCAGAGCCATAATTTTCTAAAGTCCTTAAATCTGCTTTCTTGGGTTTCTTCCTCTCCACTATAACCCCTGCAGTCGAAAGGCCTGACTGTGGGCTGCTCCTATTCATTCTCTTAATCTGCTACTTCCTGTAACATATCTTGGACTCAGAGAAAAGATAACAAAATATTTTGGAGTTATGAATGGGCTAAGATTAAATACCCAATATATGAGGTACTGAAGACCTTTTCTGTGACTACAGGGCAAGTGAGTTTTGGATATGTATTTGACAGTTCAGGAAAGTTTCTGTGAACCTCCTGGTAAGTGAATTACAGTGCTAAAGATAGGTGAGACCTTACTTTATATGCTCATAACAGAATTCTGTCAGTGGGTTAAGAATCACAAATAGCCTAACAGACTAAATTTATCACTTTCCTAGAATTTTGGGAAGTTGGAAGAATAATAAAATACTGTCATCGAAAAAACAATCGTGAAATTGGTGATCGATAAGCATTAGGTAACTACAAAACAATCTTTTTATGTGTATTTAAGAGGAGAGAGGGAAGAAGATTAAACTTGAAGCTATGATAATCACGATTCATTCAAAAAGCATTAGCTGCCATTAGTAACTATGCATTTCCAAGTAGATATTTTGACCTCAGAAGACAACTTAGAAAAAAAAATTATTGTAAAATTTGTGTTGAGATAGTATTTCAGACATATTGTCTAGTATAGTGAAGTGTATCCTACATTGTGTCAATTTCCTTAAGGTAACAAATTTCCTATCAGGTTGCTGTTTTTGTTTTTTTTTTCATATTCACCTAACACTTGGGCAGTCCATTGCAAAGATGAGATTTTCAATGGTTATTGAGTGGATTCAACAGTACTATAGGATCATATCAGGAAACCTATGCAAGTATAAGGAAAACTTCAATTGCCCAGAACACAAATGACAAAACTTGCACTGACTGATTTTGTCATAACTTCTACTATTATTTTAAAAAGTAAAATTATCATAGAGTTGAGTAGAAATATATTCCAACACATTTATGTGTTAAGCATACATTTGGCCTACTTTCCTATAGTTTAGCATCTATATCTACGTAATAGTTATCAGTGACAGAATGGAATTATATAGGTCCTACAGTGCCCTAAATCAGCAAAAACAATGTCAAAATGTGCTAGGATAATAAATACAAAATAGAATGATGTAGTTGTATATAGTAATTTCCAACAATGCAAATATTTTTGTTGTTCCTCTTAATCCTTAATTAAATAAAACAGCATCTTTCCCAAGAATTGTATTTAAATTAGATTATATTGTACCATAATCTTTTGGATGAGATTTCACAATGGCAAATACCAAATGGAGTATGCCTTTGAGGTGACATACATCCTAAATTATTACAATAGGAGAATGTGTTCTAGATTATGTTAACAAAGAAAAAAAATTCCCCTGGGAAAGTAAATTAGACAGCTTATCTGCTAAGGTAAGTGTATCCAGTACAGTTTTTAAGGGTATTTTTCAAATTCTATATAGCCAAGCACATCAGTATCCTCCACAGGTGGGATTTCGTTTCCCAAAGCTCATTTGATCATTGAACACTTGTTCTTGGAGAGTGGATTACACTTAGTGAAGCTAGTGTGTTTTGGGTGATAGGTAGAGAAAATGACCTAACATAAAAGTGGGTCATTCCCCTTCTTCAAATCATTATACACACTAATATCACCTGAAGCCCAATCCTTTACAATACCATTACTAACATCATTAATAGAATTGTAGGTAGGAACCACAAGGGAAATACCCCAAGGAGATAACAGAAAGGATATGCACGAAGATGAGATTCATTAAACTTGTAAAAAAATAAAAAAAAATCCTTGCCATGTTAGCATTGTCCCACATTATCCTAACTTTTCAATTTTTATATGAAAACTCCATTTAACCTAAATTTGAAAACAAAAAGGAGTGCCTACAATTAAAAAACAAATTCCCTCACTCTGCTTCCAGTTAAAATTCATGTTAGAAAGACAAGCAGCCAGCAAGAAAGTTATAGGGCTTTCAAAATGGAATAAAGCTCTTACTATGACATCAGATATATATGTGTAGCTATTAGTAGTTATATATCTACTACATTTAGAATATATTGATGATATAAATAATCATCATGATTATTATACAACTGAAGTTATATATTGCTATGCGATTATACATTGAGTTTGACAGCTTTTATCAACAGAGTCTGCCTTACAGAAGTTTCTATCTTTGGATAAAACTTCACTGAACTCTTACACTGCAAAATGTCTCCCATACATTCTTATGAAATTTAATATTTTGTTTATTTCACTTTTTGGATATCAGTTTTAAAATGCAAATACTGAAGAGAAAAATATATGTCTTAAATTCACACTAGGGTTACCAAAAAAAGGAAAAGAAAGACTTAATGTGATCCTTTCTTGAAAATTTCTTTCTTATTCATTCATCAAGAAGGGAAGTGCAGATTATCAAAACACATTTTTTAAGTACATAATTTTGATATGAGCAGCCACCTTTATTGAACTCTCCCCAATATCTAGGTGACTGAAATCTGACTTTATTTTAATGTAAACATCTGAGGGTGGGGTAACCTTGAACTTTAATTACTCTTAATAAGCTTCCAGTAACAAAAGGTGTAATATTCCAGGAACAAAATAAGACAATTTTCCATTGGAATGGTTGGAAGGAGCTTGAAGAATAAAAGCATCTAAGTCATTTGGAGTAGAGAAGTGGATTCAGAAAATAAAATCAAAAAGAAAAAAAAATTCCCAGGGTTTATTAAAGAAACTTTGAAATATAGGCCTGGATCTGGTCCTTTTGAAATGCAACAATAAATTTTAAAAAATTATCTTCCTTTCTGACAACTTTTAATTTAACGTTAAAAGTCAGATATCTGATTTAAATTTGAGGTACTTGAATCTGCCAGAGGTTCACCTTTAAACTTGTGCAAGAGTGCTATGTTACTTAAAAAATGCATTCAGAGAACGGAAATGTTTAGCAGGATAAGATACATGAGGAAAAAAAGCAGTCTACACAATCAGTTTAATACAGTGAGTATCTTCTTGTAAAATAAAAAATAATCGGGAAGAATTACATTTGTTGAGTTATATACTATGCTAAATATTTTAAGTCAGTAAGTCACCCACTCCATTATAGTTTTCTAAATGATTATTTTGCTGCTACCAAGGTTGCTGTGAAAATAAATGAGAAGAGATCTGGTCAATGAACAATGAGAATTTCAATTAAAAAATAAAACATGAGCAGATGAACACCCACCTGAGGGAGAGAAGTATTATTTCTTTTCTGATTGGTATTATAATAAAGACTTCTGAGTCCTCATTCTGTATTACACACAGTTTTCATCATTAATTATTTTTCTCCCATATACTTCACTTTGTTCCATTTCTTTGCATCATGGATCCCTTATAACAGACTCTGTCATCCCTTTACTCTTCACACTTCCTTTCCTTGACTTTTCTTTCCTCCACTGAGACTTCATCCAATATTCTGTACGAGTCTTTCATTTCTCTGCCAATAACCTTATCTTGAGAGTCTTTCTCCAAAAATGTCATCATCTCTAAAAATACAATTTTATTTTCTGAGTTGTCGAAATGTGCAGACATTTTAACATTAAACACAGAATGCTCTCCCTCTAGAGTTACACTTTAGAATTACTTAGCATATCTAATTCAAACAAAGTAATTTCATTTCATTCTGCCTAGGGATATTTGGTAGAGTGATATATCATTAATTTAAACAAATGAAACAAATCAGTGGTAAAAGACAAATTTATCTCTGATATCTTTTGGAAAAAGTTTGTGGGTATGAAAACTAGAATACACTAAAAAAATACATGAGACATGCTGAACTCAAGTCACCATTGTAGAGAGACTCTGGCAAACTTTAATTTGGTTTGTTAAGGGAGGGGGCAGCAGCTCCTAGAGCTGAAACTACATTTATGCAATCAGTCTGTAAATCACTCATCAGAACCACATGACCTCCCATCACTCTACGGGCAAAATCCCAAAGGGCATCTTGATGTTCTCCTTTGGTGAGTTATTTTACCCCTCAGGGCTATTCTTAATGTCAAACACATTGCACAACGCTGGACACATTTAAGTACTGAGTGAATAAATATAATATGAATGAAGGAATGTGAGAAAGGAATATAATTTTGCTATTTGTATGAGCCTAAATCTTAAGAGGGACAGAGTCTCAAGCAAAAGTAGCTGATTTTTTCTTGGTTTTTACCTCTGTTGCTTTGCATTTGGGTTAAAAAAAAGTTTTAATAAACTAAGCTTTTGTATTTAGGCTAAAAGTCAAAACACACAAACCAAGTTCTCTTTGAAGAATCCTCTTTTGCTGATGTATATTCCAAAACCTTAGTCAAGCAGAAATTCCTATCTTTGTACTTTTCACCCATTGAAATTTGATACCCCTATACTAAGTCAGTCTTCTGGGCAACCTTCCCCAATCTTTGATTTCACTCCTCTTTTGGATGTGTTTGGCATTTATGCTCTCTGCCACTCATTTTCACTTATACCACTTTATGTTGTGAACTTTTAAAATATGTTTAGTTCTTACATTAAAAATGCCCTAGGGAAAAATTTGTTAGTTTTTTCTCATTCCGTTTGCCCTATGACACTGAGCACAGATGCTCTATTTGGTGGGTACTCTATAAATACTCACTAGATACTTTAGATGAATGATAAAGACCCCTCTCACATCTGGGATCTTCGGAAGGTCGAAGTTTCAGCAAGCGCTGCAGTTATTCAAATGTCTACTTATCAAGAAGGCAATAATTGCTCACAGCTAGGAGGAAACCAGAGTGATGATATACTCTTTCAAGTACATGCCTTACAAGATTCCCAGGAAAAGCTGACTGCAAACACCTAAACGACAAGGCACATGCCTTATTTTTATCTGTCTCCTCCACAGCACCCACTCACATGTCTTTGGCAACAATATCATACACAAAATTACAAACACTATTTTTTATTAAACAAATAAATGAATGATAAAACATTGAAAACAAAAAACAAAAGGATTACTCAGATGAAGAGTTGATCACAACTAGCTACACTTCCACCAGGTACAGAGCAGGTACAAAAGCATCTAGATAACTTTTCTTAAGATTTCTCAATAACTGAAAATCCATATAACTGCATTTGAAAATAAACTATTTTAGTGCCCTCTATATGCAGGGTCTACTTATGGACACTTGCATCCCTAGTTGAAAAGAGAGCTTAAAAGGGCAACTAAATAACAGATGGTATATCTGAGAAGAAGTGATTCCCAGAGCTGTTAGTAAAATTAACACTTCTCTATGACTTGTAATATGAAGTTACATCTGGCAAAAATAAATCTCTAATCAACATTATCAACACCATTCTAGTTAAACAAAATTTGGAATTCATCCACTATACTTGCCATTCTCACTCTCAAAAACTTCCCATAGGACTGCACTCATACTCTCACCCACTTGCAAAATTAGGGAAAAGCCATTCAACTAGCCTCAGCTTTACCATAGTTCAAACAGGTTTCCAACATAAAAAACAACCACCACAACAAAAAACCTTAAACTACAGGATTTCTTCTTTCAGAAAAAGCAAATACTGAATAGTTTTTACTGGAGATACCATGGTGTCTTTTAAAGCACTGAAAGCCTTCAGACTTTATCAATGAAGGCTGTTAGGCTGACATACGCATGCTGCTTGCCTTCTGTAAAAGAAATCCTAGCTTACAGTGTTTGGATGTGAAATGGATCCTGGGATGAAGTGGGGATACTTGGGAGTCAAAACTACTGCCAACTGTGTAGAGTTTTACAGGTTCTCCCGTCTTATAACTTGGAAGGAAGGTGCTTGTTGACACTGAGATGCATCTATTCTTACATTCATTTTGGTAATATAGTTACAAAAGCAGATGCATGTTTAAAGAACAAAAGGTAGCATGGGTAAGAATCTAATACTTGTGCGTGCTAAACTAACATTAAAAAAAAAAAGTTGTATCAGTCATTTGGAGCCCAGACATTCACAGAGATTGTTAGGGTATGATGGCATGTGCTCCAAAAGCAGATAGCTCCACCATTTATTGACTCCATGATTCAGTAAGTTACTTAACCTCTGAGTGTGTCAGTTTCTTCATTAATAAGTGCAAGGCTAATTGAGTCAATTTAAGAAGTTTTTTATTCAAGCACAGCGCTTGCTACAATGCTTAATAAATGTTAGCTTTAATTAGTACTATTACACAAATACATGAAGGACAAGAAAGTAAAGTCCAATTTCTCCAATAGATGAATTGTTCACATCATCATTCTCATTACCATTTGGTTGAGTTTAGTTGTTTATTTTATTTTCCTGCACACATGTCCAGTACTAGACATGTGCCTGTATATCCAGAGGGCCAATGAGCTTTATGGAAAGGTTTCAAGCATTGGCATAGTCCTCTCTTTCTCTCTGGCTGTGACATAATTTGGAATTGCAATCAGAAACTGTCCCTGGTACTAATGCTCAAAGGACATAGAGACAAACATTTAACCAGATTCTCAGTAGCAAAGGTCTGTCACCTGGTATGAGTCAATATCTGCCATTTTAAAGCCTGCCCTCTAACTGTCTGAGAGTTCACCTGAGTCTTGAGGAAAGTGATAGATCCTAGGTTCATAGAGAGCACTGGCCCAGAAAAAAGTACATACTGACAACATCTACCTTTTTCTTGGTATGGATATGCCAAACGAGGGTTAAATATAGTGTCTACAATCATCTCTAGGTAGAAAGCCTGTTTTCCAAGTTCATATTAAGAGTATGCTTTCCCTAAGAGCACACTAAGTAGTGAAAATAAAGGTATTTTCAGCAATGCACAGCTTCTGCCTGAAATAACAGATCAGAAAGGTGGTGTCCTTGGCAGAATTCATTCTAGTACTCCTAGCCTCTAAAGACACTGTCTACACCTCTTCGATAAAACTTTCTACTGCACTCTTTCTCCTTTCCCAGCTAGCTCTTCCACTAATGATAAGCTTTTTGGGCATCTTTTTTTTTTTTATCTTTATATATACAGTCTTTAGCCCAATGTAAAGCACATAATAAACATTCTAACATGTTAAGTTGATTTCGTTCTGTACATTTACCTTTGGTGACTAATAAATTTGAAAAAAAAAAAACAGTAACCTTCCTTCAAGAAAAGATATAGACCTCTGGGCCCAGTCCTTTTACATTATCATTTTCAAGGACTCTCAGTGTATTAGCCACACCATTTGACTTACCACCTTCTCACTATAACATGCTTATCAGTAAAAATATTGATATCAAATGAAAAGAGAATGCCCAATTCAAACCATCCACTGGATCTAAATTGGGTGTAAAAATGGTGTCTTTTATTTTTCCTAATATTTTTATCTTCTGTTGATGAATTCATCTGCTATTCCTAGAGAACACTGGTAGATAATTCTCTAAGTAGATTCAATTACCTTTAAAGAAATCATTCTTGATCACTTTGAGAAGATCTGAGCTTTGCTTAAACTACAATTCAGTGAGCTGACCTTGAGCTAGTCATTTTGTATCATGTCATTTATCAAAGAGACAAGCATAGCAATGGGTGGGTTCTGTTGCACCATCTTCAAGCATCAGCTCTATTACTTCATTCCTATTAAGGAGGTTTAAACACCATTTTCAATAGATGCTACACTTTATAAAGACAAACACGGCCCACACTCCTGGAAAAAATAGCCCACGTTCTTGCCATTCTATCTACATTTAGACATCGTCACAAATAGTGAAGGATATAACTAAAAAGTGCTAACATTTCTATTTTGGATATTTAATTCTATACATTTTCTATATGAAATAAAACTCACTAGTTTTTTTTTGTTTATTTAATTTTGAGAGAGAGAGAGAGAGAGAGAGAGAGAGAGAGATGGAGGGAGGGGCAGAGAGATGGAGACAGAATCTGGAGCAGACTCCAGACTCTGAGCTGTCAGCACAGAACCTGATGCGGGGCTTGAACCCACGAACCGTGAGATCATAACTTGAGCCAAAGTCAGATGCTTAACCGACTGAGCCACCCAGGCGCCCCAAAGCTCACTAGTTTTTGCAAAGCTCTTACCTATTAATAGTTCCATATTGTGCTAGTGTCAATGTTTTCCTGACAAGCAAAAAATATATTTCTGTTAAACATACCTACGTGGATCTCTATGTCCTTTTGTACATCTTTACAGTTTGTGAAGTGCAGATAGTAGATAATGTAGGATAAAAGAGAATCATTCAGGCATTATGCATTAGAGGCCTACTTTTGTTTATTTCTACTCAGTACTACTTCTATTTTTCTGCAATTCTGGGATTACTAAAACTGTTCCTTATTTCTACTGGGACCTAATCCTCCCCATACCTCACCTATGTAGAGACTTTAGGGATTGTTACATTCTAATGTTACCTGTCTCCTGGGCCACAGTTTAAAGGTTCAGAAAGGGCCCAAATTGGACCTATCACAGTACTGTATCTCCCTAAACACATTGGATTGGTCCAGGGGTGGAAATCTCACCTAGCTTTTTCAATCTAGAACAAAGTATCTATTCCTATACCCACACAGGGATATTCAGACTTCAGATACTGACCCCCCAAAACTCAGCTAGGTTTTCTACTGGGGCCTAAAGATTAAGACAACAAAACTTGGGAACTTTCTGAAACTATGTTTTCCAACACAAGGTAAAATGCAGTGTGCAGTGAGATAGAATGAAGCTGACAACCTGAGAGAGCACAGAGGAAACCAGATTGATTCCTGTCAGTGCCTGAATCCCTAGGGCTGGCCCTTAACATTCTTCCCTCCTCTGCTTGGTTATCCAAGGCTTCCTCCTATTCTGGGAGCCAATAAATCTCCCTCTTTGTCTGAATGGCCCAGGCTGCCTTTGTGACAGTTACAACCAAAATAATTCTAACTCATATTCATTAATAGTGCACACTAAAATGTACAGTCAAAAAGACAGCAACATTTCACTTTTCTAAAAAAAGAAATCAATGAAAGTGACAGAGGTTAATTAAGGGAACAAGTCACTAAATACTACCTAATTGAAAATATAATCTGATTTTTGGTAGTAAGTAAAACATTCAGGGAAAATGCCTCTAGCCTTCCTAGATCTCTAGAGTAGTGTGGACAGTGTCCAACAAGCAATTATTTGGGAGTGTGCTCATCTATACTTTGGGGACGTCGTATACACTAATAGAGCTCCTTCACCCCAAATTATAGAACCCGCTACTTATGAGCTACTAAGAAAAGGAAGGAAAGGTTGATTTTAGTATATTCATTAAAATACTGACGAATTTTTACATGTTGACATTAAAAGCGTTAGTCTCATACTCTGCTTCTAGGAGTACAATTTGATATGGCAGAAACTAGTAAGATCCTTCTGTAGAACAATGAACAATACATATCTAAAACATTAAGATCTGGTATTCCCTTTGATCCTGCTTTTTTTCCTCTTCAAATTTATCTTAATGAAAAAATGCATATATAGAATATTTTATCTAAAAAGATGTTAGCCACCTTTTTTTCCTTACAACTGAAAAAATGAAACCTTTTTGTCTACAGATGGGGGATGAATTAAATAAATATGGCATATTGATATATTGGAAGTATATGCAACTAATAAAAATAATGACAAACCTTTTCAAAGTACACTGAGTGAAAAAATCACATTACAAGATAATAGTGTAACAGATGTCTATTGTCTTAAAGAAAAATTTTCAAATTCATATGTAAGCAAATAAACATACCTGGAATCACAGATATCAATATTTTAGCACCTCTTTCTGGACAGTAGGATTATGGGTGATTTTTTATTTTGTTGTTTGTGTTTATGTTCTATAAGAGTCCTACAATAAATTCATATTATTTTTGGAATCAGAAAAAGTATTAGATGCCATTTTTAATGTTAAAATTTTTAAAATGAAAAGTCATATACTGTAATTTTATTGGTTGTGGAGAAACCTTGGAAACACCAAATAAAGGGATCTTTCACTGGGTAGTTACTGCAAGGGGTATTTCTTTCTAGAGGTCCTTGTTAAACAAACAGAGTGGCAGGTAATGTAGTATACGAGAGATGGCAAAGGGCTCGGTTTCAGAGTGCTTGAGTTTTACCTCAGGTTTTGTCATTTAATGGTGGAATGACTTGGGGCAATCACTGAACTTGATTTCTCTAATTTTTTTTTTAACCTGGAAAAAAAGAATATTAAGGCTTCTTTACCTTCTATCTCCATGTGCTACTGCAATGTTCAAATCTGTGCATAAACATACAATATATATGACTTGTAACTAAAGACCATTAATATAAGATAAAAATAGTTGTTAAAAATAAGGACATGTTAAAAATAAGGACATCTGAAAACCAAATAAATTGCAAAATCCAGGCCCCAAAAAAGAAAAATCAATAAAATATAAGGTTTTACAACACATTTAAAAAATTTTTTTTAACATTTATTTATTTTTTAGAGACAGAGACAGAGACAGAGTGTGAGTGAGTGAGAGGCAGAGAGAGAGGGAGACACAGAATCTGAAGCAGGCTCCAGGCTCTGAGCTGTCAGCACAGAGCCTGATGCGGAGCTCGAACTCACGAACCGCGAGATCATGACCTGAGCTGAAGTTGGACACCTAACCGACTGAGCCACCCAGGCGCCCCTACACCACATATTTTTCTACATCACCCCTACACCACACTATTTTCTCTAGTTCCTTCACTGAAATGATAATATAAAAATATATGATAGGTACCAATCCCACCTCTTTCCTAAAACCTCCCTGTTGAGTCAGTTGGAATGAACCATGAAGGCATACAGTACTGCTATTGGTTTGGGCTTCCTCTCACATGACGAGCATGTGCAATTCACAAACCATCAAAACGGCTACAGGAAAACATCCTTTTGGTTGTCTGTTAAGTGCCACACAGATGCTAAGATGACAATAGTAAATAATATTTTCATTGAATGTCTGTTAGGTTCCAGAGGCTGTGCTAAGTACTTTGTGCATGTTACCTCTGGTAAGCCTCCCAACAATATTAATCAGCGGAAATTATTAAACACCCAAGTCAAGGACACAGCTGTTCAGAGGTAGAGCTGGGATTAAAACCTATGTGCTTAACCACAGCATTAAAAAGCCTTCTGTCATGTGATATGAGTAGATTTGGGGATGGATAAGATATAGGTTCCAAATTAAGAGTACTAACATTTAGCGGCGTAGAAAAGACATACATGCATTCCTACATGAAATCAACGTGAGATCATTTCCACATAGATTTCCCTCCAAGAGGAGCTGGTGTTGTATCTGTGTCTTGAAGCTTTGTAACTCATTCAGGCAGAGAAAATGGCATGTGCAACAATATAACAAAAAATAAATAAGCATAGATTTTCATGATATTTACATCTCATATAACATATAATATGCTATATATGATATGCCATATATATGATACATAATATTATGGATAAAATGCTACTTGAGGGCAGCTCAACATCATAACTTTTACAAAATAAAACTCAGAAATAGTTACTGAATAAATGCTCAAAACTGTATTTTTAAGAATCTTTGAATCAAGGTGTGTACAGAATGGATTTGGGGATGGGAAGCGAGAAGGAGGAAAGACAAGGGGAGCAACAGATATGAAAGGCAGTAAGAACGGAAAGGAAAAAAATGGATATTGGTATTGGAGAAGACAATGCAAAGATCAGCCAGCCTGATTTCACAGTTTGTGGTGAACAAACAAACAGACTCAAAGATATTCAGTGTCACCCTGAACTTCTTGGGGAAAACTATTGTCAACAAGTAGAGTGAAGAGAGGAAGTTGTTTGGCTGGAAGATCTTCAGACATGTTTAGTGCGAGGTGCTTTTTTGAGAGGATCTTTTCATGATTGAGTTGGAGGTAGAAAGACAAAGTTAGCAGTAATTTGCAGACAGTGGATGGATGTGGCCTTGCTAGTAATGGGTGAGATAATCAGGAAGGGGAATTATAGGAAAAGAACGCTTCTGGATAAAGTGTGGGTGGGTGGGTGGGTGGAGAAAAACTCAAAATAGTTGGGGGGAAATGAAAGGGTTACAGAATCTATTCTTTTTCTGTTATACCTTATTCGTCGTTTCTGAAGAGTTATGTAGCATCTATACCTCTGGTACATTTGTCTTTCTACATTTCCAGGCACCATTTTTCAGAACCTAGCAGGATATGAAATGTAATACAAAGTGCACAGCTAAATATTCTCCAGTTTTAATCCATTTAAGTGTAACACATTTCCTAGTTAAGCCATTCATCACTGTTTGCAGACAGTCATAGACAGTGCCTTTTCTTACACGCATTTACTTCATAAAACACCAGGAGAAATTAAATTATGTTGGAACAGGGTGATGTCTAGCACAATTGGAAGAGAAAGAAAGAGTTCTGAAATTATCATCCCAATGTTAATGTCCTGATCCTGATTTTTCTTACAAAGCAAATGGTTTACTTTGAAGTGTCTGATGAATATAATTTAAAATTAAAGTTCTTTGCAAAGGAAACAAAGACCTGTTCTTCAGAAACCACAAAGCTGGAGTGTAAAGCGATTGATTTGTTTCCATATTATAGCTGTATTTCGTTACATGATAGTATTTTATGGCATCACTGGTGGAATATCATTTGTAATAGGGGCAAAACTGATTGCTGGAGACATTGGTTTCCTTAAGATGGAAAGATTAACAATTCTAGGGGTGCCTGGGTGGCTCAGTCAGTTGGGCGTCCGACTTCAGCACAGGTCATGATCTCATGGTTCGTGGGTTCAAGCCCCGCATCAGGCTCTGTGCTCACAGCTCAGAGCCTGGAGCCTGCTTCGGATTCTGCGTCTCCCTCTCTCTCTGCTCCTCCCCTGTTCTCACTCTCTCTCTCTCTCTCTCTCTCTCTCTCTCAAAAATAAATGAAGATTAAAAAAATAATAATAATAAAGGTTAACAATTCTTTCTCCACCACACATTGGTTACCTTAAGTATGGAGTTTTCTGGAGCTTGTAAAGAAATGACTGGTTCTATAAAATATTATTATGAGTCTATAGTGATAGTGAAGATTTTTTCATCAGGATGAGACAAAAACTGTGTAAGATGGGGACAGTCAAAGATCACCTACCATTCGTCACATGCAAGGTAACTGCCTTTCTCGAAGTTCACTCAAGCAGAAAATGAACAGCTGCCAATGTTGATCAGAGAGACAGAAAACGCTGCTTCCAGGAATGAAAGTCTCTGTTTCGTTTTTTTTTTTTTTTTAACTTAAAACAATATGCTATATACTTCTGCTGAAAAAACAAGAGAGCCAGACTTGATAAGATCACAGTCATGGAACTGATCAGTTGCTTCTTGATGTGTTTACAGAATTTCACAATGATATAACCAACAGATGCTCAAAAAGGCCTTAAAACCAACAAAGACAAACATTCTGTTTTTGGTCTTTGGTGAATTATTTTGAAGTTTCAAAGCATATTGTTGAGAACGGAATTTCCCCAAGATAACAAGTTTCAGATCTTGACTATTTGGGAGATTATAAACTGTACCAACTTGCCATTCTATCATTGGAAAATTTTAAAGCATTTTCTTGTTCCTTCATAAACACAAAACTCCTCGCAAAACAGAGACCCATTTCAAAAGATCAACTTTTGTGTATGTTTCTTAGTAATCTGTGGGTACAATAAAAAATACAGCTAATTCAAAAACACTTTGTTGTTAAGACACAACCTGCTAATTTGAAAATCTCAAGCAAAATAGATAAAGTGTATGCTGAGTAATAAGCAGCTTCAGGCAATTTATAATTGAAGAAACTATTTGAGAATACAGCCCCATCCTTCACTGGGGTCTTCTGCCTGTAAGAAAAAGACTAAGAAGGAAGAGATTCAAAAGAGGCAAAGAACCAGGGAAATCATGTTGAGAGAAAGAAAGGCAGTCCACGCTAAAAGATAATGAGAAGTCTTACTCTGCAACTGGTTATTGATACTGGAGATAGTTCCAAGATTATTCTAATCCATGATTATTAACATGACTATGCTATGAAAAAAATTCCTTAATATGTAAGATTTGGACTCATTATTTTTTAACCAGATATTCTAAATGTTTACAAAGAGGAAAAAAAGCAGTGTTTCCATGACCATTATAATCTGATAGGTAAGACAATACACAGCATTTGTGACTTGACTGAAAATTCTGTATCAAACTTAACAATAGGTAATGTATAGGTTTGGCTTCAATTCAAGCCAAACCTTTGTGGTTTTTTAATATCATGAAACAAACAATAAGGATGAAAGGGTGCAAAACTGAGTGTGATCAAGAGGTTACGCTTTTTCATACATGAGATTAGATACAGCTGTAGTAATGATGAGACGATAACTAAAGGGGAAAAAGTCTTTTTGTTACAAAAACTCAGAACAGGGGCACCCAGGTGGCTCAGTCGGTTAAGCATCTGACTTTGGCTCAGGTCATGATCTCATGGTCTCTGGGTTCGAGCCTTGCATTGGGCTCTGTACTGATAGCTCAGAGCCTGGAGCCTGCTTAGGGTTCTGTGTCTCCCTCTCTCTCTCTGCCCCTCCCCCACTTACGCTGTCTCAAAAATAAAAACAAACATTAAAAAAAAGTCAGAACAGCAATTTGTTACAGGAAAACTTACAAGAAAATGTGGGCAAGTATATATATCCTAAATATATCCTAAGGAATTGTTCAAAAAGATTCAAGTGGACAAAAGGACTTCCCAAAGTGTTCTCAGTGATGCCTGTCCAACACTATCCAAAGAACCTTGGTTCAGATCGATATTCTTTTTGGTGTCAATCATTTGTTGCAATAAGTCAGAAGTTTTTGAGAAGACAGGAATTCTACAGAGTCCACTATACTTTATAATATTAAATACAACAGTGTGAGATTACTTCCTGGGTTTTTAAAAATTAAAATTATATACACAACTTTTTAGAAAAGATTTTCATTGAATAGTGAAGTGTTATAGCAAATGGCAAAGTGTTATAGCATCTGGAATATCCAGTAAGCTTTTTTATTTCCCTCAAATGAAGAATCTTTTTAGGGTCAGAAACATAGAATTTGCTCAGTAAAATTTGTTGACAGAAGGAAGGAGGAAACAAATGGTTTTAGAACTTCCTTATGTAAATCATTGTGCTAATTTAGTCTATGATACACAAGAACTTAGGAGGAAGAAAAAAATATCTGAAATTAGCTTGATAAAGAATTGTCTTGAAAATAAGTAAAAGATTGACTTATTTTTGCCATTTGATTTAAGAATCACAAGTTGTACAGGGAGGGTGACAAAACATAAAAGACCCTTAAATATAAACAAACAGAGGGTTACTGGAGGGGTAGTGGGAGGGGGGATGGGCTAAACTGGTAAGGGGCATTAAGGAATCTACTCCTGAAATCAATTGTTGCACTATATGCTAACTAACTTGGATGTAAAGTAAAAAAATAAAATAAAATAAAAAAACATTAAAAATCACCAGTTGTTAGCCTGTATTAAAAAAATCAACTTTTTAATACAACTCAGTAACAAATTAGGTAACTTGACCAAAGTTGTACCCAAACAGCTCTTCATCCATTCAAACTGATTTTTATGTGTTGATTTCATGAAACTGATCTATCACTCAGGGCAATAAACTACGTAAGAACTAGGCAGTGTTTTATATGGTATTAAGGAGAAAACATTATTACTGGCACTTGTATCAAATAAAATTGCTTTCTTTGGCAAGCTAACTCAAACCAGGAAAATGAATTTGTTGAAGTTTTTCATAAACCTTATATAAAGTTTGCAATCTCCTAAATGTAAAACTCTGCTTATAAACATTGTCAGGGTAAAATTTCATCTTAAAACAGAGTGACTGCTTCTATTTCCTGTGATGTTTACACAGCAACTTCGACAGAATTACTCTAAGAAAGAAATAGAAAGGAAAATCAATAGCAACATTGCACTATGAAATAACCTTTGTGGCAGGAAAGGAACCAGAAGATTAAGATAAGACCATAAAAGTATGAAATAATGAAAAGGGCACAAATCTCAACCCCATGAGAAACAGTGAAGATGATTTCATGTGTATATTTTACGTACACACAATGGAGCATAGACATTTTGCTATTTCACAGAGTCATATGTAAGTGGTAATTAATACCATTCTGCTTAACCTTGCTGTATCCTCAAGCCGTGATCATACATTATTTGGAAAAATTACACTTTATAGCATTAATATAAATTTCTCATTTTCCACATAAATTCATTTTTAAATGGTGTCCTTATTTTAAATAATTTTTTTAAATTAAAAGCACACACAGACACATAATCTTTCCTTTCTTTAAAAATGCCAGCCTGCTAATTACACACTTAATCATATCTGCATTTACTATTTGTAGGCGAAATCCTTCTTCATTATTTGTGGGGGTTTTTTTTCCTTACCAAAAGCTCTGGAGCTATAATTATAAGATTGAAATTTAAAATCTCTGTCAACTTCTATCTTAAATATTAATTTGAGTTAAAAATTAGACATTTTAGTTTCAAATACTGAGCAACAAAAATGACTTCAACCATATATATAATCACATAGAAGGTAGTATCCCAAGTAATTTGGAAGTTTACATACTTTTCATACACATTTTTTAGCTTAAAAGGTCTTCAAAGCAACATGGTTGAGGCAACTTCTTTAACAGTCACCTAGTATTAACAATCAGATGCAGTCAACATTAGAATAAAATACCCTTCCAACTATTAAATAGCCCATGAGTGACAAATGAGTGCCCCCATTCAAACGAACCTTTGTAAACTGATGAGTCAAGGGGAGAAACACATAGATCAACTTGATAATCTGAAGATTACCTGGACTCTCTGTTTGCTTTTGCAAACATGTTTTAATTTTTGAGCCTTGGTGGCCAATTAGCCTCTGCCTCTGTGTCACAATCTGCTTTAAGTCATAGCTACAGAATTCTCCTATAAGGTTAGCTTGCAGTTGAGAATTGACACTTGCTTTTTGCTTTTCTTGGTAAGCATTCTTCCAAAGTTCTTTCCTTTGATCAAAACCGTATACAAATAGAAATTGGTCATTATTCTGAATGTAAAAAGTACATTAAATATTTACTTCCTTTTGATATGCACCAACCATCAACAGATGCTTTGGTCTACTTTAATGTTATAAATTTAGAAATGTTCATACTAACACTGTACAAATATAAGACAACATATGGATTGTCACGGGGGAACCAAGTTCATAAGTAGGACGGCAATGTGGAGACGAAATTTAAACTTGATCTTATTGCAACTGTCACTCTGAGCCAGGTTCAGAGATTGAAGGAGAAATCGTTACTTAGGTTTTTGAAAGCAAATTCATCTTATCCAATTTCATGGTTTTCCTTTCCCTCTGTTAGGATCTACTGATTTACACTGTACTTCAGTTTTGAAATTTGGAACAGACCAACTTTGCACTGTTCACTATTTTTTTTTTATTTATACTGCATTAAGATTAACTTCATTATGACCAATATTGCCATACCAGTTAATTACATTGACATTTATTGTAATTACATAAAATAAATTAGATGCATTTAAATAAATTCTAGTTAAGAATTTAAATAAATGAGAGCCACCCAGCACAAATGACAGAAAGAAACTATTTCAGTACAAAAGTGGCAAAGGCACCCTCTACTCTCCATGTTAAAATGATGCTGCTTGATTGACAAAACTTGGAGAAAATCATTGTGTAGTCAGGATATTTTCTCTCTAGCATAAGATCATAAAAATTTGGAACGGAATTTGGTGGTAGTAAGAATACAGAAAACACCAGAAGAAAAGTGAGAGGTTGTTCTTTTTTCAGTAAAGTATTTAAAATGACACTAGATTTCTTGATACCCATTTTCAATGAGCATTTATTGACAGCATGTACTATGAAACCAGCCCTGACATGAAGAATCCAATTATCAAATGGTACTTCTCTTGTCTTTGCTTTGGCAGCTTGTTACACTATGAGGACCAAGAAAAAATAAACTTAATACTCTAAAGAACATGGAGTCAGATCCCCTGCCAGGACTGTGATCAACAGTAGTCCCCACCCCCCCATCCACAATCCTCCCTTCCCAAATATACTTTTCTAATTTATGTAAGATGATTTGAGAGTCAGGGAAGACACAAAGCATTCCTAATGGGGAATACAGAGATTTTGTTCTGTTTTCTCCACCAAAGTACCCAACTTTGTGAGAAAACTCTGAAAGTAACCCTCATAGCAGCTGCTTAGGTGAAACCATTGACATTTCACTGCCAGACCTCTGAACTTTTTGTCATTCAAGTGAAACATAACTAGTTGAAGAACTTCTTGCTGAATTTTACACATGTCCCCCTGTGGCTCAGGGCTATATATGAAGAGGGAGAGAGAGGTCTGCTACTCACCTGGAGGTTTTTAGAGGCAGGAGATGGGCAGGAATAGTCTATGCTAGGTGTGAAAGAACCAAAGAAGTGAAAGAGAAAGGGACCCTCTGGTTCTTTTCATCAACCTGAGCGTGTTGACGAAGACCTCAGTGCCTAACTGGGCTTCATGAGGAGGAAGAGAAACTAGGAAATGGGAAAAGATGGGGGTAGTCCACATAATGGTTAAATGCGGAGATCCTCATGGGTTAGTGAAGGGCATAAGCTGTGTACTGAAGGTCCCAGGAGTAAGCACATCCAGTGTTTAAGCATCTCAAAATCAGACTTATCTACATTGAAGCCTCAGTTCTGACACTATTTCTGAGACCTATGTCAATTCACTTAAGGTCTCTGCGCCTCAGTTTTCTCCTCTGTAGAATGAGAATAATGACCTCTAATTCACAGAGCTTTTGTAAATAATAAGCTGGGCAGTGCTTTTAGAAATGATGTTAAATGATTACACTGTGCAAACTGTTATTATTACTTAACCCACACATCACATCTACCTTCATGCTGTGCCGATATCATTTTACCACATGATATATATTCTTAGGTCAGCTAGCGTCTTATACAACTTTATGTCTTGCATGTTTCCTAGAGGTACTGTAGTCAACAGATTCCAAGCATAACCTGCAATGACCCTTGTCTTTGTATAATCCTATCCCCTTTGACAGTGGGTGGAGCCTGTGAATACTATGATACATTATACCTATGACATATTTGGCAAAAGCCAGATTAACTGGTAAACCTAATCTAACCACATGAGTCCTTTAAAAGTACATAATTCTTTCCAGATGGTGGCAGAAATAAAAGTAAGAAAGATGCAAAGCATGGGAAGCTCTCAATGCATGTTTACTGCTTTGAACATGGAGGGGACCACATAAGAAGGGATATGGATGGCCTCTATAAAGTAAGAGCAGGCCCTGCTGAAAGCCAACAAGGAAACAGGGACTTTAGAACTACAGACTCAGGAAATTGTATTCTACCAACCACCTGAATGAATTTGGAAAAGGATTTTTTTCCCAGAACCTCTAGGTAAGAGCCCAACCCTCTTGATGGTTTAAGTTTAGCCTTATGAGTCCTGGAGTGGAGAACCCATGTAAGCCTGCCTGGACTTCTGACCTACAGAACCATGAGATAATAAAGGGGTGCCTGGGCACCTGGGTGGCTCAGTCAGTTAAGTGTCTTATTTTTGGCTTCGGCTCAGGTAATAATCTCATGGTTGGTGAGATCCAACCAAGTTGGTGAGATAGAGTCCCATGTCAGGCTCTGCAGGAGTAGTACCGAGCCTGCTTGGGATTTTCTCTCTCCTTTCTCTCTGCCCCTCCCCTGCTCGTGTGCACACTCTCTCTCTTTCTCTCTCTCTCAAAATAAATAAAGTTAAATATCTGTCAGGCCTCTACTTAATATGTTCAATCTTTAAACAAATAAATAAGTAAATAAATGAATGGGTGCCACTTTAAGTCAATAAATTTGTGGTAATCTGTGCAACAATAGAAGACTAACACAGATTTTGGTACTAGAAGTGGGGTTCTGCTCTACCAAACACCCAAGATGTGAGAGTAGTCTTCAAATCATGCAGAAGGAAAAGTCCAAGAGATACACAAAGTGAGGAGAATCTGGCACTGTCGCTGGCAAGAAGATGGAGGGCACCATGTGTAACAATAGCAGAGCCACTCCTAAGAGCTGAGAATGACCGTTCAGCCGAAAACCCATAGGGAAACTAGGACCTTAGTTTTCATAGCCACATGGAACTAAATTTCATCAACAATCTGAAGGAGGGTGGAAGCAGTTTCATCCCCAGATAAGAGCCCAGACCAGTTGATACCTTAATTTTAGCCTTGTGACACAATGAGCAGAGAAATAAATCAAGCCCATCCAGACTCCTCACCACAGAAATGTGAGCTAATAAGTGAGTGTTGTTTTAAGCTGCAACTTTGTGGTATTTGATTATGCAGCAGCAATAGAAAAAATACAGCTACTATAACCTACTTATTGAATGAATACTATTAACTAAGTAAAAGTACTTTATGTAATGTCCATGAAGCAACTATTAGAAAATGTCAGGAAACACTTCCTGTGACGTCTGGGTTGAAAACTCTTCCAGAGAATTTTGAATCCTGGATTGTTCAAATCTGGGGAGGGGGGGAAGCCATCCAGAGGCTAACTGAAACTAGGATTAAATGGTAGACACACATAAGCTCCCCAGGTGATGTTGAAAATATTTGTTGGGAATGCAAGCTGGTGCAGCCACTCTGGAAAACAGTATGGAGGTTCCTCAAAAAAACAAAAATAGAACTACCCTATGACTCAGCAATTGCACTACTAGGCATTTGTCCATGGGATACAGGTGTGCTGTTTTGAAGGGACACATGCACCCCCATGTTTACAGCAGCACTAGCAACAATAGCCAAAGTATGGAAAGAGCCCAAATATCCATCGGTGGATGAATGCACAAAGAAGATGTGGTACATATATACAATGGAGTATTACTCGGCAATCAAAAAGAATGAAATCTTGCCATTTGCAACTACGTGGATGGAACTGGAGGGTATTATGCTAAGTGAAAGTGGTCAGTCAGAGAAAGATAAAAATCATATGACTTCACTCATATGAGGACTTTAAGAGACAAAACAGATGAACATAAGGGAAGGGAAACAAAAATAATATAAAAACAGGAGGGGGACAAAACAGAAGAGACTCATAAATATGGAGAACAAACTGAGGGTTATGGGAGAGGTTGTGGGAGTGGGGATGGGCTAAATGGGTAAGGAGCACTAAGACTTCTCCTGAAATCATTGTTGCACTATATGCTAACTAATTTGGATGTAAATTATAAAAAATAAAAAATAAAATTAAAAAAAGAAAGAAAATATTTGTTGGTGGTGGTGCAGTGAATTTTGCAGAATTTTGTAGGATGAAGTCTAGGCACCAATACAATTTGGTCATTAACTGCCATGGCTTACTCACAGGCTGGTAACATGCAGATTACCTACAATGAAGGGCTGGTTTCTGTGGCACTGGGTAAAGTCCCAGGCCACTTGAACGAATGGGTAGATCAGTAGTTTGGAATAACTTTAGGGAGAAGGCAGGCTTGCCTTTTAGTCATTAATGCTGAGTTTCAACACTGAGTGCTAAAGAGTAAGGTAAAAGAATCTTCATGGTTAACTAAACACTGCAGAGATGATCCAATCTACTCCTCTGCTTCTCCCCCTGTGCATTAGAATACCTCACACTTCCCTGCCAAAAGAGCATCCTTCTTATTTTAGGAGATCTCTCGAAATGAGATCAAAGAACACTCTCCAAGGAACTTAATTATCCTTCCTTGGAGGAAGTCCTCTCTTTGAGCAAAAAGGCAAAAAGGAAAGGTCATTTTATCTCGTTCTGTTTTCATCGATGACTGTTAATTTGACAACACATGTTTTGAATTTAGAATATTTTAAAAATACAGCTACTGCACTGGCATCTGGTACTATTGGCAACCAGGACAAGGTTAAGAAACAACAGGAATTGAAAACGCCTTTCTTAGGAAGGAATGAGGATAAAAATGGTCTTCTGAGTATCACTTTGCCCCTTAATTCATAAAGAAAAAAGAAAGCATTGTCAGAACTAATTTATAAACCACTGGATTTAGAAACCTTATCTATTAAGTTCTCTTAGAATAATTGTTCTCAAACTTGACTGCTTACTGCAATTAACTAGGAATCTTTAACAAATTCTTATGCCTGGGTTTTACTCCCTTCAAAGATTCTGAGTCAATTGGTCTGGAAGGCAGTTTGGGCATTGTAATTTTATAAGAGTCCCCAGACAATTCTAATATATAGTGAGGAGGATCTCATCTCTTTACTGACTGGTCTTGGCACACCTGCCTCTGGGCCATGGCCCAGGATTACACACCTGATCCACTCAAAGGGAAAGGCAACTATAAGTCTAGTTCATCTTCTCCAGTAGAAAGGATGGGATTCTAGAAGTCTTTCCAATATTAAAATCCATGAGTATCTGCTCGGAAATGAACATACCACAGAATACTGCTTTCATATCAATGTCCTTATTTTTCCAAAGGGTTTTTTTCAGTTCTTCTGACTACAAGGGGGAAATGTCTTGTTTGAGTGCAAATTAAATCTTCCTTCTAATAAGAAGGATGTGTCTCTGCCTTGGGACTGTGTATAAAGAGTCTAGTGATGGCACACAGTGGTCTTACAGATGTTCATGATGAGTTGAAAGGGACAAGAAAAACATTAAAACCATACATCACAAATCCCGAAAATGGGAAAATTAATAGTTACAGCTTTAAAACCAACCTCAATTGGCACAGTGGCAAATTTAGCAATCATTTATCTACTTTCTACACTACTGGTGAGGAATTAAAGCCCCAAGTCAGAAACATACCCAACTGAAAGTAGCTTTACGCTTATTTTGGCTAAAATTTGGATAGCAACAGAATTTGGCCTTTAACAAAAATCAGGTTCATTTAAGGTTGTGCTGATGTTCAGAGAAAAGAGTGGAAACTTGAGTAAAAGAAGTTATTAGAAAGGACATTTACTGGCGAGGGAATAGAATTAATGGAGCTTTGATTTTTTTTCCATCTTACATTTTCTTTTGTTTTCACCCTCATATACATATTGATGATGAATCAATTGGAACATTTTTATGGTTGCCAGAATCTTCTAACCCTGAGGCCTAAGTAAGATTGTTTGATGGCAGGTTTACTGACATAATAGAAGTTGGAAGGCCAGAAGCCAAAACTCCATTTTACAAGGTGTTTCTGGATTGGGTGGTTGACAAGCCCAGGTCAAGACTTAGGTAAATGAAGCCCTAGAACAAAACCTACAGGTGCTTTTCTTCAGCAGCTAGATCCAGCCAAGACTCTTGCCATGAATTTTAAGGAGGCTGATGATGATTTTCTCTTTTCGCCATTTCTTTTTTTTCAGATTTTATTTTTAAGTAATCTCTACAGCCAACATAAGGCTCCAACTTACAACCCTGAGATCAAGAGTTGCATGCTTTATGGACTGTGCCAGCCAGATACCCCTCTTTCCACTACTTCTTTATCCCAATGGTTGCTGGTGGTTAAAAACAAACAAACAAACAAACAAACAAACAAACAAAAAACACTGTTCCCCTTTCTTTCGACTCCAATATAAACAGTTCATGACTGTAAGGCATCCAGACAAAAGTAAAAAAACATATTATTTGCCAGAGGCATCTCCAAATGGAATATCAATTTTCATGTGGAGAATGTTCATTAGAGGCAGAAGCAAACATATAACTATCATACTAGTTTCTATTTGTTGACCAAGTATTTTAAACTGGGCACCTGAAATGTATTAAGTCATTTAATTAGCCATTCTGTGCGGTTGCTGCTATTATTATTTTCATTTTACAAATTAGGAAACTGAGACACACCAAACTGGCTGAAAGACACGGAGAAACTGGATGAAAGACACGCAGATAGCAGTAGACGACTCAGGATTCAAGAACCTAGGGAATTTGGCTCCAAGGAGCCCACTCTCCTAATCGGCGCGCTATACTGTAGCTATTGTGGAAAAGGGCTCACGAGCTCAAGAGACTGACACACTGCTTTGCTGGGAAAGGGAATTTCAGGGAGATTTCTTGTGAAAGCTTGTTAGCTGACCTAAGGAAAAAAAAATGTGAAATAGAAATTAAATTTGTGAAATGGATGGAGAAAGGGGAATGGAATTTGTGGCAGAGGAGACAGCTCAAGTAAAATCAAAGAGGTAAAGATAAAGCCCTTCATATTGTGTGTTGGGCAGTTAGGTATGGCTAAGAGATAAGATCTAAACCAGGGAGACTGTGTTGGAGAGGAAAAGAGGGAATAGGTCATGGGAGTCTTAGTATCAGACCAAATACTTGGGCTTTATCCTACAACAAAGAAACTCTAACATGTTTTGAACCATGACTCATAGAATGATATACACTTTACATGGTAAACTAGTACATTTATATGTACATATGAGATAGATAGATGATAGATAGATAGATAGATAGATAGATAAAAGAATAAGTTATAACTAGTAGGACCCTCTGAATACATTTTTAGACCTGCTAATGGGTTACAATTCACAGTTTGAAAGCAAGTGTTATAGGTACTGTAAATATATGGAGACATATGGTGATCAGCAAAAGATCTTGATGAGAGAGATTATAATTTAACTGTCACTCAACTGGGTCACTTTGATTGCATTAATCAGCTGTTTGAGGATGATTTGGAAGAACAGACTGGGGACAAAAAGAAATTTTTCCAAGCTCAGGCAAAAGAGGACAGGGAGTGCAAAGTCTAGTCAGACATCAGAAAGAATAAATTCAGTAGCTTAGAGTCTCTGCTAAAGGGACAATTCCACATTAGAAGAATGATAAAAGGAATAGTCATAGTACTTTCATTCTTGGATACCTTTGAAAATGTAATGAAGGCCTAGTGATATTGATAGGATTACTGACATATTTGCCTGAGGGACAGGAAATAAATAAATGATGCCCCCTTCCAACTCTAGATTTATCTTCCTGGTCACTGACCATCTGAAAACCCATTTTACTTGCCTGAGAATAAAACATTAAATGTGCATGGGGTTCTTCTGAAAAGGAGCTTATAGAAATTTATTAGAAACAGATGAATAGTCATGGCTTTCTCTGCTTGATCTGCTCATGCAAATGATTCTGCAACTACCAGAAGAGAACTTAGTATCTCTTTCTCAATAATAAAAGATGAAGCTTCTCCCACAGGCTCTTGAAATAATTTTTCTTGAGCTTATTATAGATAAAACAATGCCTTCCAAAATATTTTAAACTTATTAGGGATAATTATTAATATTTTTCATTATGTTATTTCCCTAATTTTAAAATATTCAAGTATATTAGGACTCTCATTTCCTCTTGGTCTATATATTGTTAGCACTATTTTTTAACTAGAAAACTAAAAACAATAACAAGGAAAGTCACATGTAAACAAATGAGTGAGCCTAAGAAAGATTCAGGGAGGTTCTTGAAGGACTCCTCAGACTGATTTTCTTGTTGGAATCCGGAGCTCAGCAAAAGCCTTAAAGACAGTGTGTGGAAGATGGAGATGAACCAAGTTCTAGAACTGTTTCCATATCTGGCTGAATATACCTCCCCAAACAGAGAAATAAACAAATAAAAGAAAAACTAAAGTAGAAATGTAGCCACTAAAATTGGCAATTCTGGACTGGATACCTGTTGACATCTGGCTTTTGGGAAACTCACTTTCCGTATAGCTCATTCATTTTAGCCTTGATCCCAAAGGAATCACGTACCTCCTTCCCAAGCATAGTATGCATAAACAAACACATACCCTATCCATAGTTAACTATAAACCTACAGTCATTTCCTTGTCAGCAGAATTTGATTTTCTAGTCCATGAGAGAGCTAATCAAGTCAGACTCTTGGGAATGTGCATGTGCTTACCTGGATCACCACTACCTTAAAAATATTGATTCTGAATTCAGAATTCAGCAGCACAACTTATAAGAAAACATCTCAAACCTATGTCAGGCAAGATGTAGTATAAACAAATAAATATATACAATGGGAAAGTCGCTAAGAAACTTTCACTAAATCTGATAATGGAAAGATTTTGTTCCAGTTGACTATCATTGCTCCTGTTCAAAATATAGTAGGCCTTCTCCAGAGTAATGCATGGCTGAAATGAAGAAAGTCTAGCTTTTCAGCCAATCAGTAGAGTAATGAGGACACTAATGTTATCTAAGATTCCTACCTGTCTTTTGCAGACTGAATACAGTAGCCAGAATGACCTTGGAATAAGGCAATGACCTTCAGCCCACAAAGACTCAGTTTAAAATCCTGAACCAATGACATAATGAGTATTTTTGTGATAATCATTTGGCATGCAAATTATTTTAAGGTCATTAGGAGGTAGCATATACCTACATGCATAACAAGTCCATTTTTATGTTAGCATACCCCAAAGGACTTTCCTGCTGTGTGTTTTATACCGCTGCTGCTTTATGTTTTATGTGTTTGCATTAATGTTTTAATTTTCATATACACATCCTTAGGCCATTTTATGAAGGGCATGACTTTTAAAATTCGGTCGATATATTAAATTAATGTAAAATAAGGTCATCTAGCAAGCAGTCCTAAATCAATTCCCTGTGTTCCCTCTGTACACTCAAACCTTCCAGTATGGTTTATTTATTATGGGCAATGTGGAAGTAAGATCTGGGCTCTAAACTCTGACCATCTGTCAGATTAACGTGCATATGCACTGAGTGTCTTTCTTCAGATGATGGATCCTACCACAAGTCCTCCCTACAAGAATATATCAATCCCCTTCTCCACAAGAACAAACAAGAACCACAATTGATGAATATCAACAATGAATACATAAGATAGAGCTTGCCCTAACCTGGCCATTATGATTAAAATACACTACTTCATTGCCTCCAAAAACCTGCCCGATATTACAGAAGTAGAAGGAATGTGTTAGAAAAGAAAAAGAAATACCAAGAAGAGGAAACATAATGCAGTGATTAGGGCTAAAGGTTTTAGAACAAGTGGGTCTCCATCAGACATAGTTTAACCATTTACTATAATGTAAGTCTGATCTAGTTAATTCTCTTCTTTGAGCCTCAGTTTCCTAAATTCAAAATAAGGACAGTAACAGTAAGAGCACTTATGACAAGATTTATTATAAGACATAAAACATCTATGTAACACATCTTAATCAACATATTTATTACAACTGCTGCTACAGAGATGACTTGAGATTTGCCATTAAAAACCAAGTAAGGATTGGGTGGCATGCTGTATTTTAAATTCTGATTCAACCAGGCACTATACTAATCACATACATATGACATTTGTATCGTATTAGTGTCACCACATAGCACAGTGCTTCAGAAAAAGAATCTGCCTTTAAATCCCAACTTTATCACTCATTAGTTGAACTTCAGTCATTATCTTCTTCACATCACTATAAAATTGATAGGGATAATACTGCCTCCTTTACTCTGTTGTTGGGAGGATTAAATAAGTTGAACATTAATGTTACACTGTTAGAAAAAAAAAACTTCTGGTACTTTTAAGCATATGACAAATATTCACTGTGGTGATCATCCAATTTAGTTCAGAAAAGAAAATAGCTGAATATTTAAAAATCCAGAAAAGCAAAAGACCCAGTCTAGTAGTCATTAAAATAACAATCAGTTAAAATCATAATAATAAGCATTAAAATAATAATGCTTTAGTTAGTTCAGATAGAGCATACTGTTGGTTGCTACTATCCAACACGGACTTCTCAATAACCTTGTGACATCAGTAGGCTACGAATTCTTGTCTTTATATCATACTTCACGAAATTGAAGCTCAGAGATCAGCGACTTGCTGAGCCACATAATAGAGAATCATAGAGCCTGGGGCTAACACCTAGGTGCAGGCCTCCTGTTCTGGTGTTCTTTCTATTACAGTGCTTCTCAATGGTCCAAGAACAAAATCAAAGCAAGGCCATTCAACATCTATCCTGATTAACGAGGACAACATGGCCCCACAGACCAGGGGCACAGTGCTTCCTGACTTGATAATTCTAGAGAAACCATTAAATCTGTATGAATCATAGCATCATTATCACAGAGATGCATTTAGAACTAACCAGTTTTTGAGACTGTATTCATGTAAAGAGGATCTGATTTTCCTTTGCTTTTGACACTTCATATTCCCTTTGTCTCCCAAACCTGTAATGATTAATTATTTGCAGCTGGAGAGGGCATCTCCTGAACAGGTTACTTTTTAAAGTATCCATTTGATCTCTAATTTTCAGCCTCTTCCATGAAAAAGTACATGTTTTCATTTTGCTTTTTGATCGCTGTTTTCCCCTGTGACTTAGATAATTCAGGATATTCCTAATTACACACTACAGTAAGGGACAGTTAGTACACCTCTAGTGCTCCTGGCTTTGCAAATAACAGGTAGAATCTGTTCAACAGCAGGAGACCATCACCCCATGGCAATTTTCCTCTACACTTGTGATAAAATTCACTGCCATAGGAAGGACGTATTATGCAAATATCTAAGCATTAAGACTTTGCCACTTTAAGATTTGTCATTATAAATGAAAGAATATATGTGGATACACACCCATGTCAAATATATATGAACATATCTTCATTTATAACAACAAAAAATGGATTAGTTCTATATATGTGAAAACTAGACTGGGTAACATCAATTCAGAATTTACACGGTATGAAGGAGAGAAGGGGAAAGAAAAATGAAACTCAGTAAACACACAAATCTCTCCATTGACAAGGTGCCCTTTCTCAGCTTCCTTTTACTTTACCTTTCACTTTTTCTTCTCAAATTATGGTCTTCAGACAATTCTGCACATATTTACCTCTCGAAGGGACGTTATCCCTCATGTCTTTTTTGGGAAGAAAGAGCTCATGAAAGCTCTCAGGCAAGGGGGGGGGGCAGTCAAAGTTCATTTATTGAATCCCTAGCTCACGAAGCACTGTGCTAGGTGCTCAAAACACAGTCTCACCCGTTGTTCATTGAAGAGGTAGGAAAAGCTATGAATCTTAGCATTACCACTGCCATAAATGCTATGAACTGAAATGTCCCTCCCTTCCCCCAAATTCATAAGTTGAACTGAAGGGTCACCTGGTTGGCTCAGTTGGTTTAGCTTCTGACTTCGGCTCAGGTCATGATCTCGTCATTTATGGGTTCGAGCCCCATGCTGGGCTCTGTGCTGACAGTTCAGAGCCTGGAGTCTGCTTCGGATTCTGTGTCTCCCTCTCTCTCTGTCCCTCCCCCCTCACGACCTGTCTCTCTCTCCTTCAAAAATAAATAAACATCAAAAAAAATCATAAGTTGAAGCTCTAGCCTCCAATGGGGTGGTCTGTGGAAATGGGGCCTTTGGGAGATAATTAGGTTGAGATGATATCATGAGGGTGGGACCCTTATGATGGGATCAGTGTCCTTAATGGAGAGGATGTGCCCCCCCCCCCTTTCTCTCTCTCTCTACCTGCCAAGTGAGGAATGAATGAGAAGGCAGTCTTCTATAAGCCAGGAAGAGTGCTCTCACCAAAGACCGGCCATGCTAACCATTTGATCTTGGACTTCTAGCCTCAAGAACCATGCAAGAACTAAGAAAAAAAAATGCAAGAACTATGAGAAAATAACATTTAAGCCACCTAGTCCATGGTATTTTTTTATGGCAGCCTGAGCTGGCTAAGATGATCACTACCTCCTTAGGCCATTGAATAAAGGATAAAAAGGTTTTCTTCTCCCATCTCACAAGTTGTAAAAAAACAAACAAAACAAACTTTGATATTTCTTCTTAGACCAAATGCATTATGGTATCATATATGTTTCAGCTCTGAACTAAATATTCTAGACCAAATGCTACTCGGGTTAGAAAATTAAAAAGAAAATTAACAAGTGAATCCCTATTAGGCAATTTAGAAAGTTTTTCAACAGCTCAGTGTGTTAAACCAAAGTTTCTCAATCTCAGTACTGACAATTTGGTCCAGATAACACTTTGTTGAAAAGGCTGTCCTGTGAATTTTGGGCTTTTAAGCATAACTGGCCTCTATGCTTAATAGGAACTATAATGACCTTCAAATCTAAATAATAATCTCTCTCTCCCTCTTTGTCTCTACCTCCTTCTTCTCTCTCTTTCCCTCTCTTTCTCACTCTTTCTTTGTCTCTCTCTCTCTCTCTCTCTCTCTCTCTCTCTCTCTCTCTCTCTCACACACACACACACACACACACACACACAAATCCCACACACATACCAGCACTGAAGTGTAAAAAGAAAGGTGGTAAATAAGGTAGCATGGAGCAGAGAAAGAGAACACCAGCCTCATGAGAGATATTTCACTGATTTGAGTTCTAGGCCTACCTTCAGTTTTAAAGAAGTCTCACAATTTCTCAAACCTCAGCTTTTTCATAGAAGATACATATCGTTCCTTCAGTGTAAACAATCACTGATCCTCAATGTATTTCAGATGAATGGAGTAGAAGGAACATTTTGAGTTTAATGGCCTAAGAAAAATTAAACAAGCTAAGTTACATTTGAATACCAACTATATGAACTATAATTCTGAGAACAACTTGGCCAGATAGCCTGAGTCTCTTTGGTAATGCCAGTGACAGATTGGTTGGATGGCTCTGCATGCAAAATTCTCTTTTACACAGCCTGCTCAATTTGGCCTACCCAATGTTCTGCCTGGGATAACTTTAAATCTGGGTAGGCTCAGAATTTTTCCTTAGTGTCTCACAAGCTGTAAGGACAGTCCATTATAAATGCCATCTTCATTCAGTCAATCCTTGCCAATGATTTTATGCTACTTTTCTTCTAAAATACTGCATATAATTTGAGACATGTTGCCCAGAAAACAGAAGTTACACAAGGTTGGGAGGCACACTCTACTTTCTCTTTGGGGGACTTGCAAAAACAAACAGGGATCGAAGGGAATGAATTAGAAGTTTACTATGCAGTTTGGATTATAAATGGTTCACTGCAACAGTAAACACTTTGCTGGTTGACTGGCTAGAAGTGGAACAAAAAGAAAGAAAGCCATCTATAGATCTCCAGAGAGCTAAAACATCTCACCATACCCTTCTTATACCAAATATGCCATCAAGCACACTTATTACAAGTTTTAGCCATGTTTTTTAGAGGTCTCCAATAAAAATCAGCTTGCATCTGCAGAATATACAAGTAATAGCAGTAGTTGGAATCTGGCCGTAAATCTTCAGATTATGAAGTATCCAAGGAGGAAGCTATGTATGGATGAGAATGTCCTCTTTGTAAGGAGAAATAAGAATATTTGAGGACACTTTACTTTCATGATGAAAACCAATAAAAAACTGAAGACTGTATTCCCAGGCTTCTCCTTTCAAAGGAACCAACCTCATTGTTGGTCTAACCAGAAAAGTCATTCAGGACAACTGGAGAACACTGGCTTTAGGAATTAACAGGAAACACCTCATCCAGTACTTCAATAGTATCAAGCAGCTCTCTTCACAAAAAGATGGCATAGTTCTACATTTCAGTACCCCTCCCAGGGAGAAGGCAATAGATGTGAGTAGGTAAACAACCCTAACCTGTCTAGTCACATCAGCGTATTAGCCACAGAGAAACAGGATAAATAAATCCTGGGACCACCTGAAGTGATTTGTTGATCAACTGTGTGTACATAATTACTGCTTTTGTATCATTAATTTTAATTACCTGTTTTCCTTTTGTTCTTATGCCCTGAGGTGAGTTTTTCATGGAAAATGGGTGTGATTTTATGGATATTATATGCAAACAAACAAATTAGACCCACCGAACTAGGGAGATCATTTCTTTCCCTTCCCTCTTCTGAGCTTAGCTGCTATTTTCTGAAAGCGATACTGATTCTATGGTAACATGCACAAAGGTATTAATCAGGAGGAAAGCAGTTTTCATGAATTCAATAAAGCTTATTATAGAGTAACTTATTATAACACACTACCAATCTATGACCCCAGCAATAGTAGTCCCCGAGTTATAAATAAAGTGTATGTTTAAATGTTCACCCCTGTTATACACTATATATTGGAGCACTCTTTACAGTTTCTCACAAGAATCATTATGGAAAAAAAGAAGGTGGAGAATGAAAAATTAATAGCAGCAGCTGCTTAGGGGTGCTTAAGTCAAGGTAGGCTTCCAAGCAGATGCAAATGGCCCACTGCTTCTTTCTTTCTTTCTTTCTTTCTTTCTTTCTTTCTTTCTTTCTTTCTTTCTTTCTTTCTTTTTCTTTGAATATTAAATGTTTATTTGTTTTTGAGAGAGAGAAAGAGCATGCATGTGCCCATGAGCAGGGGTAGGGCAGAGAGAAAGGGAAAAAGAGAATCCCAACCAGGCTCCACACTGTCAGCGCAAAGCCCAACACAGGGGGGCAGGGATCGAACTTACCAACCCTTAGATTGTGACCTGAGCCGAAATCAAGAGTCAGCCATCTAATTGACTGAACCACCCAGGCACCCCTCCTTCTTTCTTATGCTGCCTACGGGTTATCATTTCACTTTTTCACACCATGATTCTAAAATTAAGCACTACATCCTATTATTTGTTTTTAATATTTTCATTTTCAAGCAATTATTATCACAGTTAAATTTTTACTCACAACCATGAATATTATCACAGGGAGATGTGATACACTGAAGATCTTTATTACATAGAACTAGTGGGTATAAAAAGAAAGCTCTTCAAAATAATAATGACAGTAATCTACATTCCATAGTTACTGGGCGTAGATTGGCTTTGGGAATAGATCCCAGGAATACTACCATCACATTATTCACTGTTGACTAAAATTCATCAACAGAAGTATATTAATTATGGCCCATGTAAGAGCCTTAGATGTTGAAACACCTAAATGATCTCATTATAAAGCTATTATGGCAAGGGGCATTAAAATATGGTGCTAACAATGTATACCTATCATAGAGAGAATGATACTGAGTCAAAATCTGTGATTAAGTATAAGCATTAAGGACCAGCATGTGCTGTGACTTCTGTTTCAACCAATTTTAGAAGACAGTTACCAAGAAGGATTCCCTGAAATGTGATTTTTAGATGTGAGCAGGGAAGAAAAGACAGAGGATGAAGCTATCATCTACCTTCTCTGTTACTATAACACTGAAAATTTGTCAGAAACATCTGTTCCTTAAATAAAACAATAAAAATTGGCAACTGAAGCTTGGAAGTTAATTTCAAAGTTTATTATACTATAGGGTTCATATTTAGCAGCTGTCAATTTGTTAACGACAACTCTCATAAAAATCAGCAAAACCCGAGCTCTTCTCCTGCCAAAGAGATGGCTGTTTGTCAGTGTTGGAGGTTTTTGGGGATGTTGTTTCTTGAAAAAACCAACCTCTACTTTAAAAAGACAATATCTGTATATTTATTGATAAAAAGTTCACTTGACAAAAAAGATTGAAACTCCTTCCCTGAATTTTGAAAAATTAATATATGTCTATGAAAAACATGGGATTTGGTTGTTCCAATATTTTTAGGCAGTGTTTTTCAATCTTGGGTAATCTGATCCCCCCCCCCCCCCACCTCCAAGGGGAAGTTCGGCAATATCTAGAAACATTTTTGTTTTTCACAAGTAAGGGATGCTAATGGAATCCAGTGTGTAGAGATCAGAGATGCTCCTCAATATTTTAGCATATACAGGGCAGCCCTCACAACAAAGAATTATTTGGCCAAACATGTCAGCTGTGCTAAGGCTGAGGAATTGTTTCAAAGAAATTGATTTGCTGGACTCAGACTAAAGTTGAGTTTGCATTTACAGACTTACCAAACCATGGTTTCCATCTGGAGTGTTCTGGTGGAGAAGTACTGGTTGCACTTTGAGTGCTATTTGAACAACAGAGTCTAACGCTTTAGCTTAAAATTATAGCAAGTACATTTGCATTGATGTAATTAAATTGTGTCAGTACTTACACTGAATAGGTTTCCATGTACAACGTCTTATAGCTTGGTCATACAAATGAAACTTTAACTCAAACTGGACAGGGGGTTTCTTTGGATAATACTTACCTTCTAAATGTACATTAGCTAATATTCCACAGAGGCACCCTCATTCGTTATCAAACAAATGTTAAAAGACTTGAATATAGTTTTATCCCAAACTTTATTTCATCATTTTCTCAAATTAAAGGTATTTCCAGAAGTATATATATCAAATTAATATATTTAGATTACTTATCTCTCAAATAATGATTTTAAGGATTCTACATAATAGAGAGAGTCACTTTCAGGCCAGGAATAAGGACCAAGGATCCATATTGTGGTGAATGTCTACTCTCAATCAATCATTGAGAAAAAATACCTTATGTCTAATATTCGTTTACTTTTAAAAATGCCATCTCTCATGTAAAATCATTTTCAAAAAAAGCTACTTACCCCATAAAAAATAAGAACAGAAAATAAGGCAGAGACAAATCAAATGTGTGTGTGTGTGCACGCACACGCACACGCATGTACAATTTTATTGGAATAATATTATGTTTTGGTAGCAAGGCCTACTGTGTATAGTGTGTAGCCAAACATATATTATTCCAATAAAATTGATCTTTGGAAAATAATATCACTAAGAAATTTAAAGAGGACACATCCACTATCAGCATGGCTATTTTCACTTAAATCAGTAAACATCTCAAAATCCAAGATCTCAAAAATTCTCTCCTGCCATTTGGATCCCCGGAGCACTCAGCCAATCTCTCTCTCTCTCTCTGTCTCTCTGTCTCTCTGTCTCTCTCTCTCTCTCTCAATTTAACAAACACTTAAATAACACTTAGAATATACCTGATGCTTGTCTTAATTTTTTATAAGTTTTAATTCTAAATACTCTGTTATATGTACATGCATTGCCTACATTTTACAAACAATGGAACTAAGGCATACAGGGATGAAGTAATTAGCCAAGGTATCACAACTAGTAAATGCAGACTGTCCTTGTATCAAGGCAGGCTGGTCCCAGAAGCCTTGCTCTTTAGTCCTTTGTAGGTTGCCCTCCTCTTTATCACATGCTACCAAACCTCATATTTATCTAGGTCTGCCTAAGTAGTGTAGCCTTGGAGAAAAATGAACATGTGTGAAAAATCTCAGATCAAGTCAAAGAAAAAGCTGTGGGGAATCCAAGAGAAGTAGCAGTGACCTTATCAGCTGGTCCATCTATGGAGTTGTTTTACCCAAAAATCTCTTAGAAATACAAGTCCAAAAATAGATCTGAATTAAAAGCATCTGGTCTCCTAGTTTCATTCTATTTATGATATATATTTTGTACCACCAACAACTTATTTCTTCCCTTATAGGGAGAGGCAGTATACAATGGTATTTAAGAGCAGACACTGAAGCTGTATTTCTGGGAGTCAGTTCATCAATTTGAATTGCTATTACTATATTTTCTTTTTTTTTTAATTTTTTAACGTTTATTTTTTTTTTTTGAGAGAGACAGAGACAGAGTGTGAGCAGGGGAGGGGCACAGAGAGAGGGAGACAAAGAATCCAAAGCAGGCTCCAGGCTCCGAGCTGTCAGCACAGAGCTTGATGACGGGCTCGAACCCATGAACCGCGAGATCATGACCTGAACTGAAGTCAGACACTTAGCCGACTGAGCCACCCAGGCGCCCCCATTACTCTATTTCTATTGCATTTCTTGAATGTTGAGCAGAGACAATGCTATGTTTCCTTCTTCCTGAGAACAGTGTCAGATCACATTTCCCTACCTCTTTCTATGTAAAGTAGGGCATGTTGTTAGTTCTCACCAATAATACAAGAGTGGAAATGAGGTGTGCCATCTCCCACCCAAGATTCATAAGAGCAGGTGTATCTTGTCTGCGTTCTTTCCTGCCTTGTTTAATTTCTAGGTGCAGAAGATCTGTATGCAGTGAAGGACTCCAAAGCTTTAAGGAATAGTGGAGCCAGAACATGAAAGAAATTTGGGTCCTTTAGTTACTACATGGACTAAAGCTTCCACCTTGATATTCAACAATGGTTAATTATGGTGGGAGCCAGAAATAGATCTTTATTATACGAAGTCACTGAAATTTTGAGTTGTTTCTTATAAAGTTAGCTTTTATTGTGCTAATATGAATCTATACTGTCATGGGACCAAAATGATCAGTTTCTTAAACTCCAAATTACTTTGGCTTAGAATAGTTTTACTCAATGTGTTCCCTTTCAGAAGAGAAAAAGTCTCATTATCTATAAATCTTTTTCCACTGTTAAAACCCTGCTCTATCATCCAATCCTTTTAACACTTCTGTATAGTTTCAAATGTTAAAATAACTTAATAAAGACACAAATATTTACAGCAGTTAAATGTTGATTCGTATACCTGTGAAATGCCAGTAACACTGTTGTAAATACTCATAATTTATGCAAAATATATTGAAACTATCTGCCATAAGACCTGACTTTTTCACTATTTTATTGGGCCACCTGAAATGAATCAAACAGATAATATGGCTCAACTGGTCATAATTCTCATTAAAAATCATATCTAATAATAATATCATCCCTTTCTGTAAATATTATCCTGCTCACAATTAACAAGGAAATCTTTATTTTGTTATACCCTCACCAGATTAGTGAATAAATCTGAGTCTTCATGCCAATATTTCAAGAATGGTTCCCTTCTGCTTATAAATTGCCAAAGAGATCTAATTCAAAAGGATAAGGACCTCTTAAAAAGTACTTGGAAGATATGTTATGTTCAGGATTTCAAATACAAATTCATTGTGTTCTTTTAGAAGTTATGTCTTCAGGGTCCTCTGTTTGTGCTGGCTCAGTTCCAAAAAGGATAGGAACAATTTGTGTATTACTCAGAACTGACAGATGAGTAGATTCTCCTATAACCTTTTCATCTCCAAATGTCTCACACAGTTTAAAAACTAAAAGATTATTGATTGATTTGGCCACACTCCTTGTAATCTTGACAATAAGAACCTCAGAAAAATTTCCCTTGCAGTCCATCATGCATACTTTGCTCAAAGGTTGAAAAGAACATAGACTACTTCTTCAGGACTGTCATTTCACCACCAGCATGTGTAGGAATATAATATTTATATATTTTATTGACAAGACATAAAAAAATGTCTCTTAATCTATATTTTAATTGTCTATCAAGAAGCACAATCTGGAAAATTACAGAGCGGTTCGACCAAAATTTTTTTAGATAATTGCTTATTTCAAACATGTCTTTAAAATGTGTTCCTTCTGCAATTGTTTGTCTACTTAATTCCCAGGTATTCTGATAAATGTTTTTTGTACAAAGACAGATCAGATGTGGTCCTTGAGCTTAAAGGAATTATGCAAAATAATTAACAAAAAGGAAAGAGATATTTCTAGAGATAAGTAAGGCTTACATTTGTGAAAGCATGAAATCATGGGTAATAAAATCATAAAATCATTGGTTGAGTATGTGTTTTAAAATGTGACAACCAAGGTAATGAACATCATACCTAAAACCCAGAGACCATAAACATCACATATCCTGAGAAAGAGCTGTAAACTGGAATCCTTGACCATATGTCTGCAAACTCATGTTGGATAAGAAGAAAAAGGCTTAAGTCTTGATACCCAAGGTCAAAATGTAGATATGTTCCAATTAGTACTTAAAATAAATTGGTCAACTTCTCTACAAATTACTCATTTTTTACCATTAAGGTTAGTGGAGAAAGGATTTCAAGACTACTAAAAAATTGATAGAACTTTTTATCTTGTTGACATCTAAACATGCAAATACACTTTTATTAAGAAATAGTGGTAAAGTAAAATCAACATGAAAGTGTTTTTTTAGCTACCACAATTTCACATTATGTGTAAAGATGTAGCTCAAAAAATAAATACAGCTTGGTAGTAAATGATCAAATGTGAAGTTTTCTAGAAGGAGTCGTCCCAAAACTTTGAAGAGAATTATAACTCAGCATAGTAGGAAAAGGATATAGATTAGACAAAGTATTAGAACAGTGTAGAAGCTTAAGTGAACTACAGTGTTTATTTTATACATATTTATATATGAAGGAACTGAACTCATAGAGGATGAAATCACTCAAAGTTACAGAATTAGTTTGTCAGTAGATTTTGGACAAGCATTTGGTTGAGTCCCATCCTGAGTTCCTTCAACTCTACAGTTGGTACCTAGAGGATGCCCAGATAATGTATTCTAACTGACCTTTCTAAGTTTTGCAATGTAAAATAAAGCAAAATAATTGTGAATGAAACAGTAATAGATTAGTTAAAAAAGGCTGTAAAAATCAGAAGTGAGTTCTAAACTTATTTCATTGATTAACATTGCAACTTTTAACTTAGGGTACTAATTTTTACAATGGAGACAATAAATGCTCATTTTGTCCAACTCATAGGACTATAGAGTCCAAAGAGAAATAATGAAAATGGTGAATATTGTAAGTTATTATTCCAAATTATTACAATTTATGCAATTAAATGTTATTTATCCTTAAAAGAGAGTAAGAATCCATTTATAGTCATAAAAGTTGTTTACTATGCCTTTTTTTAAAAAGTAGATACACAATTATAACACATAAAAGAATTAAGAATGCCACCATTAAACATTTTATAGGTTATATGCTTTTCTCGGGGATACATAAAACTTGCTTCATGGATATATTCTAATTTCAAAGATAATTTTGTCTGAAATATATATGGCTATTTTTAATCTCAAGTGTACCGACAACTATCATAAAAAATAGTTTGAAGTTGGACTCAATATTAATTAAGACTACTGGTAGCTGCGTAGTACTTTAAACAACATCATAATTTTCTTTCATATTTTCTAAAGCAGGCTTACTTTTTTTTAGAATGTTTATTTATTTCGAGAGAGAGAGAGCATGAGAGGGGGACACGGGCAGAGGGAGAGAGAGAGAAACCCAAGCAGGATCCACACTCAGCATGGAGTCCCACGCAGGGCTCAGTCTCACAAACCGTGAGATCATGACCTAAACCGAAATCAAAAGTGGGATGCTTAAATGACTTAGCCACCCAGGCACCCCAACATCTTCATTTTCTGTTGATTGAGTTTCACCTCTTTCAAACTACTCAAAGTTCTAACATTAAACTCTCCTAACAATGTTTTATGTTTTAAAATATTTAGTTTATTCCCTTTAATTTTTCTTTTCAAATACTACAAGAAGTTAAACTCTCCTAACAATGTTTTATGTTTTAAAATATTTAGTTTATTCCCTTTAATTTTTCTTTTCAAATACTACAAGAAGTTGCAAAACATACCAGGAGGCCCCGTGTTCCCTGTACACACTTTTTCCCAGTGACAGCATCCTGCATAACTATAGTTCAATATCAAAATGAGGGAATTGACACTGCTGCAATCCACAGGGCTTATGCCAATTTCATTAGTTTCACATGCACTCGTGTGTGTGTGTGTGTGTGTGTGTGTGTGTGTGTGTGTGTAGTTCTGTGCAATTTTATCTTAAGTGTAGATACACGTAACTACCACATCAAGATACAGACTACTCTATCACCATATGAATCCTTCTTGCAGCAACTTTATAGCCACATGTGCCCTTCTCTCCCCAAATAATCCCTAACCCCTGGCAAGCTGCTATTCTGGTCTTCATATCTATAATTTTGTCATTCCAAGAATGGTATATAAATAGAATCATATAGAATGTAACCTTTGAGAGGGATTTTTTCCACTCAGTACAGCTCCCTTGAGATCCATCTAAGTTGTCATGTGTATCAATAATTTGTTCCTTTTAATTGATGCACATGATTCCATGGTATGGATGTACAACTGTGTATTAACTTTTTAGACAAGTTGATGTTTGTTTCTTTCCTCAATATACAATATTGTAAGAATCAAAACATTGGCTAGTAAAATCTAAAACATAAAGAACCAATTCTTCATATGCTATATAAATAAAGATGTTTAGAGAGAACATGCTTCAATAAAGTTTGAAGAAAACACTATTCTAAAATAGGATTCTACCTAAAATAGAACTTCATTTCTAAGACCTAAAAATATAATACAACCTCTTTAGTGGCTCGATTCATATTTGCAAAAATTGTGTCTATATCCCAGAAAGAGTTCTAACCATTTTGCTCTCAATTTCAGTACTTAATTTAATTCATTTATATATCAGACTAGGTTAGATTATTCAATGTAATAAGAAATCTGCTATAGAAAATAGCTGGCTTTTTCATGGTTGATTATTATAGTATCATTGTCTTTGAAGCATGAAATGTATTTTTTAAAAGACTGACTATAGACTATAATGTAACTTTGTCATGAATATAATATTTGTCTTTCAGATATATACTGAAAATAATTTGATGAAACAAATTAGTTAACACACACTCAAAAAATACTATATAGCAATTGGGAATGATGATAATGGAATGCAATGACAGGATATATTCCTGAGCTGTTAGTAATTGACACAAAAGGTAACAAAATAGCTTATATAATATCTTATTTTTGTAAAACAATGCATACACATACATACATTTGGAAGATTCTATACTTACTATGCAGTAAAAATACAAATTTTAAAAGGGCATTATGAACTACTGTTTGGTATATTATTCTTGAAATGCTCTAAAAGTGACTTAAACCAGTCTGACTTACAAGACAACTATTCTTTTTCTTTTGCTACAGGATCAATGTTCTTGTACAATAATATTATTTTCTTTTTCTTATTCAGTTGTACATACTTTAATTAGTTACCATTTTTTATTTATTCATTCTTATAAAAATAATTCCATTGTTGTAGTTCCTTCATGTCTTCAACAACAAGGACAGAAGTAGTGGTTGCATAACCCTGATTAAACACATTGCTTCAAAACCAAAAGTAAAAAAAATGAAAGCCTTTAACAACTTAGTTTCTCTAAACAGCTTTTTATAAACTATTTAGTGGTTGTGCATGCTCCAGTATTGCCCCACTTCCATGTTAACATTTCTTCTTCCTTTACTTTCTAAACAAAACTGCTGTGAAATTGCTTGGCCAGTTACCATTTTTCCCACTTCTTGTTTCACACCAATGTTAGTGATATTCATAAACTGTGGCATATTTTTGATCAATATTATATATAGCTTTGGGTAGACCTTTCCTTCTTCTGCCCCTACTGGTGCCATATGAAAAATTTTAAATCAGTGCATCTGCTGTTATTGTCATGAGTAAAGCTTGCAATTTATGGTGTCACTAATAGTTAATTTTCTTTTAAATTAGAAGCTTACTTTTTCTATATTAAGCATAAGGACTGGTACTTCAAATGTATCCATTATAAATTTTCCCAATTAATAATAAGATGCTCAAAGAATAATGAGATCAAAGATTGGTATAATTTTCTTTTAATATTTTACATCCATTCTCATTCTGTGACCATAAGTATATCTCAAGGACATATTCTCTTTTAATTTAGAAAAAAAAAAGTTGGGCAATTTGAAAGTGGTTGTATGAACCACTTTGAGAAAACAAATGTGGATCTTACGCTGTTGATAATAATAATGCCACTATAGCTATCAGCATTAGTAACAGCAAATACTTAGCTAGTGATGTCTATCAGTTATATACTTTAACCCCTTGTGTCTTAACAATAACCCTGTGCATTAACTGACTGGCTCACCAATTAAATTGGCTTTGCAGGTCACACAATCAGCATATGCAGGCACTAGAGTTGGACCCATGGAGTCTGGCTCCAATTATGTAGTGGTAGAATGGACATTACAGAAATGTATCAAAATGTGAGTTAATTTGGGACTAAACTTCATTTGAATTTTGCGTACCCGAGGCTTCCCGTTTTGAAATTTGCCTATGCCTACACTCATCACCCACAGCTTATCTTGAGAGCCATAATACACCACGAATTTTCCAACAGCTAATAGAAGTCTTCTGCTATCTTATATGAGTATTCTCTTGAAGATTTAAGCATCACTTCACCATATTATGAGCTGACCCTAGAGGCTAAATATCATACACAAATAAATAATACAAATCCATAATTTCTAGCTATCTATATGACAAAGGTGGTCTACAAATTTTCCTTAAATTTCATTAAGAGTTCAAGAACGTACTTCAGCTTCTTTAGTCTCCAACCCTCCAATCTTAAAATAACATTAAGTGCCACAGTTCCTGCACAATTCAAAAGATGTGGTGTTTCTCTCTGAAGAAGAATGCTTAGAAGTCAAAATACTTGAATTTGACTCTCATCTCTACTCTATGGCATTGTATAAGTTACTGAACCTGAGTTTTAATTTACTCAATTTGGAAAATTTATGGGATTTTCATGACAGTGGGTTTTCCTAAGATATTTATACAGGAATTCAAGATGAATTTGCAGTTCATTTAAAGATAGCTATCCCAGGAGACACCCCCAGACTAACCCAATTTAGAGAGATTTGTTTGAGTGATCTGCCATTTTCCATTCTGTTCATTAAATGGCAATAGTTAACCTTAAATATTTTTAAACCTCCTGAAAACAACTTTAAAGTGACAGAGTGAAAGCTCTAAAACTTCACTCTGTGATTAATTTGAGGTCATCTTTGGGTATAACAGAAGTGTCATCAAACTGATATTGGCTCTGCAGACAACGGGTTTACACAGAGCCATTTTTGTGCCTGCTGAAGAGAGCAAATGGATAATTTGTAAAGGCTTTTTCTTTTTTTCACCTGAACAGTTAAAACTCAAATATATCCTGGACTTCAGTTCAGTCATGCATAATTAAAATCATTCTTATTCTGTAGCCTATAAATATGCAGGGGATGCAGAACGAGAATCAACACATTCCCCTGGAAAAGCTCCTTGAGCCCAGCCAAACCTCATTAGATATCACTTCAAAGATCAGTTCTTCTCATCCATAGAACCAAGTTTAAATGATTGTGTGTGATCCGGCCACTCCCTGTTTCCTGGCTGCATGATGCATGATCTTTGACTGCTCATAATTTAACAAACTGCAGTGTTTCAATAGCAGTTTTGCATTTTGTGCTCAGCTTCAATGTTCATTCACATTTTATAGGCTAATGATCCAGTAGTCTGTATATTTGTAATATCACTTCTTAAATTTCCTATCAATACTAGCGTTCTATTTAGAGAGTGAGGAGAAATAGGCTCTTTAAAATATTTACAAGTTTGTACATCACGGGAAAAAGGTAATGTTACAAAGACAGCCTTTTGCACTAGCATTACTTTTGATTCCTCCCCCCTCTTCCTTCCCAGCCAGGCATTTCCATAATTGCTTCTTATCTTATGTAGACTGAACAACTGGCAGTAAGTACACCCAAATAAATATTTCAGAGGAAAGACAGAAATATTTCCTGATAATGGAATTGTACAATGATCTAACTTTCTCTTACTTTTAAGACAACTAATAATATTACTGATTTAAAACATATAATATTAACATAGTTTCTATTCTGATTCTAGAGCCAGAAGAAAGGAATATAAAGGTAGGATATAACAATAGTGATACCATCTGCAGTCAATTTCTTAAATGCCATTTCTTACAAATCTGTGTTTATGGTAGAATAACTCCCCAAAGTCACTAACATCTTCTAATTTCTGTGTCTGACAAATGTCTTTGTTCTCCAATGCTAAAACATTCTTACTTGTAACTCCAGAGAAGTTCCCTAACATCATCAAAGGTGGTCTGACAAAGAACCGATGTTTCTCCCTTGTCAAGTTTTAGTTTAGAATACCATGTAGTGTGCTAGTCACATTTTGTGACTCTCTAGATTAAATAATTTCCCATGATTTCTTTCTACCATACACCATTCTCACAATCAAGAAACACAAATATATTTAATATTGTGCCATCGGTACAGAAGTGAGACAATATATAGCAGAATTTAGTACTACATAATGAACATGAACATTTCATATCTCCAGAAAGTGATTCTATATTCCCTCAACTAATAACATTTTATTTAATATTGTTCTTTATTATGCTATTTCTCTACTTAAAACACTTCATCGAATGTCAGCATAATAGGCACAGAATTTTCCTACTGTATTTTCTCAAAGAAAATTGTACTGCATTTGACGAATATAATTTCAAATGGGGAAAAAATCTGTAAGGTCAAATAACTAATAACCATGTTGGTTTTTGAGGAGCATGATGGTGTAAATTCCTTGTCACTTATTTTTTCATCTAGGAAAGGGCTGTTCAAAGCATAGTGGACACTTGTCTGGGAACCCAAAGTTCTGTTTTGGGAACTCATTCTTACCTGCCTATTAACTCATCAATTGATCATGAACACATGACCAGGTACTTTCTTTGGGACATGATTACCTCACCAAAAAGAAACAAGTTGGATTAGACAGTCTGTAGGACAGCCTCCAGCTCAAAAGAGTTGGTAAATCAGAGTCATCTTTTAATTTACTTAAAATATGTTGATGTCTTTGAGGTCTATGTTAAAGACACCAAAGTAATGCAACGTTTCCCCTCTGACTCTATTATTATTTTTATAATTTTTTTTAAAAAGTGCTTTCATTAATCTCCAAATCTCACATTTAATCTCTTATGACTTCCTTCTAAGGATGCTACCAGTGATAAGCAGTATCCTAATTCTCTCTTGTATGCTTCCCCCACTCCCTCCCTTGCATGCTTTCTTTCATCCAACATAGATATGATTGGAGCTATTTCTCTATTCCAGACACAATCCTCTCCTGGGATTTTCATCAATAAATAAAGAGACATGCTGCTATCACAGCTGCTCAACACCTACCAAACCCCTCATTAGCTTGTGGACTATAACATAAGAGAATGAAGATATTTTAAATGCCTTCTTCAAAGTCTAGTCACAAAACTGCACTTTGCATTTCAGCATTCCAAGTTTAAGGATATAAGATGAAACTTAAGTTTTAAAAAAATGTATCAAAGGAAACTGAGTGATTCATAGATCCTTTGTTATCTATCTTTCTATAAATGTTTATTCTGAGACAGTGTGCATGTGCACGCTCATGGGGAGGGGCAGAGAGAGAGAGAGAGAGACAGAAAGGAGGAGAGAGACTCCTAAGCAGGCTTCTCATTGTTAGTGCAGAGCACCAGATGGGGTTTGATCCCATGAACCTTGAGATCATGTCCTGAGCAGAAATCAAAGAGTCGGTCACTTAACCGACTGAGCCACCCAGGTGCCCCCATCCTTTGTTGCTTATATCTATTCTGTGGCAAATAATTTAAAAATATGCCAAGTTAAACATTCTGTAAATATTTGCCAACTTTTGTATTGAAAAAGAAATCTTAATTGGTTATTGAGCCGAACTTGTCTTCTCATAGTTTTTACCCAGCTTCACTAAAAATTTCAAGACAATTTCAATCCTCCCTATGCCAGTGTTCAACTGCCTCTATGTGGATATCACTTGAATGAACACCAAGCCCTCAGATCATCCATGGGGCATTGCCATCACCAAATAGAAATTTAAAATACTGCAGCTTCATGTTTCCTATGTTTTTTATAAAAACTCGAAAGAATAAAGAATCTAGCAGCTGGCACACACACACATATCAAGTCTTATATTTTTAGGAAAAGAATGGACCATCAAGATCATTTAAGGGGTGCCTGGGTGGCTCAGTAGGTTAAGTGTCCAACTTTGGCTCAGGTCATGATCTCACGGCTTATGGATTCGAGCCCCGCATTGGGCTCTGTGCTGATGTCTCAGAGCCTGGAGCCTGCTTCAGATTCTGTGTCTCCTTCTCTCTCTGTCCCTCCCCACTCATTCTCTCCCCGCGCCTCCCCCTCTCAAAAATAAATAAACATTTAAAAACAAATTTTAAAAGATCATTTAATATAGTCCTCACCTTCCATGGGATGAGCCCCCCCAGGTAAACTGACTTGTCCAAGGTCATGCAGCTGGTCAGGGGCACATGCAGGAGAGGAACAACTCTCTAATGTTTCACTGTAGCACCATGCCTACTACATCACAGAAACTCCCAAAGCCTCCTTTATTTTCCCAGCATCAATTGTCCCTTTTGATTCTTCCCAACCTCTTAGAAGATCATAGACCAATTGAAGAAATACAGTTCTTTGGAGGCACCTGCCTGACTCAGTTGGTTAAGTGTCCAACTTCGGCTCAGGTCATGATCTCACAGTTTGTGGGTTCGAGCCCTGTATCGGGCCCTGCGCTGACAGCTCTGAGCCTGGAGCCTGCTTCAGATTCTGTGTCTCCTTCTCTCTCTCTACCCCTCCCCAACCTGTGCTCTCTCCCTCTCTCTCTCTCTCTCTCTCTCTCTCTCTCTCTCTCTGAAATAAATACATAAACTTAAAAGAAACACAGTTCTTTGGAAGCAACTATGTTTTCTAAAGGCAATTCAATGGTTTTTAAAATTCATATACATCTCATTTTTAACCTGTTTATTTTGCTTTGAGCAAAACCATCACTCTAGACACTTGATGGCAGCCAAGAAACAGCCCTTTACTATCCAGGACATCATTAAGGTACAACACTGAAAAAAAATAACACTCTAGATTATTCCTTAGTATGGATCATGTTGAAATATTTGCTTCCTGTAAGGTTCCAAGGTTCAAATTTTACTTGGTCTCATGTGCTCTGAAAATTCTACCTACTTACGCTGGATCACTTCTTTCTTCTGAAGGGCACTCTTGAGTACGTGATTTCTTGTCAGTATATATATTCAGTGAATTTTAGAGCATAGATCCCCAAAGACAAAAAGGCTGTCTTTGTCCCCAGCGCCACAAAAGAGTACAGAGTGGCCAATGCTCCCCAGTGGCTGCCCAAAGATAGAATGGCTGCTCTATGATCAGAACAAATACCCAAGAGGCCCAGGGGTTGAGGACCTGATTGGATGGAACAATTACTCTTTTCTGTGCCACTCTGGCAATGGTTCCTAGAAATTCCAATTAGCTCTTGTCATCAAGATCCACATTTCTCACAGAGATATACTGAGAGGACAACTTGATTTCATATGAGTTGGATGAAATAAAATAAAATTCAGAAAAATGTTTGGAGAGACTGAAGTCAAAGTCCATTTCATAAATCTATCACTGGCTCCTGATTTCATTAATCATTTTAGTCTAAGGATTTCTGCAAAGCCTTTTTAAAAATATATTTTAGAAACTGTATTTTGTTATTTTTTTAATTAGTTTATTTTTGAGAGACAGAACATGAGCTGGTTGGGGAGGGGCGCAGAGAGAGAAGGAGACACAGAATCCAAAGCAGGCTCCAGGCTCTGAGCTGTGAGCACAGAGCCTGACAGGGGGCTTGGGCTCACAAACCATGAGATCATGACCTGAGCTGAAATCAGATGCTTAACCCACTGAGCCACCCAGGCGCCCCTAGAAATTGTAGTTTGAAACCAGGCTTGCTTCAAATTAGACACCTCCTCCCAGAGAAATATATTCTTTTTGGAAACCAAAAGGAAAAGTAACTTACAGAATGTTAAAGGCTTATGGTTTATACAAAGAAATAAAACAAATAGAAGAAGGAAATGCAGGTATGCCTAAGTGAGAGATCTCTCTCTCTTATAAATACTCTCCCTCTGACATTAACAAGTGATAATGAGTATATTAGTATCTTTATTTAAATTTTCTGCTACAAGCTAAACTGCTAAGGCTATTTTAATGAAGGATTTATTCATAAATTCCTTCCAAGAGTGGCATGCATTCCCTTTTTTTTTTATAATTTATGATATCACTTTGAGTTATAAGAACAAGTGCATTAACTAACTGAATGATACAGGATGGCCCACTTCTCTTTTCCTGAAAAAAGAGACACATTTCTCCCTGAGAGACTGCACTAAATGCAATTTATTCTCTTTGTCTGGACAATCTCATAAAATAAAAGCAGAGAATTCATCCCAGAAAATCAGTCATTAAAATACTATAATTTTATTACTGTTTCTGGACAAATTTTTCTAACATCCCTACAGCCCTCTATTATGAATCACAATGTCTGCAATGAGGAAGTAGATGAGGAAAGAACCCATTAAGAGGCAGTTACTGTACTACCGGACTCAGCTAATAACCCCTTTATTTTTCATTTTTATTACTCTAGAGTTTATGAATGACAATCTACTCATTGCCTATTGTTATAAATATTTTGATTTAGCAATGGGAATATGCGTCAATAAACAATACCTACTGGAAGCTCTCTGTAATACTTAACAGCCCATGAGTGTACATCATATCATTTGCTGCCTACTAGACGTATTTCTTGGGAATCTAGATGAACTCTTAATCTTAGCTATAATAACTGCTTGTAAACACTGCATCGTTTCTGCTCCTTTAACTGTTTTATCTACTGTCTGAAATCATAATGAATCTGCCTTATGAATTTTTCTATCATGAAATACAGTCTTCTAAGCTACTCATATTCTTTCAGAGAGATGAGTCTTGACCTAAAACAAGGAAGGGAAAACTGGAATTGTGAATCTGAAATTTTCTAACAAGAAGTAACCAATGTTTTGGCAAGAAGTGTGACAAGCTTGCCGAGAGCAACACAATTTACTGAGTGTAAATGGAGAAAGCTGAGCAGGCTCTCATCGGTATACCCTCTCTAAAAATCTCATAGCTTTTTTCTCCCACTTGCCAATATTAATGTCAAAAGCATCCAATATATCAAAGGTTTTGTAGCAATCTGCAACACTATCATTTGATTTCCTCTAAACCATTTCTACAGGAAGTAAATATAACCCAGATACAATGAATGAAATAGAATCTTGGTGTACTGAGGTATGGTTTTCAAAAGTAAGAACAACTTTAGAAAACTAAACTTTGAATCATCACTGAGAACTTTCTGGAGACCATGAAACTTGTGTTAGGTTAGCAATGTCTTGCCCCCTCCTCTTTTCATCCTTGTCTTTTATTTTTTTTTCTTTTTGCTCAGTCCACACTAAATAAGAATATGCCACCTATAAAGTGAAGGTCCAGTATTTACCCTTAAATAGCCCTCCTTCCTTTTTGCCCTGGTCTTCTCTTTATACTAGGTCTGCTCTGGTTTTATCCCTATTGCTAATGTTCACTGACTAATTTCTGAGACCAATATCATAATGTGTTTTCACATATTGTTTTCAAGATGTATTATGTTACATAAAATCAGTACACAGTTATTTGCTTGGGACTCCATCCATGGTACTGTGCTCTATGTGCTCTATGCTATGCAGAGATTAAAAAACAATATGCTCACTTCTGTACAGTAGGTTAGACCGTAATGGGGAGCATAGAAATATAATAATCACAAGGTAGTTCAGTGATTCTCAACCTGGGCTACACAACAGAATGTACTATGGGGCACTAAAAACTGTTAATGCTACTTGGATCCATTAAACTAGAATCTAACGTGGTTAATGATGTCTACCAAACGAATGATGCTTTTAGGACTTAGTGGAAGATGTTTTAAATAAGTTCTTACATGTAAGTATCACATCAAGTATCTTTAAAGAGTTAAGGGTCCAGCGAAGCTTTAAAAATCTATGTAACTCTAAAGACAATAATGCATTGACACGGTTTTAAAATTATTCAGAGTGCTTTCTTCTCACAACTTACATCGTCAGAGTTTACAGAAAATACCCCATGTCACTCTGAAATGGATTCATTAAGAAACGAGGATGTATTATCTATTGATGTATAATAAATTACCACAAAACTAAGTAGATCGAAACTACGACAAACATGTATTATCCACACTGTTTCTGTGGGCCTATAATTCAGGAACAGCTTACTGAGCAGTTCTAGCTCAGTCTCATGAGATTGCATGGAAGAATCTCACTGTGGCTGTAATTTGCTAAAAGTTTTGAACAGAATGAAAGAACCACTCCAAGGTGACAGAGAGTCCTTGTCACGGGGCCGGCATCATGCTGTTCTCAGTCCATTGCATTTGCAGCTCTCCCCTTTGCTATATTTATATTTATTTTTCTTAAATTGTGTTTCTCCCTACCCATGATTTCTAAGACCAACAAGTCTACTTTTACTCTGTAAATACAGAATATTTCCTCTGTGCAAGACACTGTGCCTCCTACTTTTCAGTCTTGAAGACATTACAAATAAAATTAGAAAAGAGATGTGTTCATACACAGCTACTATATCTGGGGTACTATGATAGACACAACAAACCAAGTAATCAAAATGTTACAGTAAATGAAGGGAAAGGGAGATCAGTTACAAACAAATGACTACAAGAGGAGTGAAAAGAGATGAGTCAGCATTGAACTTGTGCACTGATGATAAATAAGAGTTTTGAGGGGCAAGAAGGGAAAGTAAACGCTATTTAACTTGACTTTCTTTTCTGGGACCATTGGTGCCTTTGCATTCCTATCTCACATATTTTGCCTAATTAATATGTTTATAAGATAAAGAAGAGATATTAAGTAGAAGCTGACAGATGAATCTAAAGATTATCTTAAGTAGTCCAAGTGCATTCAATGATAGGGGGATATGAGGAAAGATTAGAGAAGGCAGGACAAATAACTTCAACCTTGATGGTAAAACTAAATGCAATGTCTTTGGTAGCAAGTGAGCAAGATAAGGAAGGTGGTGAAATTCACGGGATGTGAAAAAGTATGAAGTTTACATGGAAACAATTACTATGTTTTGTTTGTTTGTTTAACTTTATGGCAAAACTCAGTAATCTGGGAGAGAACCAGAAAGAGTGAACAGAATCAAATCATGGAGATTAAAAATGGCTGGGTGTCCATAGAAGAAGGAATTGCAGGTCCAGAAAGGGCAGCCCAGACAATAAAAAGGAAGATTTTCTGAAGCCTGCAAGTGTATGATGCACAGCAAAACTAGGAAAGAGCCTGAAGAACCAAGGTTGTAGTGCAGGCAAAGAGCTAACAAATCTATTGTCGGGCCTTCTGATAACTGACTTAAAGTAATAATTGAGTTCTTAGGGTCAAAGTCAGCATGCTTCAACAAAAGTCAAAAAGAAACAGCTATTTTCCTCAAGTTTTACAAAGGTAACAACAGCAAATTAAATTGGCCTAACTTTTCCTTCACAACTTAGTGTAAGAAACACAAAATCTCAAAAACCAGCAATCAAACCAGCTCTACAGTTTCTGATATGGGCCTTCACATTCTTCAATGTGTCTTCTGTTATTCCTGAACTTCATTTTTGTACTAAGGTCTCTGTTTGAAGTGTTCAGGCATTTTTAGACCAGAGAATATTTCCTCTTCATAGTGTAAGTGATATTTCTATATTCTGGCTTACTCTGGACAGTTGGTTGATTCTTGCTTTGCTCTTGGATACTGTCTATTGACACACAGGTATAATGATGCATACAAGTCTGCCTTAGATGTCATGGAGATTCCACTTCTTATTCATAAGTGATATCAAAATGCTGTAAAAGTCCATGATCTTAGGATGAAAAGATTAAATCTCTATGTGACATCTCTGTGGATGGAAGACAGGGGCAGATGTATGTTATTGTATTATATTATGTGTGTTATACTTCCAAAATGGCATTTCAATAAATAGCTCAAAGATCAAGTTCCCTCCCTGCCCCACTTTGTCTTCCTCCTCCTCTCCTCCTCCTCCTTCTTCTTTCTTTTTCTTAGAACGGAAAGCTGCTCTGTAACTTCATGTTGAAATTAGGCTTCCTTATTCCTGGCACAGCAGTGATTGGGTCAGTTTTCCTAGAGAAAAATAATTCTGAATTCCACAGTGCTTAGGAAATAATACAATCTGAACTTGAGAAGAAAAATATAAAGATAATACTATGTGAAATGTTTCCCAAAATATGTTTTCCACAAGTTTTCACGTTTCTACTTTGGGTTATGTAACGTCTACTAAAGTGAACTTAAAACTATGTAGAACATCCACCATGGGAGAGCAACTCCCAACAGCCAGCCCTTAACTTTATGTTAATAAAGAGTACAATAACATAAAATGCTGAGATGATAAAGTTAATTTTTAAAAGCAGCATTCAAAATTGTAGAGATTGTATAACCCAATAATCTGTAATTAAAAATATGAAAGGAAATGAGTGATGGTTCTGTCCATGACTGTCTTTCTCCTTTAAAATTTCTTCAAATTTCCGTTAATAAAAAATGCATTGTTAAAAATATAAGAGGTGTGTGTGTGCGCGTGTGTGTGTGTGTGTATCTATATGTATGTGTAAGACATATCTGAAAAGGGCTTAAAGATACAAAAGACTGCTTTCTAATTCAAGTGTAGATATTGGCTCTGTTAGTCCTTCAAGCTTTCCAAGTTGCTTATTTCCTTGAGCTTAGACAAATTACCACTGACTAATGTGCTGCTCCCTAGGCCTAATGAGAACATCAACCTTTAAAAGGTGCCTTAAAAATGAGAAGTGTTACATGAATTGATATTTTAGTTGTGTGCATGTGTATAAACCTTTCTGGATATGGCTTGCCATTTGGTTGGGTACTTATTTTGGGCCACTCAATGTGTATATGGATGTGTGCAATTTCATGTATGTGATAAATCTTGGCATTTGGATTATTTTTGGCCAAAGAGTAGGTGTGAAATTATACACACATGGTGGCCAAAAATAGCCAAATGGCAAGCCAATTACATAAATGTAGTCTGGTGTGCCAAAAAAAAAAAATCTGGATTAGTTATCATAAAATCAGAGTTTTAATCTCAATTATTGTTACTACTATTACTTCTAGCTACTACCGCTACAACCACTAATCTCTGCTGTAGATTTATTATGCATGCAACGTTCACAAAGTTTTACGTGAACTGTTTCCTTTGCACCTGACAATATCTTATATATGAGGTAAGTGTTATCAATACCACAGAAAGATGAGGAATATGACACTTGGAACTGTTAAGTACCACAGCCAAGTCACATACATGTAAGTGATAGAGTTCAGATGAGAATCCAGACATACTAAACTAAAAATATCAGACAAGTGAATTGCAAGGAAATCCTGCCATTAATACATTATGTGACCTTGAGCAGTCATGAGCAGCTTTTATTTTATTTAGTTTTATTATCTGTAAAACGGAGATGATCAGATATGCTCTAGAACAAGAGTGAAACTGCTATGTAAAATATGGAATGTGATCTAATGTATAAATGATTAATATTAAAGTATCTTCTCGCTTCCTATAAACCCAATAGATAATTTACTCTTACATCAACCTTAAGGATAAATATTAACGATGAATAGAACACTAAACAAAAACACTGGCCCTCATATTTTTAATGTATTATTTTAAGTGTGAATATACATTGTAATTCATTTCAATTATTTCAATTCTTTCCCAAAAAGAAGACCCCCAAAATACAGAAGCTATGTGAAGAAGCTATACTGTAAAATCATATACGTGTGTGCATGAAAGGTAACTACTGCCTGTATAGAAACTTGCAGAAAGATGTTCACAGCAGCATTATTCATGAAATGGAAACAACCCAAATGTCCATCATTTCATGAATAGATAAGCAAAATGTGATTTATCCATGCAATGGAATATTATTCAGTGTCGAAAAGGAATGAAGCACTGATACCTACTACAACATGGATAAACCTTATAGACATTATGCAAAATTAAAGAAGCCAGTCACAAAAGACCACATATTGGATTCTATTTGTATGAGATCTGCAGAACAAAGAAAGAGGGACAGAAAGCAGTGACTGCTTAGGAATTGGGAGTAGGAGAGAGAAAGGGTTTCTTTTTGGTGGTAGAAAATATTTCAAATCCAAATATGTAGATGGTTACACAAATCTTTGAATAGACTAAAATACACTGAATTATACACTTTGAATGGGTGAACTATATAATATGTGAATTATATCTCAATAAAGATTTTTATAAACAAATAAAAAGTTAACCACCACCATTAAAAGGAGTTTCTAGAAAACTTCCTTATTTTCCACAGCAAAAATTACATGTATCAATTCATATAAACATATATAAGATATAGTAAATTGCACAGATAGAAGGAGAAACACATACATGTACACATTTTTTAAAACTAGGCCTTTGAAAAACAGTTTTAGGAGAGATCCTTATAGTTAGAAGTCTTCACTAGGTGGCTAGGCCAATTTTAAATTATACACTTCATGGCATTTTTACTATTTCCCATGCGAGACTATGTCAGAAGATAATAAGATCTCAGAGGACATTTTTTTCTTCCTAGTCAGCTGAAATTGTCCTGACTTAATTTCAATCTATTTCTCCTTATTATATTTCTTTAGACAGCCTAATTCCTCTCCCTTCTTAGTGGCTATATCCTCTGCCTAAACCTGAGCACCAGGATAACACATCCTCAACATGGCAAGTGTAAAATTATCCAGGTCTGCCAATAAGCCTAGTCATTATGGGCCCTTAGGCTAGAATCTGAAATAATATCTGTAAAGTTTTATTTATTTAGCCTTGATTTGTTTTTCAAGTAATGGCTAAAAACTTGTCACGTTTTAAAATGTTAACACCAACATATGTATATTATCTATAATGTACATAGTATATATGTAAAATGTATATGTATATTTAACATATAATGTTTTATACATTATGAATCCTAGGAACCTGGTATATATATACCCAGTGAACCTGGGTGATGCCCATTTTAGGGCCATTGGGAAATATTGAAATCTATATCCCAAGTATACATTAGGCTAAAAATAGCTACTCTTTAAGCACTCTTTTCCTAGAGAAAATACATAGTTAGAATAGATTCAAAAAATATTTTAGATGCCAAAATTCACCATGAATTTAATGATAGAAAGTAAACAAGATCCATCAAGGTAATGAGCTAAATTTCAGGAGCAGTAAGATTGTGTTCACCAAAACTGATCTGCCTGACATAAAATCATCATCATCATCATCATCATCATCATCATCATCATCATCTCAGGTTAGAAAAGATACATGAATCCATTAAGAGTATAAGTTGGAAAGTACCATTAAATTGCTGTTGAAATAGTTTTCTTATTTCCCTACCTTGTCACAAGATGAACTTTTAAAAATAATCTCTCTCCAACTCACCTTTTGAATAATCCCTTGTGTACACAGAGAAAAAATCTGATATTTTCTAATATATGTTATTCTCTGTCACAGTAGCTTAATTTATATTTTGTCATTTAGTCTTCTTATAGGAGTTTGACATCATTATTAAAATACTACCATTAAGGAAACAGAGGGTTGCAGATGTTAACTTGCTTAAGGTGCCATAGCTGGTATATGATATAAGTTGACTGGTTTCAAAGGCTATATATGCATGTTCCTTCAAGCATAAGTTTTCTCCACAAAAGCATCTGACTGTTAAAGTATCTAAAGTCAAGAAACAAATATGAATGGTTTAAATTCCTCCAGTAACTGTTCCAATCTACACTACACTGCATCAGCTTTCTTATTTAGTAAATCTCTCTTAATAGTAGCTTGGCCCAAGTTCAAAGCTTTTCAGTCACTCCAAAGCTCTTCTCTGCTATTCACACAAGCATAAATTAGAACCTTGGGTGTAGCTATGCAGCATCAGTTGGGATCTGACTTACATAACTCCTCCCTTCTTCTAGGGCCAGCTTCTTCTTAGACTTTGGGTGAGAAGAAAGGGGAGGAAAAGGTTCAGCTTTCTTTCCTGGACCTGGACAGCCACAGTGCTCCTTCAGTTAGCTGTGGCTCACTGGCCTGCAACGGCTGGCAGAAGAAACCACTGTCCAGTGACCAAACTCAGTTCTCCAGCAAAGCACCACACAGTGCCCTCCAGTGGAAGACATGATTCCCACTCAACTACTCACAGGTTCTCAGCCAGTAACTCATGCCACGGGGGGCACCTTCACTGAGCACTGAGTGCGCAGACTTCCTGTGTGCCAGCACAGTGGTCTCACTACCAGCGACTTTCTGAGGCGTCCGGCGAGTGGATACGAGACACACACATCCTCGTCACACTGAACAGTGAGTGTGCAGATGTCTCCACCACTACCACCTCTCTGTCGGCCCATTTACTGATGAAGCAGATGTTAAAACAAGGAAATACAATTCAAGTCCCTTTGTCTGATAGTCATCTCCGATCTTTCTATATCCTTCTCATAAGGTATCCCTTTCTGGATTTGAGAAGGGAATAAAAGCTTTTCTTCAAGCACATTACAGTCACTAGAAAGCCATCTGTTCCAGTTTTCTCCTTACTTTGGTTCAGCATAGAGATGATGGAGAAAGATCCTGGCTGCTCTCCATAAGCCTGGAGAAGCTGTGGTCCACCTCACCTCCCTGCAGTTCTCTAACAGCATGCACAAGTCCCAAATACCCACCGTTCTCAGCTTTAGGCCTGAGATACACTGAAGAACATTAAGAAACAGCTCATCACGCATTCGATTACATCTGACTATAATACAAATCTTTCTGATTTTAACCAATTTTTTTAAACATCAAGCTATAATGGCTTTTAAAATGTGTTAATGTTCTTGTGCTGACACAGTTGATGTTCAAACATGTGAGTCTTTGTACTGTCTATTTTAATAAGCTACAAAGGGTGATTAGACTTCTCACACCAACCCTGTCCAATACAAAGACTAAATATATGTAATTTCCATTTCAAATCTGCAGCAAATGTGACATTTTACTTTATTGCACACCACTTAATTTCTTCATTCCAAATAGTTCTGGTCCAGGTTTGAAGTGAAAAAAGAGTGAGAATTCATGCTTACACTCCAAAGGTGCCAAGATTACATGATAGCGAAGTACTCTAAACACTAAAAGAGGAAACAATCTAGCTATCTCTGTAGGTTTCACCCCTGGAGTGCTCTAGCTCTCTGACAAAGCTATGATTTTAGTTAAAAAACATACCAAAGTTAGTGTTTCATTTATCCCAGGTTGAGACAGGGAGTTAAACTGGACCTTAGTGTGCCCTCTGAATACTGAGGATTTGATATACTAACAGATACCTAAGAGTCTAATTCAAGAGTCATTGATGTAAAATGATAATAATTACCATTTATCCAGTACTTATGGTGCATCAAGCATTATGCTAGGCCCTTCACAGGTCTTACTTCATTTTATTTTTATGTATTCAGTCTAACCCAGGGAGCCCTCATTTCACAAATGAGAAGATGGAGGTTTAGAAGATTATAAAGGTAGAAACTATTAGACCCATGATCCAGATTTATTCATTAACACAATATAATTAAGTCATTATTAGTTTTGACCATCTCTCATTCTGGGATGTGCAAGCACTACCCAGCGCTGATGGGTATCATAATCAGCTACCAGGGCCAGTCTGGCACAAGATTATCCCATGAGATCAAACCAAGAAATCAGGTAGGAAAGGGCATATTTTTGTGCCTGGTGCTTGCCTATTACTGATTCAACTCTAAAAACAAAATAAGATAAGATGATATAAGATACAATAGGTACAGTACAATACAATACAATACAATACAATACAATACAATACAAAAGAATCTTATATATAGAAGTTCTCCCATAGGTCCTGTTTATAAATCCAAAGCAGACACATCCTACCCCTAAGAACCTTGTGACTCATTTTGTGAGGTGGAAAATTAAGGCACCGTGCCAAAGTGCCCCTGGAGGTCAGCAACACCTATCATGTGAAGACCCAGGTGTCCTGACTTTCAGGGGCTCCACTTCCTCAGAGGTAGGACAGAACAGGGAAATGCCAACTTCTTCTCTAGTCTACAGAGCAGGGACTCTCTGCTGAGGTTTTCTGAGGAAGCCCCAGTCCTCTCCTGACAGGTGAATTCTAAGAACATAGAGGGGCCAAGGCCCCAGGTAAGCTGCTGCTCCAGGCAGCCAGGAGCCATCAGGAGACAGGGAACAGATGTGAAACCAGGGCTGGGTCATATGTAGGACCCAGCATATTATGTCAGGACCAAGGCTTGGGTACTAAAATAAAACAAACATAATCACTGTCTTTTGAAGTTTCTATTTAGTTCAGTTAGAACCCAATGCCTACATTCTTAATTACTAAAGTATATATAATATTACTCAATAAAACCAAGGAAAATGTTTGACAGGTATGTGATTTACTCTCATTAACCAAATACTAGATGTGATTTTGTGTTTTCAAGTTGTTTGTTCCAGTAAAAAATGAGTAAGATTAGCAATATATTTAAATGTTAGTTGTCCTTAAAGCCTCTGCAAAAATTCATTTTGCAACCACTGTATGTATTTATTAATGATGTATAATAACTAATTATAACACTGCATTATAGCTTGTTAATGCTCTCTATATTAATAATTATAATACTGCATTAATGATGTTATTAATGTTGTTTATCTTTCAACTCTCAAATATTCCTTCTTCAATCCAAACAGAAAATTAAAATTGCTTCTGTAATTATTATCACTTTCAGGCAAGTAATACAAATTTGAAGAAAATCAAATCAAAATTTGCCAGTCCATCCTGGGCAAGGAGATCCAACACAGGTACATGCATGAACTTCTGCCTAAAGAAACAGGTTTGTTTTGTTTTCTCATTTCATTCATTTTAAAGAATGTTTTAGTTAAGACTTGAATATTGTGAATTTATTATATAAATAACACATCTCTCCATCATACTGCGTTTGGTTTATTAAAACATACTTTAAGTCATGAATTTCAACTTCCTAACTAGAAAAATCCAATTACAATCTACTGGCCTTTTTGGAGATGAGAAGATTGGTAGTACGTTATTGTAAAATTTAAATCTGATTAATATTTAATTGCATCCATGTTCACAGGTATAATGAGAAGTGTTTTCTATGAGCCATAGCTATTACTGGAAAACCAGGAATAATTCTGCAATTAGTATAAAATGCACTGTAATTTTGAATAATCACTGATAGCGGTTATTGAGTGGACCTTGTAGAAGTAATAAACTTATTGATCCATGTATTAATTTATATGTAGGCTACATATGTTATTAAAATGATACTTTGGAGACATTAAAAAAATGACTTCTTCCTTTAGCAGCCAAGTAGGAACATGTATTTCACAGGTTTTCAAACTACAAATAAAGTCCTTCTTTGCTAAATGTAAATTTAAAGCAGTGGCAAGAAATAGATTATTTACTAGGTATGAAATTATTAACAGCACAATCAAAAACACAATTTTATTTCCAATCATATATTACTATGTGCCTATATTAAGATGCCTCTCAAATAGAAATATTTAGCTTTTTAAATATACAAGTTTTAGTCATTACTTTCAGATCTGGGGAACTTGTGGCTATGCACCTCATAAAATAGGTGCTTAACATAAACACACACTATTCAACTGGTTTAATCAAGTTCAAGTGATGGAGAGTTACTGACAGAAATTCCCAAACAACAAAATTAATGCAACGATAAATAATAACTATTAAGAATTTTTTTGAATCATTATCATTAACCACTTCTCAAAATGGCTGTGATAACAAAGTCTGAGCATATAAATGTGATTTGAAAATAATTAAAAGTGGCCACTAGATTCCAGCAAAACTTTACTTTGGAAGAAACTGATTTGAGGAAGGTCCTTATACCTTATGTAAGAAAAGCCAGTATCTCAATTAACCATAGGAACCACTTAAAAAAGTTTCCCCAAATGTGTAGATGAGTTCAGTGAATAAACCCACATATTTATATAAGACTTTGTTTTCTTATTCTGAGTATTTCTCCTAAATTTGAAGTACATGTGGAAATCAGAATGCAAAATAACAATTAGTGATCAACTACTTGTATTTAAAATGAAAATATTCATGCACTGAAAAGATGATTAAGGCTCTGTATCAACAGACTAGTAATCTGAATTATAAAATTTGCCACTTCTGTATTAGAAAATAAAAATATAATGTGCTTAAGATTTCTAGTGTAATAGCATAAGATATATGACAACTGTATAATCACAGATATCTATTTTCCTATGAATTGAAACCTATAAATCCTTTTGTGTTTATAAGCTCTAATTAAGCCTACTATTATGCAATAAATACACAAGGAAATGACAGCATAATGAAGATTAAAGTTTAGAAATAGCTCAAAACATCAGTACAGTATATTTTTTCTGTAGGCAAATTTCTCAAATATCAATTATACACATGATATTTATCACTCTCAGTCCTAACTACCAAATATCTCTTCGTCCATCAGCCTTATTTTGATGTGTAATCATTTTATCTCATCAAGAAAAATAAAAATAAAAAAAAAAAGACAAGTAATTTTTGTTTTTCACTCATTTAATAAATACACTGTTTGACAATTTCAGGAATGTGCTGCAATATCATTGCTTATAAATCCTACATTTCCTTTTGCTCATTCACGGAAACAAATCAATACAAAGGACTGATACATCTTAAAAATAAACTAAAAATCGTGCTTATTAGCAAACTGAAAACACTCTATATTCATTATTAAAGTTTTCTGTCCCTTAAACTGTCCCTTCAGGATCTAATTTATAAGCTTGGGATTCACTGAGCACTAAGCATTTTCTCAGAACTGAAAATTGTAATTAAAAAAAAAAAAGTTTGTGCGTAATCTATATTTTTAGTTTTAACTCATACTACTAACCTCATTTTAGATGTCACAGAAACTCTTAGAAGAAAAGAAGAAAATAAACAAGAACAATAATTTCAATAGTGATCAAAGTATGCTTTGAATTTGCAAAGTAATAAATGATTCAGCCTAGAAAAGATCATATCAACAGTTTTATCCCAAAGATTATTTCCACCATTACTATGCCACTTTAGCTAAACAGCTAATTTTAAGGCCTATGTGTGACCTTACAACATAATTCTTGTGAAGGCATGGGTTTTTGTCTATTCTGTTTCTCCATTTTATAGCCAGCCTCTAAGAAGTTGCCACAATTTAGAGATTCTCAATAAACAACTGTTAAATAAATGGCAACTTTTGTTATACATATGTAAGTTTCTAGCATCAAAACTGGAAAAAGAAGTTGAGAGGGGTGTGGAATGTTTGGAATTCCTTTATTTAAGTGGAGTAAATGCTGTACTTTACAAGTTGTGTTTGTTCAACATTTTGTTGAATGACCTTTACATCTTGTTAAATGAATGAATTAAATGCATTAATAAAAGTGATATGACTTTAAGAATATAAGGATAGGAAAGAAAAATTATGGTGAATATATGGTTTGCAGAACAGCATGGCAAATCTCTTTCTCAATAATTTAAATTTGTGTGTCACCTGTGGCTTGTCAATTTCTGCTATAATTAATTTACCTTTTCAGTATACTAGAATAACAATAAAATGTAATAGGATTGGGATGTCCTTTAGTCTTGTCAGTTGGCTAATGCTTTAATCTGTCCAGACTCCTCACAAGGTGACTTGAAGTACTCACTACCTCTTCAATACTCACTACCTGATTCTGTCTCTAAACTATTGTGACTTAGATATTTCTTCAGGTCAATTAATTACAATGCCTCTTTGAGCTATTATCTACTGGCTCAAGTGATCTCCTTTGGGTCTCCTGACCAAGAATCTTAATTCCTTCTAATTCTTCGATGATTCTACAATTTAATTTGGCTTCAAGTTTGTCATTATCTCCCTGTTCTCCTCCAAAGATATTCCTTTTAGAAAGTGTGACAAGTAGAGCGGTACACAAAACACCAGCCGACTGATCAGTATAGATAAGAGGAATTCATCACACCCATCTTTCTAAAAAAGAATGCATCTTGAACTGATTAGTTTTACTTGGTAGCCTCCTAACATGATGACCTATATTAACTTTAGGCTGATTATTATGGTGTAAAAGTTTGCTGTTTATTTTGTGTTTTACTCAAACATGGGTCTTCATTTCTATAGTTGTCAATCTGGTATTCTTGCATTTCACACTTCGTTTAACTGGAGATACATTTAGCCATGACTCCAATCCTCATCTCATCTATAAACTGAGTAACAATATCTTCTATACTTTCATTCAAGGTACTGGATAATTTTTATCAGGCCATGACAAGGACAAGAAACTTCAGGAGAAACTAGGAATTTTTCTCTACAAATGCAATGGTTCTTGAAGTTATTGTACCTAAAAATGAGACAATCTTGCGCACGTATGTCTTTATCTTTTCTGAATGACTTACATAAGAGATCCATCAGCAAACCTCTAAGACTAAATGTTTTCAGATCTTTCCAAGCTAACCTGTAACTTTATCTTGAAGATTTTCAGTATTTAATGGGTAGATTATCAAATAATTTGGATATTTTTGTCCTTAAAAGACTGATATATTATTAGCGTGACAAATACAAGCTTCAGCAATAATATTAAGAGGAATTACTGCAGGTACAGAAAAAAAATCTGTTACCTAGCTACAAAATGATATAAGAAAATCTGAATCCAGTCTTTATTCCAGACACTTCCAGATTTTAAATATAGAAGCCTAACTCTTCTGATTTTTAAAAATTTCTTAAGAGTATCTCTGTAGATTTCATGTCAAAGTTATAATATAACCTACGTTAAATTTTCACACAGTCTGAATATAAGACAATGAGACCTCTTCCTTACATGATTTTTGGAAGCCATATCACTTTATGTTGTTACACCATATAGCTTTATATAATGCTATCAATGTTCCAAAAGTACATTCACATCCTCTATTTCATTTGATCTTCAGAATAATTCTGTGAGGTAGGTGGCAAAGTATTATTAACCTAATTTTATAAACTGATGCAAGGTGAAATGAAATATGTAGCACAGCAAGGATGCAGCTCACTTTAATATAGCCAGGTCATTGATTTGCAGTCAGAGCTTTACCTCAATTCTACATATCACAGAAATGAGATAGGTGTCTATAACACTTGCATAACTCATTTCAGACAATACTTCATTTATGTTATTATTTTCTATGTTCTCCCAAGTGTTAGAATTATTATTTTTTTTCTGATGAGTACTTCCTTGTTTTCTTACAACAGTATTGTCCCTTTACATTTCAGCGCCACCAAATCCTACTCCCATTTCCCTCTCTGATTGTATATGCTGGTGTCTCTCTAGTCTTGCATTAAAATAAAAAGGTTATAATAAGGTTTCTGAAAGCAAAGAATCTTAAGCCCTAAATATATCCTTGGAGTATGTTTTAAAACAAAGACTAGTTATAAATTAAAATCATGGGTTATGGGACCATGTGCTTCTTCGAAATCAACAAATGAGTCCAATTCATATAGCATAATCTCTATCATGTGTGAATATTACAGTTCTCTATGCCTAAGATGGTTTCAACCAGAGTATTTAAGGGAAACATTTCATTTACAAATTAAATTATGTATGTTAAATTAAAGTATGGTAGAAAACATAATGGGACTGAAATCAGAAGAATTCTGATGCTGAATTCTGATCATTGCTCTTCCTCTTAACTCATCATGTCATTTAGCTTCTCTAGGCTTCAGTTTCCTTATTCACAAAATAGGCACAATAAAAACTGCTTTCCGTAGCCTTGGGAGTTGTTTTAAAGATTATATGCAAAATGCTTTGAAGACAATATATAAAATATGAGATCATCATATCAATAATAGTAGACAATCAAGATAATCTGAATGAAGGAATTACTGCCATCCAGCCAAACTTTTGTTTAGCAAGCAATTATTTTTGCCTATTCTTCAGTTCACCAGCATGTATTCTATAGTTTGGCCAACCATAAGTCCTTATGCAAAGTGAATTATCCAAAGAAAATCTTAGCAAGCACATAATTGGCATGGTTCTTCTGATTCCCCAGTTAATATACAGGTGGTTTAGGTGCTAAGAGCAAGTGCAACAAACATCTTTTGGGGGGAATAATAGTTATAAAAATAGGACAGTTAAAAGTAGTTACTATGTCAGGTATATTAGACTGGAAATTGGTCCAAATTTGTAATTTGGATATTTAAATAATATTAGGTACTTCTTCAGAGAATAAAATATCTATCAATAAGTTATCAGAAATAAAAGTTAATTTCACACATGAGCGTAGCTAAACGTCAGCTTAAATTGGTTAAATATTTAAAGGAACTAAATATGCTTCTAAGTACAAAAAAGTGGGGGGAGTGGAGGCAGCGTGAAGATGTCACAGGTTATTCTTTTATACTTTAAAGCTAAATGTATTAATAAATTGTGGCTACAGTTTTACTGTTTTGATGCTTATGAACATTATTATATTGATTGCATTGTATTCAAATTGGATGCTTTACTATGAAGTAGCAACATGTTATGGGAAAATTGGTCCAATTTAAAAATTTTGGTTTAGAAGTTGCATGTGGGGATTGTATTTATAGGCTTCAATCCACATACCCAAACTATTTACAAACTAGAATTAGGAAGCAGAATTACGCTCTTTGAATCATTTTTTATCTTCATGATAACAAATCAAGAGATTCTGCAAGATCTAAATTTTTTTTTAATGTAAATGAGCAGAGATTGGGACATGCCAAAAGACATTTTCTCAGTTTTAGCTTTCTGTTTTCAAGCCTTTAAAAAAAAAAAAAAGAAAGAAAGAAAGAAAATGGAGTGCTTTATTGAACTCAGGAAACCACAGCCTCTGGGGACAACAGAACTGCCACACTAATTTTCTGCATATGTTGTAGAATAGAAAGTTCAACTCAGGTTTTAATGATCAATGGACCATGTTAACATAATTTCAAAGAAAGGATTTCATATTTGTGGGTAATTCCAAATATGCACCTGCTATCCTCAAAGCAGAGAATTCATGTCCAGAGTAATCATAAGGTCTAAACTACACAGAGTATATTGTGAAATATTACTATTTTTTTTAGAAAGTAAAGAAATATCTATGACAGAACTTATTTTATGTGTTGGCAGCCTCCAAAAGATGTGGCTAAAAATAGCTTCTTCATATGTCTTGAAGGGTCAAAAGCGATGACCTTGTCATGTTCCTGGCAATCCTGGTATATAACACTTGGGTCAGATACTAGTGAAGATTAATATGGTAATTAGAAAGGGATCAGACGTGTTACTGTAGCAAAACAGACTGCATAAGCAGTGCCTCCTAATACAGTTAATATTCTCTACATTTTTTCCCACTCCTTGATTATGAGCATCACAATAAATATATTTTACAGACTAATTTTTGTTAATGTTAAGAATAGCAAAGAATGTTTAAAAAGTAGTAAATTTATCCTCAACCACATCTTTACAAATTATATTTAAGCAGTATGTTCAGTGTGTATATGAGAATTACAGTAAAATATTAAGCATGATTCAACAACACAGCTATTGCTGTGTCTGTGCCCACTGAATTAGTTGAGCAGCCAAGTGACTAGGAAAAAACAAAGCCTGGAAAGCCCCTAAAATCATAGGGCCATCATTTATCTGACTTGATCTATAATTACTTACTTTAAAAGTCTTTGTTGAAGCATGTAATTATACAAAAACTTCTCATAGATAGGGGGCTCAACTCTCAATTTGGATCATCTTTCAGAAATGTCTAGAGAGAAGGACAGAACTAATTATAGCAGGGGACCCAAAGAACAAGTCTTAGGACAGCATGGGATACAGCATTCTGTGGGTCTGTGCAGCATGTCTGTCACCAGAATGCCTGGTTGAAGGTCATCCTTACAACCTTCACAACCCAGAGTGCTATCCTGAATGCAACTTACAGTAAAGCTTCAGGATGTTACTTTAAATCTCCATGTAGTATGACAGTACTTGTACTCTTGTTAAACTTGTGTTGCTTCTTTTCTTTCAGTCCGAGTTATTATTATTGGAAAACCAGATAAGATGTTTCCCATTTAACCATTCATTCAGAAAACATTTTCCAAGGCCTCCTCTGTGGTATATTCAAGTACACACAATTAATAAGACACTCTGTGCTATATCTACCCTTCCTTATATTATTCCTAATGCCCCCCTTTGCTTACTTTTGTGTATTTGGCAAACTCTTCACCCACACATGCCTGACACACTACCTCCTCTGCAAAAGTGCTCCTGAGGCACCAAAGCAAAATTCATGATTCTTTCCTTTATGCTACTAATGTAAGTTCCAGTGCTTCTATTATTGTCTTTACTATATCACTTAAAAATTCTTTCTTTAGGGGCACCTGGGTGGCTTAGCCAGTTAAGCATCCAACTCTTGGTTTCAGCTCAGTTCATGATCTTACAGTTTCATGGGTCTGAGCCCCACGTCACAATCTGTGCTAACAGTGCAAAGCCTGCTTGGGATTCTCTGTATGCCTCTCTCCCTGCCCCTCCCTCACTCACTCTGTCTTTGTCTCTTTCAAAATAAATAAGTAAATTTTAAAAATATTTTTCTTTAAATGTCTTATCTTCACTATTTTTACATTTTTATTGAAGCATGTGCAATCTCCTATACAAATTTATATCATAAGAAACTAACACGGTTTTGTGCACTTGAAGGTCCTCAACAAATAATTCATGAATGAATGAAAGACTCCCTACCTCCAGTGGGAATTCAATGTCTATTAGCTCTAAACATCCTTCTGGAGAGATCTTCCTGCTTCTAGTATGGACCCCATTGTCTCTGTCAAATGTAGATGATTCTCTCAGAATAGAATAATATCCCACCACAGTTCTCTAGAGACTTGATTGTGCTCTCCTTAAGGTTCAGTGCCTTCTTTATTTCCCTCAGATCACAAAGTCCTTCAGTATGCTTCATATTCAACTACAATTATAGCCTCCTCCACACCCAAGATTTTGTACAAAAAGACATTTGTGTATCTTGGTGTGTAAGACAAAATCTAAACCTTCAGCAAACTGTAGCAGTATGATCCATTTACTTTCTAAAAATTCAAACATCTTGGGGTACCTTGGTGGCTCAGTCGGTTAAGCATCCAACTCCTGATTTTGGCTCAGGTCATTATCTCATGATTTGTGGAATTGAGCCCTACGTAGGGCTCTGCACTGACAGCATGGAGCCTGCTTGGGATTCTCTCTCTCTCCCTCCCTTTCTCTCTACCCCTCCCCCACGCTTACTCTCTGTTTCTCTCTCTCTCTCAAAATAAATAAATACATATATATATTTTTTAATTTGGGCATCTTTAGTCTTTAGTGAGTAAGAAAACAAATGAACATCTAAGTGAGCGACCTTTCCAGATACTGAAATTCATCTCAACTTTTTGGACCTAGTGACATTTTAGTTCATCTTAACTTAAAAGCACTGAGATTCCTGTTTTATATATGCAAAACAAAGTAGTCAAGAGTGCCCTTTCCAAAAACATTTAATTTTATTCCACATTTGAAAATAGTTTGAGAGAGAGACATACCAACAGCCTCTACATTTTTTATTCTCCATTGAATAAATCCTATGAAATTAGGTGTTGGCTTCACCGTGATGTTCACCAAATATACAATACTCCAGTGGTTACAGGTTTTATTCCCCTGAGTGAATAGTTACCATCTTTCAAAGATTCATTTGCAGTTTTAATGGGGGTGATACTGCTTTCCTTATATTCAAATGGGCTTGGAGCCATCTCTCCATCAGGCATAGCAGAAGACAAACAGCTACATCTAGCAGTCTTACTATCTAACTAACTTTAGAACTCCTCGAAGATGATAATTTGTTTTGTGACTAACTACATCTGTATGTTATCCACACAGTTTTCACTATTTTAAATATCATCCTCCTATGTACCATTTTGAGAGAGAGAATAACATTCTGGTTGGTATATAAGACTCTGGGTTTGGAAATAAGAACTCTTAGTCACAATATGAGAATTTTACCAAAAATTTGTCATCAAGCCTAGGTGATGAAAAGGCCTTGTGAGCTCAGGTTTACATTAACTGCTTATTTTCAACAACCCAAACAAGTTAAATTAAGTGGTTATAGAAATACTTATATCCTTAGTATAAAATGAAAAAAAACAAGGTTAAATCAAAGAGTATGTAAACCTCTTATCCTATTGACCCGCTTTAAAGATATTCCAGCTTCTCAGTCCTACTGGCCAGAAAACAGATGTTGAAGTGATCACTTATTAGGAATGTTTTCTTGCAGCAGGCTTATGTGAACATGTGAATTATGAGTCATACTAACAGACAGCATAATCAGTCCAACTCCCTAACCATGGCTGCCGAGGTTCAACATTATAACAGAAAGAGGTCTGAGTAGGGGAAAACACTTCACCACTCCTGCAATGGAAATAAATAAATTCTCCCAGTTGTGCAAACCTAGAGGGCTACCTGAAGTCACTGAATTAGTGTGGACTGTTGAGGCAATGATAGATTGGGCATAATAACCATGGGGCCAGGAAAAGACGAACATTGTGAGTGCTTAAACAGATTCTGGGTGGTGATTATGCAGACCCTGCTGAAGTAGATGGTCGATAAACCTGCAGAACTACAACTGCTTTGTCTCTTTCAGATAATTGATAATTGCATTAGGACCGTCCATCAGATTTAAACCAAGCTTTTTCACATTTTAGATTCCATGGCAGTATAATTCCCTCACCACACAAAGCACACCGGAAATCCGTGAAGTTCAATAAAATGTATCCAATTTCAACAATTTTACAATTTTCAATATAGCTGCACAGGATCTTTGGTAAAATCTATTTCAAATGGTCCATTATCAATTCCTCATCTTTCTGTGAATCTCAAAATACATTAGCTAGACAGGCATCTTATTTTAGCTTTAGAATGTATATCAGTATTTTTTTTTCTAGATACAGGCAATTAAAAGATTGGAAAATAGCTCATGGAAAACTCCAAAGAATTGATCCTCAGGGAGCAAATCTTGCAACACCAAACAACCCCAATTTCCCTTGGGCATCTCTGCTGACAAGAGCTATTGCTAGTTAGGTAAAGCAACTAGAAGGTGTATATACAAACCGTCACAACTAAATAACCTGCTTACCACATAATTAGTATTTACTGAAAGGCTGATTGCTAGAATTTTCTTACTAATCTGATGCTTACTAATCTGATACAGTACAGATTTTCCTTGAAGATGGTACTCTGTCCATTTCGTACTGAATGCATGTATTTTAGGGATATGTCATTCTGAGTGTTGTGTGTCTTACCCAGTCTTGCCCAGTTATTTTATTATAGAATCTCCCAGGCTTTGTATCTTGAAACCAAACAACCTGTTGGAAGTAAGCAACAGAGAACAGAATCTCTCTTATCTGCTTGCTGCCTAACAAATCAAAACACACTGAAATCTGGGATTATTAGAGAAGGTTTGGGATAAAGAAATAAAATAAAAACTGACTTGTCAAATGGGACTCCCTGCTGCTCAGTACCATGTGTTGCCATAGCAAGATGCATCTGTTCAGCTATTAAATATGTTAGTGGATATAATATAGACAGCCGTGGCATTATCAAATATTCTCAGTGCCTATTAAACTCCATAGTTACATGTTTTAATTTTACCTTTCATTAGTGAAACTCAAGGTAGTAGCACCTTGAAAACAATTTAAAAAGTTCAAAGAAAAACTATCATTTGGGTTATATTTCACATGCTTAAATTACATTCATGCATTACTAATAGAAAATGGCAAGCTAACTAAAATATTCTCAAATTTTAAATGTGGTTCTATCAGCTGTGATTTAGCTCATAATGGATATGATAAGACTCAAGTAAATAATCACATGTAGAATTTGAGAAACTTAAATAGCTACATCTTTTTTTTTCCCCTTCTGAACATTTTACTTCTTTCAGTTTAATCTTAGCCATTACCAAATGGTACACAACATATGAGCTGGTCCCTTGATGTAATCCACTTTCTGAGCTCGAGAACTTTCTCATTTAAAAGGGCTATGGAGAGCGTAAGACATCCGTGCCTTACTAAAGGCTTAATAGCAGAACCTGTTGTTACTCTGTTTGTTATATTAAGATTAACCACAATAATGTTGACAGTATTAATACATTTAAAAGCCTGTCACGTTCCACTGCTGTTGCACAAGTCCTGGGGACTGCATGATCAAAATAAGAAGTGACTAGGGGCAAAATGAAGAATTATGGAACGTGTGGAAGGTGAGGAACACAGAGGCAGACTCTGAAATGAGTACTGCCTCCCACTGGGACATTAACCTCTTGCCTGCCTGTCTCTTCCGAGAAAACTATGTAGCACTGCTTTCCTAAAAAGAGCTACATGATTCATAAACCTGTTATCCAGCCTCTTTAGCCCACTGCTGTTCTAAGAATGTTGTCAGCATACGAGAAAAAATTGTGTCCAAAGCTAAAGGGGCTTTGGTATCACCTCTAAACCAATGCAATTTCTTTTCTTTTCAAGTTTATTTTCTTTTTAAGTTTCTTTATTTATTTTGAGAGAGAGAGACAGCAAGAGCAGGGAAAGGGCAGAGAAAGAGGGAGAGAGAGAGAATTCCTAGCAGGCTCCACACCATCAGCACAGAGCCCCATATGGGGCTCGAACCCACAAAAAGTGAGATCATGACCTGAGCCGAAATCAAGAGTCAATGCTCAACAGACTGAGCCACCCAGGCACCCCTGGGGCTCAATTATTCAGAAATGATGAGGAAGTTTTTTTTATTAAAATGCCCTACTTGTGGCATACTTATATACTTGCTTGTGGGAGTGTTTGACAGTACAGTGTTCTTAAAGGACAATTCTGTACTAAATATAGTGGTTCTGCTTATAGAAGTTTATCTTCCTAAAAAAAACCATACATATGAAATAATCTTACAAATTTAAGAAAATTTTTATCTTTGTAATATGAAAGATTCTGAAACAAAATACCCATCATTAGGGAATCATTCAATAAATTGTAGTATATGCATGCAATAGGATATTATGAGGTAAGTATGGGATTATATGCTCTAAAATGGAAAGATGTCCAAAATATATTAAATAAGAATAATCAAGCTGCAGAATAGTATGTACCATACAGAAAAATTTTATTTTTTTAAAGAATGTCCAGGTGTGCCAGCAAATATACAACTATTTACACATATATAAAGGAAATATATAGGTACATGTGTAAAATTAAAGATTAGAATGTCTGGCATCACAGTAAAAAAGGTTGGTGTATTTACAGGCAGTTTTTACTTTTTATTCTCATTGTATTTAAGTTTTTTAAAAAATACTTTTATGATCTAAGAAAATAAAATTTATTTAAAATGTGGGGTTTTTTTCTGGAAAATAAACAGAGACATAGGACAACAAATAAAATTCAACTCCCTCTGAACAATCTGTTATAAAATATTATTGGCCTTGTGGACCCAATTCTATGCATTACTAATGTATTGAATTCAGTTTATGTCTAGACAGAAGAATCCCCCAAAAAAACCCTAAAAAAATAGCCAGTAAATTAAAAATACGATTATATAATAGAAACACAGTCTACTAAGGAGAAAGCTCACTGAAAGCTAGTTAATTATGAAGACCATGGTTATACTATGGTTCTCCCATAATAATGAACAACATCTACATTTCAATTTGGAATACTAAAAAAATCCAGCTGCTTCATTTATCCAACACTCTTTTCAATATCCAGTTACAAATGACCAACCAACCACTGGTCTTGAATCAGGCATTGGGAGGGGGACTAGAATTTACAACCTATTTCTACATGTGAAATTTCTCTGCAATGCCTGTCTTTTAAAGATCACATGAGCTCAGTTCTGAAACCTACATGGCAGGCTGCCTGACCCCACTTCACATATAACTGCTAAAATTTCAGCCCCATTTCTCTGCGGTTGCTCTGTGGAAAACAGCCTCCAAAGCCTGGCTTTTGCGGCTAATTAACAACAATGAACAGGATGACATACTTTTCCTTTGAAGACTTCTGTCAGGAAGATGTTCAATCAGCAAGAAATACAAGCAATAGATAAATTCCCTATCTCCCCCCTCATTCACATGCTGAGAAACAGAGATTCAACTAAAAAAAAAAAAAAGAAAGAAAAAAAAAAAAGAAAGAAAGAAGTAGGACAAGCTGTCTAGGCTTTATGCATTAGCTTCAGAACCTGAGGAAAGGCTAAAAGCTGCCTCTCCAGCCAGTTTTCAGAGTACTGCAGGTTATTTTTATATTCATCTCCACAGAAGACCAAGAGTCTTGTGGCAGTATTAGTTTAGCCTCACATTTAGGCAAAACTCAAAAAAAAAAAAAAAAAAAACCAGCAATGACACCTATAACTCCACCCCTTACAAAAATTTTAATACTAAATATCATGTGTTATATCATGGCACTCTACCGTTATTTCGTGAATTCTTGTTGAAGGACATAGAGATTCCGCCTTGTGCCCATGCTTAGAGAATCTCACAACGCAATGCATAGTAAAGATTCACTCCTTAGGGTCAGTAAATTAGTTTGCATGATCATTTGAAAAAATATCTGGGCTAGCCTGAAATTTTCCTTTGCACGAAACAAAAACGTGGCTTTGAAGTCAGAACTGGCTATGTGATTTGGGTCAATTATTTATAAATGCAGTTTGCTCATCTGTAAAATTGAGATAATAATTCATACCTCAATAGGTGATTGTGAATATCAAATGAAATATAATTTTTATGCAAAGTGTTTTGTGCTTGGTCCATTGTAAGCACTCAATACATGCTAAATAGTATTGTTTAGTTGTTGTTCTTCTTACTAAGCAAATGAATAGGGGAAGCATGATTTCAGTGGGAAATTTTAACCCTACTTGAGATAATTAACAATACCTTCAAGCATTTAATATATATGAATAAAAATCATTTTTAAAAGCTCTTTTAATAAAAGGGAGAATCAGTTTCACCTCCATCATTTAAACACATGTCAGAGGTTAGCACAGCAGGAGAACAAAAAGAGGATGGACAAATTGCCAGAGTAGCGGAGGATGATTACCCTCTACACCCTAATCGACTGAGGTTGATTACACAGAGAGCTTGCTTGCTTGCTTTCTCTCCTTCTCTCTCTCTCTTTTTCTCCATTTGGATTCATCTCTTCTTATCAAGTCAGAATACAGGGAAGTATATCATAGACATTTTTATGTAAGTACCCAAAATAATACAGACAGCAGATGAAAGGCATGCTTAGACTAAATCTCAGGGAAGTGGCTACCTGTTTGGAATATTTGAACCTGAAAGTGGTGCTGGTCAATGGTCTAACCTGAAAGATGTCTTCCTTCCCTCAGAGAATACCGTGCGGATAATGAGACCATTTGTGATAGGCCCCAGCACTTGCCTTGAGTGTGTCAGCCTCCATAGGCTGTAAATGGGGAGTCCCAGGGCACTGTCACATGCTTTCACCATTATCCTTTGGGAGTCTACTTCATACTGTGCTCCAAGGAGAGCACTCCTCTTGTGAGCTCCTGTCCCTACAATGGAAAACTACCAGCAGGAGGGAAGGGGAGGCCACAAGCCAAAAAGAAGGGCTCCATTCACTCACACATACATTTCTTCATCAATAAACAGTATTAACATGTATTAATAAGCACTGTGCTAGTATCTGAAAATACAGAGATATAAAGATATATAATATATGGCCAGGGACCTTGAAGAGTTCACGGTTTAATGAGCTGAAAGGACACATAAGGAAAGAGCTGTGACTTGGTAAGTAATACCATAGAATTAAAAACAAAGTACTAGGGTAGTAACTAACAAGAAGGACCTGATTAGTTTTGCCCTAGGGAACAAAGGGAAGCTTCGCAAATATATGAAATACACGATCCAAATAAATAAAATGTGCACCAGGTTAGGAAGGAGAGGAGGGCAGGTAGGAGTGGAGCAAACAGGAATATTTCAGGGAGAGAAGCAAACATGAACACAGGTGTCTGGGAGTCTACATTTCTGGACTACCATTTCACTATTGGTACAGATACTTTTTGAAAATTGTGTTTCAAGCCTTTAAAAAATATGCATGCCCCAAATTTATAAGGCAGACTACTTACAAAAGCTGGTTAGCTAATTACAAAATGGTTGAGGCAATCAGTCCACCAGATAACTTTCTATGTGTTTATTTAACTAGAGAAGGTGGTTTTGGAGCTGATAATCTGGAATGCTTCATAATTCATACGATGTTTGGCATACTAAGAGCTAAGGTTGTCTGATTTTATAAAGTGACATTCAGCAGAGTAGTTGGGTGTAACCTGAGGAAGGACTGCCTCCTACTCTTACCTGCCCCCCACATGGAAGGCTCAGAGATTAAGTACATGGACTCAAGAGTCAGACTGTCTGAATTCAAATTTTGGCTTTACTCACCACCTGTGTGACTTGCACCTCCTTTCCTTTCTAACCTAATAAGGATATTTTTTTTTCTCATATGTTTTTTCTGAATATAGACAGGATACATATGTAAACTTAGAATAGTTCTACAATTATTAATTGCTTTTATCAAAAGCCACATTAAAGATTGCTTCAAAAAGTTTAAAAACTTTTAATTGTGCCTTTATGGAATGAAGGTTTGAAATACCAGCCTGTGTCTGTATTCTGTGGCTAATGTGTCACTAGAGTGAAATGTATTCATTAAATTTGAGGCTATTTAAGGTCAAACCCAGACCTCACTTTACGCTGTATTCCCAGTGCCTCAAAAGGTGCTTGTTGGGGAAAAATAAAATACAAAGGTTTGCTGGGGTGCCTGGGTGGCACAGTTGGTTAAAAGTGTCTGACTCTTGGTTTTAGCTCAGGTCATGATCTCGCAGTTCATGGGATTGAACCCCATGTCAGGCTCCGTGCCAGCAAAGCAGAGCCTGCTTGGGATTCTCTCTCTCTCCCTTTCTCTCTACCTGTTCCCCACTCACGCTTTCTCTCTCAAAATAAATAAATAAACACTTAAAAACAAAAGCAAGGTTTGCTAAATGTACGAATTAAAGAAAGAATATGTGTGAGTTGCAGTGGAAGTAGCAGCACAAGGAGCTGGAAAATAAGCCCAGATTGTAAGTGCTCACTGAGGTCAGCTAAGGAGCTTGTCTTTTGAGGTATTTGTACTAAAGACCAGTAGTTCCCCAACAGAGCCAGGTAAGGTGTGATTCACCAGACAGTTCCCTCAAGATACGCATCAGTAAAGATGCAACATATACACTGGAAATATGTTAGTAGTTGGCTCAGATTTGCATCTCTAACTCACCCCTAAGAAGTTAAATATAAACTGGTTTATCCCAAAGGAGACAATCCAGCAGCACGGACTTATTGCCCCAGAACATTTTCAGAATGCACACATGCAGATTAAACTGGCAGAACTTGTGGAACCAAAAGATTATTGCAACATTTTTTTTCTTCTTTTGTTTATTTGCTCAATTCCAGGCTGAAGCAGGACTCAGGGAGTGCAAAGGTACAGAAAACAGATCAAAGTCCCTGCCCTCTTGCTGCTTATTGCTGCTCAACATCTCACTGTCCAACATAAATGAAGAAATGGCCATTGCAACTTAATCACTTTACTCTGAACCCAAAATTTTGCATGAGCCACATTTGCCAACAAAAACAGAAAAGAGTACAAAGACTACAAAAAAAAAAAAATAGTAAAGTGTATTTTGCCAATTCTTCGCCAGACAATCGACTATACATTCTTTTTCTAGGAGTAGTAAAGTACCAAATGCCTGTGTACACAATTCTGATAAGTAGAAACAATACTTCCTGGTGAAAAAAAGCAGGGAGAGTAAGGACAGATCCCGGAACTCTACCTGCCTGTGCCTATAATCCTTCCCTCTCTGCTCTGCCAGATTGTGTCTCAACTCCTCACCTGCTAATAAGACTGGTCAAGGATGAGTATAGATTCCCTGTTCACTCTATCAGTTTGAAGCTCCTCCAAAATATTATGAGAAACATTTCTGGAATTTGGTGAGAAACAGATAATGTCATAAGAGTAACTATGGGGGAGATGTCAGGTTTTAATCCATAATAATTAGATGGATATGTGGTTGCAAGATGAGAAGTTCAGTTTTTTGGTTTTATTTTTTAATTTTTAAGTTTATTTGTCTATTTTGAGAGTGGGGGGAGAGAACAGGAGAGGGATAGAGAGAGAATCCCAAGCAGACTCCACACTCAGTATGGAGCCCAATGCAGAGCTCAATCCCATGACCCTAGGATCGTGACTTGAGCTAAAATCAAGAGTCAGATGCTTAACTGACTAAACCACCCAGGTGCCCATGAGTTCAGTTTTTAAGGCGGTAAGTTTGAGGTGCCCATGAGACATCCAGGTGGAAATGCTAAGTATAGTCATCAGAGGGAAAGTCAGTACAAAAGATGTGTATTTGGGAGTGAGCAGTCTATACTTCCTAGCTAAAATTCCACTTTGAATTTTATATAATACTCAATATTAAGATTCACTTATTTTCACAGACCAAAAAGCTCCAAGAATCAATTAAATTTTGATCTTTCACCAAAGAGCTTTTCAGGCCTGTCAATCTTGTGTTTCTACTTTTTTTGGGCAGGAAGACTCTAATGGGAACATTCAGGAGGAAGTATTTTCCTTGATGGGAAGAGCCCACCATTAAAGTGTCACCTCAGAAGCATAATGGCAGGATGTTCTTCCAGAGCTACATTTGTTGGCAGAAAGTTAAACAGCTTATGCGCCTGATCTACAGTAGGGTATAGGCCTCCTCTGTCTTGACCTAAGAATTCTGAGGTCCAGCATACTACCTCCAAAAGTAAGCTCCTAAAGACAACATAAACTGGATTTCACAGCTCTGAAAATGTTTTCATCAAAATGACTTTTGCAAGCTCAGTGAACATTATCTCCAGTTCTTTCCTCCTGATTTAAAATGTAGATTATTTATGCCTACCATTAACTTGAGTGTCCCCTAGTATATTCACCTAAGTCATTTCCTTCCTTCATTGAAATGAGATGCGTCTGTCTGCAGTGGCCCAGCATCAGCTTTAATAGGACTCCATTGTCATTGTGTCACTGTCATCTTGCTTCCTGATCTGTGGTAGACATATTTAGCTATGCTGTTTGCATTTTTAAATTCTGTTTCTCTCGTGCATTTTGCTTACGGCTTTCAGTGTCTGTGTGTGTGTGTAATAAAAGGAGTCTTCCTGATCAGTGTACGAATGACTCCTAATTCAGTATGTATTCCCTAAACTAGTTCTTAACCCTCAAGCAATGTCTTCATTACTCATTTTCCATCAATCTATATTGTGTTTAGATTTCTACAAAACCAGAATCCTTAATAACCTGTTTTCATATGCTTTCATTGTTGCTCATCATTTCTTCCTCATACACGTGGACTCTGTCTGGATCATAAGAATAAACGTATCAGGTATGTTCTGAGCATGGCAGATCTTAACTATGTCTTCTCCTGGGAATCTCTTAATCTGGTTCAGCTGCTTCTGGATTCCCAAGCTCGTATAAGATTCCAAATGTTTTGTTTTAAACTACTAAATTGTAGGTAAATTTGTTATATAGAAAAGGATAATTAGCACAGTCTGAACTGCATCATAGGTGATCAATAATGATGTGTTGAATGAACCAAAAGAGATGTTACTTGAAAGTAGGTTTTGAAAAAGAGCCACAGCAGAAATGGAAGTAGAGTCAGTAGTTAGAAAGGATTCAACAACAGGTCCCTTGTTTTGGGAGCTTGGCATAAGAAAAGATTTGCTAAGGAAATTCATCAGGACCTAAATGAGAATGGATTTGAAACTATTTCTGTAAAATAGCTTGACATCTGGGGTGCCTGGGTGGCTCAGTCGGTTGAGTGTCCAACTTCAGCCCAAGTCATGATCTTACAGTTCGTGAGTTCAAGCCCGTGTCAGGCTCTGTGCTGACAGCTTGGAGCCTGGAACCTGCTTTGGATTCTGTGTCTCCCTCTCTCTCTGCCCCTCCCCAGCTCATGCTTGCACTCTGTCTCTGTCAAAAATAAATAAAATAGCTTGACATCCACCACAAAGGAATGGATCAAGAAGAGTAGTGATCATTGGTTGGAGCAGAAACTATGTACAATATTTTCTCTACCTAGGTATTGTTTCAGCAGCTCTTCCAAGGACAGTTCTGAGCCCTAGACTTCTTTCTGCTAGCTCAGGAGGCTATAAGATCCCAGAGACAACCCTGAAAACATCCAACATTTGAATAGAGAAGTTGACAACTGAGCAGAATCGAGACAGTGAAATGAATAAGAAGAAACTTTCTGGACAGAGTTAGATATAGAGATATGACAAGAAGTTCATTAACAAATAGATTAATACATTTCACTGGAGTAAAAAGATAAGTACAGAATTATGGGAAAATGGACCTGAAAATGGAAATTAAGTTCAGAATGTTGAGGACATTAAATGTCAGGCATAAAATGTGCCTTTCTTTACCTGTACATAATTGGGAGACATCAATGTGTTTAATAAAGGAACAAGTGAAATGAAACATTTTAGCAAATTAACCTGATATAAGTGTATGGAATGGCCTGGAAAGTATTCAGAATAGATACAGCAAGATAATTCTAATTGATAAGTACATGGACTGAGAAGGTGTATGTAGAGATAGTTGTTTTGGTTCTCTTAAAGTACAAAGCAGTGGAATTTCAAAAAAGGAAATAATTCTAGAAATCTAGCAGTCAAATTCAGAGAGTTACTGGTATACCACAGGTGACAACCAGTAAATCAGAAAATGAGAAACTGAATTAACTTCCAAGGGAAAATGATGAGGGAAATAGTCTGTATTAATGCACTTGACCATACCCATTGTGAAAATAGAGACTATTTTAAGATATCTGGATAACACTTAAGCCAACAGAACTATGACCATAACTTCCCCCATTTTCCCCAAAGATAACTTGCATCTTTCGTTCCTTAGAAGCCTGAACAAAAATTTTACAACACATACTAAAAAAGACGTCATTTTAGTCTTTCTTTCAATATTCTAGTCAAAAAGGCAACATGTTCTCTAATTCATGCAAGAACCAGGAAAACAAAACCAAATAAAATATTTACTGTATATGATTAACAGGGTCAAATTTTAATATTACATGGCAAAGTAAAACTCTTAAAATAGGTGAATCTATTGGTTACAAAGAAAATTTCAGATGGAACATAATTTAAATTCAAGAAAAGCCTGTAAGGGAGTAATTGTGTTTTATCTTGCGCTTATGTATAATTGTTGACTTTAAAAAGATGTTTTTACATTTAGTTTTAATAGAGCAGGATTATAAAGTATATAATGCACTAAATAATGTTTATTAAGTAAAATTTATTAAAGCAAAATAAAATGTAGAGATGAGGAGAAAGATGAGAAAGTGTTGACTTGCCACTGATATTGATAAGTTATTTTAGGACAAGTAATATTTACTCTAAATATATTATGCTTCTAGGCTACACTAAAACCACTGATCAAAAGGTGTATTTCTAAATCAAAATCAATTAAGAGCTTAGTTTCAAAAATAAGGCTTCCAACCCAGCAAAGTACAAAGAAGAAACACTTACGGCAAATATGTACAACAATTCACTAATCAAATTTGCAATGCTCTTTCATGCTCCCAAGATGAAAGAATTTCAAAGAACACTCTTCACTCTTCCTTTCTACCACCCTCCACACATTTCCCTGGTCAGAACCAATGTACACGTTAATATTCATGGCAGTGAGTGAGCACACATTTGCACTGGCTTTCTCCTGTAAGTCAAAGAGGGGTTAAGTAATCTGTAATGAATGTTGCCAGACTGACATATATGAGATGCTTCCTCTAGAGTGAAAACACTGGTAAAATTTCTAGATATGCCTTATAAATTAATTTTTTAATGAATTTAACTTTTTTGTTGATTGTTTCTAATAATTATTTTACTCAATATTGATTAAATAATCTTTAACACTACTAACTTAAATGTGTATAACACTTTACAGCTTAGAAGTGTCTTCTTTATATTCTTTATCCTAAAAACCAATCATCTGTTTATATTCTTACAAATATTATACAGATAAGAAAGTTAAAGCTGAAAGAGGAAAAAACTGAGATGAACCAAATGGAGTCACATTGGGACAAAATATGTTTACTGTAAATAACCTAAGCTATCTGGTGACAAGGATCCCATTTGGCTCATTCATTCATCCATTCAACAATTGTTCATTGAGATGATTACTAAGTGGTGAGATAATTTATTTTTGTATCCATGGAGCCTAACATAGACCTGGGCCATACTAGTTGCTCAGAAAATATTTCTGGATAGGCTGCTAGCATGTAGTAAAATGAATGTTGAAAAGCCCCAATTCTAGATTATGCTATGTTTCTTATTAACCATCATTATTATCAAGTTGTGTTCTCTGACATGAGACAGTTTATCTTTTTTGGAAAGTAATGGGCAGATATGAAACAATCAGAGAACAATTCATGATAAAAATGAGTTATAATAAATGAGATAATTACTAAAGAGAGACAATCATTCATCCAACAAAAATTCCCACCACACATTTCCTCTAAACAACCAACTACCATAATCAATTCTTACTTGAAGATTCAAAAAACAAATCAATAAAAATATGCAACTTTTCGATAATATAGCTATTGCATATCAAGTGCTGCATTTTTTTCTGTTATAACTAAGTAGTTCAATGACTTTCTGCGTTACATAAAAACTACACCGCATCTTTGGCTTCATGTTGACTAATGAAAAGCTGTCTTCTTAACCTAAGCCATCATATTTTCAATATATAATTCATTAATTCATTTATTATTTCAGAAAATATTTATCAAGTGCTAGTATTCTAGGCTATATGCTAATTAACTGTTCCTTACTTCATGAGTGTATCTTGCCCTCATCCCCTCCTAAAACCTTAAAAGTTTCAATAGCAACATCATATGGCTTTGAGCATAACAGTGGTAGCAGAAATATTAATATTATTTAAAATATCTTAAAAACAAGGCTACCTGACTCAAAAAACATTTTATTCCAAGTTGTTATAACTTTAAGGGTACAATTAATCAAAATTCAAATATGATTATCTTTTCAAGTAAAAATCCAAATAATCAACGTAATGAAATGGGATGATGTCAAATATTTACATCTTCATCGAAATTATATGCCAGTCATACTTTAAAAGTTATCTAACTGAAATGGCATTGCACATTTCAGCAAGACTGGAGTCCCTTGTGAGGAGTACAATCAACTTTCCAGCTTACTGATTAACTTATTAATTAAAGGTAGAAATACAATTTTTAAAGATTAGCACAGAGTTTATGTTTGGCTGATCTTGAAGGTTTACAGAAGTTTTTCTGGCATTTTAATGGATAATAATTAACATTTACAGATAAAACATATCATCTATGATATCAGTCAGGTTAATTTTTAAGTCAGTAATGTTCATAAACAAAAATCAAACAACAATAGTAGACAAACTATAATCCTACAAATCTTGTTTTCCTTTGAAACTTCTAACCCTGAAAGAAGCAGAATAAGTGATTCAGAGAAAATTGGGATAGATTTAAAGGTACCTAAATAATGTAACAAAATACGGTCTGAATATTCTCAAATCTAATATTATTTAAGAACATTTCTATCACCCACTGGTATCAACTCTAGTACTCAGACACTTAATTTTCCTTTCCTTTCCTTTCCTTTCCTTTCCTTTCCTTTCCTTTCCTTTCCTTTCCTTTCCTTTCCTCCTCCTTTCTTACATCCTCCCTCCCTTCCTCCCTCCCTTTGCTTGTTAAAATATCTAACTCCTCTTTGTGTTCCTCTTCTATGTAGCCAACATTATAGGAGTTGGAGGTAACTTCAATAGTATAAAATGCGTAACAAAAACAAAAACAAAAACAAAAACAAAAAAACCCACAACACTGGCCTTGTGTTAATTTAGTTTGTATGTTGAAATATGTTAAGAAGTGATTTATTTCCATATAGGCAACTTGCTAGGTCATTAATGGCTGATCACCACTTACATGCAATGAGGAAAAAGGGAGGGAGATAAGTTTTAGTTAGCCAGGTTTGGACTAAGACAGATACTAGCAATTGATATAGGAGGAGTAGGGCTGACCAACAAGGGTGTTTAGTAAGCCCTGGGAACCAATATACATTTTGCATTTCCCAGTCAAGTACTGGCTCTCAAATCAAGGGGAAGTTTGAAGATAGCAAATCCAAGAGGGAGAATGTATAGAGACAAATAATGAATCTACAGTGAATAGCCAGGCAAAACCAAGAGGGAGATAGAGAAAGAAGGAGGCCTTCACAGAACAGAACTCAAACAACAGTGGTTTGAGTAAATTCAGTAACATTGCCCCTTATGATTTGAGAATGATCATTGTAGAAACTTTTCTGAGGGTAAGTGTGTAATTGGTAATGGATCAATAAGTAATTTCTTTCAGGAGCAAAAGCTCTTGTTTTCTTATTTATTTATTTTTTTGAAGTTGCAAGGCTCTTAAATCAGAGTGGAGCAAATACATTTAGAAAGTTGAGATTACTCTAAACAGCAACATTCCTTACCGCACTAGTTAAGTTTATCTCAACTAATCATTTATTTATGATGCCATAAAAATCCAGATGCTTTCAATTTTGATTGCTAGATATTTGCTGAAAGGCAGTTGAAATTACTTTCCCAGGGTTCCGATTTGACAACTGCATTTTGAATTGAAAATTTATGGCAGTTCAATAATGGTTGTGCTGAGGTGTGTGTGTGTGTGTGTGTGTGTGTGTGTGTGTGTGTGTGTGTTGTGTGTTTTCTCTTTTCTTCTTTCTAAGATTAGCAATGAATTTAGTTCTTGTGGTCAGTGTAAACCCCTACTGAGCTTATTTGAAATCATAGAAGTCTAATGGAAAACTAAGATGAAGAAAATAAATGAATAAAACTGAAAATTAAGCCCCTGCAAAAGTCTGTGATAATGTATTTTCCTCTTGTATGTGTTTGGTGGTTTTCCTAATTGTTTTAGGATTAGTGCCTGAAAGCCAGTGTCCAAGAGGAAAGAATCTGTTGACCTAATCAAATTGTCCTCTGAGGCATGGGTGCTAGTAAAAGGAGAACCTATAGGGATGGACAAAAGCAAAACAAAACAAATTTACACAATCACATGAGACAGAAAAGATAAACTATGCCTCACAGATATAAAGGGAAATGGAAAGACTTATATATGTTTGGAACCTTCCAGAAGATACAGATTTTCAAGTAAGAACTATGATGATAATAACCCTTTAGAGTTTAATAGTTGACCCTTTCTTATGGTTGTTACTTTTGTATATCAGTAAAATATTGATATCTCTTAGCAATAAGAGATTACCTGTACTTTGCAAATATTTTAATAAAACAAGAAGATAAAGAATTACAACTATACACATTAGTAACTCTGAATGCAGAAATATATGGCAGAGTCTTCAAGCTATAAATCAGTTAAGGGAAAAGTTTAAAAAAATAGCTTTCTATTCATGACCTATTATTTTCCATCTATGATATACTGACTAAATTCTTACAGTAGACTTAGAGCTTGGAGAAAAAGGAATGGTCAAGGGTTCCAGGATATTAATGGTAAGAGCTTACTGTACTTTCTTGATATTTATGTATCAAAATGAATATAAGAAGGCACAGAAACAATCTAGTCACTGTAATTCACTGTAATTCTAGAGTGAGGAAAGAACTAAGGACACCCGATTCAGATCTTTTGATGTTACCAGTATTACAACCTCCTGCTTCCAGTCAGATGTAACAGTATCAACTAGGCAATAACTTAGTTTATTAAGTTGGCAAATCTGCTTAAAGTCAATAAGAACATACCAAAATAAATCTTTGTAAACAGAGAACTGAGAAGAATTCACACTTAACAACCAAAAAAATATATTTTCTATTGTAAAGAACATTTTTAGCAACAATAGCAGGAATAAGGTCTTATTACTTCTAGATTGTATTTATATTTTCTGTACCAAAGTACTGGTTGCTGGGGAAGAGAAACTTCCAAAAGAAAAAGTATAAGTTATTAAAAAAAAACTAATAGTAAAGACAAAAGTTAAATATTTTTAAAGTACTTACTATATGAAGCTCTAGGTAGTCACCCAGGCCAGAAGAACTGTCCACTCGCACCAATACAGCTTCTTTTTGAACAGTGCTAAACCCTATGGCCAGTCTGTCTGCTCGTGTACTTGGCCGGTCATTAGGAGGCCACTTATATGTGATTTGTCCACCACCTTTGCTAAAGATATATGTTGTCCCAGCTGGAAAACAAAAACCAAAACCAATTAGTCCAAATATATCAGGTGTACAATTTTCCTATGTTTGTTACATTGACATATCCGTAAAGGATTAAATTTATACCAAGGCAAAAATGGAAAAAAAAATGAAACTATAGCATAAAAAGTAAGCAAATCACAGATTTCAATCAAACAGGCTCAAGAGAGACAATAGAAGATTTTTAAAAGAAATATCAAGGCAGCTCAGTTTTTAATACACTCATTAAACCTACCAGCAGGTGTTCCAGAACAAATGGGAGATTACTACTTTTTCCACTGAGTTGGACAAGCATGGAATCTAATGGGGTTTTATTTCTCCCTGCCAGTTTTTCAGAAATGTTTTAGTAGGAAACACTGACTTTGGCCACTTCCAAAAGGAGCAGAAACATGTATCAACTCGTTTTTGTTTTTGAAACAAGAGTTGCATGTGCATGTGACAGGGTCATACAGCACAGTGAAGCAAATCACAACAAATATACTACGAATCAACTCTTATGGGGAAAGGATCTATTCACATATGACAGATAACTAATGGATAAACAGTCATAAGCCCCAGGAGTCATGTCAGGAAAATACAGATAATAGAGCTCATCAATAGAAGCAAGATCTTATTTAACAAGCAATATCTAGTAGCTGTCAAACTATCCAGCATCATAAAAAGACTCATTTTTTTTCTTCAAAAGTGAATGCTTGTCTTACAGTAGTAAGAATATTATAGCCTCATTTGGTGAGTGTTCAATTTTTACTTTATGGTGCTGATGTCATTAAATTATCCATCTTACTTTAAAAGATTTTCATTTCAAACAAGTTTACACTAAGCATCCAATGCACTGAAGTCCTATCTCATTATACCACAATGAAATCTATCTCACTGAATGCAATACAATGGAATCTTTAAGTCAGAACATTTGGAAGAGACATGCAAAGAGACATGCAAAGATATAGATATAGATACATACAGATATATAGATATGAACACATATGTACACACACACACACACACACACACACAAGAAAAGACTTTACTAAAAGTAAAGTTTGTCCATACTAAAAAGGACAACAGAAATATTTGCATAGTTATCCCAGGAAGAGCCACTGGGGTAAAATAAATTTAGAGGCTTACAGTAATAAAGGATACCAATACTTGTGTTCCCACTATGTGTCAAACGTGGTAAAGAAAATGGTAAGAGTAAATATTAAAATTTAGGCCAAGGGTGCCTCAGTGCCTCAGTCGGTTAAGTGTCTGACTCTTGATTTCAGCTCATGTCATGGTCTTGTGGTTTGTGGGATTAAGCCCCGTGTTGAGCTTTGTGCTGACGACACAGGATCCTTGGGTCCTCCCTCTCCCTCTCTCTCTGTCCCTCCCTTGCTTGTGCATGTGCTCTCTCTCTCAAAATAAATAAACATTTAAAAATTTTAGGCCACAAAATATCTTGTGTTTATAGAAAAAAAGCTTCTACCAAGAGTGAGGCTTGTATGGTGTTGGTACAGCAGTATGTATTCTGTGTGAAACATTTCCAAAGTCCTCTGCAATATGCCTCCTGCTTGACTGGTTAAAAGGGCCTTGGTATGTAGGGATACCTGGGTGGCTTAGTTGGTTAAGGGTCTGACTCCTGATTTCAACTCAGGTCATGATCTCACAGTTCTTGAGTTTGAGCCCACGTTGAGCTCTTTACCGACAGTGTGGAACACACTTGGAATTATCGCCCTCCCCCTGTCTCTTTGTTGCTCCCATGATTGTGCTCTCTTTCTCAAAACAAATCAATAAAAAAAAAAGGCCTCGGTATGTAGACGTGACACAAGAAACATGTCAGAATAATACTGAAAAGTGATAAAATAGAATCTTGTTAGAATGCAACGGTAGAGAAGCTGTGTATTCTCTATTAATTTTTTTGGATACTAATGCATGAAAGTAGTTTATCTCTCTCATGTGGAAATAGGTAAGTTATACTTCAAAGGAACCAGGCAGTGTGCAAGTAAAGAACATTCAGAATATACAGATTTGTGTATCAGAAATGTTGGAGCCTCCAGGACCATTTATGTTCTATATCATCAGAAGCTTGTTACTCAGTATATTAATAAGCAAGAATCATTTGATAAATATTCTTCAGCTTGGTAATTTTTGTAGATGATTAACTATTGAACGGTTCAACAATGCCCACATTGATAAAAATGGGACAAGAACACATTAAAGTGAAGGTTTCTTTAACAGGAGAATGTCGTGGTGACCTCTGAGTACAGGTACTCAATTTTATTTTCCTCCTTTTAATTAATTTTGTTCTCTAGTGACTATGTAGTTTCTATGAATTAAGACAAATATTCAAAACTAGAGATGCTGCATAACAATGTAAATCATATCTAAAAATTCAGGTGTCTTCCAGAATCACCAGAGGAAGGTGATGGGGGAAAGCAAAATATCTTGTATTACATAGCAATTTTTAATATTAAAAATATCACTTTCACAACAATTTTTCAGGTCTTCTGTACTTCTGTATGGAAAGTAGGGTAAGGGCGTCTGGGTGGTTCAATCAGTTGAGCATCCGACTTGATTTTGGCTCAGGTCATGATCTCATGGTTCATGGGTTCAAGCCTTGATCAGTCTCTGCACTGACAGCAAGGAGCCTGCATGGGATTCTCTCTCTCTCTCTTTCTCTTTCTCTCTCAGAAATAAATAAATAAACTTTTGTAAAAAGTGGGGGGGAAGAAAGTAGAGTAAGCAGTTAGCCCCATGTTACATCTGAGGAAACTTAGTCATAAGGATTGATTTGTTATCTCAAGTTGCAACCTTAGTTAAGTGACAGAGCCGGTAGGAAACCTAGTACCCAGACTCCTACTCTTGCATTTTTTTTATGACAGAAATGTTTCTGTTATCATAACAAGACAGTCGAGAAAAAAGTTAATTGGATGTGTCAGTCTGAATTTATCAAGGCCGACTGTTATCATATTCTAATGTCTCATATCCATAAAGTGACATTTGCACCTCATGATCATATACTGTCCTTTCACCTCACAAGGCTTTCAAAAAAAGAAAAATAACATGTAAATGTGAAGTGACAGAACATTTAATATATGTAGATTAACATTTAGTTTAGAGTATACTTCCCAAACTTATGGAACTATGAAAGTTTCCAGTTGCTCAGTTACAGAATGCAAGGATAATAAAGATTTGTATTTTCAGGAAGATAAATGTCAAAATGCAAATATCATTACTCAAGATTTGATTTCATCTCATATTTCAGTGAGTGTTAAGACCTAGCAACTAGCATTCTATGAACCACTGTGTCTTCCTTACAATGATTTCTGGCTCTTTCAGTTTCACCAAAACAAAGTAAAACCAATTGTACTACCTTGTGCCAAACAATGCAATTATTTCCAGCATCTTTTGTCTCCAGATGTATCTAGAAAGCAATCTCTCTTCCCTCTTCTGTATGCATGATAGTGCAATGTCTTGTATTCATCAGCATAATTCCAGAATCAAGAGAGGATAAGATGTCCACTCCCCACCCACAGCTCCCTTCTACCTACTGTATAAGCATCTTGGTTTTCTTTAAAAAAAAAAAATCACTTCCTATAAAACTCTACAAAATCTCCTATGTTCTTAAATCCCCCTTTCAGAAAGATAGAAAATTACCTTATACTCTATTCTGGTAACCTTAAAAATGTGAGAACACTCCTACAATAAAATATAGTGGGTCATGCGACTAAAGTTTCAAAATCTACTTCATTTAGCATGCATCTTTTGGAACCAGAGACATAATGTCCTTACTATAGCAGATAACTAAAAAATAAAGAATGTAAGCTCTGAACAGACCTGGGTTCAAATCCCAGCTGAATCATTTACTAGCTACACTGACCTTGACTAGCTTTTTATTCTAAATCTTGGATATTCTGTCTGTAAACAATGAGGATATTAAAACTATACACCTCATAGAGCTTCTGTCAAAATTCGATGGGTATCACACAGTCACGCCATAGTCCAATTCCTGGCATATGGTAAGTGCCCAGTAAGTTTTACAGAGAACAGGTGGTGTGTGTGTGTGTTGGTGTGTGTGTGTGTGTATGTGTGTGTGTATGTGTGTGTTAAAACTATAAAATAATGGAAAACATACAAAAAATAACAAACACTGCAACACTGTTGTTTTATTTTAATATAAGATGTCTTAGAAAAGTTTGATTCATTTCAAAGTTGTGTGAAAGCCAAATGCCTTTGAAGAAATGACTTTCCTCCCTCCCAGTTTTTATTAATCTTTTCAGTATTTCATTCCTTGGATTAGCACTTTTTTCACATAAACCCATTATATTTTTATTTACATTCACTAGTAGTTGACAATGAGAAGGATATTAAATTGCATCACATGGGAGCTTTCATGAGAAAAAGAATATTAGTTCATCATCATAAAACATCTAGCATGGTAAGATTTATAGCAAGATGCAAAAAAAATTCACTTTGTTAAATAAAGGAGTAAGTCTACATAAAATGACTGCAATCTAGCTTTATTATTTTAATTTTATTTTTATAGAAACATGGTTTATTATATTATATAAGTGAATTCAATGTGCAGGAACTGTACATCTTAATCACAGTTCCAGGTCTTAAGAACACAGTAATGTGTTCACCTCTATTATTTATGCATGTTTCTGTATGACAATCACTGACACATCAGTGCCATGACTACTAATGGATTTATTGTAAATTAACCTCGACATCCATCACATTACTGAATGTATGGATGACTCAAACTTAAAGTGGTTTTCAGCAACCTCCACATTTAAGTTGCGCAGCAAATCTGTATTACTCCAAATTCATTAACAGAACTGGCTCAATCAGATGCAAATTTATTTGTGTCAACATACTTTACATGGCAACAAATGTTTGTACAAATTATACATGGGCTCTTATTTCTAATGTCAAAACTGCCCTGTGATGTTATGATAAGAAATATTTTTAGATTTTATTTAACATCTATTTACCCAAAAGGCTCTCCCTCCTCCTTGTTTTATTGCCAACCACTCATTCTCTAAATTTGCCCACTTCAGCTTCGTTTCCATAAAAGTTAGTATGTCCCCAAATGGATTGAACCTTTCTGAAAAAGAAAACCAACTGCCATGTATAGGTCTGTTTGATTACTGGTTGTTCTGGATCCTTGCTATATGAACAATAACTACTAAGTAGATTAGCTTCTAACATAAGTATATGAATAAAAGGTTCCTTTCTGAACGCCTGTAATTCTTCAAATGTCACTGTGTAGCCAACATGCAACATTCAGGCCATTATAATTCTATTAGATATAACAGAGATATAGCACTTTTTTTTCCCCTTTAAAGTTTTCCAGGTAGTCAGATGGAATTAAAGCAAAACAAATAAAAGTAAGAGGAGCTTTTATTCCTCCAGTAAACTTATTGGAATAAAGAGGCTAACTTAAATTTAAAATTTCTGAACAATTTCTACCTATGTAAAGGCATTCTTTTGAGTAAAGTTCATAGAAAGCAAAAAACAATGAAAAAATTGTATAAAAAGTTTTTGTATAAAAATTATTTGTGACCATGATAAAATTTATAAACTGGTGAAACTTAAAGAAAATAATAAATGTTAACAATCTGACAGGTACATAAAGTAACAATTCGTTGCAGTTCATTTTCTTCCTAAGTTCCTGTAAATTCTTTGTAAGATCACAAGGAATTATATCATGAAATTGAGCACTACTGTTTCCTAATGTCTGAAATTTCATATAGGAGGATTAACAACTTAAGACAAGTGGCCATTATATTAGGAAAGATGAATGGAATCAGAACAATAACAGTTCCTACCTATAAGATGTAATCAACTCTACATCAAAAAGTAGTAACAACAATTACCAACTTTGAGAAGAGACAGCAGCCCTCAATGCTGCTATTCACCTAAAGGGGAACAAACACTAGGAAAAGACAATGAAAATAAAGACTATATATCTTAATTTGAGCCTTCTTATGGAAGACACAGACTTGGTAGAATTGACAACTGGCTAAAAAAGAAAGAAAATGACATAGGATTTTTACTTATATGTCTTTGAGAAAAAGAGCAGAATAAGTTCTTAATAAAGGAAACAGGGCAAGAAACATGGCCTGTCACTAAAATGGTTTTGAGACTGACCCTATAGTCTGAATCAGACCAAAGCAAAGAAAGTCAAGAAGAGTTTAGGTAATTCCCAAACAATGCAAGTCTTTTCAAAGTAGCTAATAACTACATTCAGGGTAGAACAAACAACAGGAGGTTTCTCATATATGGCAAGTCATGTGTTCCAGCAGAATCCTAGACCCTGAGGAATTAAAGAAACTTATTCAATTTTAAAAGAAAACAATTTGTTGACTCTTTCTTAAATTTAATGCAAACTGAGAAAAAGGGGGAAAGTCAACATTGTGAGCACCTTGTTTTTGCGCAATGAGATTTCCGAAAGTGATAGTGGACGGGGTCACTGCCCACATGCTAGCTATTAAATACCCATCATGAACTCTGTGCAGGTTCTTTCACAACGTTCTTGAACCCCATACAAGTCAGATATGCTGTTAAACTCTCAGGGTCTCCAAGGAATCACTAGGCATTGACAATTAATATCTCCCAAACTTTTCCTGGGATCAAAGGAGACTGAACCAGTCAGATTCCACAGTAAACTTAGGGGATGTGCAAGCAGAGGACTTCTCCTCACTAAACTGGCCTATATGACATTTGGTTCTGGCCCAGCCAAGATACCACTTTAAAATAAAAAGTGGTGTTGCTTATTCAATAAGAAACTTTAATCAAAATAAAACCATCAAGAAAATGGAATAGCAAAAAGCTATCATGATTCCTATAAGGTCGGAATTATTATTCTCAAAGATAATTTCAACAGTAATTATGCACTTCACTAAGTAAGGAAGTTTTCCCTTCACCTACTGGCCCAAAACTTTTCTCTTAATAAAAATCTTTTTCTAACAGGGGTGCCCATGTGGCTCAGTCCGTTAAGCTTCCACCTCTTGATTTCGGCTCAGGTCACAATCTTACAGTTTGTGGGACTGAGCCCCACATCAGGCTCTGTGCTGCTTGGGATTCTCTCTCTAACCCTGCCCCACTCATGTGTGTGTACATGCGCAGTCTCTTGCAAAATTAATAAATTAACATTTGAAAATCTTTTTGTAATAAATATTCCGTATTTTTCTATGGTCTATATTTTCTTTAATAAAAAATCTATATTCTGCAATCTTGGGAGAACAATATATTTAAAAGTGAATCATGTATATTTCCCATTTTAATATGTGACATTTCCATATTTTGACATTTATGTAAAGAGTATACTGCATGAAAAAAAATATTCATTCTTTTGAAAACAAGTGTGTTCCTCTTTAATAACTTAGGTAATTCTTTATAATATAAGTGGATTCATGGTTGACCTACCTTGTCCATATCTTAGACATTTATTCAGGAATACCACAAATAATGCACAGACTATGCATTGTACAATTTAAAAAAAGGCAGCATTCATATAAGGGATATGAATGGTGTTCACCAGTCTTGAATTAATCACAGATGCCAACCGCAGTCATTTGGATAAGTCATTCTCTTTTTCTGTCTTATAAGGAAATTAATTGAAGTAGGAAACATTCTTAAGCTGACCTATCTGTTGGTCATCTGATAATTGCCAATTATGTGAATGGAGTTAAGAATACAAAACTTAAAACACACAGCCCTTTTTTCCCAAAGAGGTAGGACCTGTGCATTAACAATTAACATTAGGGCAGGTTGGGGCACCTGGGTGGCTCAGTCAGTTAAGCATCTGACTTCAGCTCAGGTCATGATCTCATGGTTTGTGAATCCAAGCCCCACATCAGGCTCTGTGCCAACAGTGTGGAGCCTGCTTCGGATCCTCTGTCTGGCCCTCTCACCCTCTCTCAAAAATAAATACACATTTAAAAATACATATCAAGGCAGGAAATTTATGCCTTGTCATAAACTATGAAACGTCAGATAAATGATATTTAGTCATGTCACCATCTATTCTGGATTTTTAAAAAATCTTGCAAAAGGTGACAACAGTAAAGGTACTGATTAATGGCAACCTTAAAAATGAGCAGAAAAATGAAAAGCAAGAATAATTATATTTATGTTTTATCAGATCAAAGTCACATAAGTAGTGAAATTTGGAGATAATTCTCAAGCCAGCGAATACTATTTTTGAAAATCTATTCAATAAGTAACACTTCACTTAGTGGCTCCTTTGCAATGTACTTTCTTTAAAAAAAAAAAAAACACTTTATTATTTCCTTCTCTAAACATGTTATTTAGAAAATATACCCTCCAGGAAGAGTTGGGTTCAAAAGATTGAGCTTCCCAAGCTTGTTCCGTGATCAAGTTCTAAGTCCTAGAAACTTTTAAAAGGCTATCAGGGTCTAAGTTCTCTTGCTGAAAAGGAAAACAGATAAGTGGTATTCCTTCCACCAATCAGATTAGGAAAAGATTCATAAAGATAGCAAAGTGATCTAAAGTTAAAAATCAAACCGAGCAAAGCAATCTCACAACCAATAACCCTAAGAACATCAAATGCTTATGTCTTCCCTTCTGAAACTAGACTCCCTCCAGCAGTAAGTGAACTTTATTAAAAAGTCTCTTGCAAGTAATTCAGTAATCAATTTGCATTAGAGCTATAGGCAGCAGGGATGGGGAGAAAAGAAATCTCACCTTCCGGTACTTCAAGAAAAATCTTATTTTACAGAACATATGATAAGTTGTGTAAGTCCCTAATAAATTCTTAAAATTATTAGCTAGTCAGTAAAAATTGCAATTGACTACTGATGCCCTTAAATTTACTTTTTTTTTCAAAAGTTAATTGCAAAAATGGCTTTCATCAGGGTTTCAGAGTCAAGAATTTATTAGAATTAAGGTGTCAAAAATTAATAAGTTAAAAAAAAGTGACAGAAGCATAGATTTAATGCTGAAATTCTCTTAGAGATAACTAAGCAAACCTTGTCTTTTCAAATGACAAAATGGAGGCCCAGAGAAATCAAGTGGTTTTTCAACGTCACACAGGCAGTTAGGGTCTGTATCCAACTCTATCCTCAGTTTTTCCACAAGACAATGAAAAGCTAAGATCCAATGACTGCTTCTTGTTTAGAAAAATAACTAAAATTCACAAATCAAGGTCACTTCAATCATCTCTAGAGTCTTTTTAATGATGCTTTCCCGGACTGGTTTGGAGAGACACGAAAGTTTCTGTAATGACACTTAGCAGAAATGATTCACTCACTTTCTGACATTTTCAGAGCTTAGCCTGAATCTTTAAAAGGTGTGAGAACTTTGCACAGCTTTATTGTAACCATCCCGCCTCAGAAGCTATCCCTGCCTTCGGCTCTTTCTAAGGATTCCAAATTACTGAACAGAGATGCAGAAAACAAATCTTTATCACTAATGCCATGATCACTTCTATTCTATACCAGAAAGGCCTTAATAACTTTTGACAGTGACACTGTCTCCTGCCCTTAACAGTGGAATTGAATACTGAACACAAAAGTGCATGTAGTTATTTTGAACACTGCATTACATATTTAATATAGAAGCCAGCATACAAACAATAAAATTCATAATAATTTTAAGGTAAAACCAGAAATATGCTTTTATTTGTTTCTCATCTTAGCTCCTCTCATTGACCATCTTCCTGCCTGTATGCTATATTTGTCATTCTCCATCTGACAAGGTCCCAGTTAGAACTATTTGCTACTTATTTTGTATGAGAACTAGATAGAATGCTAGTTTCTGAGTCAGAAGTCACTTCAAACTAAGCTCTAACTTTATCGTGCGCAAGTGGAATACACATTCTCTTCTCCAAGTGACTTTTACTTCGGCGGATATATGCTTCTCTGCTGCACTTGGTTCCCACTTTCATTCCAATCAAAGTAGATTTGTTCCCTTTATCATCTACAAAACCTATTTTTAATTTACAAACTATTATATAATATCAGAGCTGACTTTTACTGTAATTTCCATCTTAAAGGTATGCCTACTGAAAACAGGGTCTTGCTTTACTTCTTGGTATTCTCATCAGGTTTGTGTGCTTTTATTTATCAATCATGGATAGGGGCCTAATATATTCCTTGAACTGAGTTAGGACTACTGACATAATAAATAGCATAAAGGTCCTGATTGATGAGTATAAAAAATTCCATGCCTATATCCATTAGTAAGATGGGATATCTATAGCTGTATAAGAAATCTAAATAATTTTACTAAATACAAAAAATTCAGATGAGGGCATAGATTGCCTAGATTACCCTGATAATGAACACCATTCTCTATTTCATTACATCTGTGTGAGAAACAACTGTAATGAAGAGTCATGAAACACTTAACCAGGGAACGGTGATTATGAGAGAGTTCTAGATCCCACAGTTTGCTTGAAGAACCTAGCCCAAAGTTCTCCATACTTTACAGGAAGGAGCTAGATATAGTCTGCCAGGCTTTAGGCCTTAAAATTTTATTAATCATTAGAAAAACTCAGAAGATGGCACCACAACCAACTGATCAAAATTAACATCACCAGTAACAGGACATACCAAATTCAGGGGAAATATGATGGGCTGAAAAGGGCACAACGTCATTTCTGTACCATTTTTGCATAGCCTCTATCTAATCATAAAAGATCCAAGAAACTGGAATTGAAAGATAGTCTACAGAATAACTGGTAGCATTCTTCAAAAGAGTTAAGGTCAGGAAAAACAAAATACTAAGGAGCTCTTTCAAATTGGAAGGGACTAAGGTGACATGACAACTAGATATAATGTGAGACCTTGGTTTAGAACTTGGACTGCAGAAGAGGACGTTAGTGGGACAACTGGTAATGTTTGAAGGTGTGTAGGTTAGTACATTGTACCAATGTTAATTTCCTGGTTTCACTCATTGTGTTATGTAAGATGTTAACTTTGGGAGAGCTAGCTCAAAGGATAAGGAGAATGTTTTTTGTGTAATATTTTTCTAAGTCTAAAAGTATTTCAAAATAACTTTTAAACAAAGAAATGTATTAATTATGAAAAGCAATTAAGAATCTTGAATAAGATTGTAGGCCATGGGAATCTATGCAACAGAAGTAGCTTAAAAAATCCCTAGCTCTTGACATTATAAAGCTAAATATAAGAAATCTCATTTAAAATTGAGTCTGGAGGGCAGAAGGAGGAGTTCTCATGCCCTAGCACTCTTTGTCAAGTGTAGACCCCAATAGGAAGAAGTTGAGAGAAACACTTTCTCCAGGCCCGGCAACAGCCCAGCTAATGAGAAACTCAGCCAGTGAAAAGCTACTACACCTCGGAACTCCCAGTTTACTCCATGGTCTTATAAAAGCACTCCCTACTCCTCTCTTACCTCTAAAAAAGGAAAGAGCATTCCTTTCCTCTCCTTTGTTCACCAGGCTTGCCTATGGTCTTGCCATAGTTTGCATGTCCTGATTTGCAATTCTCTGCTCTTCCTAAATAAACACATCTACTAGTAAAATAACTGGCTGTTTTATTTTTAAGGTTAACAAAATGAAGTTTTGTTTGTTTGTTTGTTTGATTTTACTCTCTAATTCTCATGCCCTATTTCACCCTTTCCCCAAAACCCTCCACCCAAACACACACACACTTTCCCTTTGGTAACCAACAGTTTGTTCTCTGTAATTAACACAAAATGCAGTCTTCAGTTTGTTTGGCTATGAGAAATGGAGAGTATTTAGAGGTAAGTGGAAGACTTAATTTTTGTTCTACATACAAGAAATTTGTTTAGGGGCACCTAGGTGGCTCAGTCGGTTAAGTGTCTGACTTCAGCTCAGGTCATGATCCTACTGTTCTTGAGTTCAAGCCCCGCATTAGGCTTTGTGCTAAGAGCTCAGAGCCTAGAACCTATTTCTGTTTCTATGTCTCCCTCTCACTCTCTACCCCTCCCCCACTTATGCGCGCGCGCGCGCGCGCGCGCGCGCGCGCGCGCGCTCTCTCTCTCTCTCTCTCTCTCTCTCAATAATAAATAAATGTTGAAACAAAAAAAGAAATTTGCTTAATTTGCTAAATAAGAAAAATCTCAGTATAAACACTATTATTAAGGTTTTCAAGTAATAAGATACTGGGAAAATTAAGATTAAAATAAAAATTGCCTAAATAGACAAGCCCAGTCTAAGATCAGTTCACTCAGAAAACCAAGTACTATTTATCAATTTATTCGTTCATGTATTCAATCGCTTGTTAGCATGGGTCATTGTAGAAATCACTGAAACTCTTATGAAACAGTTTCCAGTCCTAAAATCACGTAGGTAAACAATCTTGAGATAAAATCTATTTGTCTAACCTTATGATAAGAGATTACCAACATTAGTGTGAGTTAATTCCTTCTATAAGTTTGGAATCTAAGAGAGACACTAGTACAAAAGAGAGGCAAAAGAGAGTAGTACCAATGGTAATAAATGTTTTTTTAAAATATATTACTTAGGTTTGCATGTGTGGAAATTAGTACCATTGACCCTTTAACAACATGGAGGTTAGGGATACTGACCCCACACACAGTGGAAAATCCAAGTATGACTTTGACCTGCCCAAAACTTAACTACTAATAGCCTACTGTTGACTGAAGCCTATTGATAACATTAAACGGTCACTTAGCACATATTTTATATGTTATATGTACTATATACTGTATTCTTGGAATAAAGTAAGCTAAAGAAAAGAAAATTTTAGTAAGGATATCATAAGAAAGAGGGTACCTTGGTGGATTAGTCAGTTAAGTGTCTGACTCTTGATTTTAGTTCAGGTCAAGATCTCATGCTTTTTGGGATCAAGCCCATAGCACACAGCCTACTTGGGATTCACTTTCTCTCCCTCTCTTTCTGCCCCTCCCAGCTCATGCTCTCTCTCTCTCCCTCAAAGTAAACTTAAAGGAATATCATAAGAAAGAGAAAATACATTTGCAGTGCTGTACTATATTAAAAAAAAAAATCTGCATGTAAGTGGACCCATGCAGTTCAAACTCATGTTGTTTAAGGGTCAACTCTATATACTACAGTTGTGATGAAAGAGATGAATACAAAGACAGAGAATAGTGGTCATTACAGAGGAAAGTTTCAATTCTCTTCTAATATAACAAGAAAAAAAAATCCTGAGTGACATTATTTTCCAAGTTGCTTGAAAGACTGAAAGCCAGATGGTTTAGGGAGATGTTAGGGAAAGACTCTAACTCAAAATAAGGAGTTGGGATTTGACAAAAGCAAACAAAGCACAATTGTGAGAGGCAGAAGAATACTGCTGGAGAAAGAGAATACAATAATTCAAGAATAAAAACATTCATACACTCAGTAAAAATTATTTAAGCCTATGCTATGTATAAAGCACCATGCTACACCCTGGGAACAATACAGAGGTTTATGTCAAAGCTCTACAATCCAGCTTTTCCACAACTCACTATTCATTCAACCAGAAGTCAATTTTTTACTTTCTTTTTTATATTCCCATTCATAAGCCATTGTTCATATTATATGACCTTTAATCTTCAACATTGTAATAAATACGCATCCTTACTGATATGATACCATCCTGCCTCTTCTTAATTTGAATCTATCTTAGAAACTAAAAAATTGTTTTTTGAAGCAGCCTGTGTAATCACTCTTCTGTTCAAAGACCTTCAATGATTGATCCATCATCTGCCAAATTAAGCAAAAATATCCTTATTATAACTTTAAACATCTTCCATACAAACCAACCCTCTACATCAGCCAAACTGGAGAATTCACTTGGTCTCCCCAAATACCCCCAATTCTCTTTGGAGTAGACAGAATTTCATATGGTTCTGGAAAAATAAGAGAAAATATATTTTTTGTGGGCAGGATTTTCATGAGAAAAGTCACAGAGGCACAAAATGGGTTCCAGAAATAAGCAGCAATAGTTCCACTTGTATTAATGGGAAGTTACTTTCTTTTCTCTTAAAGAAGCTGATGCAGTTTTAAGCACTACTATTTCCTATCTCCTTGCGTCCTGAATTAAGTCTCTACATAAATACAAAGTACAAATCCTATAGTAGAAACTAGGACTGTTCAAGGTCAGTATTAAAAAGAGATTAGATCAGTTCCAGTATTTCAGCATATTTGTAATTCTAGGAAATGAAAATTTCCTTTAACAAAGAGTCACATAACTTCACAAAAGTAGAAAAAAAAAACCATGATACTACTGTCTTAAGAGAGAGACATTACTTAATAAGAAGTGTCTTGGTGATATTTGCTATTTGTCACAAATCTTTTCATTCCATCTTTATCAGAAATAAAACCACTTCTCATTTGTCTTTAAGTTTATACTTACTAGAAAAAATAACAGTAACAGCATCCAAAATTAAAGTATATGTAATTTTGGTTTATTTGTTTATTCATTCGTTATCCTAGACTCTGAAACAACATATGAAGACAATAAGAATAAAATTCAGCTGACTGCAAGAGGTATCAATCCACCTCTTTTCATAATAAAAATTACAAGAAGCAAAAAAATTGGGACTTAGTCCACTGTCGTTGACAAACAATTGTGGCTATTTATCATTTACAATACAAAGATGGAAGTTTTTTAACCCTTGAATATATTTAGCCAATGAAATTCAACAAAAGAAATGAATTTTGAAAGCCATGAAGGGGGTGGGGGGGGGGAAGGTTCTCCACAGAGATCCTTCTATTTCACCACCCATGTGAAGATATATAACTATGTGTGAGAGTGGTTTTTGAAGTTGAAATGATTGAAACATTAGAGGGTGGATTAAAGTGCCAAATCAGCCCTGGGGCAGGGAAGTGTCAAACCTTTTTTCTTTTGTATTTGGTTCATAAAACTCTATCTTCCTAGACTAAAATTACAAGGTGGTTCCAATCTGCACCTCAGATCCTCAAATGCTCAGGTCCCCAGTCTCAAAAGACCCTCAGGTTTAAAACGTAAGTCTTTGAGCTCTATCATCTTCAAATAGTACCTCTGAAAATGGTTGAGAAAGACGTGTAGGACAAAGAGGGAAGAGCACTATTAAGGGGTGAAGTGCGCTTCAAACTTAGAAACAGCCAGATCTAGGATCAAGCTTAAAAGTTTAATTCATTGTAAATTGGTTATTGTATTCAAATGAAGTTTGCATGCCATCTGTCTTTGAAGTCATTTAAATTAAGTTTTATGACTCTTGAGGGAAAAAGAGGCCATTTCTAACTCAGTATAGTCTGCTTACTACTATCAATCACTAATTAGAATTAATTATTAAGAAAGTGATTCCTTTTTTCTTGAATATTCTAAATCATTTATCAAAGGATGACATGACTTTTTGTTCCTTCTTTGGTATATTGAAGTGATAGTCCTATGACATTTGGGTAGATACTACTAAATCGATGATTTTAGTCAGATGTGTGACAATAATGCCATCTAAAAGCTACATTTAACCAAGAGAGCAGTATTTTTGGAACAGCAGGCAGTATAAAAGTGGTCTCTGAATATTAACATATTCTAGCAAATTAGTGTGCACTCATTATCATAAGCAATTACTTACTGTTTAGATGCAGTTCGTATTAAATTGGCAAGCAATTTGCAAGAATTAAAACATAACATAGAGGGCTTTCTGAAAATGCAACAATATACTGAGACAAACGATGCTACTAGGTTCACAGACCATGCACCAAACGTGGTTACCCATTAAACATATTTAGCATTAAAATAATAGTTGGTTGACTACATGGGCTTTTAATGCAAGATAATTTTGTAACCATTGTCCAGACACTATCAGTAGAATTGTACATATCAGACACTAGAAGGTATTTAGAAAAAAAAAAAAAAAAAAGGTGTCAGGAGAAAGCAGGATGTCTTTGTTTTCTGAGAATGAACTACTTGTCACTTTAACTAAATTTGGGTACTTTATTAACCCACTGCGATGTCTTAAGCTATCTGGTACTACCCAAGTCGTCCCTTTTAAAACATGTCTATTGTCTTGATCATTGTATTTATCTCCATAGCAGACACTGCTGATGTTTAATCACTGATATTACCTTCTTTAATAACAGAACTCGAAGCTAGGCATACAACTAAACTGTACATAAACTGGCCATACAGCTTTCCAGCTACAGTCTACATTTTCCATTCTCTCTTGCAGCTTGACATGGCCAAGCAACTAAATTCTGGCCAATGACACATGGGCAAAAATGATTCTTTCCATTGGGGCTCTGAATGTACCTGTACTTTCCTGCCCATGTCCCTCTTTCTTCTTGCTGAGTGATGACAAAAAGCTGTCAGCTGCCTTAAGACCTAGAGGCACAGGTCTTCACTGCCTGTGGCTAAGCCACAGGTTTAGAACTGTATTCTCCTAGCCTGGGCCCCTTGAAGTTTAACTACTGTGTAAGGGAAAAATAAATAAATAAATAAACTTACATTTTGTTCATACCTAAATATGGTTGAATCTCATTTTTATAGGAGATGGTGTTTATATAACCTTTAAAACAACACAAAAAGGAGTGCCTGGGAGGCTCCATCAGTTAAGCGTCCAACTTCGGCTCAGGTCATGATCTCACAGTTCCTGAGTTCGAGCCTTGCATCTGGCTCTGTGCTGACAGCTCGGAACCTGGAGCCTGCTTCAGATTCTGTGTTTCTCTCTATCTCTGCCCTTCTCCCACTCACATTCTGCCCCTCTCCCTCTCTCAAAAATAAACATTAAAATAAAAATTTTAAACATGACAAAACATTCCCATCAATTTTTTTGATGTTTGTAACAAACAAATTTGATAGGAAAACTATAATTATCTCTGTTTTACAAATTTGAAAGAAATTGGTATTCACTGGGGTAAAATGATTTGTCCATGGTTACAAAGTAATGTGAAACTTTTCTTATCAAAACCTTCTACAGAAGGCTAATAATAATGTTACTCTTTTTATAGTCAACTAACCTAACTCACTCTAGCAGATTCTCTGGTGGGGGTGTCAAATGTTTTCATGGATCTACACAATTCCCAAAGTCCTTTCTTCCTTACAAAAACAAAGTGGCACATTTGCAAAACATGGTAAAAGGATGTTGTCTGTGACCCTGAAGCACAGTGAAATTAATTGACCCACAATGACCCCTTAACCTAAATATACAGCATTTACTTTACAAAACTTGTAATTTTGAGGTGCCTGAGTGGCTCAGTCAGTTGAGCCTCTGACTTTAGCTCAGGTCATGACCTCATAGTATGTGAGGTCAGCCTATCATTGGGCTCTCTGCTGTCAGCAGGGAGCTTGCTTTGGGTCCTCTGTCCCCGCATCGCTCCCTGACCCTCCCCCACTCACACTGTTTCCAAAAAAATACATATTTCAAAAATGCTCTATTGATGATACAAAATCATCAATATAGAGTAAATTCTAATTATTTCATTTTGCTTTTTTTTTTATTGTTTGTCTCTAATATTTGATCCTTGGGATAATAATTAGTTCTAATAGTTCTTTGTATTTACCTCAGAGCCTAGAACAGGTCCTTACTTCATAGATATATAACAACATTTGATGCGGTAAACAAAATAAAATACATAATGTTCCCAACTATTTTAATGATATCTTTATTTTAATTTGATGTTTCAGTATCAAATATCATTATACTATATGTATAACAAGGAACTTGTAAATGAGAAGTTGGAAAACAAAGAAAAGTCTGATGTATTAAAATCTATGTCAGCAACTTTTCTCAATGTCTTGAAAAGAACTATAATTTAGAAAATACCATCAAAGTCCTATAAATTAAGAGTACGGAGCAAAAAGATCATTAATAAAATATATACTAGATGGTTATTTTCTCTATTTAAATGTTAACTTTGTAATAAAAGAAAAACTTAACTTTCTGTTGATTCACATGTACGTTACTTTGGAGTATACATTTATATGTATTCATGTAATCATATGTGTATATTTTATACAATCTTTTTTCAACTTTAATGAGTATATTCTTAAAACTGATATAAATAGGGGCACCCGGGTGGCTCAGTGGGTTGAGCATCGACTTCGGCTCAGGTCATGCTCTCGCGGTTCGTGAGTTCAAGCCCCGTGTCGGGCTCTGTGCTAACAGCTCGGAGCCTGGAGCCTGCTTCGGATTCTGTCTCCTTCTCTCTGCCCCTCCCCCACTCAAGTTCTGTCTCTGTCGCTCTCCAAAATAAATAATTAAAAAAGTTTAAAAAAACTGATATAAATAAAGACTCTATGTATATTATATACATAATCTCAGGAAAGAAAATAAAATATCAGTGGCATCTGGGTTGCTCAGTCGGTTAAGCATCGACTCTTGATTGCAGCTCAGGCCATGATCTCAGCCTTGAGGTCAAGCCCCGTGTCAGGTTCTATGCTGATGGAGCCTGCTTGAGATTCTCTCTCTCCCTCTCTCTGCCCCTCCTCTGCTCATTCTCTCTCTCTCTCTTTCTCTCTCTCTCCCAAAATAAGTAAACTTTTTTAAAAAAAGAAAAGAAAATCTCATGTTCCCTAATCAGAGAAGGTGAGCTGTCCCCAGTATTATACTGGGGACAGATAAGTCCACATAACAAAACAGAACAAATAAAAAACCTAAAGAATAACCTTTCCCTTGAAGAATGGACTAAAATAATTCTCTTTCTGTACTATTCAAATTCAGATTTTTTTTTTAACTAAGATAATCAGGCTCTAAATCCAAGAACAATTCTCAAGCTGGAATTTCATTTATTCCCACAAAATAACTACCTAAAATAATTACAAAGGGGCATTTTAAAGGATAGAAAAATAATACTTTTTCCCCACAAGATGCTAAGGCTTTTCAAGCATAACAAATAATGTTCAAGCATTTTTTTAAATTTTTCTGCCATTTTAATATTTGTGACCAACAGTTATTTCCATTTTCATTTACCATGACCTTATCTATTTGGCAAATAACATTTTTCCCTCATGTACTATATTCTACATTTCGAGATGCAGATTCCCAAAACAGCACAGCCAATTTCCCTTTCAGTCCCTCTAACAATATGAAACGAAAAAACCCACACTGTCTGCACCCATGAGTAAGATGTATGGAATGGATTCCGAACCAAAAATGGTAACTTCCACTGTATCTTCGTAGGGCATTCACCAATAAGTTGATGAAATGTTCCTGTGCCCATGAAGTGGTGACAGCATGCTGGAATAAGTGTGTAAGAAAATGCACAAAACAGAAACAGCCCTTCAACAAAGAGCCTGGTCACACCCTATAGAAATGAATTACCACGATTTTTACTATCTTTAGACCTTACTCTTCCCAGATAATCTTCGACATGTCAAAGAGACTCATGCCAAGGATTGGGTGTACACAAAAGCAAAAAGGGATCATGTGGAAGATTTTTCACTGGGGAAATAACATGATAAGTTATGAATCTTAGCAAGATTACCAAAGTTTCTATGTGGAAAACGGGATAGGTGTGAAAGAGGTAAGACAAGGAGGCTCAGCAGAAGGTTATTTCACAAAAAGAATAAACTATAATGACCTATGAAAAGAAGTACATGGATGTGAGAACATAAGGCGTAATGTTGTGAGAGAGTTTGATTATTGACAGGTTATGGAAAGGGGAAGGGAAAAGAGAAGAAATCAAAAGTCACGCCTAGGTTTCTGATCTGAAAGGAGGGTAGATACTGTGCCATTCATTCAGTGAGACAGAAAGGATCATAGAAGGAATAGGATGAGTGGCAAATATGAGTTTGATGTGGCTGAATTTAGTCATCTTCTTCTATATAAGAATATTATACCATCATTACAGTCCCATAATATTTAGCACACTGAAGTATACACAGAAGACATTTTTCAGTATGCTACTAGACATAGAAATCTTAAAAGATGTTCCAATGGAAACCATTGCATGAACTTTTTCCTAAAATATATATCTTTTAAATTTTTGTTTGTTTGTTTGTTTGTCGAGAGAGAGACACAGAGAGCACAAGCAGGGCAGAGGGTCAGAGAGAGAGGATCTTAAGCAGGTTCCACGTTCAGTGTGGAACCTGGCATGGGGCTCAATCCTACAACCCTGGGATCATGACTTGAGCTAAAATCCAGAGTCAGACACTCAACTTAGTGAGCCACCAAGGTGCCCGTAAAATAACTTTTGCAAGACGCAGAAACCTTGTACCTCCATATCACCTTTAAAATATTCTCTAGATATCATACTTAGCTTTCAATAAGCCCTTTCTATGAAATCCACCTGATTGGCTACATTTGTCATGTGAATATTTGCAGTGTTGTTTTGCTTCCAATAATTTTAAGAAACTGTGTTTTGAAAGAGGTTTAACTACACAATATTCTCCCAGCATGTCTTTTGCTTGATTGCTATTTGGTTCTCTGCATGTAATTGCTTGGTTAACTTATTGTGCCTAGTTGATTTGCTTCCTCTGCTCATCAAAATTTTATTAACTGTTTTCTGCATGCAGAGCACTTTAGTAATTTAGGGTATACTACATAGGTAAGCAATAGGGTTAAATGTGACAATATTGACTAAGCTTATGCTCAAATCCCAGCATCTATATATAAAGTTGAGTTTTCTGCATGTTTTGCACCTTTGAAAAGTGGAACGAGAGAAGCAGTGATGTAATCTACTACTATTAGAAAGTATGCTCTATACTCTATTAACTCTGTTGACCCTGAGTATAAGTTATTTTAAGCCCTCCCCCAAAGACAAGTCTAGTTAGATATTCTGTATCATAGCCATAACTTTGATCTACTAGACCGTCTGTCTCCTAGAACATAGTGATCATGGTTACTAGTAGCCCAGATGATGCCTTCAGGCAAATTAGAAAAAAGCAAATCTACCACTTCTAAACCCTTTACCTCCAACTATTCAAAATTGTTGTAGGATACTGATTCTGGCAGAATCAGCCACTGGCTTACTGCTTCCTAGAAGTTATCATATTAAATATGTAACTCCTTGGGGTAACAATATGAATGAGGCCACCTTCACAAGTCTATATCTTGCACAAGAATACATGGCATCACTTCAGTGACCTGTAGGAAGTGTTAGGGTTTGGTTCAAAGGGGAGATTCACAACTTCATTTAGGATTCTATTGTTCTGTAGAATACAACCATGTTCCTCAGGAGGAAAGAAATGCAAGAGACACAGAAAAGAACCATAATTCCTATTCAGCCACTTCCTTTCATGCATTGCAAACACCAGTGGCAAAAGAAGTTCAATCTTTTTCTTGGAAAGAAGCAGTTTTGCATAATTGAAATAAGATCAGTCACAGACCTAACTTATGGAAATAAAATTCCAGAAAAGAGAGACAACATGAGAGCAACGCTAATCCAAGATGCATGAAGAACTAAACTACAGCAGCTAAAGCCATATATTTGAAGCACAGATTCCAGGCAGACAAAACAGTGACTTGTAAAAATGAGACACTCAGGAGAGCAGTCTCTTCCTCTATTCCTCTATGGCTGCTCTAAAGTACAGATTCAATCTTGAGGCAGGTTAAATTGGGGGTCCAAATGGGAATATGTGGTTAATGAATTTTGTACAATCTTACTTCTTTTCAATTAAAAAAAAAAAAAGCCCTCAAAAAGATTTGATGGGCTTTACTAAGTCTTTTCAACTTTTCCCCCCAGATTGATTTCAGGCCATGGCAGAGACAACCAGAATGCTAATTAACCTATTAACTCTTTCTTCTAAGTTGAAAAGCTTTGAGTGTTTAGATTCTAGAAGCTACACCCACTCTGTAGCCCTCAAAGACACAGACTTTGCACAGATACCAAGGGGAGTTACATACACATTATTCTAGGCCAAATTTGGCCTTGCAAAAGAAGTCATATCCACTAATTCAAATTTTTAATGACTTTCCCAGACTTTGCTTAAGAAATGTATGTATCAAGGAAAGACTCCAAGGTGAGCCAAAAGAGGTTCATTTTTTCCTGGGGTTAAACTGAAAGGTGGCAAAAATGAAAGTTTCCCTATGACACTACTGAAAGCAGCAAGTAGCCAATAGAATATAAAGTTGATGCAGAATAAAGTGCTATCAAAAACGAAGGAAATCTGCTGAGGTCCAGAAGCCTCAAGTTACAAGACATATACATGCTCATCGAACAGTAATGCCCGTTATGTTATTATCTAAAAGAGATGAAGACATTCAATTTTAAAACAAACAATGCAGTGAATTCAGTCTTAAAACAGATTTCACGAATTTTGAAAAGATATTCTCACAATGTAATATATAAAAACACAATCTTTTAAAAATATAAATCAGATCCTTTACCTCTCTCATCACAGCAATGTGTGTGCTCTGAATTCATTAGTAAATTCTACTTGCTGTATATTAAAATGAGTGAGAATAAGATTTCAAAGGAACATAGTTAAAAAGTTATCATGTAATATGGAAGCATTCAACTCTGAATGATGAAAATGTGGATCTGCTCCTTACTTAGTACCTCTCTAACTTTGTCAAAGTTATTGAAATTATCCACTAATCCCCCTTTTCTTCTTCCGAAAATAAGGGGGTTGTTCCAGGTAATCCCTATAGTCAATTCCAGTTCAATTCTCTGAGTTTAAAATAACACTTCACTAAAGCTGACACTAACCTTGAACTTGATCCCAGAATACACTGAAATGCTGAGCGATCATGAGCATGAAGTAATAAGAAACATGTTTACCAGTAAGGCACAGTAGCACATAACAGGAAAAGATTTCTTTCAGTGGATGTTTTCTTTCTGATTTGACTTTAAACAATAATTATAGAATGTTTGCTATATTTTATAATCAAGTGATATAATAGAGGATATTTTATTTCATGTACTAATTCTTTTTATGCTTAAGGAAAATTGAGACATAAATTGAAGGAAAAAAAATAAACAGTATTAGCTGAACACTGTTAGCAGTTAACATTTTTATTTCCCCAAATCGTATACTCCACATGACTGGTCTAGCAACTCCAAAATCAATACAATACAGAATCTACAGAAATGACGGTCTAAAATGAGCCCTCAGTTTATTAAAAGCTAGTTATGTAATTACTAAGGTCTTCTTGGTCTAAAATCTATAATTACTGCAGTTACAACTAAAAAGGTTGGGTTAAATGTTATTAAGCAAAAACCACCCAAGCTGATTTGTTTTGTGAATACATGTTAAGATAATTCCTACTTACAAGAACAGACTCATTCCAAGCTGCAGTGATTATGAGCCTTGGTAGGTCCTATTGTCACAAATATGACTCAGATCCAGAAAGGGATTCATTATCCTATTTCAACAGTTGATTTAAGTTGTGAAAATACAAGGAAAAGTGAAAGCATATTCTCTACAACTGTAACTGCACTTGTATCATTTTTTTCCCTATCTTTCTAGTTGAGAAAGACCAGACATCAGTTCAGTAGTCCAAAGCTTAGTGATTCTTAACCTTAGGCAATCCTGACCATGTTCACCAAACTGTAGTCATTTGTGTTCATGTGTTTGGGGGTTTTGGCAGAATTTCAAGTCCCTTATAGACAGCTAGTTAAATCATCACAGTGCTCACTCCTGGGTGGATTAAGAGTACCATCTGAAATGTCATTAAAATTTTCACACCAGAGGGTAGAAAACCATGTTTTCTTCTGGTTACATGACACTACCCGACACACTGGCTGCATTTCATCTATCATGTTGCCTATTTTTTTTTTCAAGCACCTACTGAAGGCTAATTGGAGAGGTGATGGTTATTTTTAAGAAGAAATACAACAAGTGATGTGTCTTAGGTCATAAAATTATTTAAGGATCATTTAGGGATCCTTAAATCATTTTAGCAGAAAAAAATCATTTAGGGATATCTTCAACAATTTATTTCTCAGGTTTTAAAAGTCTGCCCTTCACACAAGTGTCCCATATTAAAGCAATAAAATATGACATACTTAGTGTAATATGGCACCATTTGTACTTCCAAAAAATGTTGAAAAAAATGAATCTAGGGCAATCTCTACTAATCAACTATCTAAGGACCCCAAATGTAACAAATCATTATATACAGATAACTGTTAGTTCTTCAAATATATATGACAATTCTGATCAAAAACATTCACAGGTTATGTGTAACAGGTTTAGTTATAATTTGTGATTAAATAGTATTTATATATTGCAGAAATTGTGAACAAATACAGAAATGAAAAAAAAAAGAGACTTAAAACAGGTGAGGAAAATTTTAAATGATTTGCCTATTGAGAAAGGATGAAAATAAATAAAGAGAATAGTAAGAGCAGTAACATGCACTAAGAAGTTAGAACATGCAGACCTTCCAGAGGTCTCCAGGCCATCAGCCCCACCAGTCTTAACACCTTCAAGGGTGTGGCTTGTTTAGGGTGTGGGCTACATCCTCAGACATTAACTTAAGTTTGTATCACTGTATTGATTGGATATTTGGCCTGGGACCAGCACAGACCAGAATTGGTCCAAAGGTTGCTCTCTTGGTTTAGAAACCATTTAGCAAGTGACATCCTGTGAAATCAATGGCTTGTTACTCCTTTCATCTTTCTCAAGTTCAATATCATAAGGGTCCTTAAGATTTAATGAACCCAGTCTGTTGAGTGAAGCTTTCAATCTGCTTTATTTCTTCTAATGCACTAAAATGATTTGTATGGGAAATGAGTAAAACCTTATACAGTGGGACAACTGTAGCAACTAACAGATTTATGACTTAAGGATAACATGGCAGTGAGGTATATATTTAAACCACTTTTTAAAAAATAAGATTTGTGTTTATATCTTATCTTCAAAGAAGAGATGAAAAATATCCCTGCTGATTAAAAACAAAAGAAGAAAATCAGCCATACTTGAATGAGTATGCCTATACACCCCCAACAGAATAGATAATAGAATAGATAACTTCTAAGACTCTAGAAACCATTAACATTTCATATCCAAGGAAACTAGCCACTCCCTCCTTCTAAAAAAGAAAGCATTTTCAAAGCAAGATCCAAAAACAGATAAATGACAAAGCACTAATTTTGAAAAAAGGTAAATTATAATCAGGTTGAGAAACAAATAAGAAATAGGCATTCCCATCAGCAGTAAGAGGTACACAACAGAAAAATAAAAAGAAAGAAAAGGAACATAAATAATAACAAATCAATGCAAGCAGGTCAACAAGAAGGACATTGTCATGTATTCTAGCAAAAGGATGATTTCCCTGTGGTATAGTAAAATGGAAAACCTTCCTCAGAACATTAGAGTACAGTTATATTTCAATTTTTTCAATAGATTTTGAATGTGCTGAGCACATGTCTGGATGAACATTGAGGATGCATTTCAGAGAAGAGCTACCTTCTAAGGCTCCTGTTTTTTGGAGACAAGAAATGGGAATAAGACCATATTTTCATACCAAGACAATACACCCATTTTCTTCAGAATAATACCATCACCAGGAAAAACTTGTCCAACTATTTGTGAAAGTAAGTCTGTGATGCCAGATCCTCAGAAATAGGAGAAGAAAAAGGAGAATTATGGCAACTAATGAGCTATATTAACCAATGCAGTTATTATATTTATAAATATGTTCACAGAAAACTAAATTTCCAGACTGATGCTGTCCCCAAAATTACCTGATTCTACAATCCATATTAATCCATATCTACAAAACAGTGGAACTTTCAACACAGTTTTTTTTTTTTTTCGTCAAAACATTCACTATGGATGGGCTTAATATATCATATAAAGAAGTCTAACAACTGCTCCTTCATTCCTAGGGGATTTATCCCAGGGAAAAGCAAATTCATTGATTCTAGATCGTCACGTACTGGAGATACATTTGCTGTTCGGCAGAAAAGACCTGGGTAAGGAAAACAACTACTGAAAAAACAAAGCGTTCTCTGATCTGATTTTGAATTCCCAGAAACAAGCAACTTCCCCGCTAACTCAACCTACCAAGTCCAGAGAATCCAAAACCAGCAGATACTTTCTATTTTTTTTTTAATGATAGTAGATAATGTGCCATTACACTTCTTTTGTTTATTTAGTATTTTTTTATTTTTTATTTTTTAAAATTTACATCCAAGTTAGTTAGCATATAGTGCAACGATGATTTCAGGAGTAGATTCCTTAGTGCCCCTTACCCATTTAGCCCATCCCCCCTCCCACAACCCCTCCAGTAACCCGCAGTTTGTTCTCCATATTTATGAGTCTCTTCTGTTTTGTCCCCCTCCCTGTTTTTATATTATTTTTGCTTCCCTTCCCTTATGTTCATCAGTTTTGTCTCTTAAAAGTCCTATGAGTGAAGTCATATGATTTTTGTCTTTCTCTGACTAATTTCACTTAGCATAATACCCTCTAGTTCCATCCAAGTAGTGCAAATGGCAAGATTTCATTCTTTCTGATTGCCAAGTAATACTCCATTGTATATATATACCACATCTTCTTTATCCATTCATCCACCGATGGACATTTGAGCTCTTTCCATACTTTGGCTATTGTTCATAGTGCTGCTATAAATATGGGGGTGCATGTGTCCCTTCGAAACAGCACACCTGTATCCCATGGATAAATGCCTAGTAGTACAATTGCTGGGTCATAGGGTAGTTCTGTTTTTAGTTTTTTGAGGAACTTCCATACTGTTTTCCAGAGTAGCTGCACCAGGTTGCATTCCCAACAGCAGATACTTTCTATGTAAGAATTAAACCACTTTCTATATAATAGGAACAACATTGGAAGAAACTAGTGTAAAGGCTTACCATGAAGATGAAACCCAGTGACTATGCTGCCAGCCTCTTCATTCAAAAGCACTAATATCATTAAATCACACCATAAAGCCCATGGATAGGTCTATTGCATTATAACATGAGCTGTTAGTTCCTAGAAAAAATGCACAAGACTCCCTGTTTCTGTTTCCTTGCTTGTACTACCCTACAGGTACCAATTATTGCAAAGGGAAGGACCATTGCCATAGTTAAAACAGCTACAATATATTCAAAGGTGGTTTCACACAGTGCATTCAAATATTGCTAATGAAATTTCCTTAAAAAATGTGGAGCAGTATTCTTCTCCCATAAAAGTTTCAACTTCTCACCTGACAAAAACAAAGGTGATAGTAGGACACAGGGTCAGAAAAGGTCATCTTTTCATCACACCTCCTCACCAGTCATTCACACTTAAAGGCAACAAACAGACAGACAGACAGACATATTCCTTAAGGGTCATGGAAGCTAACATTCCATTTTAGAAATTTCTTTGGCTTACATTGCCTATTCTTACTTTCTTCAGATGCACAAGAGGGGCAAGTCAAAGCTAGGAAAATGGTCACATAAAGATAAGAGTTTTGAGGACCAATTTTCAACTCACTGATTCCAAGGGTTTTCTAAGACCCCTCCTGGAATGGATGGTGCTAATTCAATACAATTAAAAGTGAGTAGAAATAAACCCCTACAGTTACCACATTATTAAGTAGGTGGGGGGGGGGGAGGCGGGGAGAAGCAAGATTAGGGCTTTGAGACTAAAATTCCTCAAAAAAACCCACATTTTTGGGGGGGGGGGACCTGGGTGGCTCAGTCGGTTAAGCCTCCGACTTCAAGTCAGGTCATGATCTCATGGCTCATGAGTTTGAGTCCCACATTCAACTCTGTGCTGACAACTTGGTACCTGGAGACTGCCTCAGATTCTGTGTCTCCCTTTCTCTCTCTCTGCCACTCCCTGGCTCATGCTCTGTCTCTCTCTCCTTCAAAAATAAATAAACATTAAAAAATTAAAAAGAAAAACAAAACATTTTTTTTCTCAAATGACCAAGGTGATGTTTGGTTGGGAGTGGTGGCGAGATAGAGTGAGAAGGTTAGTTGCCAATAATAATGACTGGGGTCACCTCTCATCCTGTCTACCTTCTCATCTTTTTATCTTTCCTCATTACTGCTTTACCTAATAGACCTTTTTATGTCATTAGTGAGTCCACTGTGACAGAGGATGTATGGTTTCCAGTTGGCAGACACAAAAGGCTATGTTTGGTATTTAAGAAACCATAAGTAGAACATAACTCTATTCACCTATGTCAGAATTACTTGGATAAATGAAGAGAGAAAACATTACTTATTCTCCCTTATTTCCTATCTTCTGAGTGTTATGGAACACTCAGTTTAATCTCAACATACAGATAGCACAGCCACCTAGGGAATTAATTATTTGCTTTGTGTACACCTTATGATCATGTCTCGTAAAAGAACTCCCAAAGCAATCCCTAGTACAGGTCTGCTGCTATTCTGTTTGTCAGAGCCTAACGTGCTCTATGAGGTTGTCTGGAAAAAAAGAAAAACAAAAAACAAAAAACAATCAGTTGTTTCTTTGTTTAGACAGAGAAGCAAATGAATAACACAGACAGGAAAGAGCAGTTTAAGTATAAATACAAGTTAGTCCTGTCTCTGACTTTGTGTCTGTCTCTGGCCAATGGCTAAACAACTTGTCTCTGTTTCTGAATTTGGAAGAAAAATAGATATATTCATACTTTTCTCAGAAATACTATAAGTATTAAATAAAGTAATATAAATACTATAGTAATACAGTATGTCCTTGAAAAAGAAAATATGAAGCTCAGAAGAACAATGTTTATAGTATACATATTTCCTCAAATAAAAAAAGGAACATGAATTACAATAATGCCTTAATTTTCAAATGGACCATTTATGTCCTGTCCTAGATTGTTTCAAAACTGAAAATAAAAAGCAGTAAGAGGGGCACCTGAGTGGCTCAGTCAGTTAAGCATCCAACTTTGCTCAGGTCATGGTTCCACAGTTCATGAGATGGAACCCGGCGTTGGGCTCTATACTAACAGCTCAGAGTCTGGAAACTGCTTTGGATTCTGTGTCTCCCTTTCTCTCTGCCCCTCCCCAACTCATGCTCTGTCTCTCTCTGTCTCTCTTCCTCTCTCAAAAATAAATAAACATTAAAAGAATTTTAAATAAATTTTTAAAAAAAGCAATAAGAATATCAACACTTTAACTTCCTTGGAAGGATGAAGGTCCTTATGTGTTTTGCAAGGGCACCTGTTAGATTGTTTTCCTATCTGAACTGCCACTTATATTTGATCCAGTTTAGTACCTGAATAGTAACAACTAATCAAGAAATATTTATCTGATGCCCAAAGCATTTGAGACATTATAAGGAACAGAAGAAAAGCTTATAAACTGGATATAGAACAGTCCTATCTAGGGTGAACTGACAGTTAACAGTTGTTAAGATCTAATAGTCACATAAATAATATTTACATTTAAGCATGATCACTTCATTTAATGGACATTAAATAATGTCAATTCTTTTTTTTTTTAATTTTTTTTTAACGTTTATTTATTTTTGAGACAGAGAGAGACAGAGCATGAACGGGGGAGGCTCAGAGAGAAGGAGACACAGAATCAGAAGCAGGCTCCAGGCTCCGTGCTGTCAGCACAGAGCCCGATGCGGGGCTCGAACTCATGGACCGCAAGATCATGACCTGAGCCGAAGTCGGCCGCTTAACCGACTGAGCCACCCAGGCGCCCCTAAATAATGTCAATTCTAAAAAGACAGAGATCCAGAGGCGAATGTGACAGAAAACTCTCAGTGGAGTGGGCATTTGAAAGATAAGTTGGGTTTGAATAGAAAAAAGACAAGGCAATTCTGACTGAAAACTAAATAAAATTGGTTTTTATTTTCATAAGCATAAACCTCACAAATTCCTTATGGACCCAAATATAAGCTTTCTTATTATCCTCCTTAGCCTTGGTACTCCACCTAACAGCAACCTGACAAGCACACAATGAATTAAGAAGTGGCGAGGATTTGTCCTTCTGTATCTGCCTTCATCATTAACACAATATCTTACAAAATAGCTGGGGAGTTCAGGATATAGCCCATGGCTATGGAATATAATTATGCTCACAGACTCAGAGAGTCAATCCCTTCACTTAAGGTTCATTAGCCTGAGTTCCAAAGATCCCAAGAGGTGATTCCTTCCTGCTGACTCCCCATAGCACATATCACCCAGACAATGTCTGTAGCACAACCTTAGCACTTCAAGTGAAATACTGTCTGTTCGCTCTTTGTCTTCCAATTGAATCGTATTATCTTTGTTTCACCTCTCAATTAAACCCCAAAGCTCCTTGCAGATAGGAACTATGTCACCCGGATTTTTTATCTAGGCCACGTAGCTGCTAGCAAAATACTTGGCATAGCATAGGTGCATAATCAATGTTTGCTTTGTGCCGGGATGTTGTAAATGCTGCTGCATATTTATGTTAAAGAAATAATGCCGTGCTTGGATTTTAAATGGTGACACTGGAGCAGGGGAATAACACCAAGCGGGCTATGTAACGTCTTATGGTTTCTGACTATCAGATAAAAATTGCTTAGTTTGGTAATTGTGGCATTTTAGATTCGGAAAAGCTAAACTCCTTGCTTTATATATGAAACAGGCTAAGAGACAGGGGAAAGATCTTGCTTTAAGATCATAACTAATACTGTACCAACAGGAAAGAAACTAACACTTATTGTAGGCTTATCATACAGTAGGCAATTTTATTGCAATGCATGAAGAGGCCACCAGATGTGGATCACATGTCCTCCTGATACTTCAGCTGACAAGGCAACTTGTTATTCTGTTAGAGTCATCACAGGTGTGTTAGACTGTCTACTCCTTTATTTTCCTTTTGCTGTACTATTTCTTCTAGATATCCAGCAAAATATTTGCAGTTTTCTCTACAAAAAAGGAAAACATGTGCTGGGTGGCATGAATGGCTCTAGCTAACTTAATAATGAGGTGCGTGGATATGAACAAGGAAAAAAAGAGACAAAAGAAAAAAACAGTCTCTTAACTATAGAGAACAAACTGATGGTTGCCAGAAGGGAGGTGGATGGGGGATGGGTAGAATAGGTGAAGGAGAGTAAGAGTATAGTTATTGTGATGCACAGTGAGCAATGTATAGAACTGTTGAATCATTATTTTGTACACCTGAAACTAATATAGCACTGGTGCTAATAATACTTCAATTAAAAAACATTTTTTAAATAACATATTTGAATTTGCTATTCACCACAGACACTCTAAAGAAACATTCTGTTTATCTAAAATGCAGAAAAGAGAGGCACCTGGGTGGCTCAGTCGGTGAAGCATCTGACTCTTGACGTCAACTCAGGTCATGATCTCATTGTTTGTGAGTTTGAGCCCTGCATCCAGGCTCTGGGCTGACAGTGCAGATTCTCCGTCTCCCTCTTTCCCTACCCCTGCCCTGCTGGTGCTCTCTGTCTCTCTCTTTCTCAAAGAGAAAAGAGAAAGAAAATAAAATAAAACACAGAAAAGAATGAAATTTTCTATCACCTTACCCTCTAGCTCTTGATTTTCTCCTCTGGACCAGAAAGTTGTTGAATATTCACACTATCCTCCATACTTCCTCTGCTCTCCTCACCTTCATTTCTCCTTCTCAATTTCTTTACATTGACTTCCATTTTCTACTTATACTACTTATTCTTACCAGATTCCCTCCCCCTTCATGCTCCTTCTTTTCTCATCTTGTACTGTGAACCACTTGGTTTTCCTAAGAAACTTTCACTCTATTTTTCTTGTCAGCACAATCTAATGAACATAATTCTGGGCTGAGAATGAGATACAGCTTGTATTGCTCTCTCCCTGTGTCTAGCAATATGGATGTGCAAATCATTTCAGTTTCTTTTTTGCTTTTATCTCTCAATAAAGTGATATATTACTGTTTTCACTCCGTTTTCTTCTAATATATTTACTTCTATTTTCAAAAGAGAGAGATATGAAATATGGTAATTATATCCAGCTGCCAATAATGGAGAAGATCATGATTAAATTGAAAATAAGGATGACAAATGACCGTATTTTTTTCCTTTGAAGCAAATTCTATTTGGCTGACTTCAGAGTCAAAACATAATAGTGATTATACCAGGGAAGAAAAGAATATAGTTGACATCTTAGCCCTAAGAATTTAGGTACCTCTGGATTTAGGTTTCAGGAAGGACTTGAGTTTTATTACAATCCAGATGTTTCAAAGTTCTAGTGTAAATGCCCTTTCTTACCCATCATTCATCTGATTCAGTGCTGGTTCCAAGGAGTTAGGTCATTTTCAGCCCCGAGTGTTTTAGTAAAATGAGGGAAATGCTGAGATCCTTGAGCCCTCTTCATGGGGCCGAAGGTAGCTTCTCCTGAGGTCAATGATCTTAGCCCTCTCCTTGCAGGAGCTGCCAAGGTGCATTTCAGTGCAAATTATGTCTAGCCCTTAAATTTGAGTTTTAATTTTAAAATCCCCTTTTAAAATACTTATTAAACCTGGGGTGCCTGGGTGGCTCAGTCGGTTAAGCGCCCAACTTCAGCTCGGGTCATGATCTCACGGTTTGTGGGTTCAAGCCCTGTGTGGGACTCTGTGCTGACAGCTCAGAGCCCGGAGCCTGCTTCAGATTCTGTGACTTCCTCTCTCTCTGCCCCAACCCTGTTCACACTCTGTGTCTGTCTCTCAATAATAAATAAATGTTAAATAATTTTTTAAAATAAAATATTTATTAAATCATAAAAACGTCCACTTAAATTGAATATAAAAGCAGATATAATATGGTATGTGTTCTCTCCCAACTTTGTATTTAAACATGATTGTGTCTATGTATTTACATATTTTCATTTTTAAATCACTAAAAAGACATCTACCAAAATAATAATAATTATATCTGCACAATGGAATTATGGGTGATTCTAATTTTTTAAATTTTTTTTTAACTTCACTGTATTTCCTATATAGTCATAAATATATAAACTTATCTTAATTTATAACCAGGGGAAAATCAAATGTATATATATATATTTTTCCCCCTTTAAAGAAATATGCTCTATGTATACCTGCCAAAAACCTGCTGTTCTGTCAACCAGTTCTTGAGTTTCCTAATGAGGTTTGAATTAGTGAACTTCTTAAAACTGCAAATTTGAATTAATGTAAGTGTTTTGAAAGATAACTCTTAGCATGTGGGAATCAGAGGTTCTGCCGAAGTGGAGTTTAATGCTAAGCCTTAAGGAGTGGGAAAGGTCCAATTTAAGAGAAGAAACCTAAAAGTTTGTCCCTTAAATTTCTCCTGTCGTCCTTTCTTTTTCTCCCCACAAGGAGTTTACAGAGGCAGATTTCAAATTTTGTTATTTGGACATACAAGAGGTAAAATCTTAAAAAAAGAAAAGAAAAGAAAAGAAGAGAAGAGAAGAGAAGAGAAGAGAAGAGAAGAGAAGAGAAGAGAAGAGAAAAGAAAGAAAGAAAACAAGAAAACAAAACGAAAGAAAAAAGAAAAAGAAAAAAAGTCCATCCAACCTGCATGATGATTAAGAACTTCCCTCATTTACAATGATGGGGTTCAGCACACCCTACCCCAAAATTTGGCAACTTGGTATAGTAAATATCTTAAAATGAAGTAGTCTGGGAAAATAGCAGAAGCAAAAAGGTGACTGAGGAAGGTCCTCCACTCTTTGCCCTTCTTCCCTGAAAGAGGTCAGAAAAGTCCCATGTGAAAAGTCCCCTCCCCATACCACGGGGAAGGAAGATATTTTTATCACCAGATGTAACTGAAAAACTTCAGTCCTCCATCTGTAGAGGGAAAACCCAGTTCTTCCCTCCTATGGGTCTTTAGCCTTCTGGGTGTCTCCTTTACTACTCACATAAAACTTTTCATTTCTGGTCACCAATCATGTGGAGGTTTTTCTCCACACCAAGCAATTGTCTGCAGCACCAGCTGGGGGTCCTATAAATTAATTAAATTCTGACATTATCTATCCAAACAGAGTATCAGTCCTGCAAGACTGCCTCCCCCTATGTCAGAGGCTAATTGCAAGCCCAGGATGTCATCTGTACTTCTGACCAACTGGTTAGAAGTCAAAGGTTCCCTACTCCCTCTCGGTTCTATTAATTTGCTAGAGGGGCTCACAGAACTCAGGGGAACATTTACTTCATTTGGCAGTTTATTAAAGGATATGATATGGATGAACATCCAGATAGAAGAGATGTAAGGGTGAGGTATGTGGGAAGGGCCCACAGCTTCCATATCTTCTCTGGCTGGGCTACTCTCTAGTACCTCCATATATTCACCAACCTAGAAGTTTTCTGAACCCTGACGTCCCAAGAACCCAAGTTTTTATGGAGGCTTCATCACAGAGGTGTGATCAGTCATGAACTTCCTTTTCAGCTCTTCTCCCTCCTTAGGAGAACGGGGGAGGAGGCAACTGCCAGTTCCAAGCTTCTAACCAAGGCTTGGTCTTTCTGGTGACTAGCCCTTCTCCAGGAGCCATTCAGGAGCCCACCCAGAGTCACTTTGTTAGAATAACAACAACGACAACAACAACAACAACAACAACACACTCTTACTCACCTAGGAAAGTACAAGAGTTTCAGGACTTTGATGTCAGTAATAGAAATCAAAGACCAATATTAGAAAAAGAGACACTCCTAGTGCTCTTAACACTTATGAAATGACAAGAGTTTTAGGACCTCTGTGCTAGGAACCAGGGGCAGAGACCAATATATAGTCTCTATTATCTCTCACCAGAGAAGGAGAATTGGGGCTGAGAAATTTTATTTGCCCATCTACATGGGACTCTAAGCAAGATTCAGCGAAAGAAAAACTAATGATAATTGTTTCATTCCTCTCTTTCATCCCCACCATTCCAATGGCCACTCAGAATGATTTTTGGGTGTGTGTTTTAAATTTTTATTTTATTTTATTTTATTTTATTTTATTTTATTTTATTTTATTTTATTTAAATTTACATCCAAGTTAGTTAGCATTTAGTGCAACAGTGATTTCAGGAGTAGATTCCTTAGTGCCCCTTACCCATTTAGCCTATCCCCCCTTCCCACAACCCCTCCTGTAACCCTCAGTTTGTTCTCCATATTTATGAGTCTCTTATGTTTTGTCCCCCTCCCTGTTTTTATATTATTTTTGCTTCCCTTAGGTTCAACTGTTTTGTATCTTAAAGGCCTCATATGAGTTAAGTCGTATGATATTTGTCTGTCTCTGACTGACCAATTTCGATTAGCATAATACTCTCTAGTTCCATCCACATAGTTGCAAATGGCAAGATTCCATTCTTTTTTATTGCTGAGTAATATCCCATTGTATATATGTACCACATCTTCTCTATCCATTCATCCATCGATGGACATTTGGGCTCTTTCCATACTTTGGCTATTGTTGATAGTGCTGCTATAAACATTGGGGTGCATGTGCCCCTTCATAATAGCATACCTGTATCCCTTGGATAAATACCTAGTAGTGCAATTGCTGGGTCATAGGGTAGTTATATTTTTAATTTTTTGAGGAACCTCTATACTGTTTTCCAGAGTGCCGGCACCAGTTTGCATTCCCACCAACAATGCAAAAGAGATCCTCTTTCTTCACATCCTCGCCAACATCTGTTGTTGCCTGAGTTGTTAATGTTAGCCACAGAACGATTTTTTAATGATGCACTGTAACCAGGGGATATTTTAGGCGTGGGTATTACCATAAAATTCTACTCTCTTTCTTCAGTCTTACTTTAAATGGTGCTTTCTGTCTAAACCATCAAGATGTTAGCATATATTAGGACAAGTTAAAACCCAATGAGAGCAACTGATACATTTTAACAAGTTTTTTTAGGTCACTGTCTTGCAAACACAACTCAAGTGATATTTTTCTGTCACAAAGGGAGATTTCAACATATATTTATAGATCAGTAGAGAAACCTATTTACAGGTGTTGCATTTATTTTAAATTAATTTACTAGAATAATTTAAATGACAATTTGGCATTGCAAAAAAAGAAAAAAGAAACTTGGATGTTCTGGTGAAAGATGGTAGGATGATTATACTTTCCTCCCATTTTTTCCTCATAAGCAACTGTGGTTTTATTATTTTTTTTTTAATTTTATTTAATTTTAGAAGGGAAGAGGGGCAGAGAAAGAGGGAGAGAGAATCTCAAGCAAGCTCCATGCTGTCAGCACAGAGCCTGACATGGGGCTTGATCCCACAGACCTTGTGACTTGAACTGAGATCAAGAGCCAGATGTTCAACCAACTGAGCCATCCAGGTTCCCAGCCAACAGTTTCTTAAAAATAAAAAGAATGAGAAAAAAATCTCAATAAAACTAGGAAGTAACCAACCTATGAAGAAGTGCTTCCAATTGCACAGAAAATTAGACCAGGTAAAGGACAAAGCCACTAGTTTAGAGGCAGCTCTGTGGGTAATGGGCAGTGCAGTCTGAGCCCATCAAAGGTAAGTCACACAACCCCAGGAACCAACATGCTCAGATGGGAAGAGCTGGGTGTCAGGACAAATTACATGGGAGTCATTGAACTGGGGAAGCATGTCTGAGTCAGGGAACACACAGGCTCATCTTTTTGCATAGAACAGGTTACAAGTTCAACAACGTGATAGGGAAAAGTAGATAACAAAAACTCTTAACTGTTCACTTTGTTCAGCTGAAGAGAAGTAAATAATACCACTACTGGGAAGCCCTGTGACATCAGCAGTTCACTACCACTGGGAGTAGAGACAGCCACAGGCACATGTGTGCTGACAAAGACAGGTAATGAGAGGAAGTGAGAAGGAAGCCAACTGGTTCCTCAGTCCTCCTTCCTTGTGTTTCCTCCCCCCCCCCCCATACTACCATTCAACAAAACTTAGCCCTGTTTTAGAGGCTAAAAACAAAGCAGTGAATCAATGTGATTTTAAAAAAGGCAAATGAATAAATACCAGGAAAAAAAAATCCTTCACAGTTTAGTTAAAAACTATGGACACTCAAGTCTCCATGAAATCACAAGAAAATACAGATTCTCTGAAACAGGAGCAAAAAGAAAAGATGAAGGAAATAAAAATACACTAGAAGAGAGAGAGGAAGAAAAAAAAAGAGCATATGAAACTATGACAGAAATCAAATCCCCTTTAACAGTTAATTCTTCCATTTTAAAATGGGGAATCAATAGAACCTAAAGGTGATATGACTACAATAAAAGGAATGAAACATCGTTTCTACAAACGGTACTCAACAACATAAGCACTGATTTTTTAAACACCAAGAATACCAACTCATCTGTTCTGTTCTTTTGGAGGTCTTAAATAACTGGAAGTGAAGCTACTGGACAACAACGTTATCTTTTACGATGAATTACCAAATTTAGATGTCAGACTGATGGTTCAAGAAAAACTTAAATGAACTAAGTCAAAATTTAAAAGGAGGCTTCAGGGCAACAGATTTTCTCTTGGTATGCTTAACTCAGCATAGAAGGGTGGAATGTGTTACAGAACTGATGCCAAATAACTCAGAAGATTTCATGTGTTTTGAAAGACAAGGTGTTGACCATGGTTTCTACTGAACAGACTGAGCAAAATAAAAACAGCTTCTCTAAACACTAAGAATCTCATCACTCCGTTTGCTCTGTTCCTTTAGAGGTCCTAAATAATTGGAAGAGAAGCCCTGGACAACAATGTTATCTTTCATGATGAACTACCAAATTTAGATGTTAGAGTGACAGCTGAAGAAAATTGCTTGAATGGAAAATAAATGAACAGCCACAAAGTAAACCAAGTCTACTTGCCTAACCCTTGTGTTATTAACTAGAGGATGATTATTGCAGCAAGAAGCTATAGCTTATAAAAATTCTGTGAAAATCAATAAAGATTTGTAGACTGTAACTTCAACAAAGATTTGATTTGTCAAATATTAGCCTAACTTGCTTTATTTAGTGCATGCATTGTATTTCTAAAAATATTAAAGACAAATATTCACAGTGACGTCCAAATGCAGTATTTTTTATTATTATTTTTTAATGTTTATTTATTTCTGAGACAGAGAGAAACAGAGCATGAACGGGGGAGGGTCAGAGAGGGGAGACACAGAATCTGAAACAGGCTCCAGGCTCTGAGCTGTCAGCACAGAGCCTGACGCGGGGCTCGAACTCGTGACCGCAAGATCATGACCTGAGCCGAAGTCGGACACTCAACCAACTGAGCCACCCAGGTGCCCCAAAATGCAGTATTTAAAAAAAAACTTATTCAATATCCAAAGTGTCAGGCTGAAAATATTTCTATGCATGGCTGGTGGTCCCTTATAATAGTATTCAGAACATTATTGTCTCTGCCTTGACCTTTATGCAAAGGATTGGGTTCCTCACCATACTTTTTCTTCCCCTGATATGTTAACACTATATTATGCCAATTAATTATTTATTCATTGAATCCCTTCCTAATTGATTTATGCATCTAATCGCTACCTTACCTTGGCGAAATTCGCTCTTTAAGTTTAGGCAAATTATGGAACTCTTGTTTGCTCCAAATAAATCTCCTTCAAATTTAAAAGAAAATGAAAAACCCGGCCTCTTAGATTCGGGGTAGCTAGTTATCAAAGGAAGGTATTAAATATTAGAAATGAATTTTCTGTATGACTGGTCGTGTCTAAGGCCATGTTTGTTTAATGTGCCCTGCATACTGCAAAATGAACCAATCGAATCATTTTACTTCATGATGACACTAGTGATTCTATTACAGCTCAATATTACCTTGCCAAAAACAAAAACAAAAACACAAGAATCTGCAATTTTACTGGTCAGTTTAAATCAGAAGACTATGGCAAAATGGAGATATTTAAAGTCAAATGGCCTGTGCTCTCAAACAGGATTTTACTCAACAACAGAAACGGGAGACACTCAAAAAAGAACAGAAAAGAAAAAGCTTCCTTGATGCCTCTTTGGATTTTGAGGAAGTGGTATGTATTGGCAGCCAAATTTTTATATCCCTGGAGACAATCTTTCACCTTATGAAAAACACAAAGCTGTTTTTTTTTCTTTAAAGTACATAAATAAGTACATAAATAAGCCTAACACTTGTATTCAGAAGATACATGAAACCAAAGAGTAACATGAAAACAATGCCTGCTATGAAGAATTCTGACTTTTCCTCAATTGGAAAAAAAAAAAAAATCTGGAGTGGAAGACTATTTTGCTGATTTTTGGCTTTCTTAACAATGTAGGAGGTGCATATTGTTCAGCCAGTAAGAGCACAAAATGGCTCTGAGATTTTTTTTTTTTTTAAGTCAGGAGCTCATAAAATGCAGTGTCTAGGCCATATTTGTTTTGAGCACTAAGCTCAAAAGAGAAGTTAACAAATACACTTTATTCTAGAAGGATATCCTCATGACAGATCAGAGCTAGACTGCTTTCATAGCACACTCACTAAAACACCAAGTGCCTTTAAGATCATAGTGTTGTGTGTGTCTGCTTACACAACTCCAAAATACAGATTTTTGGGTGGATGTTCCAGGGGATGCTGCCATCTTTATTTTTCTTTATGCTTTTGATGCAAATTTCAACTCAATTCACATGCTTCTATACAATCTACCATTACTAGAACCATTTATTTAACACACTGTTAGATATGTTCTGGATGATGGCAGTTAAAATACTAGCATTCATTTTGTGGGGGTTTTTTTGGCTTATAAACAATATAAATTTATTCATCAGGCACTGGTTATTCTGTGGAATCTGTCACATGGCGCAAAACCTCAAATAGTACTGGAATCATACGCATTGACCATGGATAATGCCTCCTGTAAAAATGTCTTAATGTACCACTTATAATCTGAGAGAGACACCTTAAATTGGGCCCTAAAGCTCAGCGGGGGCCACTACATTTTTTTTTAATAAAAGCTCTCTATAGGGCTTTGTATTTACCTTTAGTAGACAGTAGCCTAGTGAAGTAGGATGGTACTTCTTTTACTGTGTTGGAAAAAAGTCTACAAGAAGCATCAAAACTCAAACACGGGGGGCGCCTGGGTGGCTCAGTCGGTTAAGCGTCAGACTTCAGCTCAGGTCACGATCTCGCGGTCCGGTCCGTGAGTTCAAGCCCCGCGTCGGGCTCTGGGCTGATGGCTCAGAGCCTGGAGCGTGCTTCCGATTCTGTCCCCTCCCTCTCTCTCTGCCCCTCCCCCGTTCATGCTCTGTCTCGCTCTGTCTCAAAAATAAACATTAAAAAAAAAAAATTAAAAAACTCAAACACGGAAACACCACCTTCCTGAGCAAAAGCCCACTTTGTGTTCGACAGTACTGCACAGGGTGGCTTTCAATGCTCTCATGGAACTCTTGTGGGGAAAAGGACCAGATTGAGATAAGCAGTATCCCCAAGTCTTCCTGGAATAATTCTAATAAGACATTATTTAAAATACAAAATAACTTACTGATGGCTCACCGGTCTGACTAATCATTAAAAGAATCTCCAAGCAGTGTTTTAGTTACAAACGAAGTACACTCTTCAAATAATAATAATTCCTAAAATTAAACATGTCATGCTTATCAAATGATGCCACAAGCCATTCACCCTTTTTACCAAGTTCAAGTTTCTCTGCCCTTATTTTACAGTTCAAGATTTAAGAGAATATGTGTTCAAAAAACGGCCTGGTATCTGTGATACCATTTGTCAGCGGCTATCAGCTAACATATTCTGGTTCCCTGGGAACTATTCTTCAAATCATTGGCCTATCGAAAATAGAAATAATGGTGTTGGTATTACTGCTTGTACCTTAGCCACCAAATGACCCATCAGTTGCTTGTCAAATGACACAGTCATCTATAAAAGGATGCGAAGATAATGGTCATCATCAAATTTATATTACTACGGCTGTTAACATTTTACATTTAATGAGAAAATGGATCCAATCTAAATAACAATAGTTTAAAAGTTATAAAATACATTGATATAATATGCACCTTAATAATTAGCACTCAGTCTAACATGCCAACATTTTCTGATTATAGTAATTTTCAAAACTAGAACTATTCAAAGAAATATTCAAATATGCAAAATATTAGATACTGTTACCATTAATGATAAAAATATGCTCCTGGTTCCTGCCTTAATGAAGGAAGTGAAGAGGTCCCCTTCCACCATGTAAGAGCTTAAAGATAAACTGCACTAAAAAGAAGCAAAAATACTGTGTGCATTTGACCTCCTTTTCCACTCAAAGATAACTCTTTTTTGCTGTCTGCCTTAGGATCATGATGGCTATGAAGAATTATCTTTGGTTGGTAAGTTATTAAATGATCATGATTCATTAATTAATCTACACAAATGACATATAAATAATTCTGATGAAGCTTTTTAGATAAATCAAACTGAAAATGTGTTCTGTCACTTTGTAAATGACAGCCGCAAAGCCTTAAATAGTACTTGTTTACAGACTACTTTGAAAGACAAAATATTTGCTTTGTAGCTATTATTATTGACAACGCAGCAAGAATCACTTTCGAATTAGTAAAGATAATAAAATGTTAAGTGATCCATTAATTACAAAAGAAAACAGAAAAGTTAAAGTGAACATAGCTTGAAAACATCATTATCTCAAGAGATTAATTTTAAAATAATTTAAAATGGCAGTTGCACTCAGCCACTTTTATCTTTAAACGTTCATTTATCTTGGAAATTTAATTCAGGTTTCCCTCCCATTTATAAAAAATAAATAAATAAATAATAAGTAAGTACTCTATGGAAAAGCTAAGCTTACAAAGCAGGTATGTTAGAAGCCAATTATTCACATCAAACCTGTATTATTAGTTTATAAAATGATTCTTAATATGATTGCTTTAAATCAGTAATATTTCAAGTTGCCAATCCTCTGAGATTTTTCTGAGGCTGCCACTTATCAAGAGCATATTAACCACAAGGGCATGTGGCACGAATCATGATGAACCTTAGCCTTTGGGAGTCCAACAGGCTAGAGTTGAAAGTGTGCCCCTCTGCATGGAGTAGCCATATCATCTCAAGCAGTACTTAACCTGCTGGAACCTCAGTCTCCTCATCTATGAAATGGGAATGATAAACACCTCCCGAGGAACTCTGTGAGGATCATCCACAATAAGTATGGTAGGGAGTTAATAAGTGGTGACTACTTTATTAATACTAAATCACAGGCAATGCCACAAGTCAAACTCTCTTAGGCCCATTAATTAGTTGTTTGGTGGACTTCAGACTCACTATTCTAAATCCAAAGAGGACCGAGGATACTCTTGCAGAGCCTCTCCTCAAGAAAGACTATACTGATAAGGGAGAGGATTTTCTGTTTGGTGGTTTGTTTCACCTTTTGCTTGGTTTTGTTTTTACGTAGTGGAGATTGAGAACCCATTTTTGAACCATCATAAGTTTGGATTAAAAACACATATTTTGGGGGACATGTTAGAGAGGGCCAAGGTAAATTTCATCTGTATTAATTTATATTAAAAATCCAAAATGGGAAAACAAAAACAACATCAAAACCTTGTTTCTGTTTCTTATGTGGGGTATGTACATGCTACAGAGACCCTTGGTGAGTGAAAATGGCAATCTGTTTAGATTTAAACCTTATCTTTTTGTAATCAGAATAAAGTTCCTTAACTTTTTTTTTATGGGGCTGTCAAGGATCAAATAAGAGAATACACAGTAAAGTCTCTAATGAATTGATCAATATCATATAAATATTAGATAATGTTACTATTCATGATAAAAATGTGCTCCTGGTCCCTGCCCTAAGGAAGGAAATAAAGAAGTCCTCTACACAAACCAAGAGTTTAAAGATAAACTGTTTCCAATTAACCCAGGAATTTAGATACATAAGAATCAAAAAAAGAGATGCGCTTATCCTCATGAGTACAGAGTAATGTATACAACTGATGAATCACTATATTGCTTACCTGAAACTAATCAGCATTGAATATTAAGTGTACTGGGATTGAGACAAAATTAAAAAGTAATAGAAACACTAAAAATAATAAAATAAAGCACCCCAAAAGAGAAAACAGGGGAAAAAAGCTGCTGTTAAAAACATTTTTTAAATTAAATTAAAAATAATGAAAGAGATCCAATCATCTCTAAATCATTAGGTGGTGCACTCTTTTAGAACTTGGATTTGCACCATGGTCTACAAGTTTCGATGTTCAAGTCATAAAGCAAAAGTAGTTTCTTTTTTCTTGTTTTAACGTTATTTATTTTTGAGGTGCAGGGTGGGCAGAGGTGGGTGGGGGGCAGAGTTTTCTAAACGGGCTCAGTGGTGACAGCAGAGAGCCCAATCTGGGCTCAAATTCATGAACTGCGAGATCGCATCCTGAGCCAAAGTTGGATGCTTACCTGACTGAGCCACCCAGGTGCCCCCAAAAGTAGTTTGTATTAGCAGAAGAAAACCCCAATTCCTTCTCAACCATCTTTAAAGTAAATATATCAATTAAGCAGAATTTTACAATCTGCTTGGCCTAAAGAAAAATATGCATTTACTATTGAGAAAATGATTTTACTTTTATCATAAAACTATTTACCTAAAGCAAAGTTCTATTTAATACCTGAGTTATGAGGCATTGAAATATTTAATCAAAACGTTTCTGAGTATTATTTTTTTTTACTTTTATGGTCTTCTCCATCCGTGCTTTATACTCACATTTTTGGAGCATTAAGTGAGAAGCAGGAAGCAGAAAATGTTACACAGGCCAGACAGGTAAGGCCTATGTCATAAAGAGGTATATGAACCACACTAAATATTCTGAAGTTTAGGACTTAAGTGCTAAGAATCCACTATGTGGTTTTAAGCCAAGGAGAGAAACAGTTATATATTTAATTTTAGGCAGATCACACAGGTGGCAATATACAATATTTTAAGTCATTTATCATAGACCCATACTAAGATATAATTTGAAGTCTGGACTAAATGGGGTAATTTTGGTCATATTGGTTACTTCCTAGTTTCATATCACTAACTCCTTTCATAATGTGAAGTGAGATGAATTCTTTGAAAATATGAATTAATTCCAAGTAAAATCTAAATTAACATTTCTTCCACACATTGATGACTAATTGGAACAATAACATTAATTTTGAGTAGGTGAGACCAACAGAGAGACACCTGTTTTGAGTGTCAGGAATTTATCAATTAACAACACTATCAACCCTAATCTCACTGTGAAGACAAAGAGTGATCAAATCAACATCTTCTTTAGCTTAAGTTAAGCAAGAAAGACCTCTTTTACCACAGATACTCATTTAAACTCTGAGTCATGGATAACATATCTGGAATGTGGGAATTATATAAAACCCACTTATCTCCCTTTGAGAACTATAAACTATGTGAAGGAAGAAGCAAGCAATGTGCCTTCTTCACTATTGCCCCAACAGCCTCCCGGACAGCCTAGCACAGAGTGTGGGTGGAATGAATGAAAATAGCAAAGAACTGTCAAATGAGTTAATGAATGTGAAATCCCTCTGTAGCCGGCAAAGTATGACACAAATGTTAGTTATTGCTGGGGTTTTTTTTTTGTTTGTCTATTCTATAAATAGCCTCTAACTTCTTTTAAATACCCAGTTTTTAGGATATGCTAAAAAGAAAATGCTTTTTCTTCAACAAAATAAAAGCAACTATCCCTCAAGATTCATTTAAGGAAAGTATTTTTGACGGAAATGCTTAAGAAATGAACAAAAGTCCTTAAGCTTTAACCTGTTTGAAACCTTAAACATCTTTCTTGTTAAAAATACAAAACGTGCTTGCCAAACTGAATCAATAACTTCCTTTTCTGGTGCAGAATTTTAAGATTTTAATTTGAACAAAGAAACTGAACTTAACATTGAATGTCCTTTACAAAGCTTGAAGAATGCACTGGCACAATATTTACTTAATAATTTGTCATTTACCCCTTAAATGGAAGGATATCTGGTATCCTATATATCTGTGATAATTTTTCTTAATTCACCTAAACTTTCCCTTTCTGCTATACATAACTGCAACATATGTGAATATGGAACCAGGCTTATCATGTAATGTATACTCTCCCTTGTAATACCTATAGCTTCTGTCCAAATACCTGAACAGACATCAACAGTGCCCCCTATTAACAGCACCTGCCTTCTTACCCAGTCTTAACAGAAACTCCAGGCTCATTGTCCTCAAGGCTCAATTTGGATAACTCTAAGCAAATGCCTTAAACTCTCCCTGTTTCTTTCCCTTTCTCTCTAGTCTTTCTCTGTGCCCCCCTCCCGCCTTGTTCTAACTTCCTTTTTAAAAAAATGTTCACTCATTTTTGAGAGACAAAGAGAGAGAGCATGAGCAGGACAGGGACAGAGAGAGAGGGAGACAGAGAATCCAGGCTCTAAGCTGCCAGCAAAGAGTTCAACGCGGGGCTTAAACTCATGAACCATGAGATCATGACCTGAGCTGAAGTTGGATGCTTATCCCACTGAGCCACCCAGGCACCACACAATTTTCCTATTTTAAAAAGGGGAGCAAGCACCTGGGGGGCTCAGTCATTTAAGCATCTGACTTCAGTTCAGGTCATGATCTCATAGTTCATGAGTTCAAGTCCCATTTTGGGTAAGCTCAAGCCCCACATCAGGTGAGCTCATGCTCTGCATCAGATAAAACATGAGCCCCAGTGAACCCTGCCTCTCTCTCTCTCTCTCTCTCTCTCCCTCTCTCTCCCTCTCTCTCCCTCTCTCAGCCCCCAGCTCACTTGCACCCTCCCTCTCTCTCAAAAAAAAAATGCATGTAGTAATTTAAATGCTTCAATATGCAAAAAACTCTTTAGAAATAGTTTCATGAAATTTCACTTTATGAAATGTTTCTATAAATTTGGTGTTCATTTTACTTGCATCTACCTGCTATGGCATTATATATTTTTTAAGTCCTTCACTTACAGAAAGACCCATATAAAAAGAATTTCAAAAATACCCATATAGATCTTCTTTCAATAAATAATAGCAATTGAAACAGCTTGAAGAGACAGCAGTGCATGATAGAATGACAAACCCTGAACTTGCAACTGTTATGAAAAGTAACAGAAAGTTTTAATCAAAAGCTACTCAATAAAAGGGACATCTCAAGTAGAAAAGATATGTAAAACAGTTAACCAGTGACCTATTAATGGAAAGGATCAGCCAGACATTATAGAACACCCTAATATATAAGTGTGCCACAAACGTTCGTCAAAGGGGCAGAAGATGAACTGATAAACCAAAAATACCAGGCAAACATCCACACACCAAGCAAAGAATAACAACAAAAAATAAAACCTAGAAAAATCTCCTACATCTTATTGTTATCTCTGTGAATATGTTACAAAATCCTGAGGAAAAACGATGGCTGTAATAATTGAAAAGATACTTCAAAGAGTTCCTATAAATATATATGAATTCACATTATCTCAGAAGTATTAAGATAAAATTAGAGTTTGAAATTCAGTGTTCTCTTGATAATTGGGAAATTATTTTTAGCCCCTAAGAAATAGCGTGGCGTTTTGTAATAATCTCATTGGTGTTGCTGCTTCTGTTTCCACTTCTTCTTAACATCATCATCACCATCATTGTACAACATTAACTTACATTGATTTTGGCATTTAAGTGCAAAGGATTAATGAATAGAACTCCCTATGTTTTAATGATATTACTTTTCAATTTACAATATTCTAAAAATCATGACCATCAATAGGTATAGGCTTATAAACTACTCTACCATATAATTTTATTGAGCTAGAGTCTCAGTACATTTTAAAGAACAAGTATGCAAAGGGGCGCCTGGGTGTCTCAGTCAGTTAAGCGTCCCGACTTCAGCTCAGGTCATGATCTTTCAGTTCATGAGTTCCAGCCTTGCATCAGGCTCTGTGCTGACATCTCAGAGCCTGAACCTGCTTCAGACTCTCTGTTTCCCTCTCTCGCTGTCCCTCCCCACTTGCGCTCTGTCTCTCTCTCTCTCTCTCTCTCAAAAAGAAACATCAAAAAAATGTTTTTTAAATAACAAGTATACAAAAACAAATGAAAATAATCCAGGTGACTATGTGTTAAAGTTATTCAAATTCAGTACCTACATATTTTGTGTACTTACATCCCAAATTTAATATCGTTCCTATTCTTTCCTGCATTGAAAATTAATCAGATAAGGCCTTCTCTTTCTACATTCTTCCCCCAACATGATAACAATTATGTGTTTAATCTTTCACTATGGTTTTTAATATACCTTCAGTATTGGTAAGCACGGAAAATATTATGGGGGAAGATAATTACAAATGGATAGAGATTTGTTATTGTTGTCTTCCAAATGGGTGTTTATATAATTTTTATTTTAGATGTTAACCAGTATTTGAAGGAATGTTTTCTTCTTGACACTGCTCAGAGCTCACATTGTCTGAACATTACAAAAGCCTTATTTCCCTAAGATAGGAACTGCAACGGAGGGAAGATGACTAAATTTGGCATGTCTCAGGATAAGTTTGCTTTCCACTGTATGACTGGAGGGTATACACTTCATTGGGGCACAAGTGGATTATAATGAAGTGGTCTGATCTCTCTTTCCAAATTTTGTCATTTTATCTACCACACGGAAGATTAAACTACATTTTAAACAAATGAAAATATGTGCTAGTTGCTGATAAGAAGATCAATTTCCCTTAAATTATAGCTTGCTTTATTCATTTAAGAAGTGGTATTAAAATATTATTTCATATGTATTAAATGTTTTCCTTTGATGACCTAGAAATATTTCTACACTACCACTTCCTGATACATCAATTTGTAAATGATCTTGTAAAATGAATAGGCAACAAGTCATTCTACTGTCAGGGTAAGGACCTTGAACTGCAGACACAACAAAGAGGGAGGTGCCTTGAAATAAAAGTATATATCATTGGTACACACCTTAGATACATGTTTGAAAAAAAGTTTGTCAAAAAACTTAATGTCCAATCCAAACAAATAGTCAAAGGAATCTTTCTCTTGGATGTTTAAACAAGTATGTAATTACGGTGCATCATATGAATCAACTTTTCATCAAATACTTACTGAATACTTACTTGCCACCAGTTGCATTTAATAATGGGTCTGAAGTGGTGGCTTCCAAGTTGGGGGCAATTTTGCTCCCAGGGAACATGTGACAATGTCTGAAAACAGTTTTGGTTGTCACAGCTGAGAAAGGAGTACTACTGTAATCAAGAGGATAGAGGCTAGGATGCTGCTAAACATCGCACAAAGCACAAGTCAGCCCTCTCTACAAAAAAACAGGTACCTAGCCCCGAATATCAATACGTACAAGGTAAGAAACTCCACAATCAAGACATAAAGATGATTCAGAGTGGTATAAAACTGGAGAAAGAATACCTTTCAGGGAGGTGATTGTGCCAAACCCAGTGAGAAGAAATGGATTCCTAAACCAAAATGGTTAAGATTAGAATGGAGAGTCAGATGGAGAACTTTTAAGGAAAGACCACAGACAAGATTCAGTGATCGAGTAGTTTTGAGAGAAGTAAGAAAGGTGAGAAATCTAGGACACTTCCTGGATTTCTGACTTTGCTGACCTTGTGGTGACTGTCAATACATTGAGTTAGGGGATGTAGAAGGTGACCTGGAACTAAACAAATAGTTAGTTTGCTTTAGGAGATGTTGAGCTGAAGGAGACTGAGTACATTTAAATGGAGTCCATTGCTAAGAAGGTATGAAGAAATAATGAATGTTCAACTCAGCAGAGTCTCAAGGTTGAGGTTAAAAAGCCAAGGACTGATCACCAAGTAAGTTGCAGTTCTGCACATTATTATTTATTAAAGAGATGACTGGAAAAAAGGGAGAGAGAGAGACACACACACACAGAGGGAGAGAGAGAGAGAGAGAGAACTGTCAAATGTCTTTCTCACAATGTAACCAGGATGTCTGAAGCTGGGTAGCTCATTTACTGTACAGTGGTGAGTTCTCCCCTAGGACAAATATGTAATTTGTGGTAGTAATGTCTTGTTTTCCCCCCTCCAATATTATTCTCCACAGAAATCTTCACTTATTCACTACTGTCCTTTTATATTAGTATGTGACATAAATCAAGACTGACAGAAGAGACATCTTATTAGAAACCAGGAACTGTTTTGATGTATTTGCCAAACTCCATATTATTTGGCTTCTTTCCTGCTACATAAAATAAGTGTCATTTCACTATAATTCTAAATGCAATTTAATATTAGCTATGAATTTTCAGGGCAGGCTTAATTAATCAAGGTCTTAAATGAAATTGAGATACATATTACAAATATGTGCATTACAAACACATTTATGTAATTTATAAAGAGCCATATATATAAATTACTTATCTATAAAACATACAGCATCTCACTGCTATTGATTTCAAATAGAATCAAGACACTTGAATCCAGGGCATAGGAAGGAAATATGATATCTGTACATTCCATAATCAGCTAACCTTTGGCAAATTCATTAATTTTTTACAAGAAAAAAGAATTCTAAACCACAAGCGGTAATGTTTCCTGAGGCAACCCAGTTATTGTTAGTACTTATATGCTGAGAAACAATCAGAAATTAATTTTAAATGAAACTGGAGGATAGTTTTAGAAGGCACTAAAAGAAGATAATTAAATGCAATAGTGAGAAAACAATTTTCAGATTTGTTCTGAATAAATGGTATCAGATATTTTCTTTAATGCACACATGTATTAAAAAACACAAACTCCCCAAGTTTACATTTAGAACCAAGAAAGGAAAAATCTACAAGTGCAACCTGTTTATGAAGACAATTAATGACAAGTAGCACTTCTTTCTTCCCCCCAAAAAAGTTCATATGGCATTTAATTACTTCATTTTCCCAGTCTTTTATCCAAAATTGAAGAAGACCTCTTTCACGAACTGCCTAAATATCAGCAATTTTATTCAACTGGGTTTGCTTTGCATGAGTTGTTCTGTAGATAACATGAGAGCGAGGAAACAAAGACTTTTAAGTGTGACACTTCTCTCCAAATTTCCTCTTTAAAAGGTATGAGTGGTTCCTTGACATAACTGATAGGCATAACATCAGACCTGTGCTTTACTGTAGTCATTAAAACTGTCCTATTTGAGTATCCCTTCCGATCAAAAGTGGAGAAAACAATGACTGCAGGAAGATAGCAAGATAATGCTGGTTTCCTGGGTTTTGGAACCAGTAGAGCAAGGGGAGCTCAGTGAAGGAGGCAAAAGCACAAGTCCGTTCCCCACTCCCACTATAAAGCAGAGGAGAAGGAAGGAGGGAGTTTTGCGGGTGCCTGATAATCTGTTGCTTTGGATTGCTTTGGAGTTAGGAGTGCCGGTTCACAGCAAGAGAAATGGATTTAGTTTTTAAAGAAATAAACAACACTAGCAAAATCCGATCTCCTCTGGACAAAGAGCAGGGCCAGGGAACCGAATGCAGTGGTTAAGAAGGTGCTCTGCCTTACGTGGTTGACAGTCTGACTGAATAATGAGCACTTTCTTCAAATGAGGCTGGCACAGGAACACTTTCCAGGGCTGCGTTTTATCTCAGGGCCCATTTGCCTGCAGCTGAGGTACTATTACCAGTCGAATGTGGATGTAATATAGCCACGTGACACCAGAATATTTCTATTTCTAGAAAGATAGCAGAGAGAAACCCTCCAGTGTAATCATGCCTGTGTATACTTACTGTAGGAGGGAAAGGGATTTTTCATTTTACTCCTGGAGCTGAACCACCAAAATTGAAAGAAAAAAAAAACTGTAAGGCTCTGAATTAAGGGGTAAAAAAAAATCTAATGTTAGGAAACACTGGCTCGTGTGCTTTCCCACTCCCAGGAACTAAACAGTTTCAACAAATAGTCCTCTTTTGTTCTGCTTTGCTTTCCCAGATACATGTATCGGTTAAAGCATTCCTCTTCCGCCAAGTACCAAACTGAAATATGAGGAACTATTCTAAAACAAAAGAGGATTTTAGCTTAAATAGTCTCCCCACCGGCTTGCTTGGGCACCCATTCTATGCCAGGCATTGGGGGAATGGGCCAGATTTGGAGGAATTTATTAAACAGGCCATACTTTGCTGAGGATAGAAACCAAGTTGGCCAGATGTTCAACATCGTCTTTGTAACTCATAAACCTACCTCTGGAGAGGCATTCATCCCTGCAAATCAGGCACCCCCAGAAAGGCCATCCTCCTATGAGTCACACAGGAATGTCCCCAGTACCAGCTAGAAGTAATTGAACCATGCCTGAGGCCTGCCGAATTTTCAAGAGATGAGTATCCTGCTCTCTCGAACATATCATTCTGATATTTCTTCCATGAGGGCAAAGTCTCTAAATAAATCCACACTGACTTTTATTTGAAAAGAGCAAGTGTAGTTGGTGTGTCCAGGAACTTAAGTCGCAAGAGCAATAAATTCTAGCGCCTTGTTTCCTCTAAACAAAGGGGCCTCCAAGACTGTTGGTATTTACGGGGACTGCAGAGCCTTGAGTAAGCATTTTCACAGCAGCTACAGAAGGTTCTAATGCATAGCATTACTGCTCCATAGCCAGCTTATTAAACCTTAATGGTACTCTTGAAATGCTTTACACCAGGCTGCAGATAACTCACACACAGCATGGCTCCTGGAAGGACCCCCAACTCTGCAGCCACTCTGCGGCTTACCAACCTTCAACTGGAAATTCCCAAATGCTGGTTTCTTTACTCAAGTCAAAGGGCAGCAAATAAGGTCACAGACTAAATCACCCCCTCTTTTTGTACTGCTGGTGGGTGAAGAATGATTTTTACACTTTTTTATGTTAATTTATTTTGAGGTGGGGGAGGGGCAGAGTGAGAGGGAGAGAAAGAATTCCAAGCAGGCTCTGCACTGTCAGCACAGAGCCCCATGCAGGGCTCATTGTCATTAGCTCTGTGATTATGACCTGAGCCAAAACCAAGTCAGACAGTCAACTGATTGAGCTACACAGATGCCCCATGATTTTTACACTTTTAAAACATTGAAAAGAAGGAAAAATATTTTGTGAGACATGCAAAACTACACGATATTAAAAATTCAGTGTCCATAAATAAAGTCATATTGGAACACAGCCACACCTGTTCATTTAAATATTGCTTAAGGTGGTTTCTACAACCAATGGAAGAGTGGGGTATTTGTGCCAGAGACCTATGGCTCACAAGCCTAAAACATTTACTACCTAGACCCTTTAAAGAAAAAAAAAAATTGCTGCACCCTAATTTAAAGCATCATCAGTCATCTTCAACCTTTAACAAGTTCTGAAATAGATGAATATCAATTTAAAGGAGGGTTCCATGTCACCCGCTGCAGCCCTTGGTCAGAACCAATCATTACCTCACAGTCAGGTCTGGTGCCCCCACTTAAGAAAAGCACTCAAGAGGTCTGGGTGGGCTTACCAAGCATCAAGGACACAAAAATTATGCCTTCAGGAAGTTCAAGACTGACTTAGGCAATGTGTAGTTAAAAAGTAATATGACAGAATTTTTTTTTCCAACGAAACATACCAGAACTTACAAATCAAAATGAAATGTTGTTCTCTTCAAAGAAGACACTTTGAAATTTGTCGCAAAGAAGCTGCCAGTGCTCAAACACATTTAGAGTGTGCCTCTGACACTGCCTCCAGAACCTGTTCTTTGATTGCCTCTTATATAGTCTCAATGATGCCAAATTTCCATCCATTAAACTAGGATGATTTGATTCATATTTTTTACCTTAAGTCATTTAGAACTATAGTTAGTGAATCAAAGAGAGAAGCCCATTCCCTGGAATAGAAGGGGATACCTCAATAAATATTTGTGGAGTGAATTGAGCTGGCTCAAAATAAAACAAGGCCGTTGCCACTTAAAGGAATGAACCAGCTGAAGACACACACATATATCCATTGTCTGTATCCTAAGTGTACATATCCTACATTTTTCTGAGGAAAAACTCATTTGGGTCTTGAGTATTTCTAGCTTTCTCCACCTTTGAAAGATTTTCTACCTTCTCCACCCAATTTGTCACATCCCCAACAATGCCTCACTGTCCCACATCTAAGTTGTCTCATCTCCTGCTGTTCACTCCAGACTTCTAGAATCCTATTTTTGTTTTTAATGTCTTCTAATTTATTTTGAGAGAGAGAGCACATGTGTATGCATGCCTAGCATGGGGAGCAGGGGGTCAGAGAGGGAGAGAGAGGGAGGGAGGGAGAGAGGGAGAGGGAGAGGGAGAGGGAGAGGGAGAGAGAGAGAGAGAGAGAGAGAGAGAGAGAGAGAGAATCCCAAGTAGGCTCCATACTGTCAGCACAGAGCTCAATGTGGGGCTCATCCCATGAACCATGAGATCATGATCTGAGTGGAAATCAAGAGTCAGACACTTAACCAACTGAGTCACCCAGGAGCCCCAGATTTCTGGAGTCTTATCTCTTCTCCATCTCTCTGGCCACTTCTGATCAATAGCTCTATACAGCTATAAATAAATATATATATTTATAGCTGCATAGGTAATATATAATATATATACCTGGTGTATGTATATACCAGAGATAGTCCTCAACCCAAAGTGTCTTCCATATTCACAAATTTCTCTGAAGGAAGTGGCCAAAGGGATTCATTGTGCAAATATGCCAACCTATCTAGGAGAGACTACAGAAATACACCATACCATAGGCCAAAGTAACCCTCCACAGGGAAGAAACAAGAGAGGCAAGAATCCATGAAGCAATATGGCAGAGGAATTCCATCTGACTGAATTCTATATATTGAATCCAAGGAGAACTTCTCTCAGAGAGACACAATACAGTGGTATAAGTAAAGGGTAAATAGAGAAAAGGAGATAGAGGAAATGAGAAGTCAGTAGAAATAAGTGAGGTCATTAGAAAGAGAAGTACACCCTCAGAAATTAGAGGGACAGGGAGAGGAGCCACGAGAAGTAGAAGTAGAAGGAGATGGTAAAAGGACCAGTTCACTAAATTTGCTATGATATTTTAAGAATATGACCATGTTCTAATTCTTTATAATGCCTGGCTATGTGGCTACTGGGAAGGTTTTATATATATATTTTACATTCTCCATTTCTCACAATAACCTAAGTGTGTCTCTTCTTTATAACCTGAAAAAAAATCTGTGTCCACAGAAATGCAACTGATTTCCTAAGCATTTAACAAATTGATTCTGACATCAAAAGCAGAGAATTCTAAAACTTCACTGAGTTACATCAGTATCTTTGTAGTAAGTGTATGTAATCCTAGGTGACTTCCTAAAAGAATAACATTCATTTGGACCCTCTGATAAGATTTTTCAAAATGAGTTTCATGACTTTATATCCACTTCTAGTGAATGTGTCATTTTATGAAGTAAACAAAGAGAAAAATAATTAATTTACAATACTTCAGAGAGCAACAACAGTCTAAGTAACCAGTCAATTATCTGTACAGCAAATGTACATTATCTCTAATCTTCATTTTCTAGGAAAGGCACAATGTTTCCACTATGCTTACTTAAACAACAATGACAACAACAGCAACAGGTGTATTTATTTATAGTATTTGGAAAGAGTAACAAAAGAAGCATTTTATAGATTTTTCTTATAACGCTTTGTATTCTTTTATAAGAAATTATCTTAGATAGCAGATACTAATTTATCATTCATATGTTCATTAAATAAGGATTCACCATATGCTAAGAACTGAGGACATGTTGGATAAGACACTGTAAAGGAGAAAGATGGTTGAATAGATAAAACAACAAAGCATCCAGGAGGGATAGCTGATCTAACTGGGGAGGGGTGAGTGGGTGGGAGTGGAGGTGGGTGGGTAAGGATGTAGAGTTCAGGAAAACTTCCTGAAGGAATAGGGCTAAAGCGAAGTCAGAAGAATGAGGCATTTCCTTCCTTGTCGGGACCACCTGATCTCTGTGGTTTGTTGAGTAACATACATCAGGATCTTCTCGCCAAAAAAGCATCAGTACTGATCAGTGAAAAGATGATACTGGTATAGTGAATGCACTCCAATTTTGAGAGCCCCTTTATTAATAGGCAAATTCTCCTGGGAAGGTTTAGCCGTCATATCTTCCCAAGTACAACTTTGTCCCTAGCAATTGATGAAGGAGAGGACAACTAAACTCCAAAAAAAAGAGGGAAGAGAAATGGTTTCTTAGGGAACTGTTGCTTGGTCCAGCCCTGGCTATGGACTTGAAATCATTTAAATTTGATAAAATATATTAACTATTAGATGTACTTTGCCTGTACATTATATGACTAGATTCTTGTTCTTGTGATTCTTGTTCTCATGCCCTACCCTCCATTAGGTACAGTACCATGTGGCATCAATTAATGTTAGGTCTGCATCTCATAATTTCTGCTAAACTTTACAACATTACAAAGCACACCATGAACTCAGATGACCATCTTCTAAATTTGTGCTTTGATTATAAGGAGGAAGAGAGCTTCCATAGGCCATAAGGACACATCCCAACTCCTACAAAAGAGACTCAAGGTAAACATATTTAGATGGAAGATAGTTAATATTGTTTGTATTTCCTATATTTCCTGTACCTAATATTAAATGGAAAAATCACAAAAATAATGAGAAATAGTAAATGGTTGTTCAATATTACCATTGTGGGAAAAGATCTGTTCACCAATGCAATTACGTTGAATAGAAAGAATATGAACGATAAAATAAATTTGAACTTGCAGCCTGATACTGTTGAATTCAACTGTGTCCTATAAAACACCTTTCACAAATGTAGGTTCTGAATTTTGTTTTATTCTGTCATTGCTTAATTTACCAAATTCCAGACAGTCTTTTGGGAGATTTGCAGACTGACTTACTTCAAAAGGCAATCTGACAGAAATAACTAGAAATTTCAATGAGGATGAAGAACAACTTTGTAAAGAGTGACCAAGTCAGTAGGCATAAGGGAATTTCTCACAAAACCGCAATGCAGACCACTTCACAAATAACTGAGCAAATCTTAACATTTTATTGCCCTGAAAGACAATTGGGAGAGAGAACAAACCCCCACTTTCCTGTAAAAAGCTTCACTAGTTTATCAATTTCCCTGGAATTCACCCTGAATTTATTTGTAACACCTTTAAATCAGTCTTAATCACCAGCATATGCAAAACACAGAACCACTGCTTTATAAAAGACATTACTTCAGATGATGTGACTACGTGATTTTCCTCAGTGGGCAGCATTTCTAGGCAGACCATGTTAGTACTACTCACTGTGACTATATGAAGATGAATGGGATGCTTAGCTTTCATGCCTAGTTGATACACAATTATTTTAGATAAATTATAGATTGATTACATTTAATTATAGAACTACCATATTACTAAAGGATTCCAAGCCTTTGTCATTCATCCATCCAACTTTGGTACACAAGGGAAGTATGGGAGAGTATGTGAGGGAAGAAAGTGCTTCAGAAACGACTGACTTCATGCAACCACCACACTAGTTGTGCTTGAGGTCGTTGATGACAAAGGACCATGAAAAACACGTGAGGGGCCAATTTGGTCATGAGTACACACAAGAACCAATGTTCATAGTTACCTACAATTTTCTCTCTTAACTCACAAAGCTACCAGTAAACTATATTTTGTTGTTTCTGTTTCACAAAAAAGAACTAAAGCTCCTCAAAATTACAGGTAATGTGCACAAGGTAAATATTCAAAGACTACAAGTTCAAACCTATATTTCTCTTATTTCAAAGTTTACATTCCCTTTCCATTTATCATGATACCTCACAAGAGGAGCCTCCAGTGTCATGAGAAACCTGGTGGTAATTTAACTGAGATCTGACTAGTTCCTGGGATAGCTAGATGTACTGTAATAAGATAATTAAATCTCTAAAGTGAAATAATCACAATAGTGATATAAACTATTGGCATAGGCACAGAAGAGGAGGGTCATTTTTCCCAGCAGCATTGAGGAAGACTTCCCAAAAAGATAACAATTTCAAATGGGTCTTGAAGGATGAGTAGGAGTTCAATCATATCTAATGGCAAAACGAGCAATGTGGGGAAAGGACTAGAGGAAACAAACCAGGCACTTAATTTGCTCAGGGAATCAAATACTCCAATGTGGTTAAGAGGTAGTTTTCTCCTTACTCTCCCCTTTATTGATTAGCACATCCTAACTCTTCAGCCTTTCTTAATAAGCCTAATTTTATACTAATATTAGAATTAATAGAAAAAGGTGATTTCAAAATGACAAATAATTCAGTGATGAAGTTGCTATAGTGCTGATGCACCAAAGAACTAAAACAAAGATTGTGACAAGCCCCCTTTTTGGACCCCTTTCTTCAAGGTCCAATGTCTTTACCGCTAAAAAAAAAAATGTGTTTTTTGTTTTTGTTTTTTAAGGCATATATTTTTCAAAGGAAATAATGATAGATTAACATAAATGAAATATAAATATAAACAGATATTTAGACACATTATACTCTCTTCTTGCCTTTCTTATTCGAAGCAACACTATCCTACAAGAAAACATGCCTCAGTTTGATACATTACATCTTCCTTGAACATTTGCTGGGAAATTCCAAGGAAATCTTCAGTGAGAAAACCTAAAAATTATATGGAAACCCAGGCTAGTAATCAAGATTCCTGCTAGCCTTTTGCAGTACCTCTCTAAATTTATGAAGTTCTTTATAGACCAACTTGCTAAATCACCAACTTAAAATGTCCATAGAACCTGCAAAAGATATTTCACCTGCCACTTCTTTTCTCCCCAAGAGAGAAATTCTACTCTCAATAAGCAAGCACCTTTCAAGTGAATAGTTCCTCAGACCCAGCTTCTAAAATTTCTGCTGAGTATACCACTTTAGTAATTTGTTACATAATCTATTTACAATGCCTTATTCTACACATAATATTTGGGAAATGGATGTACCTTAGTTGTCTGTGGATATATTTCTTGCCTCCTGCAAGATCCTTAAAACTGATTTTTATGATTAAGGGTGTCTCTGCTGCTAACCCAAGTCACTCAAACTTTCCTTTTGAAATGAACATTTGTTTCAGATAATACATGCTCTCTATGGGTAGCCTGTCCACTTTTCAAATGTAGTGATCCTGTCTTCTGTAGATATGAAATTTTCAAAAGATATTGGCATAATGCAGGAAAAAACACCATCCATTCATTATGCTCAAAATTGATCTGACCCAGAGCTAGTACTTTGGGGAATTGTGCTCCATAATCACGTAGACCCTTCCAGGAAATGGCTTGTTTATGTGTGTGTATGTATGTATATATATATATCCATAAATACTTCACACTTCTGGCTTTATACAATTGCATCCTCTCTTCCTTTCCAATATGCTTCCAAAGTAGGAAAGCTATATCTGACAGAAGGGCTAAATTTCTGCATCAGCTAGAAATCTGTTGTCTGTTATATATTGGCTCTAATGATGATGCATTAAGAATACATTCATTCCATATCTGCATTCAGTCTTCTCCAGTAGGTTTTCATGGTTCTCATTTACCGAATAAAGTAATGCTAAAGATGGTTTAATACCCTGGTCATTGCTCAATGTTAAAAAAAAAATCTGACCTCTAAATTTATTACTTGAAAAAAAATTTTTTTCTGAGGAATTGGTATATTTTTGCCTCTTGGATAACAGTTAAGTGTGCATGTGTTTCTTCCATTACATAGTTTCCACTTAGTAGCTCATCATTATTCTATTATAATTTCAATAAATGAATCATACTCAGTACATAGTATAAACAACAAGTTCTCATTTTTAAAAAATGAGTTTCTTATTATTTCAACTTGTTCCTTATTGTTCAAAAGAGGAAAGAAGAGGGGCATCTGAGCGGCTTAGTCAGTTAAGCATCTGACTTCGGTTCAGGTCATGATCTCACAGTTCGTGGGTTCGAGTCCCATGTCAGGCTCTGTGCCAACAGCTCAGAGCCTGGAGCCTGCTTCAAGTTCTGTGTCTCCCTCTCTCTGCCCTTTCTTTGCTCACACTCTATTTCTCTCTCTCAAAAATAAACATTAAAAAAAATTTTTTAAGAAAGGTGAAATAAGAAATGTGGTTAACGTATACATCCATATAAAGCAATAAAAAATAGTCTAACTTGCTGATCTACTTTGCTCCAGTCCTCAGAAATGGCTATGTTTTAAATAAAACCTATTTCCTTAGGCTAATAAACAGTCTAAACCCATTAAGGCTTTATGAACAAATCTAAGGCTTCTGAAATTAGTGCTTATGGAAGAAAAAGTCAAGTAATGGATTTCAAAGAAATATGAAGGTAATTAAAGAAGACCAAGGATCAAACACCCATCACCATAATGATTCCTAGACCAGAGCCTTCCAAAGGGCCATTTGGGAAGTTTACATACTACCTAACCCAGAATATGAAATAAGATAGCAAGGAAGAAGGCAAGAAACACGTTATTTTAGAAAGGAGTTGGGGCAGAGCAATAGAAGAAGGAAGGAAGGAAGGAAGGAAGGAAGGAAGGAAGGAAGGAAGGAAGGAGGGAGGGAGGGAGGGAGGGAGGGAGGGAGGGAGGGAGGGAGGGAGGAAGGAAGGAAGGAAGGAAGGAAGGAGGAAGGAAGGAAGGAAGGAAGGAAGGAAGGAAGGAAGGAAGGAAGGAAGGAAGGAAGGAAATATCAGGATAGTTATTCCCTGCAAGAATGAATAGCTTTAATGGATATTTGTAAGCTAAAGAGAAACAAGGAAAGTTAATAATATTAACAAAGGAACTGTGGGTTTTGAAGTTTTAAAAAATGTCACTTGACTGAAAGTTGGATTAAATAGTTTAAGAACACCACTCTTGGTGAAGCTAAAAATAAGTTACAAGATGCTTTGTTATAAGGAATGATTGGAGTGTGTTTATGTTCATATGTCTGAAAAATGCAAAGTTACTTTTCTCCCATGTGTTAGACTATAACACAGAAAATCACTATACAATCCACCCGCTCTGGGTACGAAAGTCATCTCTGTGTTGACTCCATGTGAGCTTATCTGTGTGGCAGAGATTGAGAACTGTCCTAATACACTTTCTCCTGTTTCCCTTGTACAGGTAACTACTTTGAGCTGGGCACATGGCCATGCAACATAAAGGAAGAATTTTCCAGTCGACCCTGAAGCTAAGTATGGCTGTGTGGCCAAGTGCTGACCAATAATAAATGAGCAAAACTGATGGCACTTCCAAGTCAGGCCCTTAAAAGGGAAAAGGTCTTCTCCTTCCCTTTCTATGAGAATGTTTGCGTTGGACCAAGCAGATGAAGACAATCCCTCAGGAAAATTCTGAAAATTCTGCAGAGATAAACCACCTCATTCAGATTTTCTTGCTCAGGGGTCAGATTTTATGGCTAAACTCTTATATGAACAGCAAATACGCTTTGATTGTGTTTACGCCATTTTTAACTTATGTCTCTTTCACCTGTTGTTACACAAAAATAATAAGCACACCATGGCACTTACCATGTGTCAGACAGTTTTCTAGGTGCTTTTAATATACTAATTCAGTAAATAATGCAGTAATCTAAAAAAAGGTACTAATAATTCCTGTAGTGACAGATGTAGAATTCACGCACAGAGAGGTCAAATATGTAGATGCAGGATCTGAATCCAGGCAGTTTGGCTTTAGAGTGCGTATGCTTGGTCACATGATTAAACATAATGCTATCCATTTACCAAATATTAAATAAATATTTGTTTAATTAAGAGGTAATCTATTTGTTTAACACTGTTCAACCATATTTAGAAATCTCAATGTGGGTGGTTTTGTTAATGTGATTGCTGATTTCTTCCCCAAATGATTACTTTACATGGTCAGCAGAGTCCTTTTGGACATTCTGTACTCTGCAGCCTTTTGCGTAGCCAGTTTGTAGCAACGCTAGAATTACCCCGGCGTATCAGTTATTGTTAAGTAAAGACCTGATCCATCAAGAAGGAGCACTAGAGAATTGAAAAAAGACACAGATGCATAGCTTAAAGAATCAAGGAGAGGTATGTACACCACCTGTTTGTTTTCGATTCCGTTAGCACTGTGCCCATCAAGTGCCAGGGACAAAGTGGTTGGTGATAGTGGAAGACTTATAAACATGAATAACACATTCTTCCTCCAAGGAATTCAAAATCCAGCCTCCATCAAGTACAGGATATTACCAAAGATCTCTTCTGTGTTTTTTCTCCTACTACAATAGGACTTTTGAGTATGACAAGTCTCAGAAAACTGCTTTCAGTGGAATGGAAAAAAGGGAATACAAAGAACTATAATGAGATTTTGTTTCTTTTAAATTTTTCCTTGCCCTCCAAAATGCTATGTGGGATTTATGTGACAGAGAACAGAGCCCAACACTTTTGAGATTTTTTTTCCTTCTATTCCCATGTATCAAGGAATGAATCCATAAAGAATCTTTTTGCAGAGATTCAGATTTTCAGTGTTTCAATAATGAATAGCCACTTTGCTTTAGATAACTTTAATTAAAGTTTCAGAAATGAACCAAGAGCCATAGGGCTTTCCATATTCCTGAAATAAAGAATTTAACCAATTAATACATAAGGGGAACAAATGATTACTTGTGGATTCAAGGCACGATTTTGTCAGTCATCTTTATGGACAGTTATAGATTATAAAATCCACCACGCCAAAAATCAAGAATGTCTTGATTGACAATTAATTACTAAAACCATTTCTATTAAGGTGACTTCTTTCCTTCATTTTCCAATTTGGAAAATGCATTGCAGTTTTGATTTGGAAACCTGGAAGCTGTACTATTATCAACTTTGAGCTTTATATAAATGTGGTATGTTTTAATAAACGCTTCCCAAATTAAAGGAATACTTTGTGTCTGCACATGAGCACCAGCACATAGCTGAATATGTCTCTCATTATCCCAGTTTCAAGGAGAACACTCTTTTATTGAGGCTTACAGTCCTTAAGAGGTTTAGAAGTATCCCTAGTTTATGTTTTTAATTGCATGTTAAAGGAAGCAGGGAGTAATAACAGTTCAGAATATCGGTTGCCAATCTGAGAAATAAATGTGCATTTGCTTATTTGCTATGGTCTGCCAGATTACATCCATCCATCCATCCATCCATCCATCCATCCATCCAATACATATTCATTTCTTAATAGGTAGAAAAGGAGTTTTATTGATCTAGACTCCAAAAGTAAAGCTTCTGGACTCAGCTTGTCTAGAACACCACCTATAGGTCAAAAAATCTGGGTGCAATGCTACAAATTGATCTTCTTTGAATCTCATTGGAATAAGGACGAGAGTAATCATCAGTTTGTTTTGTTTTTTTTTTCGCTCTAAGCAATATCACCCCAGAGCATGCCCAGTTTGTTCACAGCCATCTGCAACATTCATCAGCAGTCTTCATGTTCACACCTAAATTTTCACATTGCCATCCTTGAATTGTACCCATACATTACAGTATAAAATTTCTGGGAGGAAGACTATTACTTAGAATGAGGAGTTTCTGGCAAAACTGTGTGTATTAGTTTTCTAAATACCAAGATAAATTGGCTTATATTGAATTGACACATTAACTGAAATCCATGAAAGTTTTATTAATTATACTTCGGGGTGGCCACATTTCTCTTCTTCAGCTTTCTCTTCTTTATACTCAACTTCAATCATTATCATGCATTAATCATGATGTGTCTATCATACCTATGTACTTCTACAAGTTACCCAGCCCTAAATACTTTCTTATAATTATTCTCTGTAAACCTGTCAAGTGTATTTCAGTATAAGTAATGAAAGCTTTTGAGAATCAGACAATGCCAAAAAAAAAAAAGGTATTTTTGTGATAAAGCCAAAATTTATTGGAAGACACCTTCACTGTTATTGCTGCTCTCACAAAACCAGAAATCTACTAACCTCTAGATTCTTTAGGATATATTTTAGGGAAAAAATCCTATTTCCATTTCAACACTTACTACCCTATGAAATACATTAATTAAGCATAGCCAGCATAAATATTAATTGGAAGCTCTGACTTCCTCTCTGTCCTCTTTAGCAGTCTTGTGTTGCAAACACATTCAAGAATTATAATACAAGACACCTTTTCCTACATAGCTTCAGATAAGATACCATTTTATAGATCATAACATTAATGTAAACATACATAACTTACCCCAATTAGCTCAAAGTCCTGACTCACGAGATTACAGCCATAGATCTATTGAGACGCAGCAGCAGAGATATGACATATTGAGAAGGCTGGTTACCTTTATCATGATTATGGAAACTGAAAATGTATTCCCCTGTTATCTGTTCTGGACAGAATGCTTTTTCTGACCTGGCGCACTGAAATAAATTGTCAAACGAGAGAGACAAACCCAAAATGTACCCAGAGCTCCATACATTAAGTAAATTTTTGGTAGACTACAATAGGGATCAAGGATGATGTGGTCTATGAAATAAACTGAAAAGGCTGAAAGGGCTGAACATTTTCTAGGCTTTCTGGAGATATGAACTAGCTTTAAGTAGAAGCTAAAAATATTCCAAAGATCGAGGAAAACACAGGTAGTAGCAATGCACTATAGATATATGTAGTATATACTCCGTCCATGTTCAATAAGTCACAAGTCCCCAGGAGCCAACTAAAGCCATTTTCAGCACTGGTGTTCAGAGATTTCTTTACTCTTTGCAGCTGGGTAAGATATAAACAAAAACACCCCTCCTTTGTACTTGAACTCCACAGGAAAGTAATTTTACTGAGCTACAGAAGCAGATCTTATTAATTAAAGTCTATTTTTTGTACCTCTCCAAATTTCCCTCCCTTTATTATCAAGGTGGTATATTCTGAAGAATGTGTTCTAAATTAGCTTTATGAAATGTGTATTCAATGAACATGGAATACATGTTCACTCTCCATTAATATAAAAGTGCTTATTGATCCAATTGTATTTAGAGTTCAACTCAGTAAAATTAAACTGTATCCACATAACAAGACTTTTTAAAATATAATTTTGGAGACTAAAAGGATTGATTCCTTTTTTTTTAAGTTTATTTATTTTGAGAGAGAGAGAGACACAGAGACAGAGACAGAGAGAGAGAGACCATGAGCAGGGGAACAGCAGAGAGAGAGGGGAGACAGAACCCGAAGCGGGCTCAAGGCTGCCAGCACAGAGACTGACATGAGGCTCGATCTCACGAACCATGAGATTATGACCTCAGCTGAAACCAAGTTCAGACACTTAACCTGAAATAAGTAACACAACTATCAACTTTTATTTAAATAATTTTTTTGCATGGTTTAAGCAAGAAGTTAAATTAAGGTATATGTGATTGCCAAATCTTTAAAAACTCAATGTAAACATGTTTATCAAATATTCAATTGCTAATCAAATAGCAATTGAATTTTGTAATCTAATTTTTAATCTGTTCATACAATTCCAATGATAGTCCAATAGCTAGATTTAAAGTTAAACAAATATAATAAACATACACCAGAGATAAGAAAATTTTCATTTGTTAAATTCAGGATTCAAGTCACAATTTCAGGCCAATAGATTCATAATATTTTAGATCTTAAATCATTAACAATTAATATTAAATAACCAATACCTAAAAATACCTTTGCTACCAGATTAGTTCATATCAAATGACAAGTGCACATGCTAATCAGAATGAGTCACAAATTTATGAAAACGTCTGTTTGTGACTTGTTTTTCTCAATATTATTGCCAAAGTACATGCTTTGTAAAAACTAAACTGCTTTGTTGCAGCAAACACAAGACAAGGAGCCTCCCCTAGAATGGAATCCCCAATGTTCCCGCTCTTGGGAGCTGTAAAGAAGAGAGAAACTGTCTACCGATTTCCTGTCCCTTTATGCAAGAATGGGCTTTTACAAGAAAACTTTTTCCTTCTTTCATGGTCAAATTGACTCCACCTTGATTATTCCTGGATGAATTGACCCCTACCTGTTGCCTCATGGTTGTGTTATTTAAAATGAAACAAGAGAAAAGCAGTGACCACCTACCACGTCAGTGATTATGCAAGAATCACCACTACTTTAAAAATCAAACTGAGTATCAGACAAGAAGAAGCCTCCAGCCTTCTGTCTTACAAGATAATTAAATTAATCACTGAATAATTAGATTAATCAATTGGGACTTGAAAGTACTGAAAGTGGGACACCTTACAAAAATTACTTGCTATAAAATGAGAGCCAAAGATCACTGAATTCACTGTCTGCTCTTAAAGTCATGATGGTATTGGACTTTTACTAATAAAATCGATGACATCTTATTAAAGGAATATTCACACTGACTAATCAGGACAGTAGCACCTGTGGCCACTAACAACTATCTCTTTAAAAGCCAGGCTGAAGCTGGTGCTCAGGTGTGCACCCTGAGTCTTTTGTATTTAGACCTGGCAAACACCAGCTCAGAAATAATTTTGTCATTCAGAGGAGAAGCTATTTTATGGATAAAAGATTATGAATTTCACAGCTGACTTGAGATCTACTCAAGCCAACAACATTGGTTTCTACTTTGCCAGTAGGATTTGTTCTGTCATTGCAGATTTTTCAGTAAGTACTTCTCCCTTTCAGAGGCCAAGTCAGATTTCAAAGAAACATTTACATTTTTTAATACAGATCAAGTCACTGATTATATTAGCTCAAATCAAAATGGATGCATTCTTTTTGCCCCTCCCCCCTATTTCAGTTAGAATTGAAACTTTCTTGGTTTCCAACTTCTAATACTGACATTTTTTAGTGTAATCAAAATGCAGAAGCATTGGCTTAGATGCAGTAGTAGACTGAAGAAAAGATTAAGGAATGCAGTGGCTTTTTGTTGTTATAAGTGTATATATGTTATGTGAGTATTGTGTGTCTTTTTAACAACTAGTTCTTTCTCTTCTTGAATAACACATAATACTGATGCTATGTAGTAGACAATATGTGCATGAAAGCAACTGAGGTGCTGTCTACTTTAATGTGTGAATTTATTTTCTTCCTTTTATTTGGTTTCTGCTTTTATCATTGCATGTTTCAAAAGCTTAAGGACATGTCAGATTAGGCAAAGATCAAGAAGATTAACTTTTTGACTGGGGGAGTCCTCTAATTGTGAACATCTCTAAAGCCTGAAAGGCAATTTAATTAGCCACTAAGTAGGGAGAGTCTATTTAACAACAATCTCTAATTGGCGTTACTCCTGGTCATCTGAGTAGAACGTAGAAAGGCTACAAATGAAATGGCAATAGATTTAATTGCTCATTCTGAATATTCATAAAAGTCCAAGACCTTGCCTCAAACCAAGTTTAGATGATTTATAAGCAATTTCATTTTTCATTATAATTGGTGATCAGGACCAGTATACTGAAACCATGTCTATGGAAGAACACCACCAGATGACTATTTTCATGATTCCTATTTACTCTCAAGTGCTTTCATGATGAGTTTATTTAAACCATGATTCACTGAAAAAAAACTAAGGAGTTTCAATGCTTCCCTTTATCCTTTCTTTGGATTTATACCCAAATTTCTAGAAACTCTGCATGAACAAAATAGAAGGAAGGAAGGAAGGAAGGAAGGAAGGAAGGAAGGAAGGAAGGAAGGAAGGAAGGAAGGAAGGAAGGAGGAGGGAGGGAGGGAGGGAGGGAGGGAGGGAGGGAGGGAGGGAGGAAACACAAAAGGAGGAAATTTAAAAAAGGGGGATGATACACTCCAGGTAATCAGTGATGTAACTTGCTTCAGAAACTGTCTCAGATGAAATTATCTGATTCGTGGAGTTTGTGCACAGTGTATCTAAGCCGTGATTCATAATTAGTGAGAGGCAGTATATATGGTGCTGAAAAACACAGAAGACAGGAAGTCAGACAGATTTTAGTTAATGACCTGAGCCACCCGTGTGGCCTTGGGCATTATTTCTTCTAGCTTCATAATCCTCACCTGTGAAATGGGGCTAGGTTGCTAATCTCTTAAGGCTTTGGTGAGGATTACATATGTTTATAAAACACATAATTAAGTATTATGTAATGTATTAAGTATTATATATGTATTAGTAAAAGCTGCTCTATATATTAGCTATAATTTTAGGAATACATATCAAGCAATCTCTCTTTTAAGAAAATTGTTGAATGAAAAGAGGGGTATTTTCTCAATACTTTAATTGCCTAGAAATGGATATTGTATCCAAGGTCCTTTCCTATCTAAAGATTTATTATTTGATGCTTTTTTTTAAAAGAAGATGGTTAACTATAATTTGGTGACACTAACCTTAGTTATTATTTAGAGCTCCAGTTGGAACATGTGTAGAACAAGATATTCTTACAAGTCCAAACTGGAAAATCCTCAAACATCGATGTCTGAAATTATACTATACAGCTTTTTGCTAGGCCACACAGTTTTCATCTCTAAATTGGTGGGAAATCAGGAGTTTGGACTTCCAATGTCACATCTGCCACCAATTGTGAGAGCCTCAGTCTCTTTCATCTATAATATGAGAGTTTGTATCTCATAGGTCCTTTCGATGTGTCTAGAAGCTGTTTTAGAATATAATCCCAGTGCAATTTATGAGGGAAAAAATATTTCCTCCTATATGTGGTAAATCCCCAAATGTGACAAATTCATCTTCATATATATGAAATTCTGGCCTGGTTACCTCTGGGAGATCCCATGGTGGACATTCATTTAGTCATGCACAAAATCAGGTCAAACTGTTACCCAGGAAAGGTGGAGAGATGACACACTCCCAGCCTGCAATGTCTAGACTAATTTTCTTGCTCCCTTTGATGCCACCACTGGAGTCTTGCCAGGTGCTTCTCTGGAAACAATTATTAATTGTACTTGCTCAAATTAGCCCTTCCTCCAAAATTCCCTCCAAGATCGCACTACAGAGCTATCCTGAGATCGTAGGTAGAGTAACTTAAAAACTACTCAATTGTTCCCTTCCAAACAGATTCTTGCAAAGAGACTCATGGGTAAAATGGACCTCATGACATATCTGGTTCTTGGAATAGACCTTTTTTTAGGGCTAAGGGCCTGAGGGATGCATCTAAAGTAAATAAAGCTTTCCATGTTGTCAGTTCTGGGTGATATATATGCACTAATAGAAGGAAAAATCCAAAACCACTTGCCTTTGCAATACAGCATTTTGTGAGTTTTAGTACAAAACTAGGCATATACCAAGAACTTAGTAAATACTCATGCTTGCTGAATGATAATTTGGCATGAGATTCATTTTCTTAAAAGGATTTTTACTTAAGCTAACATTTATCCTACACTACAGTCCTTTTTAAGTTTGATCCATCTGTCACTAGGATTTGGATGGATGTGCCATGCAGAATATAACCTTGTCTATGGCTTCTCCAAGAAAAAAAAAAAAAAAAGATTAGGACTCTGAAGCCTGTATGTACACTTCTGAGCTGTCTCTGGCCTGCATGCATGCAAAGTTCCTAACTTTCAAGATGTATTGGCTACAGTTTTGAATAAATTCAGGACTGAGATCTATGAGTGCATTTTATTCCCTGGTTGAACAGGAGTAAGGGTCCATAAGCTTAAATTATGATCAGTTATGTACCAGGGCAAGTTATTTGATCTCTCAGTTTCCTCATCTATACAATGGAGAAAATGTTAGTACTTAGTTCTTAGTTATTGTGTGGCTTAAATGAAATGGCATATAAACTCAGAGCTATCACAAAGCTTAGATTAAGTAACACGTAACATACTGAGCAGAGTAACAAGGTAGTAAGTGTTCAATGAAATATTGCAGTTATTACAATTGTTACTGCTATGTAAGAGAAAGCTTATATTAAAATACACTGTTTTGGGGTGCCTGGGTGGCTCAGTTGGTTAAGCGTCCAACTTCCGCTCAGATCATGATCTCGCGGTCCGTGAGTTCGAGCCCCACGTCGGGCTCTGTGCTGACAGCTCAGAGCCTGGAGCCTGTTTCAGATTCTGTGTCTCCCTCTCTCTCTGACCCTCCCCCGTTCAAGCTCTGTCTCTCTTTGTCTCAAAAATAAATAAATGTTAAAAAAATGTTTAAAAAAAATACATTGTTTTGAAAGTCAGTGTGAAGCACAGACCTTCATCCTCATGGAAATAATATTGTTCTATCAAATATCGTCTCCTATATACCATAACCTCTTTGGCTGCAGTTCCTGATATGTTATTTTCACAGAGCAGTGATGATCATCTTTTATTTAGTGAGTATGGGATAAAGGAGAGATTTACTAAATTAACTGCTCTCATATACTGCAGTTCCCGGGTCCACAGCCCTGTATTTTAGGCCGGAGCAACTAATGGACGTAGAAACATGGAAGGTAGGAGAGAGAAAATATAGCCTCTCCCTTAGTTATATTTATAAATATTTATCAGATTCAACTGTAATGATAATGACACATTTTTCTTATCCTTATAAACTATTCATAACATGTTCTTTGATGTATTCAGGAAATAAATGAAAATTCCATATCTAGTCATCATGCTATTAAATTTGATGGAGAAATATGTTTTTCACTCTCACTGAAGCCTTCTGTTTCAAACTGAAGAAGATATTCTGATCTGTCTTTAGAATATTACTACTGAATGTTCCAAAAATAGCTTAAGATTTAACCCTTAACCTCTAGCTAGTCTTAGAGCTCTGGGTATGAATATTTACCTTCTCTTTTGATACCTGGCTTTAGCAAAACATAAAACTAAGCCTTCCTCAGTTGCCTTCAAGTATTAACACTTTGAAAGAAAACATCAACCAAGTAAAAATGAAACCAGCAAACTGATTTACTTATTATGCAGGATTAGGACTCAACCACTTAACTTGTGTCAGGTAAGTTAGTTAACGGTTTTTTTTCCTTGTTAGCTACTGTGTTATTTGGGAAGTGGTGTTGTTTTGTGGTTTGTTGTTATTGTTGCTTTGCTTCTCACATGATCTAGTTCCTTGCTGTTCAAAGCATGCTCCCCGGACCTGCTGCTACGAACATCACCTGGGAGCTTGGAGACATGCAGAATCTCAGGCCCCACTTCAGACCTACAGAAAAAGGTTCTGTGTTTTAACAAGATGTCCTTGTTGGAAGTCTGAGGAGCCTCCACATCAGCCAGTCTCATTGGTGAGGGTTATTTTTTCCCTGGCTTCACCCACAGTCTAGCTAACTCAAACTAGGAACTAAGTGGTTGATTTCCTTCAAGTGGTTGTGGTATTCTGACCCAGGGGATGAATGATGGATAAGGTGCCGTCCACCTTCCATGACATCTAAGCCATGGCTCATCAAGGCTCTTTCATGATATTTTTCTTACCACCTAGCATAGTTATTTTCAAAATTGTCATGTCTCCGTAAGTACTTTGAAGACTCCTTGCATGCCGAAAACTGTCTAGGGCTCTCAGTTTTAAGCAGAATAACGTTTTAATCAAAATGATATATTAGATTTCAAAGTCTGCCCACAAGTATTTATTCGATGCTTCATGTAGCTACAATACAGTTTTGATGCCTCTGACTCCATCCTGGGTTCTCAGGAGCAGAGGGGAAATGCAGCGCAAAAGAAAGGAGAGTGTGCCTTGGGTCCCATCAGTGCTGGGACAGGCCAAAGCTACAATTCAAGCTCATAAGGATGCTCATGGATTATTTTGACCAAGATTGTTTATTGCCCCCTTCTTTTTGTTTCTTGGATAACCTAACTGGCCATTTAGAATGGTTCCCCTTACAATAGGAGAACAAAACCTATGTCCTCCAACTCCCAGCACATATTCATAGAAAACTAAAAGTGCAACACTGTATAGGGAGAAAAAAAACAACCAACTGCCACTCAATATATTTCATTCAGAATGAGGCTTTGAAAGAAGCAATGATCCTTTGTGCCCAAGGCTGCTCAATTTGAGCAATGCATCCTGTACTCTCTGAAATGATATTTTGTTTCTATTTGGATTCCAGGCTGCTAAAATAGAGTCCTCCTCAGGCAAATGTACAAGAATACAGCATATTTTGTCCTCAGATGACTCTACTTACAGAATGATCCATCAATTTGAATATTACTTGTCATTACTTCAAAAATTAAATCTGTAACAAATATTAATTGATGTAATACTTTTGGAATTATTATATAACATCCAATTTTAATCTATAAATTACATGTGGATGTCATGGTACAGTTTTTTAACATATATATTTATATGTATATATTTATGCATAATTAAGTGTTTATGTAATTGATATAAAGTAAGAGAGGAAAGGAGACTTTAAGAAGATAATAAAAGACAAAGAAAAATCATTACATCTCACTTTATAAGGTGGTATGTATAATTATCATTTGATGGGATGATGTGTGGTATTTTTTACATTACTAGATCTCTTAATATTTTTCATGTTAAAAACTTTGAAGAAACAAAATATAGAATCTTATAATTTATACAACATTAATAAATTTGATGTTTTCCTAGCTAATGACAAAGGCTCTATGACTAGTAAAATTTTTAGATGAATCTGTACACCAAAAATAAATGTAGAATTTTTTTTTTCTATTTTAACATGGGAGAAATAAGCTAAGAAGGGTAATGCTGTCTACTCTTCTAGTAAATAGGATATTACATAATAAATGCTTACAAAAGGATCATGATTATCAAGGTTTATCTCATCTATTCTTTAAAATAAAACTATTTTCCAAGATTGCTTAAGCAACTCACAACAGAGTGTACCATAACACTCAATTTAACAAATTTTCTCAAACAAAAAACAAAACAAAACAAAAACAGCATCAAAGAAAATCGAATGCTCCCAAATACTGACTTATCAAAAAGTAATTTTGGAGAGTCTCTATTTACAAACTAAGAATGTTAATTTGAGGGGCGCCTGGGTGGCTCAGTCGGTTAAGCGTCCGACTTCAGCGGCTCAGGTCAGGATCTCGCAGTCCCTGAGTTTGAGCCCCGCGTCGGGCTCTGTGCTGACTGCTCAGAGCCTGGAGCCTGTTTCAGATTCTGTGTCTCCCTCTCTCTCTGACCCTTCCCCATTCATGCTCTGTCTCTCTCTGTCTCAAAAATAAAATTAAAACGTTAAAAAAATTAAAAAAAATAGAATGTTAATTTGAATATTCAGAGATATGCACTGTGGCAAATAAGATCTATTTATGGTACATAAGTTTGGTGTCCAAAGGGCTCTTAACCCCCTTGAGACCAAGAATAAGGAAGGCCTGCATTGACAGTCCTAGTGTGGAGGGGTCTTGCCAGTCAACCAGATGTGCACTCCCCTCACAATCACACAGGAGGTGGCCAGAATTTGTGTCATTCACCATGCTGCTTATGAAGAATTAGACATTTAAGAGGAAAAAAAGCATAATGGTAATAAATAAATAAATAAATAAATAAAGGGACATTTTTTTTCTCAGGGCACAAAATTTACTTTCGAGCTTTCAAAAAAATGTTTTTTCATGATAAAAAGAAGTGGTTACACAAATTACAATTAGAAATTTGGAACACAAAAATATCCGAGTGCTTACACACTATGGATTGCGCAGTTTCTTCAATCTCCCGAAATAAAGAATAGTTGCCAAAGGAACATTTGCCTCTATGTTTTGAAATATAAAAACATAGGGGTGCCTGGGCGGCTCAGTCGGTTGAGTGTCCAACTTCGGCTCAGGTCATGATCTCACAGTTCGTGAGTTCGAGCCCCGCGTTGGGCTCTGTGCTGACAGCTTAGAGCCTGGACCCTGCTTCAAATTCTGTCTCCCTCTCTCTCTGCTCCTCCCCGCTCATGCTCTGTCTCTCTCTCTCTCCTTCAAAAATCAATAAACACATTAAAATATTTTTAAAAAAATAAAAAAAAGAAATATAAAAATATAATAAAAAATATAAAATATAATAAAAAATATAAAAAAAACATATATCTCCAATGTTATATATTCCCATACCCGGAAGCAGTGAAGAAGCACATTTAAATCTGTGCCACAAGATCCAAATGGAAACTCTTTTGGAAAAGGAGTCACACCACAATTGTCAAAAGGAAATGCAGAAAATCTATAAACAATGACCAAAAGGACTCACATTGAAAATACCGACAATGCCAACTGTAGACAAGATATTATGGGAAGGTAAATGTGTAAAGCCACTGTGGGAA